>NW_024538584.1:0-616692 GCF_016647635.1 Suillus subaureus | reverse complement strand
ATCTACCGCATCAAGTGTGTCAACTAACATTTGTTCTTTCTGCAGCTTTATTGAAACGTTCGCAGGAACTCATGATAAGAAGGGAACTCGCAAAAGATCCCAAATTAGCAACAAGTCCTGGGACTGGTTCCTCCCCACGTTCAGGAACATCTGAAGACCTCCGAAAAGACGATGAAGAAGACGGGAAAGTCGCTGCCAAGGAAGAAGCGCGCAAGGCTTCAGGCCTTGATGCATCGAGTTCGACAAAAAGGAGAACCAGCGAAAGTGTACACGCCCTTTCCCCCGCCACAGCAACCACGGAAGGTAATTCACTCTGCTGGGTTGTCAAGTAGTGCTGATGTTTGGTTATGTCTAGGTTGACCTTTAGCTCGAGTCGGGAGAGTATTTCCTCAAGCCCCATGAACGGGAGGCCTGGGAAGTTCAACAAAGAAAACAAAAGGTACGTGTTTACTGTGCAGTCCGCAAAAATCTCATTTTATCTACAGCAAGCCGAAGCAGCCCTCAAACGACGAGCAGAACGGGCAGAAGTATGCGTCGCTCCCACAGAAGAGGCGGCCCCTACAGTTGAAGAAAACGAAAGCGACGGCACACAGAAATGGATGCCAAGGATGGGACGGCAAGGTCGAAAAAGAGAGAAAGGACATTGCTGCATAGGCGCAATGGACTTGTCACACCGTTCGTGTGCACATCGTGAACGCAATGCTACTTGGAGTATTTTGATGCACGCTGCGTATTGAGGACATCCTACTGCCAACACTATGTTTGACCCATGATGCATTACTAGCGTTACGCCAAATACGATAAAAACCCACTAAGTACACGCACTGAATCGATTCAACAAGTGTCGAACAAAAAGCACGATCAAGTAGGAATATTCCCCTGTGGCCTAAAGTCCCTACTGCTCGCACCGATAGAGAACGAGATCTGGCCATCAGGCTCGCACCACCCCTGAGCGACGACGTCCCAAATAGACAGGTCATAGCGCGAGAGCGTGATCGAGGCTTGTTCTGTGCTTGACGGCGAGATTTCGACGTTTGTGAAGCCCTTTAGGACTGATGGAGGCTTGCTAGCGGAAGACGGGAAGTGAATGTACCGAGGAATCTATTCGCGTGACTTGGGCATAAGTATCGAGATAATGAAGCTAAGTGGTGTCACGAACCTCCATTCCAGATACAGGTCCAGTATTCGTGACCTTGAAAGTTGCCTGGAACGCAGGCTCTTGGAGACTGGTAAGTAACGATATCAGCCCGCAGATCCTTCATTAGTCTTAATGAACGCCAAAGCGCAGTAGAAGACCCTTCAGCGATGGGTGAAGCCTTCCCGTTCTCCCAAGCAGCGATCAAATCCTCTTGGTCAGCAAAGACAATCAACAGAATCGATGATTAAAATGTATGCACTTACAAGGTTCTTGGCTTTTTGGTAGGTAGTAGCCCACACAGGCGCAAAATCGGGCACGATTTGTGGATCAATGCTATTGTAAGAGGATCAGTTGCAGGGTAAACTGGGGGGAGAGGGCTGAGAGTAGGCGTAGGATAGGGAGTGAATGAACAGCTAGAGAGCGGAACAGCGATAACACCGGTTGTGGACGCGCCTGAGGTACTGGCGGAAGCAGAAGATTGCAGCAGTTGATGAATAATTGAGATTGTGACCTTACCAGCTACCGTAGCGCTAACATTACCACCCGAAGCAGACGGAGCCAAGGTCGGTGCACCTAGAACGAATAAAATTATACATGACAGTAACAGCAGCAAGCTATGCGTCATATAACCTCTGAACTGATTTCCTTTTTCTGCCAAGGTTCGTTTCCGGACTCACTACAACTCGATCTCTCATTTTATTTACTCCTTCGTCTCTGTATCGAAAACCTAGCTCCGTATTCCTTCCGCACCAAGTCCTCATCACACTCGTCACATACGGCATCCAGATACCTTGAATGTTGGTCCGAGATAGTATCAAAACACGGTCAATATGACTTTGTACCTTCCACGGTGAGCCATATCACACTGTCCTAGAACTCTACTCTTTGCACATCTTACCTCGTTTGTGCGAGTGGGAGTGCGTCAGGGAGTTTCTGTCCTATGACAATGAACTCTCGTCTGACAAAACACGCGTGAGTTCATGATCCTTGTGTCGTACTGAACTCAATATTACCAGGAACTTCTTTGGCCCTCGAGGCTCAGCATGCTCATGCGTTAGAGAGTACAATGCGGGAGACGCCAAAACTCGAGACTCCACCAACCTTCACCCCGCTCTCTATCACCAGCCTCTTCCCCATCCTTTCTATCCACAACATCTACTCGTACCACCGTCCCAGCACCCCCCCGTCCAAAACTTACCCGTCAACAATCTGCGTCCTCTACCTCAGCAAGCTTCAGACTCCACCATAACCAGATCCCCTCGCCACCACCACAACGAACATGCCCCGAGGAAGCCTCAAGTACCGGTGGCATTCCTATCTCCCGCGTCCCGCCAGTCGGCCATAGTCTCGCAACTGCACGACCCCCCTAATACCCATCGGATCTTATTTCAACCACTATTTCACCACAAACAGATAGCCACCATCAGTTGTGTTCTTCCTATTCCACTTACATATCTGATTCCTTCGGAGGCGGCGGCGGGACTTGGTACGGAGGAGGTTATTGGAAGCCCATGGCATTCGGTGACGAGACGGTCGTGGAACGAGTTGGTGAGGGTGGTTTAGATACTGTTAGGATGAGTGGTAGGGGACTTGTATAACTCACGGTGCGCCCGCTTAGTATCGGTCTTCTTAGCCAGACCAAGTAGAAGATGATGCTGAGACCATAGGCCATGTAATTATACATAGTGATCTTTCAAGTGGTTCGAACTTATTTTAACAGCAGTCGTGGAGGGGCTAAAATTCTGAATGTGCAAGTTGGAGCAGACGTCTAGTGAGTAATATATGAGGCAAACACATGCCACCACTGCATCTGTTCAGAGGTCGTATTTAAAAAACCCTTGCACCGATCCGAAATAATCAGACAGAACATAATGTCATCAATGCAAAGTGCGAAGACAATACCAGTGAATCGCTCTGCGGCATGTCATAGACGATGAAGTGGGAGCACTGAGCTGCAAATGCTTCTCATGCAGCTTCCCTCTCCGCGGCCAGCAGCGTTCACATCTACTTCAAATCGCACTCAACCTTTTTCCTTCTTCGCGCGTTCCCTTCGCTTGTTCAATGACTCCAATCTTCCCCAACACCTACATCGGCTGTCGTGACCCGAGGCTATCCTAGTAATTCCGACTTCGAGAGTGTAGAAGCAGGCAAGGCTTAGGTAGAGGAGGGGGCGTCATCATTCTCCACAACTTAGTTTGTCTGGGTGCAGCAAGAAATACAACCTATTCCTTCCGCGCAGCTTTGCGCACCATCTGAAGCCGGTGGTCAATTTCCGCTTGCGAGAGCGTTCGCTTGGTGCAGAGGTTTTCGACCTTGTTCAAATTTACTAGGTCCGGGAGCACCATTCTCTTCAAATACCTGTATCATGAGACTGTGCGTCAACCAAGACATATATTGATGTCGATTCACTGCAGAGACCACATGGGATGCTCAGGATGGGGCGATCGAGTAGAAGGTAGCCTTGTTGTTCCACGCACGATAGTTGGAATCCTGTTTCAAATCCAGATTGTAGTAAATGTCTTTGGTCAAAAATGACGTTGTCGATGAAACTGTACTGCGCCGAAGGCAAGCAATAATGGTGCAACCAGATTATTTGGAGTCATCAGGGAATGGCGGCCATGACTTTGACATGCAAGAATTGCTCAAGCAATCTGCTTGCCAAGACACGGAGTTCGCCACTTAATCTGTGCGCATGTGGAAATACTGGCAAGTACAAAACAGAAGACGACGAAAATGGCTCGAAAACGCTACTGCGAACGTACCTAGACCAGAGTAGGTGGCAAGTCTTAACTAGTACACCTCTAAGTACAGTACATCAGTCAGTCAGACAACCGTAAATTCAGGCTCGGTGCTAGGTATAGAAATGAACAAGGAATCAAAGAATCAAATGGTACACCCGATGTTGCGGCAATAAAATCATCGTTACATGGAGCTAGAAGTCCTAATGTTAGTAACTGCAAGGACGGATGATAAACACAAAGAACTAACGCATCTCGGCAACTCGACCAGTGTGTCCCATGTGCCATGCGGCTCAAATCAAGTTCGGGATGTCCTCTGGGAATCACCAATGAAGTCCAAGGAGTATAAAATGGACGTCGGGAAGCGGGAGGCACCCAGAAAAGGAGCTGATGATTGGGTCCCATGATCCATCCATCAGCCTGCAGCAAGAAAGGTGTTGAATTAGAATTATGATGAGAAGTGGGTTCCAGCAAGTCAGCGGGATTGGGCAGGGCGTGTTCTTGGCTGGACGAGAAGGAAATGACGTGATTGTTACAATGCTGGTTGGCATGGTACGGCTTTGTTGGGTGGGAGGTGTAGTGCTTCGATGGAGTGAAAATGAGGAAGAATCTGGCTCGCTGGACATGGAGGATAGCTGCACTTTCACTGCATCCCACAGCCGCACAGTCTTATCGTGCGAACCAGACGCGATGCGAGTACCATCCGGTGAGAACGAGACTGAGTAAACCAAACTAGTGTGCCCCTCCAAGGGCTCACCCAATGGCTGTCCGTGATTGCATCCCACAGCCGCACAGTCTTATCCGCCGAACCAGACGCGATGCGAGTACCATCCGGTGAGAACGAGACTGACGAAACCCAACTAGTGTGCCCCTCCAAGGGCTCACCCAATGGCTGTCCCGTGGTTGCATCCCACAGCCGCACAGTTATATCCCACGAACCAGACGCGATGCGAGTACCATCCGGTGAGAACGAGACTGACCAAACCCAACTAGTGTGCCCCTCCAAGGGCTCACCCAATGGCTGTCCCGTGATTGCATCCCACAGCCGCACAGTGTTATCCTTTCGAACCAGACGCGATGCGAGTACCATCCGGTGAGAACGAGACTGACTAAACCCAACTAGTGTGCCCCTCCAAGGGCTCACCCAATGGCTGTCCCGTGATTGCATCCCACAGCCGCACAGTGTTATCCTTTGAACCAGATGCGATGCGAGTACCATCCGGTGAGAACGAGACTGAGCAAACCCAACTAGTGTGCCCCTCCAAGGGCTCACCCAATGGCTGTCCCGTGATTGCATCCCACAGCCGCACAGTGCTTATCCTCCGAACCAGACGCGATGCGAGTACCATCCGGTGAGAATGCAACTGATCGAACCTCATCAGTGTGCCCCTCCAAGGGCTCACCCAATGGCTGTCCCGTGATTGCATCCCACAGCCGCACAGTGTTATCCAAGAACCAGACGCGATGCGAGTACCATCCAGTGAGAACGAGACTGAGTAAACCGAACTAGTGTGCCCCTCCAAGGGCTCACCCAATGGCTGTCCCGTGATTGCATCCCACAGCCGCACAGTGTTATCCTCCGAACCAGACGCGATGCGAGTACCATCCGGTGAGAACGAGACTGAGTAAACCCAACCAGTGTGCCCCTCCAAGGGCTCACCCAATTGCTGTCCCGTGATTGCATCCCACAGCCGCACAGTCTTATCCTAAGAACCAGATGCGATGCGAGTACCATCCGGTGAGAACGAGACTGACGAAACCGAACTAGTGTGCCCCTCCAAGGGCTCACCCAATGGCTGTCCCGTGATTGCATCCCACAGCCGCACAGTGTTATCCTTTGAACCAGACGCGATGCGAGTACCATCCGGTGAGAACGAGACTGAGTAAACCGCACTAGTGTGCCCCTCCAAGGGCTCACCCAATGGCTGTCCCGTGATTGCATCCCACAGCCGCACAGTCTTATCGCCAGAACCAGACGCGATGCGAGTACCATCCGGTGAGAACGAGACTGACGAAACCGAACTAGTGTGCCCCTCCAAGGGCTCACCCAATGGCTGTCCCGTGATTGCATCCCACAGCCGCACAGTGTTATCCAAGAACCAGACGCGATGCGAGTACCATCCGGTGAGAACGAGACTGACGAAACCTCTACTAGTGTGCCCCTCCAAGGGCTCACCCAATGGCTGTCCCGTGATTGCATCCCACAGCCGCACAGTCTTATCCTCCGAACCAGACGCGATGCGAGTACCATCCGGTGAGAACGAGATTGACCAAACCTCTCTAGTGTGCCCCTCCAAGGGCTCACCCAATGGCTGTCCCGTGATTGCATCCCACAGCCGCACAGTGTTATCCTGCGAACCAGACGCGATGCGAGTACCATCCGGTGAGAATGCAACTGATCGAACCTCATCAGTGTGCCCATTGATTATGATCTGAACAACCGTCCAGTTCAAATCACGACCGCATGCCAGACGAAGGTTATTCGGAAACCTTGACGTGAATTTGGTAGCCATGGCGGAGTTGACCGGCGAGAATGGGAGCCCTGATAAATACAGATGTGGCGTGCTGTGCAAAATCATCCTGCCAAACACTTGCATGAATCTTTGTACATCCATCGTGGTCGTCCGCAAATCTTCGTATCCAGAATGGCCCTGTATGTATTCATGAGCTGCTCATCCGACACTGACTCATAGGCATGTGCTCACCTTCAGCCACTTGGCAACAAGCGGAAGCACAATAATTGCACCCCTGATTGCATTAAGAAGTCCGAGTGCTTCGATCCAGAAGAGCAGTCGCTCGTCGTCGAAAAATGATCTGGTCCCCTTTGCGAGCTCATCGTCGAAGTCCGTTGCTTGAACGTGAGTAGCCCAGAATCGACAGGAATAGGATAGATGTGGGGAAATGGATGTTTTGACTCGTTGAGCCAGTCCGGTATCTTCGCGATTAGGGAGGTATGATGACTTTAAATCACATATATTGAAGCGAAGGCCATGTTCCATCACTCGAAGTGATGCCAACGCTAAGTCGTGGTGTTGCGTCTTCGTCACCTCGACGAAAAAGTCTCCGCTAGATGATTTGTCTGTGAGGAACTCTTGGAAGGATGCGTGAAGGGGTTTGACGGGGATGTGTGAATCCGTTGTGCCGCTGAGGAGGGATCCCATATGTTGTATGATGTTCATTTTGTAATGTTTGCTGTGGTTTGGAAAATAGTCTCGCATGGCATTGAGGGAATCGAAAGGGAGGGGTTCAGCCGTGCTGAGTATTTGTCCCATCACGGAACGAAACCTTTCTAGTGCTTTCTGGTATTCGGCATCACTATACCGGGCTTTTGGCCAGAGTTTTGCCAAAATAAGCCGATACATATCATACAACTTGTCCGTCAATTCCCCAGGATCGCGGTTCACGACAATTTCAAATCGAGACTCTGGGTCTACGCCGGGAAGGTCTTCCTTGATGTATTCGCATGCAAGACGTGCCCACTCAAAAAGTCCATCGGCTTTCGTAGCGAGGTTTACGAACTCTTTGTCCCCAAACTGCGACAGCCCTTCTAGCTTGTCAGATACAAAGGTGCAGATGTCACGCTCCGCCACTGCTGTTGGAATCTCATCCATCGATAACTGTAGAATATGCTGAGCGCCGTGAAATGCATCTTCGATATCATGAAGTGGGCGAGAGGTGACGAGAATCCGAAAGTTGGATGGGAGTTCTGTGATTTGGGGAAGACCTTTGTTCCGAAGTTTACCGCCAAGTATGCGGAGAAGGTCCCGCCGCGTCTCCACTCCGCCGCTCTCGTCCAGCGCTTCGATCACGATCAACACAGGTTCCACACTTGACCTAGAGGATTTCTTCAGCGGTTCCACAAGAAGCTTCTCCCACTGCTGGTAAACATCCTTCGAGTTCTTGAGTGAGGTGGAATCTTTGACCGCATCTGCCAATGCTCGTCTCATCTCCGGATCATGATCAGCTAGGTCACGAGCGATGGTGGAGAAAACCTTTTCATGGCGTTCCTCGGTCTTGTCGAAGCAGAAACATGAACCCAGCACCCCCATGTCGCTGAACCACTTTGCAATCGTGTGAGCGATGGCCGATTTGCCCGTGCCAGCGGGGCCAGATAGCCAAAGCACTCGTTGGGTAGCGTCTTCATTGCCGTTGATCCAATCCGTGATCTGGGAGAGAATCTCCGTGCGCGTCCCTGGTAGGCATTGCTTCATGGTATTGAGTCCTGCGCCCTTTGCATAAGCGATATCCCCGAGATCCAGGGTATCGCCTGAATCGGTGTGAGTGAATGTAAAGATAGAAGCGCGTCAGAATCCTTACCCGTACGTTGGACGAAGACGGCCACGTCCCTGTCAACCTGGTCACGGAATTGTTGTACAAGGCCGTCCAAAGTGTCGCTGTATTTTTTGATGATGGCATCAGTTTCCGAGAGAACGTTTTTCCCAAGTCTCTTCCCTACGATAATAGGATGAGATTGATGTACGAAGTGCGATAGCTTGGTGACTCACAAAAGCTCTTTGTCTCCGAGTAGTCCCTGATGAAACGGGCACACTCAAGAGTCTGCTGAACGATCTTCCCAACGATACCGCGCATCGATTCAATTTTGCGAAGACTGTCGTCTTGAATCATGAAGCGGTAAACTTCAGCCAACTTCTTGAGAAGACTATGGACCGATTCGTCGCGCTCTGCTTGAGCGATTATGATCTGCGTGAAATTATGACTTCTGAGTAGGAGACCGACTCTTGAAGAAACCGGACGCACTTTGGATGCAGCAGACAGCACACCCAGCGCCATCTTTGCGTACGGATGCACCTATATAACTTGATTAGTTCGCTCCCAATCAACAAGAATGGCCCATACATCCGCGATCTTCTCAAGGACAGCATCAACAATCTTTAGGGGTTGGATATACGTCGTCTCAAAATCATCCGCAGCAGTGAGACCTGCTGGGGCCTTGTTGGCGGCGGATGCCATGGAAGCCGCATGTCCTCCGAGCGGTCTCATAGTTTCCGCACCATCACAGGCACCCTGAAGTTCAGCATCAGCTAATTGGAGATCAGGTCCTTCTTCCTCGCCAGTAGGAGCAGCCTGAACCTGTGGGATCCCCGAAATTAGAGAAGAAGGTCAAATTATTTGACGAAAATACCTGTGAAGCAGGCTCTCTCGACAGTACTTGGTTCACGGAGTCGCCGGGAATCTCAGATGTGGTGGGATGCTTGGTGTTGTTGGAAGGATGGAGATGCAGCGTGTCCTGGGCGCCTCTAAGAAAACCGAAGGACTAGGATGGCAAGTGGAAGCACTTACCTCGACTTTCTGACCCGATGAAGCCCCTTCGGTTTCAACGTTCTGGACCGCAGTACTGCGGTTTCTTATTCGCTTGAAGCGTTTCTGCACAATCTCAGCCGTATTCAGGACAGTCAGTATTCACGTCCACGCACAGGAAGTTTTTTGGCTAACGCATTCTTCAATTTCCGCAGGGACTGACAGATTCCTCTACGAGGTTGGTTCTGGATGAAAAATGCATAAGGGCAGCGATGAGTTTCAGAGACCACATACCGAGTTTTCAGCAACATTTGCCCGGATGGATCTGGAGGCTCCTGGAGGAGAATCTGGCCTATGGTCTTCACTCATCGCGAGTGGTCGTAGATCAGTATGAATAAAACGGTGAGGGAAAATGAGAAGAGTGTGAGAAGGGGATGGGCGTCTTATACTTTGGCAGAGGCGGGGCCGAACGTTAGAAGCATGGCCAACACGTTGGCTTCAAGCGTTAATTACTCCGAGCCACGCAATTCGCATCGGTTCATAGCGGCAGGTTAATTAGTGTACACGCATCACAGTGCAATGAAGGGAGATGCAAAGTCGAGAGAGCTCTGTCCACTCTAGAGCCGAATTATACAGCAGCTCCTTCCTACTAGGTCTGGCGTTGTCAAAGTTCAAGTTGGCCCAGATAAGCCTAATGTGGTGGCAACTGTTCCGAGTCGAATTTCAAGCACACGACGAGACCGGTGCATAGGAAGGGACAACGGTGCTGATATTTATGAGGCGGTTCCGCTGCAAGTAATGGTATCGTGAGCTCATTGAGGCTGGCTCAGGTTGCCACTAGTCTAGCAAGTCTGTCCTATGACCGAGTATTCGAACATGACACGTGGGAAGTGCGCGCATATGGAACCTATCGGTTACCGTTCGCTCAAGCAATTCTATTTTACTTGAAACGATGGCAGCTGCTTCAGAGGAACAACCAGTCATCAACAAAAACAAGAGGCATCGCAAAGAAAAACGTAAGCTTCCAAACCTTCCTTATCAATCCGTGAAGGCAACTTTACATTTCAGCATGGGACACCGATGACATCGACCAGTGAGCATCGCCCGCACGTCAATTAAAACCACTTCTCACCGTACCTCCTCTCCAGTGTGAGCACCCAAATCACACATGCTTTAACACGTACTCAACTCTACTCCAGTGGAAAATCGATTCATTCCAAGCAGATGATAACAAAGGCGGCGTATTCACCGAAGAATCTTCTTTCGCAACCCTTTTCCCAAAATACAGGGAGAAGTACTTGAGGGAGGTTTGGAGCGCCGTGACCAAAGTTCTGGACGCCCATGTGAGTGCTCACATCCATTCCCCATACGATGTACACCATCAACTCAGCACCCAGGGCATCGCATGCACACTGGACCTAGTTCACGGATCCATGTCCGTCCGGACAACACGTAAAACATTCGATCCATACATCATCCTCAAAGCGAGAGACCTCATCAAACTACTCGCAAGAGGGGTTGCGATCACGCAGGCTCAGAAGGTATTACAGGACGACGTGGCTTGCGATATCATCAAAATTGGGAATCTGGTGCGTAATAAGGACCGGTTTGTGAAGCGGAGATAGCGGATTATTGGACCGGATGGGAGTACGCTGAAGGTGAGCGTTGTATAGTTTTGACTGTGCGCATGTCGTCATTGACTTTTTACAGGCCATTGAGCTATTAACCCAGTGCTATATTCTCGTACAAGGGAATACCGTCAGCGTCATGGGTCCGTACAAGTCACTAAAAGAAGTCCGACGAATAGTCCTCGACTGCATGAAAAACATTCATCCCATCTACCGCATCAAGGTGTGTCAACTAACATTTGTTCTTTCCGCAGCTTTATTGAAACGTTTGCAGGAACTGATGATAAGAAGGGAACTCGCAAAGGATCCCAAGTTAGCAACAGAGTCCTGGGACCGGTTCCTCCCCACGTTCAGGAAACAACATCTGAAGACCTCCGAAAAGACGATAAAGAAAAAGAGAAAGTCGCTGCTAAGGAAGAAGCGCGCAAGGTTGCAGGCCTCGACGCATCGAGTTCTGACAAAAAGGAGAAATCAGCAAAGAAAGTGTACACGCCCTTTCCCCCGCCACAGCAACCATGGAAGGTAATTTACTTTGCTGCTGGTTGTCGAGTAGTGCTGACATGATGTCCAGGTTGACCTTCAGCTTGAGTCGGGAGAGTATTTCCTCAAACCCCATGAGCGAGAGGCCCGGGAAGTTCAACAAAGAAAACAAAAGGTGCGTGTTTACTGCGCGATCCGCAACAAATCTCATCTTATCTACAGCAAGCTGAAGCAACACTCAAACGACGGGCAGAATGGGCAGAGGTGTATATCGCTCCCACAGAAGAGGCGGCCCCTACAGTTGAAGAGAAACGAAAGCGACGTCATAGGGATGTGCATGACGATGATGGAACTGCGAGGTCGAAAAAGAAGAAAAAGGACGTTGTTGCATAGGCGCAATGGACTTGTCACATCGTTTTGTGCGCGCATCGTGAACGCAATGCTACTCATAGAATATTTTGATGCATGCTGCATATTGAAGACATCCTACTGCCAATATTATGTTCGACCCATGATGCATTACTAGCGTTACGCCAAAATACGATAAAAATCACTAAGTACAAGCACTGAATCGAATCAGCAAGTGTCGAACAAAAAGCACGATCAAGTAGGAATATCCCCCTGCAGCCTAAAGTCCCTACTGCTCGCACCAATAGAGAACGAGATCTGGTCATCAGGCTTGCGCCACCCCTGAGCGACGACATCCCAGATAGACAGGTCATAGCGAGAAAGCGTGATCGAGGCTTGTTCTGTGCTTGACGGTGAGATTTCGACGTTTGTGAAGCCCTTTAGGACTGATGGAGGCTCGCTAGCGGAAGACGGGAAGTGAATGTAAAGCTGAGGAATCTATTCGTGTAACTTTGGCGTAAGCATTGGATAATGAAGCTAATGGGTGTCACGAACCTCCATTCCAGATACAGGTCCAGTGTTCGTGACCTTGAAAGTTACCTGGAATGCAGGCTCATGGAGCCTGGTAAGTAGCGATATCAGCTTGCAAATCCATCACTGGTCTTAATGAACCTCACCAAAGCGCAGTAGAGGACCCTTCAGCGATGGGCGAAGCCTCCCCATTCTGCCAAGCAGTGATCAAATCCGCCTGATTAGTATCCGAGGACTGAATCGGAGTCACGGAAAGCTCAGAGTACGTGAACGTGGTGTAACTCAAGCCGAAGCCAAACTCGAAGCGCGGCGTGATGTTTGCCTGCATTTAACCTTGTTCAAAACGTGAAATCACCAAGTCAAGTCAGGAAACTCACTTGATCAAAGTGGCGATAATCGATGAACAACCTGCGAAGTGAAATCAATATCAATGCGTGACCTTTGTTTAGTTGACATACCCCTCCGTGTAATCAATAGTAACAATCTCGCTTCCCGAATCATCAGTGATGAGTTGTGCGGGATAATCGGCAATATCCTTGGCAATCGTATACGGAAGTCTTCCAGAGGGGTTGTATGCGCCATAAAGCACGTCAGCGATAGCATTGCCTGCCTCCTGACCTTGGATGCCGGCCCAGACGACAGCAGTGATGTTAGGGTGCTCGATCCAAGGCTCTATAATGAGCGGCCCGACACTGTTCATGACAACAATCGTATTGTTGTTCTGCGCAGCGACAGCAAGGATAAGGTCGTCACCATTGTGCCAAGCAGTGAGGTTGTTGCTGGCTGGAAATGAACAAAGCCATTACTTAAATATATGCGAGGGACGTACCGATCTCCCTGGTTGCCATCGACAGTAATGTAATCCTCGCCAGAGTCGGAGTTGGTGAAAACGAGAGCGACGGCCTCGCCATACGCCATATTACCAGCCAGAGCGGTGTTCCAGTCGTCAAAGTCCCAGAACACGCTGCTGCCGTCCTGGCGAGCACGTTCCTGGATACCCTCTAGAGGCGAGATAAGGTAAGGGAAGTTACCAGTCCTATGTATCGTCAGTCAATTTTCAGGAAGAATACGAGAGAGAACACATACCCAGATCCCCAGCCCATGGCCAAAATCCCATCGCTTCCACCTTGATCTGAAAACTCGTTCGGGCCGGATTTGCCTGGACCCGCATCGCTTCCGATCAATACTAAGTTCCTTGGCTTGTTCAATGGCAGCGTGCAGTTCTCATTTTTCAAAAGGACCGTTCCAGCTGCGCCAATCTCCCTCACAAGAGTATAGTGATCAGCCTGCACGTTCACATGCTGGTTGGTCGCTTCGTCGTTCGGATTAAACGCGTTGAAGTTCGTTACAGGGTAGTTCTCGTCCTGGTGAAGGAAGTACCAAGCAGCGATGATACGCGTTGCCATGTCGTCCAGGCGAGCCATGCTGATGTAGCCGTCGTTCACATAGTCCGTGAGGTTGCCACCGAAGTAAGAATCACCCGAGTCAAAGGTGATATCGCCGGGCATAGTCATGTCGAGCCCTGCAACAGCAGACAATGTCGACATCGTCGCCGACCAGTCAGATTGGACGAAGCCTTGAAAACCGTACTCCCGCTTCAGGATATCATTAAGCATCTTGTCGTTGTTGCATGCGTAGGTTTCGTTGATGAGATCTGCAATTCGGATCTCAAATGATGTGAATGATATATGTAGAACGTGATTGAAGCTTACTGTAACTGCACATGACGGATGAAACACCAGCCATGACGCTGCGCAAGAACGGGTGCGCGTAAATCTCATGTTGAGTGCGGTCATCAACATTTGAAGATTCTGATGTGCGGAAGTGCTCCTGCTCACTAGAATGACAGATGAGTGCAAATGCAAATGAACATAATAGAAGACAAACTTATTGATGAAGTGCTTGGCGGTGGCTTGTACTCCGGCGTTTTGCAAGCCCAGAATTGTCTCATATGCGGATTCGCCGGTCAGGAAAGGGTCTGCACCGAAGCCCTCCCAGTTACGGCCGCCTTGAGCGACGCGACCCATATTCATCATGGGACCAAGGGCAATGTTGACGCCCTTGCCCTTGAACTCCTGACCCAAAGCCAGGCCACGAGCACGCATTAGAGGGCGATTCCAACTGTGATAGATATTATGGTAGATATCAGACAGGTTATATCGGTGAACTTGGAGATGACTTACGTGGACGCTACCTGAATGCCGGCTGGGAACGCAGTTGCGTAGTCGGCAAAACGAACAGCGAGAGGCGAGTCCTAGCGAATTGTGAGACAAATACCTCATCAATTCAACTTACGCACCTCAAGGCATAAACCGGGGAAGTTTTTATTGGATGGGATGTTGCCAACGCACAACCCATTCGCCCAACCGACACCCGTGGTGATGTTGACTTTTTCCTCGATGGTATAATCGGATATCTGAGTATCAAAGATGTTCAGCACGTGTCGACATAGAAATAGATTCCCAGCAAAGACAATCAAAAGAATGATTAAAATGAATGCACTCACAAGGTTCTTGGCTTTTTGGTAGGCAGTAGCCCAAGCAGGTGCAAAATCGGGCACGACTTGAGGATCGCTGCTAACGGAAGGAGGGCTCAAAGGATCAGTTGCAGGGTAAACTGGGGGGAGAGGGCTGAGAGTAGGTGTAGGATAGGGAGTGAACGAATAGCTAGAGAGCGGAACGGTGATAACACCGGTTGTGGACGCGCCTAAGGTACTGGCGGAAGCAGAAGATATCGTGGAGCTTGCAGCAGTTGATGAATAATTGTATGAGGTTGTCACCAGTGAATATGGACCAGATACCGTAGTGCTAACATTACCAGCCGAAGCAGACGGCGTTGCAGCAGACGGAGTCAAGGTCGGTGCACCTAGAACGAATGGAATTATACATGACAGCAACAGCTTGGACAGCATGGCGGCTGCACGCGTAAATTTCTGGGGGAGAATAAGATAAAAAGATGGAAGAACGACCAAAGATCATTAGGTTAATTTTATGAGCGAACCGAAGCTTTTGTACGTGGTTCGAGCCGAACGCGAGCCCGGCCGCGTGGAAACCCATAGCCGCTTCCTACTGCCAGCGCGCACTACAGTTGAAGCCGCCAGGATTAGAATTATATAGAAGCGAGTCAAGTTGAGATATTTGAAATGCATGCGTGAACAGACCGGCCGTAGCCACGGCGTCACTGCGAATCACGATGCCGCATCATTGATGCTTATGACCACGTGAAGCCAGGTATGTTCCCTAGGCCACGAGCATATTACAACTCTTTGCACATCATGCACGCAAGAGTCTCGTATGATCATGCCAATTAAGATTTCGTCGCATATTGAATGTTAATGTACAGAACGTTGTCACGGTACAATGATCAATTGATTACATCAGTCCCATCCAACATCCGACCCCAGCATTCCCTCACAACCCGATCTAACTCGCAAAAGCATCTCCCTTTACAATTGCACTTCAACTTCGTCAATGCTCTGAACTTTTTCAGTCCTTTTCAACTCTTCGAGAACCGCGAATTCAGTGGCAATGTATACTCTTTGGATCTGCAAGAAGGTCATCTACATCACGAGGCTCGGTCGAGGGCCGAGCGCTGAGCGCTGAGCACCATCATGATCTTACTTTAGGGAGTCAACAGTCGGGTTTCGTGCTCTATCAAATTCACATCATCTGTGTTATCACATCTAAATCATATCTCCGTGAGTCTCGGATGTCCAAGAGTTCTGCCAGATTCTGCCACCCCCCTTGCACTCGAGTTCTGCCAACAACACTATCCGGGCGAGTGACGACGAATATAACGAGACCGACGAATCTGCTGAAGAGGAGAAAGTGCAAGAGGGCAATAAAATCGCTGCGCAGCATTCGCTCCTTCCAGGTACCCCAGTCTTCCGTCTTCACGGTTCCCTGGAGTCCTACACCATTCCGTCTCGCCTCTACGTCTATTCCTTCCTTAAGGTTCAAGAAATGCTCCTGCAGCCTCTCTTCTTCTTTGCAGATCTGCGGCATCCCATGGTCCTGACCTATCCCTTGTTCGCACAGTCATACAGCAAGACCTGCCCACCAAAGGCGGTGCAACTGAATACGTGTACAAGGTGTGACAGATAGCACGCGCAGGAAGGGTGAAGCTTGGAACATCGTCACGCCCAGCGAATCCGAATGGGTGAAAAGGGTGGAGGGAGATGAAGGGGGATATGACGGAAGAAACGTCTGACGGTGACAAAGTCAACATCACTCTTGAAGGGGCAAGCATCGAGGACGTTTTAGCGAAGGGTTTTGGCGGCAAGGGCTTGGAGTACGAGGGACGTGTGACAGAAGTTCAACTTCCTTTTATACGGTGGGTTTTGCGGTGCAACGCGGTAATATTGGTTTGGAGAGGAAGTCGAGCGTGTGCTGATGTCGTCCCTGCAGTACGCTGAACTTGCTCGGAGAGTATTTACTTCTCACATGAGGGCATATGCGACCCATCCCTCAAACGAGAAACACGTCTTCCATGTCCGACACCTTCTGATTCATATCGGTCATCTCGCAAAAGCATTCGTCTTGCGTGAAGCGCCGAAGATGATTACTGACGGGAAGAACAAATTGACCAGTGCGTCCAGAGGTCGTGGCTTGTGTCCCGCTAAACCCACAAAGCAACAAGCAACAAGATGTCGGCGAACATTGTCCGTGCGCAGGGCCAGCTGTCGAAGAACCAATGAATTTCAGATTACGTCAGGCGCTGCTTTGGATTTACTTGTCCATAGCAATCGATTGTAGTCCAATGGCAGGGCTTTCGGTTTCTCTATTCTATACACCACTGGTGACGTGGTGCTTTACCAGTCTATGAGATACTATACATTACGAGATGGGCGAATCATACTTGATCTAAACAGCAGATGTAAAAAATACAGTCATGTCATCAAACTATAGCTATGAGTGATTCGCGACCTCTATGATAGCGCGAACGGGCTTTTTGAACATACCATTGCTCAAGAGCTCGAGGCTAGTATCAACAATAGATCTAATGTTCGTAGGTACTTGAGATAACATTTTTCATAACAAGGAGTGGAGAACATCACGTTATCTATCGTACCACACAATATACTACGTTACTTGCTGGCACCAATGCTAATCTCGCCTGCCTGTGGCTTATAAGCACACATTGACAATGGAGTAGGATTCGAGTGCTAGCGCTGGGCTGCACGTCAACAGCTCAAGAGTCCAGACTGAATATAAGAGAGAATTCCGATGCATCATGTCATGGACTAGATATCATGGAACATAAGGCGACATCAGTTGTGGCTCCTTCGAATAGTTGAAACACGCACCTTTATGAATTTCTGCCCTTCAGATAAGATGACAAGGCAAGACTGCAGACCCTTCAAACACCACTCCATTTCCAGCCAGGGGATAGAATGATTGTTCCAAAAAGCCTGGAATATATGGTTGAGCATGTCATCCCATGGATGGGGAGCATGCGAGAGATGTACAACCCAGTTGTGACAGGCGTACTTGAGAGCGTTGGAAGCTGATTGACTTTGTTCCTGTGCTTCATTTGTGAACCTCTGAAAGGTATTCATAGCATGAATTATCTCCCTGTCTGGTAGAGGATGACTTTTTGGTAATGCAGAGGTAGAATGATGCTGGTGTCTTAATGCCAGGAAGACTGGAAACATCAAGAAATCTGGCAAGGTCTTGAACTGCTGGATTACTTGGAAAGCTGGCAGTAAAGGCACGTCATTGATAATGATATACTCATTGGTTGCTTCCAATGTCCTCATGAATTCCTCCATTGTCACCCAAACAGAGGCAGCAGGAGTGGATTGCCATGCTTGACCATGGGGAGTCTGCAGCCAGTCTCTTCCTTTCTGGGTCAGCAGCCAGTCTTCCCCTCCTTGGGTCAGCAGCCAGTTTTGTCCTCCTGGGGTCTGTAGCCAATCTTGTCCTCCCTGGGTCTGCAGCCAGTCCCATCCTTCCTGGGTTTGCAGCCAGTGTTGTCCTTCCTGGATCTGCAGCCAGTGTTGTCCTCCCTGGGTTTGCAGCCAGTGTCATTCTTCTGTGATCAGTGGCTGAAATCGTCTTCTCAGGATCAGCCGCCTGAATGATTGTTCCAGCATCAGTGTTAAGAACCATGTTGCTCAAAGGGGAGAGAGACTGACTCAGAGGGGCTTGGCCTCAGCTCGTACGCTGTGCCCCTTACCTGAGTATGTGCCCTTCATTTTGTATGAGGTCCAATGATGGTCTGACAAAGTCCAGAGGACTTCTGGAGGCTGGCTACTCTGCTGGAGAGTGCTAGAGGACTTCCAGAGGAGCGTGGGAAACATCCGGAGGAGCGTGGGAGAGTTCTGGAGGAACACAGGAAGTGCTCAGGAGAGTTCCCACTGCAAGGTAATACTTCTACAGGAAACAGGATGGAAGGATAGGAGGTCCAAAGGTCCAGAGGATAGGAGGACAGGAGGACAGGAGGACAGGAGATAGATGTCCGAGGGTTAGGAGGATGGAACTCTGGGCAGGTCCGAAAGACAGATGTCAGAAGAAGGACAGGAGCTCGGATGGAGGTTTGGAGGATGGATACGTTGAAAGGGACAGTGATGCCTGGATGGAGGTATGAGGGACAGGAGGCCTGGAGAGGTCAGAGGACAGAGGTCGAAGGTCTGGAAGGAATAGGGGCTACATTGGATGAAGTCCAATGTAGAAACAAACAGAGGTAGACTACCCTAAGGTAGAGTTGGAGAGACAGGGATTGGACCTAAGTCAGAAAGAGGGTAGTGCCGGAAAGGTGGAGCTCTGGCCTAGGGAATCAATCCCTAGGCCTGATGCGGTAGGACTAGACTTAGGTGGACCAAAGTCCAAGAGAGGATTGGGCAAGTCTAAGTTGAATATTCAAACTAAGGAATACAGGAGTATCTACAGGGGTTATATACCTGAACAATATCTGAGGGGATCAGTAAACAAAGGAGCAAGCAGCTATGTATGAGCATGTGGAAACACATTAGTAAGTAAGATGGAACATAAGTAAATGAACTTGGAGATGAAGACTTGTACAAGGATCAATAAGCAAGATGGAAGAAGAGGTAACTGAGGGCTGGAAAGGTAGAGATGCCTAAATGGGGATAGGTGCAGGATCTTGGACAGAGGGTGGGAATAGGTCTGGAGTTAATATCCAGAGGTCCAGAGATCTGGGGATCTGGAAGACAAGGTGGATACAGGACCAGGATATGAGGAGGTGGATATAGTCCGGAATCTGAGATGAGGTGAAGTCCAGATGTCTTGCTGGATAGAGTGCACATAGGGTGGACAGGATAGGGTGGTGCGGATCAGGCTAGCAGTGAGGATCTGGAGGTCCAGAGCTCAGGGGTAAATCTGGAGTGGAGTCGATCCTGCTGAGGTGTGGAGCACACAGCGGAAGGGGATCTGGGAATGAGTTGGATATGAAGTGGGGTCCAGATGTAGGCTCGGAAGGCATGGGAATATGATGGAACATGGGTCCAGATTGTGGGATATGACAATCAGCCAGAATGTCGGCCAGAATATCAACTGGAATGGTGCTTCCAGGATCTGCAGCATTTCTTCTTTCTGGTTCTGCAACTAGTATGATCTTCCAAAGTCCCACCACAAATGTGATCCTCCCTGCACCTGTGGCAAGTCTTGTCTTCCCTGTGTCTGCAGCAAGTTTTGTACTTCCAGCTTCCACAGCCAGTCTTGTCCCTCCCAGGTCTGCAGCCAAGATTGTAAATCTGAAGTGTGATCTCCTCGGAGCCACATCATCCAGATGATAGCTGACAGTGGCTTTTGTTGCTGAACAAGGAACACTAATGAGTCTTTTAACCTATGGGGGTCCTCAGGTTGCATAACATTGCTTTGCTTCTCCAATTCTGAGAGTGCATCCAAAAGGGCTGTGCTTTCTTGAATCTCTTTCATCATCAAGTGTAGAGAGGCATCAGCAAGTAAGGAATGGGGTAATGACATGCTGTGCACTTCAGGGAGGCTGCAGTTTGAGGGGTCAGAGACATAGTCACGAATGGATGAGTGATATACATTCACAGGGAGACTGATGTCAGTAGGAATATTCATGACAGACCGTAGCTGTATTAGCATTGTCTGCATGTCCCTTCCCAAACCAGGACCAAGAAGTGTTGAGATTTGTGAGATGGGAAGAGGGTCTGTGAGGGTGGCGACAATGGACAAATGCAGGTATGCCCACATGGGGTCGGCACACGTGGACAGGATACAATCATATAACTTATACACCTCCGTTCCTGGCAGCAGCTCACTTGTCAGCTTGAGCATCAGCTGTAACCGATCATGTGGATCCTTGTCTTCATTGTCAATAATAAACTTCATCATCATAGACACCATGATGAAATGTCTACCTGCTTGGCTTGCCAGCCTCACAAGGTCAACCTCCAATGGCTGTGGGAAATTGGGATGGCGACTTTCCAGCTCTCTGAAGGAATACCACAAGAAAGTACAGATGTTGTTGTCAATGTCTGCACCATCCAACAAGATGATGCCACCCTCCCCAGAAGTTCTCATGGGTATCTCCCACACCAACAAGTGCACCTCTTTGTTCTGAAAGGCATTAGAAATATGAGATTCCAAGTGACTTGTGAACAGAATGTGGGTTATGGAAAGATCAGGCTCACGAAGAGCCTGTGCAAGGGAAAGGATGAGATTGGTGAGCTCGGGTTCAGACATGCATTCATCAAGCGCATTGACAACAAACAACAAAGGCAGACATCTGCGCAATCTGAGTTGAAGTTTCCGGAGGGGTTGGAGAAAGAAAGCCTCCATCTAGTTGCAGAGAGGTGTGTCTGGGTCTAGTAGAGTGGGGTTGTTGCGGATGGCTCTGTTCACACCTTGCTGGATACTTGGAAAATTGGTGGCAAGCTGGTAGACAAGTGTCACAAAGAAATATCCAGCTGTACAACATTTGGTGTGCTTGCACAAGAAAAAGAATGTTCCCGCTAGCTGCTTTTTGACATTCGTCTCTTTGGTCATTTTTAGACCTCTCATCTTCTCAGCTACTGTAAATGCAATGGCAGACTTTCCAATGCCAGCTGTGCCATGTAGCCAAATGAGTTTATTATTCTCTGTGTTGTCCAGGAATCCATGGATATGTTTGAGGAGATCCACCCGAGTCCCTTGCAAACATTTCGGGTGGGGCTGATGCTCACAGGAGTTATATTGAGCACCCTTGACAGTGACCTCAGGTAGCTTTGCCCAAGTTCCTTCAAGAACTGTTTAAGAGGTCAGAGAGCATGCGAGACTTAAGAGACAGAAGTACTGACATTGATTGCCACTCATTTGTGATGAAGGTTGTGATATGCGAGATGCAATGAACCAACTGAAAGTACTAGCCAGGTTTGAGGGTGCTGTTAGAAACCATCCAGGTGACAGTTATCTTCAGGGACAACGTATAAGGCTTTGAATCAAGGTTTGTAAGTTGTGACAAGACTTGGGTCGTGAAACAATCAAACTGTTGAGCGATGGAAAGAATGAAGTGTGGTGGAGATGGGATGGATGAATGAATGTTTTAATCTATTTTGTTATAACAAGCTCATGCGATGGTTGTGGAATGCAGTTGAAGGACAAGTGAGTGGGTGCTTGTCTGATTGCACATATGAGGATGTACACAAGGTTGCTGTGCATGCCAACATTATTGCTAGCCAGTCAGCATCTGCTACTGCACAGCCAGTCAGAATGACATGTAGCCTCCAGAAATTGAGAGAGATATTAGGAGTTGTGATCTAGTGTGGGCAAGGTGCAAATAGTACTTGAATTCGAGTACTAGGCTGGTCATGAGTCTAGGATTTGAGCTTGACTGGACAATTAGCTCTATAAGATGTACATTTGAATTGATGTCTACAATACAGTGGCTCAAAAAACTGTCCGCATGTTTTGACATTTTTCACTATCTATGATATTGTGTGAGAACTCACAAATGCCTCAAGGACATGCTTATACCACATTGTAGTATGGCTTCAGGAGAAGGCTTACAAAATCATGACTCATGCGGACAGTTTTTTGAGCACATATTAAAACTATATAAATCATCATTTATGACACCATAAAAATCATGCCACCATTAAATAAATTATAAAGTGGTGTCATTATGTTCATTTTAAAACCATATCTAACTATACAAACCAAAAATTTCCATATGTCATGGTTATATTCACCATGAAAGCCACCCCCCTGCTCAAAGGGATAATATCCTCTCTCTTTCCTATTCTGGCCTCTCTGCTTGTCAAATTTCCTCTAGAACTGGAGTATGCAAGTCCACTGTGGCCAAGTTCATCAAAGAAAGTCACACAGACAAGGAAAACTTCTGTGAAGGGTGTCCATCCAAGCTCATCTCTACTGATAGGAGGGCTATTATTCAACATATCACTACAGGAAAGGCTGATAATGCTGTCCAGGTCACCTATTACATCAATTCCACCATCACATTCCCTGTCTCTTCACACACTGTGAGAAACATTCTCAAGACAGAGGACTAGCACCCTTCTTGTTTCACATATATACCTTGCCATCTGACCCAATCCTATTTATTGTGGTCTTATATGATCATATAACATGCTTCCAGTCCATGTAATCCAATTCTGATGGGCTAAGGCAAAGGTTAGTCATCTCTGTTTATGTGTGATAGAGAGGAGAGCCTTTTCTTCCTTGTTACTGACCTGAGATGAGCTGTCTTGAGAATGTTTCTCACAGTGTGTGAAGAGACAGGGAATGTGATGGTGGAATTGATGTAATAGGTGACCTGGACAGCATTATCAGCCTTTCCTGTAGTGATATGTTGAATAATAGCCCTCCTATCAGTAGAGATGAGCTTGGATGGACACCCTTCACAGAAGTTTTCCTTGTCTGTGTGACTTTCTTTGATGAACTTGGCCACAGTGGACTTGCATACTCCAGTTCTAGAGGAAATTTGACAAGCAGAGAGGCCAGAATAGGAAAGAGAGAGGATATTATCCCTTTGAGCAGGGGGGGTGGCTTTCATGGTGAATATAACCATGACATATGGAAATTTTTGGTTTGTATAGTTAGATATGGTTTTAAAATGAACATAATGACACCACTTTATAATTTATTTAATGGTGGCATGATTGTTATGGTGTCATAAATGATGATTTATATAGTTTTAATATGTGCTCAAAAAACTGTCCGCATGAGTCATGATTTTGTAAGCCTTGTATCTCTACCATATCTTCACCGATTCCCACGGTGTAGGGCTCAAATGAAAGCCCTGAAGCCATACTACAATGTGGTATAAGCATGTCCTTGAGGCATTTGTGAGTTCTCACACAATATCATAGATAGTGAAAAATGTCAAAACATGCGGACAGTTTTTTGAGCCACTGTATATGTTGAAGTTTCTGGATGAGCATTGAGCACCATGTAGGGTCCACTGTATCACAGCATGAATTTGGTGACACAGTTGTTGCCTTTTTGGATGTACTCTCGACAATGGTGTTTGGTTGCAAGCAGCACCTGATCGCCCGTTTTGAAGGTCATAGGCAGCGCCTGATGCTTATTGACCTGTGTAGCTTGGGCTGCCTTCGCTGTGAGTAAGTTATCTTGTGCCTCCAAAAGGTCATGTTCAAGCTGTGAAAGCAGTTTCATGGCATGCTCTTCTTCAGACTCATTTGTACCAGGTACAGCTGTGACCACTAGGGGTGGTAGCATACATGGCCGTTGTCCCAGGTGCAGCTGAAATGGCGAGAAGCCAGTGCTTGCGTTCACTGTATTCATGATCTGAAAATGTACCTGGGCAAGTGCATGAACCCAACCCTTGTGATTGCAGTTGATGTAATGACATAAGCACTGATTGACCATTTTGTTGGTGTGTTCACTTGCTCCATCTGTTTCTGGGTGGTAGGCCATTGACATCTTTAACTTAATACCCGTTAGTTTGTGTAAGGCACACCAAAACTTGGATAGGAAAATCTTATCCCAATCTGAAATAATTTCCGTTGGCAGTCTGTTTTCACAGTACCAATGATCAAAAAATAGTGTTGCAAAGTGTTTGGCTGAGATGTTGTCCTTACATGGCACCAGTTGGACATCTGCATTCAAACAGTCTGTCATTGAAATCAGCATGTTGTATCCACTGTCCTCTGGTAGTGGTCCAATGAAGTCGATCACTATGGAGTCACCACATGCTTCGGGGATTAGCAGTGGATGTAATGGCCCTGCTGTCCCCGTTGTCCTTGACTTGTTGCGCATGCATTCAGTGCATGATGGGATATATGAGTCAATCAAATCCTTCTGCATGTTTGGCCAATAGTAGGCAACACGTAAGATTTATCTGCACCAAAGTGGCCAGCAGCAGTCATGAGCAGCATGAAAAAGATGCTCATGCAGGTTGTCCACTCGCAGAACCACCAGCTGATCTGTGATGTAAAACAGGCCATCGCTATCCTTTCGCAACCCTGGCAAGGAGTCAACAAGGTCGTCCAGCCATCAGCACCAAGTGTCCTCATTGTATCCCTGAATAATCATTTTCACAAGGCCAAGTCGCTTTGAATGGTGAGTATCACTGCGCAAACTTCAGTGATGTCCTCTGAATTTCTCCAGTGTGACAACACATCTGCAGCTTCGTTATCCTCACCCTTGATGTAGTTGATCATGATATCATATTGGGACATATATTCTGCCCACTGTGCCTGCTGTCAAGACAGATCACACTGGTTTTGGAAGTTCTGTAGCATTTGGTGGTCAGTATATACATCAACGTGTGCACCAAGCAGTTCCAATTGCCATTTCTTTAATGCGTGAATGATCGCCAACAGTTCTTTCTCATGCACAGGGTAGTTCAGTTCAGCTGTTTGCAGCTGTGTTGAATTAAACACCACTGGTCTAGCAGATTCCTGTGTATGGCCCCATGATAACATAGCACTGGTTGCATAGTCAGACGCATCGCACATCAAGAAGATTTTGTTATTGCCCGGCTCATCGTGATTAATCGTGGTCAGACATTGAGGACTCACAATAAGCTCCTTGATAGCATTAAAGGCAACTTCATGCTCACTTGTCCATGTGGGAAATTTCACCTCTGAGGCTTTTGTGGTCAGTGGTGTGAGGATTCGAGTGTGTTGCACTACATCCAGTAGGTGCTCAGCCAGATAGCGCACAATTCCCAAGAAGGAACAAGCATGCTTGGCCTTTCTTGGTCTGGGCCAATTCAAGATTTGTGTGACCTTTGAGTTATCCTGCTTCAATACCCTGTTCAGAGATGTAGTGGCCCAAAAAGTCAATCTCGTTGTTGAATAGTGAGGTCTTCTTCACCAAACAATACAAGTGGGCCTTCCAGTAAAGACTTGAGTACCTGGCAAATGTTCACCTCATGCTCCTCAAGTGTTTGCAACCAGATAATAATATCATCGAGGTACATGTGACAGATCTTGCCTATCAAATGATGCAGAGCCGATGTCATATGGTGTTGATGCACAGCCAGTGTGTTCCATACACCCATTGGCATAACCATCCACTCGTACTTACCCCATGGTGTGTGTATCACCAGAAATTTCATATCATCTGGATGGACTCATGTCTGAAAAAATGCGTTAGTCATATCAATCTTTCCAAACAACTTTCCTTTTGCACAGTCCTTCAATATCTCATCAATGTGGGGTAGAGGGTGATTGTCCGCAACTGTGTTAAGGTTAAGTTTTCGAAAATCATTTACCCACTGAGGCAGAACTGAGGGGTCCAGCTTAGAGATGATGAACGAAGGTGACAACCATTCACTATCAGATGGATGCAGGCAGCCACTTTTAATGTGTGAATCTAGCAGAGTTTTCCAGGCCATTTGATATTTCTTGGGACAATCATACAATCGGAGTTGCACTATTTTGTTAGCATCCTTCAGATTTATCTGAAACAATACATCACTTGGCATTGTATCATTGTGCGGAATGTCAGCAGGGAATCGGTCCTTGAACACCTCCTTATACTTAGTATCCAAACCACGCAATTGCTCCTGGTAGAGCAACACATCAATGTGCAATTGTATTGCTGCCACAACATCCATGCCTTTCACCAGTTCACACTCACCATCAACAATTTCTTTTAGTTCAGGTAAGACGCCCTTCAGTTCGTTAATGACATCTCTTTTCATCCAAAACAGTTGTGGACTGTCATATCTGCATATCCAGATCTCAGATCTGACCCTTATCTCAGATCCACATCTTATCTCCGATGCTATCCACATCTTATCCCCCTCCAACATCTCATCATTCAATCTGTCCACTTGTCCGGTCCGGTCCACAACTCATCCGAATCCACAACCAGCGCTCGTCTCTTTTCGGTAACCCCCTAACTCCGGTATTTCAGTTATCTGTATATCCATCCTGCTCCCTTATCCACTACCTATGTTTCATTTCCATTTCATGATCTGTGATCCATTTCTACTTACCAATAGACTATCCACATGCTTCATACATAGCCTCAGACTCTGCTGATTGATCATTCCGTTAGATACCTATAGTATATAACCTCCTGTAACTTTCTGTAGTACCTCAGTTTGAATATCATCTTAGTTCTGCTCATTCCTGTCCTCCGGACTTGAGTACCTCTACTCTCATCACCCTCCAAGACTTAGGATTGATTCCTATAGTCTATCCATATCCGCCTCTGTCCCTGACAGTCCATTACCATTAGTTTCTAGTCTGGACTCGTCCAAATTAGCCATATAATACTTATCCCTCATCCAGAAGTCATCCGTATCTGCTACGCTACTTGTCCAACCTTCTGGACACACTAGTCTTGCCTTCCTGAAATAAGGGGCAATACTTGGGTAAGGGGCACAGCACACAAGCTGAGGCCGAAGCCCTTCAGATCCAGTTACCCTTTGAGTACGACCTTAACATGGACCCAATACAGATGTGTGAGAAGGTGAAGGTGTACTGGCGTTCTTGGCTGCAAGAGATCATAATTAGTGTCTTTAGCAATGCAAGTATGTAGCTCATGATATATGACAATTTGATTATGCTGGAGGAATGGTCCTCCCAGTAACAAGGAAGTACAAAGGTTTGGTGCAATGAGCACACAGTACAGTGTGTGACTTGTAAACTTGGTCCAGTGATGTACATGATATCTTCACGTATTGAGAAAGAGGGAATGATTCTTTGCCATGAGACAGTGCAAGCGAGATGGGTATAGGCTTTGTGAGTTGACACCAGCATAATCCAAGTTTCTTGACCAGTTCTTCACCAATCAGAACTAAAGAGGATCCATTGTCAATAAGAGCAGAAATGGTTAAAGGAGAAGAAACAGCAGGCCCATCAACCAGACAGTCCCAACAAAGCAGAGGGGTTTGTAGCAGAGCCATGCACTCTTCACCCAAGTCAGTACCATTTCCTAGCACTGCAGACTGGCATCACTACTGCCACTGTTTCAGCGTCTTCATCAATGTCAACTGCTGCAACTATGTCCTTCTTCTTCAATTTCTTTGCCAAAACTGCAGATGCTGTGAGTGTCTTGTATGTGGTGCCATCTGGGAATCCCTTTGGGCAGTTAGATGAAGTATGGCCAGCAAATGGTTCTCAGCACTTGAAGCAACCATCATTGTCACGCAACAGTTGCCTTTCAGTATCAGTTAGGGTAGGCAGTTAAGTGAATGTTTTTGAATGTGCATGTGCGCTACTGTTTTTGATGGTCAATCACACATTCGAGTTCCCCTTTTTGTTATTGGAGGCGTGAGCACATTCATTGTGTAGTGCCACTTCTACTGCTTCCTTCTGTCTTGCAAGGTAACACAGCCATTTTTCATCAAGAATGCGGACCTTTTCAATCCATTTGCATAAGTTTTCCTTGACGATATTTTCTGCATAGGTAATCAGCAGCAAGATCAACATTCATATGTAACTCAAGGTGGTAGAGGATGTTGACTTCAGGAAGATGAGATGCCATCCCCCTAAGAAGCGTATTCTGGCTTTGCACATCTATAGCCCACTCGCTGAAGGCACGCTGTCCTTGCCTAGATGCCAACATCTTCCTCCTCACAGTATCTGCCCAGCCTATGGGAAGCCAAACACTGCAAACTTCAGCCATATATTCTTTGAACATCATCACATCAATTTCTTCTTGGTTCGTAATATACCAGTCTTGGATGTGTGGATCTTGCATTCCCCAAGCGACCTTCTTCACCATTTCTTCCTCAGGGACATCCTTGTGAATGAAGAACTGGGTACACCCCATCTCCCATGACCATAAGGCCTCGGGCGTCACTTCTCCAGCCGTGAGGAAAGGAGGTTTGCTCGCAGAAGATTGTTCTGAATGTGCCGTTTTAGATGCGGACATGATGGATGTTATTGGTGTATAATCAGAGTCACTTGATTCAGAGTCAGTGCATATATGCGCACTACTCGGTGTGAGAACACTGGGGCTCTCCAGAGAACAAGTTGTAATTGGTGACGAAAGTCGGTCAGGTGATGACACACAGTCCAGTGATGATACATGATCCAGTGAGGTGTCAGGTATGTTGGCAACTGTTCTTCCAAGCTTTGAATGACTTCTTGTCGTGATGGAAGACAAAGGTACAGGAATATGGGAGTGGCAGGGAGGCAGTTTGTAAGTTGTAAAATCAGCAGGTTGACCAGATGCGGTCAATACCCGACAGTACAGTTCATTTAGGTAACAGTAGAATCAGTGACAACAGAGGCAATTAAATGCTCAACTGAATGTTAAAAAAAAGTGGAAGGCTGTTACAATAAACAGCCAACACTAAGCAGTCAGTCGGACAGAGATAACGTGGATGAGCATATGTATTTGACGGTACAGTAAGAGAGATAAAAAATGTGTGTACAGGAGTGACGCAGTTTAGATATCTAATGGTCCAAACAGCGAACAACAACCTGCGGTGTCCAATGATGACGAAGACGACGTCATGTGTAGTAAGCGTCATGCTTACACTCGGGTGGTAGTCCTGATGTACAATGACTACTACACCACGACAGCTACCTCAATTTGTCTGAAAGTAACGTAAATCTACTTGTTTTCATGTGTACCTTAATCCTTGCTGGCCAAAATGTTAAAAATCCGAAGTTCAAAATTTTCGTTGCAAGAATCAGAAACATCACAAGAAAAACAGTAACTGGAGCCTAGCCAGGCACTGTGGTATGCCTGGTGCCCCAAATGACATGACAGAGCTGCGGGAGGTTGCTCTTGCCCCTCCAGCATAGCTGAAACATGCAAGGACTTCGGCCGTCACACGTCAAGTACTAATGCATAAATGGGCCAGTGCTTCACAGGAATCACAGCAAACACTGCTTGTTGTGCCTCTTCTAATTTGTGCAAAAATTCAACAAAGTGTAGAAAATAGTAGTGCTATACCTATATATAAGCACCCAATATCTGCGGTACATAAGATTGACTTTGAAACATCTCCCAAAAAAACCTGAAATTGGTCAAAACACAGCATGTTACTTTCTAAGGAGTTATGGTCTGTTGTGGTAGCATATTTCTGACAGGGCTGTACAGAAGGGCTGGATTTGAATTATGTGCTTCTTACACTGTGCGGCCCGTCAGGCTCCAAGTATGTCGTTCAACATCGGCAATGGCTTTACTCTCTGCACCTCGCGCAGGCATACTTTACCTCAACTGATTCCTGAACAAGCGAGCCGTACCACAGAATGCTATAGCTAACCCTGGTGGGGCTATAGAGCAATGTTCAAATTGAACTTTTGTATGCGGGGTCAGGGGGGAAAAGAGACTCATTAGCCTTTCCACTTTGGTCCTGGGCAGTTACTTACCATAGCACTTATCCAGTGGCACCAGTGCAACATATAAGCGCTCTCCCTCGCAGATATATACAGTCGTGGCTATGGACCTGTACCCACTAGAGCCCACCTAAATTCCATATCTCTTCCAGAACAGGTTCGTACGATCTATATCTCACTCTAGCAGCTCATACTATATGTAGCCTGCTGACTTGTCTCTCTACCGTAGATGGCCACCTGTCTGTGATGGCGCCGATTCAAAATCCCACCGGATCCTCTACCAATCAATCAGCCGCTGATTTCGAGCCTGACGAACAATGGAAGAGTCAACTCAAAGTTGACATCGAGAGCAACTTGCGTTCCATGGTCGATGAAGCCAAACAGAACCTACATGATACCCTGAAGAAAGCCCCAGTCAGCATTGTCGAGCGCAAACGCTTGACCGAGGAACACCTCACTACCATGAAGAATATCTGTAATCTTGCTGAGGGGCAATTCCGTATCTCCCTAGAACGTGAACGCCAAGTACGCCGTTGGGCCGCCGGTCAGGTCTTAGATCAGGAATGGTCGGACACCATGCGAAAGGAGCAACAAGCTATCCTAGACAATATTGAAAGAAATCACAAAGACAAAGCTACTCATTCTTCTCAGCCTATCGCAGATCCTTCGATATCCCGTTCTAACCGTCCTCCAGAACGTGTTTGGACCGAGCACGAGCACGAGGCAGGTTACTTCCCTCGTTTATCTAGCCGAGAATTTGAGGAAGACCATGTGCCACCACCTCGCAATACTGGCAAGGCTCGTGCCGGGTCTGTCAGTAGTGCAGTGGGTTCATACAAGCTACCGTCCACGTTGGATACAACAGACGGAGGTTTTGAGCGCCCAAAACCTTCGCCTACCATTGACGAACTAGACGACATACCTAGATCTGCTCATTCAGCTACGGATGTTCAGGACAGCATCCGATGCGGAAGCCCATGCCACAAAGCTAGCATTTCTACTGGACAACCCCCAGAAATCTGGCGCCCTTCTATCACGCCTGAACAAGACGCTCAGATGTCTCGTACTTTCAGTATCGCGCGTCGTGGGAGTACGGCAAGCGCTACCTCTTCTTATTGGGCACCGTCAGTGCTCAACATTCCGTTTTCTTACGAACCGCATGACAGTGCGATGGAGAGAGAGAGGGAGCGTATTTCGGCTATGAAACAGGAGTGGAGCTCCATGGATAGAATGAGACAAAGAGAGAGAACGATGTCGTACACTTATGCTGAAGCTCGAGCTAGCGTCACAGCCACTCCTCAGTGGCTAGACGAACGTTATGCACCGCCCTCATCCTCAGTCGCACCCATCATCAGCTCCGCAATCCCACACACTCGCCCCGTAGAAAGCTCAAGCTCCACAGCCCCCATCGCATACACTCGCCCCGCACACAGCCAAAGCTCCACAGCCCCCATCCGCTATACCCGCTCCTCAGACAGTTCTCGCCCACACGCACCCCCACCATCAGCCAGCAGACCCATCGTCACCAATAAATCGTTCACGTTTGATGGTGGTGATTTTCAGGCTAGCCCGAGTTCCAAAAGCTGGACTGGTCCCTCGCGCTCTCCACAGGCACCAGAAGAAATTCCACAGAATTGGTGGTCTTCTAACTTGTGCGCAGGGCCGTCGTCGCAAGACATGCGCTATGGGTATAATGTGGGCGAGACTGGGTACTATGCTGCTCGGCCTGTTCATACGCATCATGAGGTGTCGGAGGGGGAGCATGATGTGGACCTCGATGATACTGAGGGCGAGTATGATGAGGTGTCAGAGGGGGAGTATGATGAAGTGTCGGAGGGGGAGTATGATATGGACCTCGATGATGCGGAGTCGCAGGAGTATGATGAGCGCCAGATGCCTCAGAGAGAGGCAAGCGTGAGTTTGAGGAGCAAGGGGGTTGCTCAGCCTGAGCAGGAATCGAGGAGGGAAAAGAATGCGAGACGGGAGGCTAAGCTAAAGGAGGAGCTCACATCAGACGACAAGCAGAAGGATGGATTTCGGAAGCACAAAGATAAGAAGAAACAAGAAAAGTTCGAATGGGAGTCCTGGAATTGTAATCCACCGGGGACTAGTCGACCCACGCCACCTCCCCAGATGGCTACTTCTCAATCTCAATCTTCTTCGTCTTCTACAGGTCCTTGGCCAATCACCAATCGTAGTGACCATAGCATGCCTGAACCAAGTCGGCCCACAGATAGGAGTAGCTTTGGATCGACCAGCACTAGCCGTATCAGTGCTGCCTGGACATCCTCGACTCGGCCAAACTTGACAGCTAGCTCGTACCCACCGAGCACACCTAAGCCACCAACACTATCAGCCCAGCAAAATGCCAAAACGATACTCGGTCCCCCACCTACCTTCTTTTCAGAAGCGGAGTTCCACCGTCGTCAGGCTGAACAAGCTCAACAGCGTGAGGAACAATTCCGTCGCGAACAAACCAAGTTAGAGCAGGAAAGACTCTCGAAGGCTGTCAAGGTCAAACAGGTCAAGCAGGACGCTAGTGCTATCGAGCTCTTTGAGCGCCATCGTGGTCAGTGGGATAAATTGCAGATGTCCCGCATGTTGATATGGGACAATTTTCCATGGCCTGTGTTCAAACGCTCCAGCGGCCCCGATGATATCACAACTCCTGGCATCATTGCCTACATGTTGTCGTCTCTGCATCCTATCGACAAGTCTCCAAGACACCGTGTAAAGGAGAACATCAAACGGTGGCATCACGATCGATTTGAGATCTGGCTTCTACCGAAAGTCAAGGAGAGCGATAGAGACAGTGTGCGAGAAGCTGCGAGTACTGTGGCCAGGACGTTGTACCATCTTCTACGCTCCGGTACACAAGATCCCGATGTCTCAACCGCTAGCTCACGCATCATTGTACTCGAAGCACCGATATTATTGGCACAGCAGAACACCAATGTGTCATCCCACCTCACATACACCCCCATTCCAACTACACAGATTTCCACTTCACCTTCACCGGAAGCAACAGCAATAGTGGAAGAAGCTAGCCAAGAGTTGCCCGATTCTGTGTCAGATTCACTGGAAGATCTTACCAATGAGCTCCAGGGGAAGTCGTCTTTCCCGGCCGCTTCCGGAGGTTTTGGGGACATCTGGAAGTGTATTTTGGTCAAAGCTAATGAAAACGTCGACGTATGCTTCACTTGTGTTACCTCCTGCTGCATTGTCCTGACCATGATCCAGGTGGCAGTAAAGACCATCCGTGCTTTTGAGATGGATAACGAGGAGTCGAGGCAGAAGAAAGCGAGGGTAACGTCTCTGTTCCATGTGCCTCAAAACTTGTAATGATGGTTCAGTTTAGAGAGTGCGCCGCGAGCTGAAAGTTTGGGGCCGTCTCAAACATCATAGCATTCTTCCACTGTGGGGAGTGGCAAACGACTTCGGGCCCTACCTTGCAATGATTTGCCCGTGGGCCGTTAATGGAGCTCTCACAGGCTATCTTGAGCGCCAACAAGATACGTTGTCGTCCTTGGATAAATTCTCCCTTGTAAGTCTGGCATATCCAGCATCTCCACATGCTTGTTGACTTCTCTGGTGCTTGCCAGCTGAATGATATTGCGCTTGGATTGCAATACCGTAGGTTAATACTCACTGCACATTTTCAAATGTTCATGTTGGTTCAGTCCACAGCAAATCAGTTGTCCATGGTGACCTAACGGGGGTGTGTACAACCACGCAGAAGGTTCTCATTACTCACTTCCCACCTCTCTAGTCAAATGTCTTGATTTCTGATAATGGTCGTGCATGTCTTGCTGATTTTGGTCTCTCTACTATCATCGTAGAGTTCATCGGTACCTCCTATTTTACGAGCTCCATCCGAGGGAATGCCCGATGGGTAGCTGCAGAGTTATGTGAAGCACCAGAAGACAGTGAGGCCTCACTGAGCACCGAATGCGACATATATTCATTTGGCAGTATTACATTGCAGGTCAGTAACTTGAATTTTCCACCGTCGGATCTTATTCATATTTCGTTCGCTCTAGATATTAACTTGCAAGGTACCCTACTACAATGTGAAAAAGGATATTGCGGTGTTGAGCCAAGTCATCAAAGGGATTAAACCGGAACCTCCTGAGGAATCGCAAATAGCGTCTGGGCACTGGGAGTTCATACAGCGATGCTGGTTGCCTCGTGCCAGTCGTCCATCTATTGCAGAAATTGTAACATTTATAGTACGTGAACAACAAGCTCTGTCACCCTAGTCCTCTGGTGACACTGACAATACCGTGGTGCTGGAATGTAACAAGAGCTGAGCTTAAGGAAAATACGTACAATGTTAGAAAGGTCACCATGCATCAATGAGTATTTTCAAATTCGACTCGAAGATCATCTTATGTAAACTCCTCGTAAGGAAGGTCTTGTAGTTGGTTGGCACTTGATTTGACCCGAACGTTAACTTGACCCGAAGGAGCTGACTTCATTCGTACTATGGACACGTTGTCAACATGGTATATTTTCAGTGTTCAGCAAGCTAGAAGTACTGCCAGACTCCCGCGATTCTTCTTTGCCGACGAGTCGCCATAGACTATAGTTCTCTAGGCAGCTCATGACTGACTGGGACCACTCGCTTGGCGTGAAGAGTACGAACTTTTGCAGTGACAACCATGCATATGGTCTCCACCTCAGCAGGTTAGTGCCAAGATTATTAACTTTCAGTGTCGTCTCACACCAACAGGGCTGCCACTGCTTCAAGCAATGCCAATGACAGCTCGTTCCAAGACCCTACTAGTTATATATAATTTGACCAGAGTTCAGTCCTTGTCTATTAGAAGCCCTCATCAACCCTTCCGTTTGGATCCACTAATACCGTGTATCAATCAAGTATTCGGGGTCCTGGAATCTTGGATCAGTCGCTTCAACCCACGTGCACAAGCCATTAGTAGGCGCCCTCCTTTGCAGACTGATATCACACTTGTCTGCCTTAGTTCCGCGTTATCTCTCGTACCGGTACATGTACCTCACTCCATTCCATTTCACAACTTTTTCTCAAGTTCAGAGAGGTTCGTGTAATCATATTTCCTCCAGCTCATGATAGTGGTCAGACAGCATGGTGAAGGAGCATCAGCCTGTAATTCTGGGCAAGATTGGACTGAGTGAGTGCAAAGACAAACCTATTCATCCTCTCCTTCGTCCTCTCTCAACGTATTGCAGAGGACTCAAAACAGGCTAATCGCTCCGTACCTCGTGGTGTCGATAAGGGTCCTGTCGGATCTACTATTGGATTTGGGTCAACGTCGGATACGAATTTTGAGCGCTTTAAGCCTTCACACACCATCGGTGAACGAGAGGATGTGACTAGACAGCAATTCGCGAGTTCAGTTACGGATACTCAGGATGGCTTCAGGCGAGAAAGACAGCCCAACAAAGTGGGCATTTTCACGCCTGGAGAAGACGCCCAGGCGTCTCGTCATTTCAATGACACCCACCGTGGGGGCATAGCGGGTGTTGACCCTTATCGTGTACCACCACTGCCCATCACTGGCAAGGACCGCGATCGTATTTCGGCTTTGGGTCAGGAGCGAGACAGACAGAAGTCATATGCCAACATTAATACCACATCCTCTATCCTGGCCTTATCTTCTTCGGCGACGTGCAACCCAGGTTATACGGCCCCCGTCAATGCGCCCCCAGTTTCTGCTATTATCGGCGCCATGAAATCAGTTTCGTTTGAAGATGGCGGTGAACAGTCTAGCTCGAGTCCCAAAGGCCGGAGTAGTCTGTCGCGCCCGCAAGTTTCATACACACGCCCCAGCGTACCAGCGCCTCCTATTATCAGACCTACCGCCACCAAAAAATCGGTCTCGTTCGATAGTGGCGTTCAGTCTAGCACGAATCTTTATGATCGAAATGGCCCATCTGACATCCAGGATCCATACGTACGCCGCAATGTACCCCTACCGTCTAGCAGCAGACCTATCGTCACCAAGAAATCGGTTTCTTTCGATAGTGACGTCCAGTCTAGCACGAGTCTTAATTATCAAAATGATCCGTCTGACATCCGGGGTTCGTACGCACACCACGGCATACCCCTACCGTCTAGCAGCAGACCTATTCTCACCAATAAATCTATCCCGCCCAACATTGGCGGCTTTCAGTCTAGCTCAAGTCGCGAAGGCTGGACTGATCCGTCGCGCTTGCCATATGAAACCCGCTAGGACTCTTCGCACTCCCCAGAGACACCAAAGGAAGTCTCGCAGAGCTGGCAGTCGTCGTCTAACAGATTCAATTCTCAACACCCCTTGCTAGACGTTGCAAGCGGGAGTCCTTACTATCCCGTTCGGCCTACCAATACGCAGCATGAGGTATCTGGGGGCGAGTATCATCCAACCTTCAACCGATCTTGGAATGAAGCACAGCGCGAGATGAGAAGAAATAAGGAGGAAACCAAACCCACAGAAGACGAAGTCAAGAAGGAGGAAGGGCAGGCCCAGAGAAGGGAAGGGCTTACAAGGCATGCGGAGAACTCAACAAGGCGATTTGGTGGGGAAGAAAGACGTCTAACACAAGATCCAATGTTGCAGGTGGCAAAACGACAAGAAAATGAAGTTAGACGCAAAGATGAGGAAGCTAGGCTCAAAGGAGAGACGGCACGCGCGATGGAGGAAGAGCTTCATTCGCTGGAAGATCTCACTAATAAAGTCCAGAGGAGATCATCCTATCCCGTTGCTTCCGGAGGTTTTGGTGACATCTGGAAAGGTGTTTTAGTTAAGCACGGCAGGGACGTCCAGGTATGCACAGCTTGTGGCACTTGCTACCATATCACCTGACTGTGATGTAGGTGGCAGTGAAGACCATTCGCGCATTTGAGTCGGACAACGAGGAGGTGACGCGGAAGAAGGCGAATGTAATGTTTCTATTCCATTCACGTCAATCTTTCCGATGATGACTCGGCTTAGAGAGTGCGTCGTGAACTGAAAGTTTGGGAGCGTCTCAAACATAACGGCATTCTTCCACTCTGGGGGGTGGCGAATGACTTCGGGCCCTACATCGCAATGGTTTGCCCATGGGCCGATAATGGAGCTCTCACTGGCTTTCTTGATCGCCGACAAAACGTGTTGTCGTCTCAAGATAAGTTCGCGCTAGTAAGCCCTATTTTGCAACTATTTCTAAATGTTTGTTAAGCTGTCAAACGCCAGCTGAATGATATTGCCCTTGGGTTGCAATATCGTAAGTCGGTTTTCACTACGCCCGACTTTATAAACACTTATAGTGTGTCAGTCCACAGCAAAACAGTTGTCCACGGTGACCTGACGGGGGTGTGTATAACTACTCACAGAAGGTGTATCCTTCATTACTCACGTCCAGACTCTCCAGTCAAATGTCTTGATTTATGGCAACGGTCGGGCATGCCTTGCTGACTTTGGTCTCTCCACTATCATCCTAGAGTTCGTCGGTACCTCCTATTTTACGAGCTCCATCCGAGGGAATGTCCGATGGGTAGATGCAGAGTTATGTGAAGCACCAGAAGACAGTGAGGTGTCACTGAGCACCGAATGCGACATATACTCATTCGGCAGTATCACCTTGCAGGTTAGTAACTTGAATTTTCAACCGTCAGCTCTTATTCATATTGCGCTTGCTCTAGATATTGACTTGCAAGGTACCCTACTACTATGTGAAGAATGACATGGCAGTGTTGGCACAAGTCATCACGGGTAAGAAACCGGAGCCTCCCAAGGAGTTGCAAATAGCATCTGGGCACTGGAGCTTCATACAGCGATGTTGGCTGCCTCGTGCAAGTCGTCCATCGGTCAGAGACATTGTGGCGTTCGTAGGATGGGAACGACAAGCTCTGTCATCCTAGTCCGCTGAACGGAGCAACGAATTGGAATGTAACACTTCTCTACGAGTGCTTCACACCTGGAAAGTGGTGTTGAAATGGCTTGACATGATTCAAATATCAATCTGCATTTTCTAGGCTCTGGCCTCACCCAACTCAAGCTTCTATCAAATTCAAGTATGTAGTACAGGGGATCATCTGTGTAACTTCGTCACATTTCCCTATAGATTTAAATAACGAGGCCCTCGAGGCTTCAGCTGACAATCAGAGTCGTTCACATCTTCGTGCTTCCAGGTTCTTTGTGGTTCGCGGACTGGACATCATACTATCCTCGAACTCAATAGGGTTCAATCAATTACTCGTTTTCTAAAGCTAAGTATATTTTCTACGAAATAATAACACCTCTTCCCGTTCCATGGAGATATTCTGCGATAAATCCTTTTCAGTTGTACAGCGAGCGTCTGATCGATTGTATCAGAGCAGATGGCCAGCCCAATCTCACCCTTCAATTTGAAAATTCAAGTAGTGATGCTCCTGGTGGCTTGCGAAATTTGTGCCAGAACGTTAGTATACTGGTTTCGAACCGTTGTTCTGTTCAATCTTTCCATCGGATACATCACTGGAGCCGGCCACCCCACCTCGGTGGCATATCCCACTCCAGCAGACATGACGTATGTCATAGCCCTGAACCCTGGTTATATAAGTTGGGCGACGTCCAAATCCATCGAACTCCCTCAAACAAGCCCCCTCAAAATGCCCAGCACCGTTTCACCCACTCGGAATGTCATCTTGTATTTTGTTGCGCTGTACGTCTGGCATCTGCTATTCTCGACGTCCCAAATCACTTTTTTCGATAAGTTACTATACTAAAATCACGTCCAGGGTCCTTCCGCCGGTAGCCGTGTTTTTTAGTGAGTACACGACCCTTTCATCCTTCCTACATTATAATATTAATTGCGACGATGATAGAACGTGGATGTGCTGCAGGTAAATATTAATAGTGCCGTTCAAATCCAGTGATGCATGCCGTTTTGTCAGACTTTTGGATTAATATCTGTCTTACGATCTTGGGTTGGATACCAGGAGTCTTGCATGCATGGTATGTTAGCTTAGCTTCCATTCATGCAGTCAGTTCATTTGCTCAGATAGTGGTCATCTAGGTACCTCATCTCTCGGAGCGAGAGAGCAATATAATGACGTCATGACGTCATTGAGCTGCGCGTCTCAACCGTACTACAGACTCGAGAAACCTAACTAATCTATATATCTCACATTAATCAGAACGGAGCAACATGATATCGAATGCACATCTTCAAGTGACAACTCTACAACCATTATTAATGATCATCCTTGAAGGAGTGGAGTGGAGCTTGAATCAAGTGGAAACTAGCTGCGAGCAGATTTTCTCGATGACCAGAATTTTGGAAATTCATCATATAATCTTGTTCAAGTTGTCAACTGATTTTGAAGAGCCTGCAACTGTGTATGCACGGACTATCAATTCAGTGATGGTTATGGCAAAGGACCGCTTACGTAAAATTAAATGGCTTATATGAGTCCTAGTAGTGCTAGTGAATTTCGAAATGCTAACTTGGGAGCAAATTGAAAGGTGGAACTTCCCGTCACTAGGCTACAGCTAATTTGGCTCGTGCGTCTGCTGCGAGCCTGTGTATGGTAAACTCGTGGATAGTATGTAATCGCATCATGGGACCATGTGCGCCTAGCTATGCCGCAGTTCCGGACGGACAGAGCCGATGATTAGATGTATGCATGTCTGCACAATTCAAGTTATAGAGACTAAAAGGTGTGTAAGAGTCCTATGCTCATCAGTTGATTCTAAGCTTTGTTAGGATAGGATTTATATTTCCATCAGTTCAGTCCATGTCTTCGCTGTCCATTGATGCAACTGATTCGACCCTTCATTAACAGGTTATCGACCTTGGTTTTCGGTCCTGTTGAATCCTCGACCATCACACCCGCCCGGATCGTGAGCCTTACAAAAAGTGGAAGAGTGGCCTGAAAGTTGGTATTGAGAACAACTTGCGTTCCATGGTCAACGAGGCCAAGCAGAATCCCAACGATACCTTGAGGAACGGTCCGAGTCCGAGGAACACATTATTCCGATGAAGAGCATCCATAATATTGCCGAGGAGCAGTTTCCTGTTGCACTAAAACGTGAAAGCCAGGTCAAAGCTGCTCAGTTTTCTTCTCCTTCCTTGCAACTTCCCACAGATACTTCACAGTCGCATGCTTCCGGTCTTACACCCGACGAACATGACACCTGGTCTCCACAACAGCCCTCGGAGGTCAAGCACGATTCAGGATATCTCTCTCGTTTCTCCAACCGAGAGCGTGACCACGTATCTCACGATACCAACAAGGGTCGTGCCAGGTATATCAACAGCGCAGTAGAGTCACCCACGTTGGATATTACGGACAGAGCTTTTGAGCGCCCAAAGCATCCACCCCCCATCGAACTAGATGACATGCTGGGGTCTGCGCATTCAGCTGCGGATGCTCTAGACAGGCGAAACCTTCTGCGCACAGCGAGCCTTTCCAACAGACCTGTCCCTCCAGAGTCCTGGCTTCCGTCAACGCCTGAAGAAGACACCCTGTTGCCTCATATCTTCACCATTTCGCGACAGGGGAGCACGACGAGCACTGCCTCTGATCGGACACCATCAGTGCTCAACACCCCATCTTTCACCGAGCTGCATGACGTGACTGCCAGCGCGAAGGGGAGGGGGAGGGGGGGAGATCGCATTTTCACCGTGGAACAACAGTGGAGTGCCATTTACAGAGCTCGGGATAGAAGGCGAACAACGTCGCACACATATATTGAAGCCAGAGCCAGTGCCTCTACCTTCGAGCAGTTGGACGAGGATTATCCACCACCGACACCACCACATTTATTCCCTTCAGTGGCATCCAACCCGCGCTCCGTTGTCCCCGCCACCAGGTATTCTCGCTCCTCAGGCAGTTCAAGCTCTATGGTCCCCATGGGGTACTCTTACTCCTCAGACAGCCCTAGTTCCACAGTCCCAATGGGGTACTCTCACTTCCCCTCGTCCTCGCAGTTACCCCCACCGTCTACCAGCAGGCCTATCGCCATCAAAAAATTGTTTTCATTGGATGATGACGGCTTTCAGTCTAGCCCAAGTCCCAAAGACTGGGATGTTCCATCGCACTCGCCGTACGAAACCTATGAGTTCTCGCATTCTCCACAGACACCGGATGAGCTCCCGCGGAGCTGGCGGTCATCTAGCTTCCGTTCTCGACTCTCCTCGCAAGACAGGCGTTACGGGTATCAGCATGCTCATCAGTATGACGATGACCTTGACAATCTAGATTTGTGGGAGTATGATGAGCGCAGGCTTCGCCAGAGGGAAGAGAGCTTCCGGAGGAGAGAGGAAGAGATTTCTCTGCGGGAGCAAGAACTAAAGAGGAGAGAAGAGGATGTTATGCGGGAGGAGGAGGCCAAGCAGAAGCCCAGGCCAGATGAGAAGGAAGCCAAACGCGTGGAAGACGAAATCATGTACAAACAGCCTGAGATCGTAAGACAGGAGGAGGGCGAAGGAGCAGAACACGAAGAAGACGCAATCAAGTGGAAGGAAAAGCTTGCGCAGAAGAAAGAGGAGAACGCCGGGAGACAGGACGAGAAAAGGGCCGAAGACCTCGGGCGACGAGAAGAACCAGCAGCGAGGCGTTTAGAGGAGGACGAAAGACACATGACACGAGACGTTTTGCGAAAGCCAGAGGAATCAAAACGCCAGGAAGATGAAGCCAAATTCAAAGAACAGGCATCACGCACCAAAGAGGAAAAGATTCGGAGGAAAGAGGAAGAACTCGCTCGACGAGAGGAAGAACTGTCTCGTAGGGAGGCAGAGGCAAACCGCAGATATGATCAGCAGAAGGTCCAACAGGAAGAATTTCAAAAACGCGTCAAAGAGATAAGGCGCCAAAGTGTAGAGGAAAAGACGAAGCAGGGCTGGAAGTCCTGGGGATATCATCCACGTCCGACAACAACACCACCTCCCCGGATGTCTACTTCTCGATCTTTTTCATCTTCTACAGGACCTTGGTCAATCTTCGGCCAAGACGAGAATATGTCAACAGCAAGTCCGCCTGCCAACAGAGGCCGCTCTGCATCGATCAACACTAGCCGTAGCAGCACGACTTGGACGTCCTCAACTCGGTTGAGCTCGACCGCGAGCTCATGGCGGTCGAATATATCTAAGCCGCAAACACCATCAGCCCAGAGGAACCAACCTTGCCAGATGTCCCCCCCCAACAGTAACGAGCTTCACATGTCTGCAGCAGGAAGTTCGACCATAGATAGGGGCCGCACATGTACCAGTCGTAGCAACGCAACCTGGACGTCCTCGAGCCGGCTGAGCTCAAACGCGAGCTTACACCTGTCGAGTACACCTAATCCGCAAACACCATCAGCCTACAAGAACCCACCCCGCCAAATGTCTACTTCAAAATCCTCTTCGTCTTCTGCAGGACCTTGGCCCATCCCTAGTCGCAACAAGCTTCACATATCTGCAACAAATTCACATAGGGACCGCTCCAAATCAACCAGCACCAGCCGTAGCAACACACCCTGGACGTTCTCAAGGCTGAGCTCGATTACACGCTCACAGTCATCGAGGACACCTGAACTTCAAACGCCAACATCCCAGAAGCGCTCGCCTCCCCGATCTGCTTCGTTTTCTATAACGGGACGGCCAGACCCTAAGCGTAACGACCTTCACATACCCACAACAAGTCCGCCTACACATAAAAGCCGCTCCAAATCGACGAGTACTGGTCGTAGCAGCTCAACATGGGCGTACTCGACTCGGCCGATCCCGACCGTGAGCTCACAGCCCTCCATTACACCTAGGTCGCAAAAACCGTCAGCCCAGCAGAACAAGAAAGCGGTACTATGTGCCATAGAAGCGGGGGCAATGAAGGAGGACAGCAAAGGTGGTGGAATCAAGTGTAAGGAGACGCAGGCCAGGAACAGGACGGTTGTTGTTAGACCAGAGAAGGAGAAGGAGGAAAGATACATTGTACATGATCGATCAGCGAAGTCTGGACGCACGGCGGAGGAAGCCAGACTTGAAGCATTCGGGGCAATGCACACCACAGAGGAAGAGGTCCTGAAAGAGGAACAACCAGTACGAGGGAAAGAATGTGACAAACCGCCATCCCATGTATGCAGTTTTCTTCCTTTCCTTCACTCCCTCTTACATCCTTCCAGGACAGTGGAAATACGCTACCTCAGACGCAGTCACTCCTGAATGTATGGATGTACGTTATCGATATATACCCCTGACTCACGCAGCTATCCAGACTCCCACTTCAGAAACAACGGCGATAGAAGAAGATTCTCTGGAAGATCTAACTAATGAACTCCAGCGAAGATCGCGCTATCCGATCGCTTCCGGAGGCTTTGGAGATATCTGGAAGTGCGATTTAGTGAAGCCTAGTGGGACCGTCCAGGTAGGCTCAGCTTGTAGCATTTCCTATGGTATTGTCTTGAAAAACACGCAGGTAGCAGTGAAGACTATTCGTTCTTTCGAGTCGGATAACGAGGAACTGATGCGGAAGAATGCGAGGGTAATTTTCCTCTTCCATCCGTGTCAATCTTTCCAACCATACCTCGACGTAGAGAGTGCGTCGTGAGCTGAAAGTTTGGAGCCGTCTCAAACACCATAGCATTCTTCCCCTCTGTGGAGTGGCAAACGACTTTGGACCCCACCCGGCAATGATTTGTCTGTGGGCTGATAATGGAGCTCTTACCGGTTTTCTTGAGCGTCAACAACACGTGTTGTCGCCTCAAGATAAGTTTTCCCTTGTAAGCCCCTTGTGAGTACCCCCAGACGTTTGCTGACGTGCTGACACGCTAGCTGAATGACATTGCCCTTGGATTGCAATACCTTCACAATGAATCAGTTATTCATGGTGACCTGACAGGGGTGTGTATCGTTACTCAGAAGGTGTATTCTTCATTACTTACGTCCAGACTCTCCAGTCAAATGTCTTGATTTATGGCAACGGTCGGGCATGCCTTGCTGATTTTGGTCTCTCCACTATCATCTTGGAGTTCGTCGGTACCTCTTATTTCACGAGCTCCATCCGAGGGAATGTCAGATGGGTAGCTGCAGAGTTATGTGAAGCACCAGAAGACGGTGAAGTCTCGCTGAGCACCGAGTGCGATATATATTCATTTGGCAGTATCACCTTGCAGGTTAGTAACTTACCTTTTCTGGCGAAAGACGTCTGTTCATTTTGCGCATGCTCTAGGTGTTGACTTGCAAGGTACCCTACTACAACGTGAAGAATGAAATTTTAGTGTTGGGACAGGTCCTCAAGGGCAAGAAACCAGAGCCTCCCAAGGAGTCGCCAATAGCGCCCGGGCACTGGGAGTTCATACAACGATGCTGGTTGCCTCGTGCAAGTCGTCCTTCGGTTGGAGAAATCGTAGCATTTGTTGAATGTGAGCTTCGCTGAACAGATCAACAGGGTAATGAGGGAATTTTAGTTTCGAGGGGCAACGCTGCAAGTACATAGAGGTGCTTGAGTAGAAACCTGTCTCGAGTAGCAATCATAGGTGATACTTTATCCGCCCAGTGCTATTGTAATTCTCGAAATCGGCCCGTCTTGTATACACCAAAATGATACCTCGAACACCGTAATGAAACCTCAAATCAAACTTCATCCAAACGGATTATTACAACTGCATCGAATGCAAAACCCTTCTGACAAGATATTCTGCAACACAGCGGCAACACCTATAATACAAATCATCGAATGAGTGGAGGAGTAGTACTAGTGGGGCTTGAATCAAGTAGCAATCGCGAGCAAAAATATATGAGCTCTTGTAGTGAGTTGTCCAGACATCCAAACCCATCCCCGGGACATCATTTGGCACTCGAGGCGTACTCCTGCCAAAGAGTGTTCACAAAATCTTTGTCCGTCTAAAAACACAAAAGTCAGAGAGCATGTTCTGGACTCGATGAATGAAATAGAACATACGTGTATGAGAGTCAAAACTTCCCGGACAAAGTCGTTCTTCGATAAATTACTCGAACTTGCATTCTTCTGGGCGAGAGCAGACAGGAGAGATGCGTGGACAGCGTGAGCGTCGATGGCGTTTGAGCCATCAACAGAGTTCTGGCTAGCCACAGAGCCAGCACGCTCCGAGCGTACATGTTTGGCCTTGCCATTAACAGGAACTGCAGGTGTCGAAACGACACCTTGAGGCTGCGAAGTTGGTACAACATTGACAGGCGGTGGCACATCCCAGCTCTTCTCTATCTCCTCTCTCTCTCGCTCACGGTCCTTCTCCCGCTCCTTCCGACCCTTCTTCAGGCTCCTCCTATTCTTCGAGCGCTGCTCCCTTGCAAATGCATCCGAATCGCTCAACGCACTCGTATCAGCAAAGTCGAGCTCGATCACATCGGAATCTGCTTCGACAAACGGAGCACGAGGGTATGGCCACAAGTCAGAATCTGCCTCGAATGGAATAAGCGAACGAGGTTTGGGTACGCTATGTGTGCCATTGACGCTGGTCAATGTCGGCGTGGTATCTGGGTCCCCAGGTCGCGGAGATGCGACAGAGGGAATATGAAGGTGTGGTGAGGCACGCGAGTGCTTCTGAGTCTGAGCAGCTGTGAGGAGGTCCCCGACCACCGTGATATCAGAGTTGAAGCCTCGGAGTGGCGGACGAGGGGTGACATCGCCCAGGGTTTTGCCACTCCCATTTCTTGTGCGGTTGGACTCAGATTGGCCTATAGGTACAGCGAGGAGTGGCAGCCCAGAGGATGACCCTGCAACATGTAGCTCCATATTATCTTCTGCGTCAGCATCAAGTACAGTGCTAGAAACAGAATATCCTCCTTCTGAGATAGACCCGTCATCGCTTGCCTCGTTGTCACCCTCATAGGCACGGGACGCAGGGAACCCAAGGAGCGTGGAGATGACATCTTGATTGAGCACCTGAGGTAGCGCAGTAGAAGTTGGTTTGGGAGAAAGGATGAGAGGACTTTGTGAGCTGGCAGTGTGTCCGAACGTCGTGGACTGAGCTTGTGTAGTATATGTGGTTTGTGAATGTATGGAAACAGATGAGTGGAGGGAAGCTGATGAGTGGAGGGAAGCTGATGCTGCTCCAGAGCGAGATGATCCACGACTGTGTTGGCTTGATGGTGGTGGTGGCGGTGCTGAGGCGAAGATGGTATCCAATAAAGCTAATCCGCGAGCCGGAGGGACAGAATTGGAGGTCGGTGGTGGAACGGACGCCGTTCTATGAGTATTTCCACTGCCGGATAGGCCAATTAGTAAACTTGCAGCAGTCGACTCCTTAGTCCGTGATTGTAAGGGAATCTGCTGTGGAGTGGATCCCGTGCCCCCTAGCTTGGCAAACAGTTTATCGAGCTCGGATACATTCCCGTTGGAACTACTTTCCGAAGAGGTAGGTTGACTTCCTGTATGATACTCTTCCGACTCCGAAATGCTATGTATGCTGCTGGCGTTGGATGCGCTCGATGCTGAGCGCATATGTGAACGTTCTACAAGACATTAATAACAATTCTTTGAACAAGCTTGCAGTCCGCCTACCGCTGGCCCTCGATGATGACCGGAAGTTCGGGGGAGGAGGACGATCCGGGCCATATCTATACTCCTCTGGATATGGAAGATTCTTCTTGATATAGCTATGCAATCTACAAACACGTCAGAGTATGCGCAAACATCGAGAAAGGCCTGCCACTCACCTCAACACAACGTCTTGCATACTTTCTCTTGCATCAGTTGCAAAGCACCACAACCCGACCGTTTGTGATCGGCCTTTCTCAGCATCTTGTAGTTGTTCTAAATTTGGCACGACGAACTCAGGAGCGAATTTAGATGCAGGACCTTCCTGCTTGGAGAGGGGTAGATTGGCTCGTGCTTCTGCGAGCCTGCGGGCGGTAAAGTCGGGATAATGACGCATCATGAGATACGAACCATGTGCGCTTATGCCATCTTCTGGATAGAGTCGCTGGATGTAGTCATCCATGCCCACACGATTCAAAATATAGAGACCATAGGGTGGGTAAGAATCCCTATAAAAGATGAGCCTACAGAAAAGCCAAACAAATGTGTTGAACGCACCGCTCGTACAAAAACATACTCCCCTCATAACCCTGCTTCTCCCATTTGTCGCCATTATGGTGGTACACACAGACGTGACTGAACTGATCGAATATGGATACAATAGAGGGGTCTCTACGACGAACAACCTTCATGTTCGATAGATAGCGCGACTGGGGAGACATTCCTAGATGTGATTGTGCAGACGGGGGTTCTGGAGGAGTTGGCTCTTGTAATTGCGGCTGTCGGTGACGACTTTGCTGAGAGTGAGTTGATACAGAAGAATTGGAACGAGCTCGGCGAGGAGGACCCATGGCAGATTTGTTGAAGCAGAGTTATAGTAGATAGTGGAGGTTATGAGGCAAGGAACACGTACAAGGCAAAGTGCTTAGCCTGTATAATCAATCTGCCACCCCCATTTTGGGAGGTCGAATTGAAAACATAACTTCAATTGGTAGCTGGTTCAAATTTCGATGAAAGACGGAACAATGACGCATACTGGCATCGATGTACAGTACCAATAGTAAATTACCCTGCAACGTGTGATAGAAAGGCAGCTGGTGCAAAAAATTCTTCCTTCCTGTTCCCGTTTTGTAGTGGGTTGGTTTGCCCAGACCAAATTCTATCCTCCACATGTCCCATGATACAATCGTACTCATACCAGCGCCCTCGTCAGAGCCAGCCACGAGTTGAGCATGATATTCTCGAATGCCAGGGATGATCGATGAGGCGCGGCCCCGGCACAAATATCTGAATAGGCTGCACAATTTGAAGAATGCCGAAATAGATATTACTTACCATGGAAGACGAGTCCTGTATCAGAAATGGTGAGTAGATGTCAATCCCAGTTCAGCGCACCATGAGCATCGGAGACAGCGAGACAAAGTAGTTTCAGAAGCCTTCGAGGAACAGAATTAAAGTACATCATTCTGGGGGATTTTGAACCTGAATGGAATATTTGAACACTGGCAGTGACGGAACCCGTTTTAATACCGTGTACTCGAGAGGTTCTGTATTAGTTCCATCAGATACCATGCAGTCATTAGCCCAATACAGACCAATTACAGAACCTCCCTATTTCTAAGCTGTGCATGACAGAGAAACGGACTGATCATAACGGAGGCATGCGCAAGGATCAAATTGACTTTACAAACTGCCAGGAACAATAAAGTCACTGCGGTCGACTTTGCCATGTCGTGATCGGGGAACGTTGATGAAAACATCCATCAGATCATAACGTGTGGTCGTACAGCAGGTGGTTGTGTCAACGCCGTGTTGAAGTAAAGTGCTGCGGGGATGGCATAGCCACGACGATTGCCCTTGGTATTTTTCAGCACTCTAGTCTCTTCTAGTCTCCCCTAGAATAGATGGTCATTTTGGGTCAAGTAGCTGATGAGTGAAGCTGAACACTCTGGTCCAAGAATCATTCGACGAGACGCTCTCAGATCTGCTGTTACCTTGTAACATTGTTGTAAGGTCACATAATTGTGGCTGTACAATCGACCCCGTGAGAATTAATAGCAACATAACGGCGCCGGCGCAAGCTCCTGGCTCGCTATCGAACTTCAACTAGTCTTCTTATTTCGTTTTGCGTTAGCAAATGACTGCTAATCATATCATATGTGGTTCTAATTGCATGATATTCTTCAACTCGTCTCGCACTACAGACGTCCTTCTCAACCGGTCTTAGTCAAGTGGTAAGCGTGACAGGACGGAAATCTGCTGCAGGTTCGAAATCGACTCAACAATATTTTTACTTTTATCACGTTTTGAACATTCACTTATGGATGGATCCTTCTTGAGTGATCATAGCCAAAGGCACCAGAACAGATTAGAAATCCTAGATTTAAAGCCTACTGACAAATGTTTTATCAGTCATGGACAGTCCAGCTTCGACTGTCTCGAGAGTCGCCGACACGATCTATTAGGTTGGGCTGGACTGAGCGTTAGCTCGAGATGGGACGCAAGTAGGTGGGGCCGCTCACCCAACAAGCCGAAACGACCTGTGGCTCATAGCCTAGCTGCCTAGCCCAACCAAACGTGGAGGCGACGACTAGGAAGATATAGCATTAGCTAAGTGTTGGGAGGAGATTTGCTCGAATGCGCGGATATAAGTCTCGTATGCCAATGACTTCCACCGGCCAGCGATTCGAATTATTTCGGGGTCGACTTTCTGTGCAAGGTAAAACGATGCGCCGCCCATGCGAAACGAATGACCAAATGATGTGCCCCATCCCCCTGCTACCAACATCGAGTTGATCCGTTCTAAAGCTCGAACTTTCACCATCGGGCGAATCTCACCCCTGCTGTCGCGCCATGAAAACAAAGGGTCATCTGCGAGGGCAGGAACGACCATTGCCAGATTGCGGAGAGCTGCCAACGGACATAAATCTCCCTGTTCGGTGAGAAAAATAGACTGCGTTTCCCCGGCTCGCGCTGTTTTCGCTGATGGAAGGTCGAGGCGTGCATAAGGGGTGTTCCGCAGGTCGTGACCGAAAAATGCGTGAGCCCGTGTGAGATGTTTGGATGGGTTAAAGGCTGAGCGGGAAGTGACGGAGACTTCGCTGAATCGCATCATACCGAAGAAGGAACATGATGCCATCGCCCAAACGCAGGCGTCGAAGGGGTCAGATAATATAAGGGCGGCCTTGATAACTGTGAGCATAGCTATAGAAATAGGTGGTCGGAGGGGCTTCCGACGGCCAGCCTGGAGGTTCTCGAGCCCTCGCAAAGACCATTTAATTCGTTCGTAATCCGAACTTGATAATGACGGTGGCCATCCCTGTGCAATGTGCCAAGCTCGCACGGCAGACAGGTATTTACGAACAACCCCGACAGAGACTGGTTCGAAGCTAGCTGAGCTCCCCACTGCTGATAAAAGAGGGTCACTAGGCTCCGGGTCTGTGGCTGCCCACAGAGCGAAGGAGTGGAGCAATTCGAACGATGCTGGAAGACGGTCGGATTCGGGTATTGAAAACACGTCGCAGAAGACACGAAACTTCCGCAATCCAGTGTCGTAGCTGGCGGTGTCACGAAGGGCTGCCTGGTTGGCCATATTAGCGATGTGGCGAATGATTGGGTGGTCAATGGTGGACAAAGGGGGGGAATTCATGCCTCGCCAATGGAAAAGTCTTTCTGAGGCCTTGCAATGCAGATAGAAGTATGAAGGGCTAATATTTGAGGCAGCAGGCGAGGGAGATGGTCGGCTGACGTATGGTGAAATGTAGTCCAGTGCTCTCACGACAATTGGATCAGTTTGTCTGACTTAAATGGGGTGGTAAGTTGGCACTGGGGATGCACCAGCTAGAAAGGCTTTGACGTCGCCACGTGACAAAGTGTCTTGCGGGAAGATAGTGCCCTGGCAACGGACTGTTAATTTTTTCTACCAATCGAAATATGCCAAACTCTCTTGCACTGCACAGGTTCGAAACCTGCCGACCACAAGTTTTCTCTCTCTCTCGGAACACACCCTGATATCCACTCATGGATGGTTTTATTGGAGGTTCATCTAACTGGTCTTAACTAAGTCATTACCACAACAGAATCGAAGTCTGTTTCTCTTGGTGCAGGTTCGAAACTTGCTGATTGACAAGTTTTTTTTCTACTGGAACACCCTTGAAGCTTGAAGGGGATGGTTTCCTCAGAGGTTTACCTCAACTTTGTCCTGGCCAAAGTGGTTACCACAACAGAGTCTAAATCTGTCTCTTGGACTGTGCCAGTGTAGGTTCCAAACCTGTTGATTTTCCTATCAGAACATGCCTTGAAGATTCACTCATGGATGGTTTCCTTGGAGTTCATCCTGACTGGTCTTATAGCCAGGTGGTGCCAGTTTTCATGATAGAATAAAAGTCTGTCAAACCTGCTGATGACAAAAGTTTTTTTCCCTATTGGAAGTTCAGAACATACTTTGACATTCACTCATGGATGGTTTCATTGGATGTTCATCTTAATTGGTCTTAGCCAAGTGGTTACTGCAACAGAATCAAAATCTGTTTCTCTTTGACTGCACAGGTTTCAAACCTGCTGAATGACAGATCTTTTTTCTATTGGAACATACCTTGCCATTGACTCATGGATGGTTTCCTCAGAGGTGCATCTAACTTGTCTTACCAAGTAGTTGTAGACCACAGCAGAGTCAAAATCTGTTTCTCTTGGTTTGAAATTTGCTGACAGCATTTTTGTGATGTATAGATCCTCAGAGGTTCATCTTAACTAGCCCCAGTCATTGTGCTGAAACCTTTTTTTATGTGATAGTCCATCCATGAAAAGGAATTCAATTTCATGCTTATAAGTTATTCTTGTTCATCACTCTCAAATTCTTAATGCACTCATGGTGATCTCATCTATCCAAGTGAAACCAACCTTCATGAGTCAATTGTATTTCAACTACAATTGAACACTGATTGCCTAAACTTCTTGGTTCACTGAAACAATGTAAACTTGGTGGTGGCCCTTCATTGGATGAACTTCTCAAAGGAAAGTAATGTCATGGTGTCCAAGCATATTCCAACTACTGGTAAATCCAACCCTCTAAGCTGTGCTTTCTGAAAGTCATATCCATACTAGCTTCACACCTGTTGTGCCTTTGGCACAGGAAGCAAACAGAGCGCTTTGCGCTCCTTTTTGGCTTCCTGGCCTTGGCTGCATCCTAGCATGTGCAATAAATAATTGATGAAAAATTGAATGAGAGAACAGGGGAATAGGGGAATGGACCAAAAGTGCTCACTCTGCTCACACCTTTGGCCCATTCCCCCATTCCCCCATTCCCCCATTCCCCTGTTCTCATTCAATTTTTCATCAATTATTTATTGACATGTGCTGCACTTGAATGGGCAACAGTATCAAGTTGGAGCTTGAAAACTGTTAAGAACCATGTTGCTCAAGGGAGAGAGAGACTGACTCAGAGGGGCTTGGCCTCAGCTCATATGCTGTGCCCCTTACCTGAGTATGTGCCCTTTATTTCATATGAGGTCCGATGATGGTCTGACGAAGTCCAGAGGACTTCCGGAGGAGTGTGGGAAATGTCTGGAGGAGCATGGGAGAGTTCCAGAGGAATGCAGGAAGTGCTTAGGAGAGTTCCCACTGCTGTTACGGCGAACCATAGGTCGACTAGGATGGGCGCAGCGGCAGGTACTCGATAAGAGTACGCCTGAAACCGGATCGTGTCCTCACAAATATAAGGTTCTTAAGACAAGTCAAAGAGAGTGTCTTCAACTTGAATATCGGTTTATCAGATGACTTAGGATTGGGGGTCCTAAGCGAAGGATAAGGCAGGTAAAACCTAGTAGATTAAAGTGAAGTCTATCTAAGTATACGACCGAGTTTATATAGGTGTAGGTATGTTTAGGGCAGGTACACATACGTCACCAGTCGAGTCAGAGATAAGAAACATGAGTCATCTGGTGATGTCATGGGTGAGTCAGAGATAAGAGAACATGAGTCATCTGGTGACGTCATGGGTGAGTCAGAAATAAGAGATATGAATCGGCTAGTGACGGCATATAGCGATCATGCCGTAATACAGGTAAGGGAAACGTTAGTCTAGTGATGGCACAGTCAAGTGCGGTCATGACGTAGTACACGAGTGAAGATAGAGAGAAAAGAGATAGGGGTAACCATGATTGTAACAACTGCAAGGTAATACTTCTACAGGAAACAGGATGGAAGGATAGGAGGTCTGAAGGTCTGGAGGACAGGAGGACAGGAGGATAGGACATCTGAAGGTACAGAGGGCAGGATGTCTGAAGGACAGGAGGATAGGACGTCTGAGGGTATGGAGGGCAGGACATCTGAAGGTACAGAGGGCAGGATGTCCAAAGGACAGGAGGATAGGATATCTAAAGGTTAGGAGGACAGGACATCTGAAGGTACGGAGGGTGGGATGTCCAAGGGACAGGAGGATAGGACGTCCGAAGGTATGGAAGGAACAGGGGCTACATTGGACAAAGTCTGATGTAGAAACAAGCAGAGGTAGACTACTCTAAGGTAGAGTCAGAGGGACAGGGATTGGACCTAAGTCCAGAAAGAGGGTAAGTGCTGGAAAGGCAGAGCTCTGGCCTAGGGAATCAATCCCTAGGCCTGATGGATAGGACAGACTTAGCTGGACCAAAGTCCGAGAGAGGATTGGGCAGGTAGAGCAAAGTCTAAGATGATATTCAAACTAAGGAAACTACAGGAGTATCTACAGGGGTTATATACTGGAGAATATCTGAGGGGGTCAATAAGCAAAGGAGCAAGGCTATGTACAAGCATGTGGAAACACATTAGTAAGTAAGACAGAACATAACTAAATGAACTTGGAGATGAAGACTCATACAAGGATCAATAAGCAAGACAGAAGAAGAGGTAACTGAATGCTGGAAAGGCGGAGATGTCTAAATGGGGATAGGTGCAGGATATTGGACAGAGGGTGGGAATAGGTCCAGAGTTAATATCCAGAGGTCCAGAGATCTGGGGATCTGGAAGACAAGGTGGATACAGGACTGGGATATAAGAAGGTGGATATAGTCCAGAATCTGAGATGAGGTGAAATCTGGATGTCTTGCTGGATGGAGTGTGCATAGGGTGGACAGGATAGGGTGGTATGGATCAGGCTAGCAGTGAGGATCCAGAGCGGAGTTGATCCTACTGAGGTGTGCAGCACACAGTGGAAGGGGATCTGGCAATGAGTCAGATATGGGGTCTGGATGTATGCTCCGAAGGCATGGGAATACTATGGAATGTGAGTCTGGATTGTGAGATATGACAAAAACCCATGACTGGGCCACACAAGAAAGCTATGTGAGATTCCCAAAAAGAGGTTTAAGTGAGCTAAGCATTCTTAAGCAAATCTAAGTGTTCCTAAGTGCATCTAAGTGTATCTAAGCATATCTATGTGAAAGCCACATGAGCTGGCAAGACAATTCCCACCTGTCACATCCTACTTTATAGATCAATCATTTGTCAGAACCTGTCTATTGAAATGTGCTCATTCTCATCACACATGTAGCATATTGAATTTTCCTCAGCCTTTCTTGATTGTTGCCCTGGCTTGCTACTTTCCAAAGGATACTGCTGATGGTGTACAACTAGTATTCTCGAAATGATAGTATGCAACATTAGTACTTATAAGACAAGTTTGCTGCTAGTGAAGCTCAAGGAGCTAGTTTGATTTTCAATAAAAGATGGAACAATGACATGTACTGGTATCATACAGTATCAATAATAAATTACTCTGCAATGTACAATAAAAAGACAGCTAGTGTTCCCACTTTGCAGTAGGTTGGTTTGCCTAGACCAAATTGTATCCTCCATACAGAAGATTGCTCCAATTGTTTCACATATTACATACCATTGCCCATTGAGACCTGTCTGCATTCCTGAAAAGCAATTGTACTCATACCAGTACCCTTGTCAGAACTGGTCACAAGTTTAGCATGATATTCTTGAATGCTGAGGATAAGATGTGGTCCCAGCACAAACATCTAAATAGGCTGGACAATCTATAAAGTAAGGTGGAAGGGCATGGGAGGGTGTGGCATGCTCACATGAAAGCCATGTTTTGCCACATGGGATCCTTTGTTTGGAAGTCTTGTGTGGTTTTTTCAAGCACCGACATCCTCCACTCCAATCCAAGCATGTGCTGTTCAATGTCCCAATTTGATTTGACTGCACACATGTTTTCCGTTGGCCAGAATTTCATATTGTGGGACCACACATGAGTTCCCATTGCTAAGTTGACTTGAATGTGTTGACAGCCACCCCTCTACAGCTCTCAACAGGCTCCAGGCTGCCCACCACTGCCTGCACAGTCTGTGGTGCAGTTTTCTGCTTTGTCAGACAATGAGTGAGTCATTCCATCATGTACTAATGAGACAAATATTTAAAAAAAATCCTTCTGTAGTTCCCCTTGCATCCAGGCCCTGCTTCCTCCCCTTCAGCATGGCTATGCTACCCTGCCACCTTCCTTGCCTTCTTACTCTGTTGACTGGGAGGCCCAAATGCACCACAACTACCACAACCAGTTTCATGCTTGGCTCCAGTGTCATAAGCTCAATGATCCTTATAGTAAGACAGCCTGTCGAGAGTGCACTCATGCACATGAGCAGAGGATGCATGATCTCTCTAAGGACACTGCAAGGATCCAACAAACCTGTCATATGCCATTCCAGACTCTCAACTCTAAATCTGCTTCTCTGGATATCTGGATCCAAGATCCGGATCTCAAATGATCTGATCTATCTTTATCTCCCTTCCAGAATCCAAACCCTATATCAGTGCCCAACCCCATTTAGACTGCCCCTGTCTCCGGACTCCAGTTAACCATGTTTCCCTTTTGATTATTGATCTGTTACATACATTTCATTTCCAGTGTTCATTATTTGTGATCCGTCCTACTTACTAATAGACTTTGCATATGCTCCGTACATAGCCTTTATGTTTGCTGACTGATTCCTATATGATACCTACAGTATATAAACCTCCTGTAACTCTCAGAAATACTCCAGTTCAAATATCATCTTAGTTCCTGCTTATTCCTGTGTCCTCCGGACTTGAGATAAGTCTCTTGTCATATTCTGAGTCTTAGGATTGCATCCTAGACTACATTTCCGACTCTACCTTAAGGTAGTCCATCCTCTGTTAGTTTCTAGTCCAGACTTTGTCCAGATTAGTCTTATCCGCTTGCCCAGGTAACATCTGGACATCTGTCAGATTTATCTCACATTTCAGATCCAGATGTCCATGGTCTGCCCTAGTCAAATCCTGGAAACTCCAGACGACTGTTCTAGCCCCCGGAAATTAAGGGCACATACTCGGGAAAGGGGCACAGCGTATGAGCTGAGGCCAAGCCCTTGTGTTCCAACCCCCTTGAGCACACAACCTTAACAAAACCCTGGAGAGGAGCAAAGAGGAGCATGAGCACTGGATGAGTAAGGAGCAGAAGAAGTTGCAGAAGATGGTTGATAAGGCAAAACAAAAGCAACTCATCAGGGACTGGAAGGAGTGGTGGCATAATAAAAAGGCATGGTCAAGTTGTCAGGCCCAGGTTGATGCCTATGACAAGCTACTCCATCAGGCACCAACACCAGGTTGGAAGTTGCCACCAGGCTGGAAGCGTCCTCCCCCACCCTCAGGAAAACTCTTTTGATAGGTTTCTCTTAGATTGTTTATATTTGGACTATCAAAGAATCTGAACTTTGTCATTTTAAGAATCATGTTATTTGTTTCAAAATCTGCTATAATCATTGGGATGCAGAGATGGGAGGACAGGAGGGCATGGAGAGGAGAGAATGAGGGGATGGGAAAATGGAAGATGGAAGATGGGAGGAGATGGGAGACGGGAGATGGGAGACGGGAGATGGGAGATGGGAGACGGGAGATGGGAGACGGGAGACGGGAGACGGGAGACGGGAGACGGGAGACGGGAGACGGGAGACGGGAGACGGGAGACGGGAGACGGGAGACGGGAGACGGGAGACGGGAGACGGGAGACGGGAGACGGGAGACGGGAGACGGGAGACGGGAGACGGGAGACGGGAGATGGGAGATGGGAGACAGGAGACGGGAGATGGGAGACAGCAGACAGCAGACAGGAGATGGGAAACAGGAAACAGAAATGGGAGGTATCAAATGTGACTCAAGATAGCATCCAAGATTAGTTGTTGAGTAACTAACAGATTATACTTTTAGTTGCTCAAAAATGTAGGTTTTTCAAAATCCACTATGATCATTAGTAAGTCAAGGTGCTGCAGGCACCTCCCAAAGGAGCACTTCGCACTCCTTTGCCTTCCTGTGCCAAAGGCACAGTGAGTATTAGGATGAAGCCAAGGCCAGGAAGCTAAAAAGGAGTGCTTCACACTCCTTTTGCTTCCTGTGCCAAAGGCACAATGGGTGGTGAACTAGTCTATAAAGTAGGATGTGACGGGTGGGAATCATCTCGCCAGTTTGCATGGCTTTCACATAGATACACTTAGATGTGCTTAGGAACACTTAAATTCACTTAAGAATGCTTAGCTTGCTTAAACCTCTTTTTGGGAATCTTGCATGGCTTTCTCGTGTGGCCCAGTCATGGGTTTTCAAGCTCTGACTTGATACTGTTGCCTGTTCAAGTGCAGCACATGTCAATAAATAATTGCACATGCTAAAATGCAACCAAGACCAGGAAGCCAAAAAGGAGTGCAAAGTGCTCCATTTGCTTCCTGTGCCGAAGGCACAATGGGTGTGAAGCTAGTACTGCTTGCTGCAGAAAGTGATGAGTACTATATTATAAATGATGAGGAGTGGATGGAACAATCCCAGTTTAGCACACCATGAGCATCAGAGACAGTGAGCCAATATTAAAGCAGCACACAGCAGCAAAGCTAGCACACTCAGAACTTCAGTGGAACAAGGCAATAATATCAAAATAACTGAATTCACCCTACAAAGTCCAGCACATGACCTTTTATTAGTACCATCATGATGAAAGAGTCTCCTCCTGTCAGCATTTGTTGCACTTCATAGAAGTGTTTTATAACAATCCATAGTGCAAGACACAAGGCGAGGATCTCTCAAATAAGAGTGGGTATCAAAGTCTCATGAGTCAGAGGCATAGCTGCTGGGTTGGTGTAGTATTCAGCAAAACACTGAGAGATGCCAGAAATGATGAACACCTCTGTTATTTGTCCATGAGTCTCATACATGAAGTTCAATGGTTTTGCCCATGATCATTATTCAAACTTACCCCATGAAACATAATTATTTCCTATTGTGGTCATCACTCCAGTGGCAACTGTAGAACCCAGTAAGAGTACAATGAGAAAGTTGAGCATCTTTTCAATTGCTGATACATGGCATGTATCTGAGTCATCATGATGGCTTGCACAGTATTTAAGTGAAGTCAATGTAAAGGAGGTGTTGCAGCTCACCACCAAGCATAGCATTGACAATGACAGGTATCCATGACTGTGCAAAGTGAAGGGTAGTGCCTGAAGGACTCCAGTTAGTGATGTGCATTGGTGGACTTCATACTTCAAATGAACTCACAGCTGTCAAAGTTGTTGTGAAGAAACAAGCTGGTTGAGAATATCACTCACCACTATGCAGAAGAACAGTTAGTGGTTGAATGAGAATTGCAAAAATTGATGCAGGATACATACTGCATCTGTCATTGAGAGCGACACGACACTCGCTACATGACACCAATCAGAGGAGATGAATACAGGGTATGTGAAGGCACAGACACAGCATTCCCTCATTGATTGTAAGAGAGAATCTAAGAGATCACCTATTAGCACAGTGTATTGCCAACTTGCTAGCATTGCGAACATACACATAAACCGGTATTCCAACGTAGCGAATCTAACATATTTTGAAGTCAGTGCAGCTTGCCAACTATGCTTATAACATCATCAACGTACACTGATGTATAGGACAGTCATAAGAGACCAGCGTTGCCTCTGCCCCGAACTAACCGTCAGATTGTGTCATGCTTATAAGTCATGTAGACTGCTCACCCAGACCAATTCAAACTGTTGAAGGACTCTTAGTGAGATAGCTGCACCAGTAATGACGTCGACTTACCTCTTGTGCGAATGTCAGTGCTTGGGCACCATGTAGATATCAATGATTGCCGCAGTAAGAGTAGCTCGCTCACCCCAATCATACACCACTGCAGTAGAAGATGCAACTGTGAAATCACAGCCAAAGATGGAGTGAGATGGAGTGAATGTTGTCTGACGTACTTTCCATTCCACATACCTATGAAATAGCTCATACCACGTTCCCAGTTGATTGTCGGCCACCAGATTGGATCATCTGATATGAAAGTCATGTTGGAATCGGCGTACTTGGTAAATGTCTAGTAGTGGCGTTTACACAAAGATACACGAGTCCAGCACTTTTGCAGTGGCTTGAATTGGAACCCTGATTGATGGCAGCATGCACTGACTATCGTCGAATGGAATCAAGTGGAATGTTTCAGAATCTTCAAATAAAATCAAAGTATAATTTTTGAGGATGATGCATGGAATATTTGATCATCATCGGTAAAACCTGTTCATGGTGGGACTTGTTTCAAGAATCAACACCACGTGCTCGAGAGATTCTGTATCACTTCCGTCAGATATCATGCCATGCAGTTAGCAACCCAATGCAGACCAATTACAGAGCTTCCCTATATCTAAGCTGTGTATGACAGAGAAATAGACTGATCATCCATCATGATGGCGACACAAGGCTGTGCAAGGATCAAAGAAGCTTTACGAACTGCCGGGAATAATAAAGTCACTACTGCACCGTGTAGTGATCGGGAAATGTTGATGGATATTCTCTTCTGTCATTAGATCATAACACATAGTCGTACAACAGGTGAATATTGCGGTTGAAGTAAAGTGCTTCGGAGGATAGCACAACCACAATTGCCCTTTATATTAGAATGCCACAATCATGATGAAGGTCCAAATAGCACACAATAGAACTTTTACTATGTACAGTGCGCAGTGATTGATCGTTTCCCTTGCTACACACTACCAGTGCCGGTTGATGCATCTGATGCGTGTCCATGTGCATGGAAATCCATTGTGGTGAAGTAAGTTCCTTCGTCGGAGCTCGCCACAAGCTGAGCATGATATTCTCGAAGGCTAAGGATGAGACGTGGTCCCAGCACAAACATTTGCATGGCCTGGGCAACTTCGCCAATACCATAATAAAAACTGACTCCCACAGAGAGGGACTTCAGAAATGATGAGCAGTATGCAGGTAAGAGTCACCAATCGGCGCACCGAGAGATTTGGAGACAGTGTGCCGAGGTTGAAGCAAGACACAGCACCAAAGCTAGCACATCCAGAACTTCAGCAAGGTAACGATATCAAAATCACTTGAACTCACGCTACGAAGTACAGCATATGACTCTTCATTAACACCGTGAAACAGTCTCTAATGTTCGCCCCTGTCGGTGATTTTTGCAGTTCACGGAAGTGCTTGATAACGATCCAGACTGCAAGACACAAGGCAAGGATCTCCCATACAGTGGTGGGTACCGCAGTTTCGGCATTCAGACGCGTGTCCTCTGCGCTCATATTTTCGGAACACTGATGGATGCCAGAAAGGATTTGCTCCACTGATATTCATGCATGAGTCCTGAGGATTTCATTCATAATTTAGGCTTACCTCCTGAAACACCAATGTTTCCTATCACCACCATAATCACAGAGGCAATCGTACAAGCCAGTAAGACTACAAGGAGAAAGATGAGTATCCTTTTGGATCCCTGGTACATAGCATGTATCCGAGTTGTCATGATGACTTGCAAAAATTTCAGTCAAGTTAAAATCATTAGGTACCGTACTCACCTCCCAGTATGGCATTGATTATGATGGGCGTCCATGCCTGTATGAACCAAACAGTGTTGCCTGACAACCCAGTTACGATATGCATTGTTTAAATAAATGCTTCGATTCAACTCACAGCTGTTAAAGTCGTTAACTTGAAGGCAAAAGCTAGCGGAGAGTATCACTCACCCCTGTGTAGGGGTGCAGTTAGTAGTTGAATGGGAACGGCAGGCATCGGTAAAGAAGACCCACTGCATCTGTAATTGATATTTGGAAATTCGCTGCATGCCATTAGTCAGAAGAAACGAACATATGTAGGCATGCATACGCAGTATGTAGACGCTGGTTGTAAGAGATGGCTCATTAGTACAGTGCGATATCATCTAGTTGGCGTTGAAAACACACATTGAAAATAGTATTCCAGTGTAACGAACCTAGCATATGGTAAAGTCAGCACAACTTGGAAACTGCGTTTATGATATCAAATACGCACGCAAATATAAAGAACATTCATGAGAGAGCAGCGTTGCCTCTGCCCCAAATCAACTACAATGTCCAGTTTGTTTCTGATATAGGACTTGGCTCACCCATATCAGTTCGAACTGTCAAAGCATTCTTAGCAAGATGGCTGTATCGGTTATGGTACCAACTTGCCTCTTGTGCGAACGTCAGTACTTGAAAAAAGTTTAGATCAATGGTCCCCTCTGAAAGTATTATCTTGCGCACCCCAATCATAGACCACCGCGGTCAAGGATGCAACTGTGAAACACGGTCAATGGCACTGAAATATCACCAATATCATGGGATGAACCTATAAAATAGTTGTATCTACGACTCCACTCGAGATACGGCCAATTAGAAGGATCGTTCGAGATGTAAGTCATATTGGGGGACTTGGTGAACGAGCGTTTTTTTTGTGTGCAGGTATTCACCATCCAGCGTTTTTATGGTGATCGGGCTGGATATACGTTCTTGAATCAGAACCTTGATTGACTGCAGCAACAATTGTCATACGAAATCAAGTAGAACGGGAACGGTGTACGAGAAGCCATCAGTTGAATCTACGTACATATTTTTTGAATCTATAACATGCGAAGCAATAGAACGTGTTGCCAAGCCGTTCTCGAGGAAAGTTTCGCATCCGTTCCATCAGTGAGAACGTAGTCACCAACCAAACGCAGAGCAAACTGTAGAACCTTAGTTGTGCAGGGTAGAAAACGGACCTTTCATAATGATGATTTTCGACGACCAAAATAATTTTTGCGACGATCAAGAAGCAGACTGCCGTCGGGAACAACCGAGTCACTGTCGACTTCCGCGCAGGCACTGGGGAATATTGAGAAATTTTCCTTTGCACCATACGGTCATAGGCGGCGACATACCATCGGCGTGATTTGGTGTGTGCAGTTTAAACTCTCGCAAGTCTCGAAGAACTCTGCTTACAAGTCAATTCCCCAAGACCGAGTGAAGAAAAGCACTTTCGGAAGTGACGTCATGTGTAGCAGATGCTAATTCACTGTGGGTGGTGAGCCTGCGAACAGAATCAACCAATAGATGAGTGGGCACTGGGCACTGGTCGAACATGAATTCCTCGGTCCAATACGGGATGATTGTGTCTCATTGGACGCAGATTCTCCATTATGGCTGGACGTGCAGACTCGGTTGAGGCGATCGAATATGTGTGGACATGATAGAACGACATATTCGAGATAGCGCGACTGAGAGGACATACGAACTCGACGAGGATCCATGGCAGATTTGCCGGAGCAATTATAGCAGCTAGTGAATGTATGAAGCCACGAATACACCACTTCACCCGTTTAGAGAGATCAAATAGAAAAGAAACAAACCTCTTGTGCTGATCCGAAATAATCAGACAGGACGTAATGGCGAAGTGCGAAGACAATAGTGAATTGCTCTGCAACATGTCATAGACTATGAAGCTGGAGCACTAAGCTGCAATGCTTCTCGTGCAGCTTCCCTCTTCGCGGCCTGCAGCGTCCACATCCACTTCAGATCACGTTCAATCTTTTCCTTCCTCGCGCGTTGCCTTCGCTTGTTCAAATGACCCCAATCTTCCCCAACACCTACATCGGCTGCCGTGAGCCGAGGCAATCCTAGTAATTCCGACTTCGAGAGAGTAGAGGCGGGCAAGGGCTTAGGTGGAGGAGGGGGTGTCGTCATTTTCCACAACCAAGTATTTCTCGGTGCAGCGAGTAATACAGCCTGTTCCTTCCGCGCAGCTTTGGTCACCGTCTGAAGCCGGTGGTCAATTTCCGCTTGCGAGAGCGTTCGCTTGGTGCAGAACTTTTCGACCTTCTTCGAATTTACTAGGTCCGGAAGCACCACTCTCTTCAAATACCTGTGTCATGAGACTGAGTACGTCAACCAAGGCCTATATTAATGTCAACTCACTGTAGAGACCGTACGGGATGCTCTGGATGGGGAGGTCGAGTAGAAGGTTGCCTTGTTATTCCACGCACGATAGTTGGATGCTCTTTCTTCGGCACACTATGCTCTGGCAACTTATCTGAGATAATTTGGATCGCTGTCTGTTTCAAAGCCAAATTGTAAATGTCCTTGGTTGACAATGGCGTTGTCGATGAAGCAACTATATTGCGCACGAGCTCACGCGCTGAAGGCAAGCAATGGCGTGGCCACAGGTTTTTTCGAAATGAAGGAATGGCAGCCATGATTTTGACGTGCAAGAATTGCGCAAATTCAAGTTGTATGAACTCCAAGTCAAACTTCTGCTGACTAAGATTGGTGGCGCTGCAAGCATCTCCGAACAGCCCTCAGGGAACCCGTTCTGCATTTCATTTGTATGCTGTAAGTACATGATATATACGTGGATACTATCCGGCTCAATTCAAGTACAGATACGCTTGGGCAGAAATATTGGTGGCCAATCACCGGTGCACCATTTCCCTCCCCGGTGCGAACTGCAAATGCAAACAAGGATCAGCATTGGAATCGACCATAAGTTGATGACGTAGTGACGCACCAGATTCTACTAGCAAGGCCTTTCAAGTTGTTGGGATTCTTGGGAATGCAATTCCTCGACTTTTATGTCGAGAAAAGTACTTTTGAAAGTCAAAGCTGCCAGGACCATGCCGCACATCACGAATCACCTTTGCTCGAGAATGTGCCATCGAAACTTGTTGTATGTTTTTTGCGCTTTGGATTTTGAAGGTTGGCCGTCTAAAGCCTCTTCGGCAATAATTCTGAATCTGATTATTACAGCTATTTGCATAAATGATGGAAGTATACTCGCTTTTGGGAGAACTGTATACAAGGCAATGGTAGTTTTAGGATGGAAGGAAAATTGTGTGCCAGGGCGACCGAGTTGTAGGAAACGTTGGTAGATGGTAGATGGGCTAAGGGTACTCAGGACATGCACGACGTCGGAGTCATTTCCATGGAGTGCATCGAAATTATGGGGGCAGGATGCCCATACTATCAAGCCTACGTTGCATGTTGCATAAGACAGCAGTCTGGTGGAGAGGAATGGAACTACATACAAGATGTGATTCATTCTGGATAATGTCAGTTCACGAGTCTGAAACTTATCGGGCGAACAAATACCATCGTTCAGCGTAATAAGTTCCTTGATTCGATCATATCTCACCGTCCCAAACGACCATTAGCATTGCCTATAATAGATTTTGAGTGCAATGTAAGACGAACGATCAGTGACCGACCGACCTTGCGAACGGTATCGTGGATGACAGACATCAAGCTGCAAATAGCAGTTGACTTAAAGGCAGGGTTGAAGGCCTTGCGTTGCCTGATAAACGAGAGAATGACATGGATTTAGTTCAGCACAACTTGAAGGTCATCACTCCAACATTTTGTGATTTCGGTTCACAACACTCCTCTTCCAACGTGTCAGTTGCAGGGCGCACCACCACCTGATAACTGTGCAAAGAAATGAGATATCGCCTTCGAGTCCCATAGTACGACTCTGGACAGTCTCGAGACGTGAGGCACCTTGTACACTGGTCCGTACTCTCTGACCCGATATTCGTGAGGTTCAGTGACGATAGCGGCAGAATCCACTGTCTTGGCGAAGCCGGCTTGGGCTCTGAGGTCCGCGTATGCGCGTCGTTCATTTTCTTTGATGATACACTTGCAGGAGATAGAGGGACACCAGTATCGGAACTAGAGTGCATATTGTTGAGTCCATCAGGGGTCATGCGACGCAAAGGCCCTTGAAGGCAAACCACATGTCCGCAGTGCTTGTGATGCGACCATTACCAATCAGTAAGCACTTCAGTACTACCAGCAGCAACGAGCAATTGAGATGTGGAGCCAATATCTCATGGGGGGGCAGGGTGAAAATGACGTGATCGTGACACGACGTATGCGGCACATTCAAAACGAATTCCAAATGCTTTTGATCTTGATTGTTGATGAAACCCCGGAGTGCTGAAATGCACATCTAGATCTCACCACATTTACAGCGCATGCCCCCCACATGCATAAACCTTGAGGACGGGTTATGCCTTGGAATCAGACCACTGGACCAGACGTTGCGTTCGGTTCAGCGATTTTGCTGAACGCTGGACCGAACGTGTTTGAACGCATTCAATACGTTCGGTTCACATTCGGTTCGGCGTTCAAACGCTGAACGCGTCCGCAATCCGTGAAAAAAGAATGCGCATACAGCGTGTCTGCACATATAGAATCAAAGTGATGCCATGGGAACAACGAGCAGAGTGTAAAGACCGAAGGGGTACATTCAGTATATGGTTTGAAGCACAACAGAAGAATCACATAGGAGATAGACGAGGACTTGGTTAGCGGTGAGGTCTGCGAGGAGTGCGGCACCTGGAGTTAAAATGTTGGCCATGAGAGGGCAGGAGTGCACAGATGGTGCAGCGGTGGTGGTGGCGAGGCATGGCAACTCGACTCAATCAGCATGTTTAGTAGAGTAAAATAACGGAAGAGCGATGGTACACATACCTGATCTCTAACACCAAAACTCAAACTATACTAATCCACCTTCCTGCTCGAACCTATAATGGCAGCGATTCGGTTTTAGACTAGGTGCTGTTACCCCTAGCGTTGTGTTTTGGAGCGAGCAAGTTCATAAGAGCCTTGACAGTATTACCAGTGTTGCGTTCTACGCATAGATCGTTTGAAAAACTTACTTAAGAGCATCAACAAGGCGACTAAGCAAATTGTATGCTTCAAAATAAAAATTGCCGTAGACAGTGTCACATACCAATGACTAGCTTAATGACTAAATGAATGAAGCCACCGCGGACCAATGTAAGCCGAGTCGCTGAAGAGAGAAGAACAGCTAGCAGATGCCTAGGACCCAGTGAGGCCTGAGACTGTAAAGAAACTAAGTGGGTAAGTAACCCAGCAGACATGGATGGACCGTGTGAAACCATCAAGGTATTGCACACCGGTCATGTCCTACGATGACAGAGACGCGAACACATTCGACCCGGATCCAGATATCTAGTACTGTCAAACGTTCAAACGTTCAAGCTTAAGCTCTGCAAGCCAGCAGATCTGGATGGACCTTGGGAAATCGTTGAGATTTTACGCTTGGTTACCGGTCACCGGTTACCAGTTATGCAATGACATGGTGACGCGAACAGCTTCGACTCGGAGATGTAGATAGTACTTTCAAATGTTCAAGCTCACGCCAGCAGAACTGGATGGACCGTGGGAAATCATTGATTGGTCACCAGTACTGGCAGTCATGTGAACCTGAACACGTTCGAGATAGTACTTTCAAACGTTTAAACGTTTAAGCTCCTTGAAGCTCAATTGGGAGCATCAAACGTAGATCTGATCGATTCAGTTCATCAACAGTCGAGTTGCGGTGAGTGAAGACCGAACTTTTCCATCATTGCCCATACTACTAGTAGTTCCCTGCACTTAGTTTATCAGTCCTTGTTGCGAGTTGGCTTTCGCAAAGTAGTATTTTGTTCCACACCAAACCGGTGGATATCAATTCACAAGATGGATCTTATTAGGTGGCAATATGCTTCCCAGCATCAACCTGCTTCGGAAGGTGATATCTTGTTCCACGCCAAATTGCCAATAGACCTTGCTTCGCAAGGTAGACCTTAGGGTGGCAATCGTCTGGAATTGCAAGTATATCAGCCCGAAAAAGGATTTTAGGTGGACTTAGTTCTCCTACATAAAGAACATTATACAGCACGTAAAGGCAAGACGTCTTCCTACTTTCCACTCCAGATTTATCTGAGCTCATACTAGTATTACATCCTCACGAACAATGCGTTTCGCCTTTGTCCTTGCCGTTGTTACCGCTTTGATATCTACCAGTGAGGCTGCCAGTGAGGGCTGTCCTTACTTCTGCCTTTCTGATCACCAGTGCAAAGGCTGCCATGATGAGGGATATTGTGTGAGTATGAGTGTTTTGTATTTAACTAAATAACTCACCGGCGTGGTAGTTCATCTTCATATGCTCCCCAGGGGTCCCCTGTGCGGGTGATTGTTGAGTTCAAAGGGATCGAGACGAGTTGATAGAGGAGTATTGCCTTGATCGAGGAGCGAGGAGCCGATCATGTCAGAACCAAAGGCCTGTCTAGAACCTAATTGTAGTGGGGCTAGGAAGCGCCAGTCCCCAACTCCAAGAAATGATGATGGATTGGCAGCGAACAGTATATTGATATACAAAAACACCCGACTCTTCGAGTATGTACAACGGTCAGGCACTTCGTAGATCAGATGCTGCACTGCAAGTTTCATAAGAGCATCCGAGTTTAATTACCGTCGTCAGTTTCCAGCTCCATGTCGAAGATACCATGGCTCTGCGTTGGAATTTTCGAGTTCTTAGCAGGTGGCTGGCCTTTGAGCTCGTCAGTAGCCTTTCTTTTGCCGGGCCCGGATCGTTAGAAATGTTATTTGTTGTAGGTTTTTGCGCTCTGAATTTTGAAATTTGAAGGCTCAGTCGCCTATCTGGAGCCGCTTTGGCCATGATTTTGAACCTGATAATCAAAATCGTTAACTAATGGACTCTGTTCAATGTATGATACAAATCTGCGGTTCGGTGTTAACTGTGTCATGCTGTGCTGCGTGATCACGCGCATTTCCGGCGGCTCGGTGTCAAATGCGTTCTCCCCGTCATGCTGTGCCCCTCCTTTTCACTGCAAGTTGCAACCTTGTTTCCACTTTTACGACACTATCAGATATGCATGTTTTATTTGCAAAACCTAGTCTCATGCCCGGAATTCTACCCATTATGCTTTGATGACCAACGGCGGCACTCCAAACATGGCTCAAATCCTGTCCTGCAACTCACTCGTGTCCGTCCCTTGTGGTAATACATGCACATACTCACTTTGTCTACTTTCTTGTCTCCCTCGCCCTCTATCCGTGGCTGACTGCCCCAGGAGGCGGCCTTGAACCTTACTTGGACCTGCCTTAGGTGGGTCCTCGTATGCCCTTCTCTCAATCGCTGAGAGCTTTTCACCTTCCATGCCTGCTGGCTGATGTGCAGCGATAATCCACCTGCTACCGGACCCGCTGTTGATCCTTATTTGAAGATCGTCATTCATTTTTTGTATATCTCAGCAACACCCTTCCCAGCATCCACTGTCACCTATGGCAGCAAGCCACATACGCGTTCCCCACACACTATCGCTTCCCCCTTCTTCCCTACCCCTGGTGCTGAGGCCATAACAGTGACTCCCGGATGACCCATCGATATACCAGAGATGCAAAGGACCAATCTTCGCTGTGCTTCCAGTCATTCACACTGTACACAGGGACGATCACTTCATCAGTATTCGCTCACTATGTTTCGCGGTGCATCTTCCAGTAGAGCCGTCTTGATTATTTCTGACTTAGTATATTGAAGGCAGCGGGCCAGCGCATGCCGCCAGTTCTTTCCATGGCGTTACCCCAGGTATTCCAGTCCCTATGCTCGGGGTGAAGCGCCCGGAGGCTCATTCAAACACAGGTACCGGTATCGTACCCTTCTCAGGCGCTAATCAGCGGAACTTGCATCCACAACTATTTCCCCTCTCCTATACTTCATTCACAGTCCCCATATCTCTTCCCCCATTTTCTCCTACCAGGCCTCAGCCCAACCCTCGTCCTCCTTGTCACCGATGAAGATGAGGAAACCAACGGGGACGATGACGACGACGAGGACCTATACTATAGATTTCAATGCATTGGAAAGTTACACTGCACATAGTATTATTTGTCCACCATCGCTTCGATTTGAAGGTAGCGACCTCGAGGAATGATATCATTTGGAGCTTGTATTGCGAAGGTATTTTTTGAATGTAATACTTGGACCACTTTTCTCATTGGTGCCATTAATGAACTATCCAACACTATCTCGATAGTAGGCACAATAATTCAGGTTTGTAGTGTAAATTTCCTTGAAGATAGACGTGGAAGCACTCGAAAATGACGACGGGATTTGGAGCTTGTGTTACATAATACTTCAAAGAAAAGGCAAGATTTTCTCGTTGGTGATTGATGATCAGTGAACTCCCCGTGTCAGACTAACCAATACAGTCTCAACATAATGATTCAACGTTGTAGCTTAAATAAAGGCATATCATGATATGAAGTTTTCAGTGGTGCTCGTGCCTCCACTAGAGCAAAAAACTACTAATGTAGGCTACGCGGCATCAACCTGAACGCTCTCACCCGCTTGCGTGACTTGCTGCACGACTTCACTCACAGCCGAACCGTTGCCGCGCTTTTGTGCACTAGTAACAACCTCCAGCACGCTCGCTAGGCCCGCCTTCCACGCAACAAGACGCTTTTCCAATGCCTCCCATTGCTCTCGCTCAAACGTGCGCGCTGACGAGCGGTAGATGCGTAGAGATTGAGTCGTCTGCGAGAGCTTTCCCGAAAGAAGACCGGTACGGATCACTGTTCAAAGATTATTTGAGATAATTATAAACGACCAAATGTCAAGGAGACATACCATCAATCGCCCACTTCTCTACTTGACTCAATTCAATCTGCAGGACCGATGCGACCTCTGAATATAGCAGGTCATGCCCGACGTGTGCAAAACCCAGTGATGCAAATGACAGAAGACGGATCTTCCTCTCGAGCTGTGCTTGGTCGAGTCCTGCAGGCCCATAAATGGTGGTGTCAATCGTAATGAATCAACTTACCATATTTTTCGAGAACAGCAGGATGGCTTTCGAGCCATGAACGGAATTCTGGTAGGCCACTGTTCAAAAACACCTGCAGAAGCGAGAAAAGCTCATGATCTTGTGCTGAAACAACGGCGTCCAACTTGAACAATGGATCAAAGTCGAACAGGGAGGGCAAGCGCAGTGCTAAGGCTATGGCATCGATAGCTGCAGATTGACCTTCAGGCGAAGGGGATGGTAATGAAGGAACGTAGGAAAGCGTGTAATGATAAGCGGTCTCCCTGTATGAATCAAACATTAACTACAACCCTCATCAGTCAAGTAGAATAATACATACGGCTGGCCAGATTGTATGAATGCATCAACAATGGCCTTCAGGAACTGACTGCGCTCTTCCCTAGAGATATCCCATTCTTGTAGCCACTGCTCGACATCTTTTCTGGATAGACGCAAGGTCTCGAGTTCTCCATTTACGGCGGCGAGCTGTAGTAACGCGGTGTAAATAGGTAGTCGGAGAGCTGAATTACGAGGAGTGGTATTGAACAAATTCGACAATACGCGGTACCTCACTGATGGATGCTCGGAAGGTGATGAAGCAAGAACACCCAGGAGCGAGGAGACGTGATGTCTGACTTCTGGTGAGTTGGTCGGCCATAGTGTCAGAAGGTGAGAGAAGAGAAGGTTGAAGTAACCCTCGATTTCTGGATTTCAAAATCAGATCTAATTCGCTGTAGAAAATGCTGAGGATCCCGGACGCACCTTGTTCTGATCCATCGCCCAAGCCTCCAGTCCGATCCAGCACAAAGTTCAATGCATTCCGTCTTCTTTCCTGATCATTTTCAACTGGTTCTTTTAACTTAATGATATCTCGAAAAGATTGCAACGCAGTAGCACGTTCATCCTCTGGGCTACTTCGGGTGGCATAATCCACTAGCTCTTGTATCTGATTAGAGATCAGGAATGAGTCTTCATGAAGAAAGTATAGCCATACCTGTTCTTCCAATGTCCCTTCTGCGAACACTGACACTGAATCTACGGTAGCCATTTTGTTAAACGAATTTCGGCGATTGAACTATACTTTTGTGGCACAACTCGACAAATTTACATAAGCAATTAAACCTTATGGCCAGTGGCGGAAGCTCCCGAAAGACGCAACGCCGGACCTGTGACAGACTGGCTCATTCCTGGTGGCATCATGTCATTTGCAAGTCTTAAATATCAAAGGCAATCCAAGGCATCAAGATCGTATGTGACTTCCACAAATCATTCCGAGGAATCGCACTCCACAACTATTCCAAAACTGACACTTTCTGACGATCCAAATACATCAACTCCCAGTAATGGAGGCACTGTGTACCATGGTATACCAGAAAATGTGGAGGTGCGGGTATCAGCAATATCAGGCAGAGGCTTATGGGCCAAGAATTTGATCAAAGCTGGTTAGCAAAGATCGGACTCTTGAACCACACATCGCTTACACAACACAGGTTCTGTTATTATATCCCTAAGACCGTATTCATTTGCACTTGCTAGCCGGTGTCTGGACTCCCATTGCTCCTCTTGTGCTACCACATCAAATTCGGGGTTGTTGAGGTGTACTAAATGCCACACAGTTCGGTATTGCAACGCAGTTAGTTGCACTAATACCATAATGAGCTTTTTCACTGGTCTAATTCCTCAGTATTAGACGTGTCAGACAAATGACTGGTCACTTCATCGACTCGAATGTTCCGCATTGAGAAAATGGGCCAAGTCAGCACCATCGAAAAAATTATCTGTCCCAAGTGATGCTGTCAGGTGCCTGGGTCGAATTTTGTGGCAGAAAAAGAAGGAAGGGTTTGACAGTAGTTGGGTGGGTAGGGGTTTGTGTTTCATGAACCACGCCGCTAACAGCACCGACAGTCAAAGGAAATCGATGCATTACAGTCTCGTGAGTCGTATGTCACATTCAAGTGCAAGTTATAATCGAGGTGGGATTAGATCGACATTCTTTGCAACCTCGTGTCGTTGAAAATAATACTTACCTTGCCCACTCTCTGGTTCGATATCTTGGCTTGTCTTCTCCTGGAGAGCTGTCGGAGTTTGGCATTGTATCTGCGGGCGACCTTGCTGATTTAATTTCAAGAGTAAGCACTGGTCATCAAATCATTTAGGCATCGCATGCTTAGTACCTGGCAGTTTGTGACGAATACTTTCGCATTAACTTCACCCTCATTGACACCAGTGGGGGTGTCGGTCTCGCCACTTGTTGCACTTTTCAACCATTCTTGTGATCCCGGTGCAGTCATAGTTTTTCCTCGGTCTTCTCGAAATCCTGCGGAGGAGCCGCAGATGCAAGTCATTGCTCTTAGAGACATTTCACCCAATGAGGAGGCGAGTATAAACCACTTTCTCGAAGCGCTTTCACTAACCAGCGATTACTATCAGATTTTGACCTCCTATATCGACACCACCCTACCTCGTTCTCTAAGGCAGGCTGCGTTGGAGGAGACGTATGACTTCACATGCCAGTGTGAGCTATGTCACGACGGCAACAAAATAGATCCTCGTGAATCTATATGGTGTCCAAAGTCGTGTGGAGGGATGTGTCCTGCTCCTAGTGATGGTGAGGACAGTCGGAGCTTTACTTGAAATCTTGGTCGTTCATACACTGGATTCCTAACAGAAAATGAGACATATCAATGCGAGAAATGTCATGCAGTTGTGGCTACACCTGGATTTATCATGGACGCGCTTCGTATTGGACAAGAAGCATTGGCGAAGGCAACTTCCATTCAAAACACGGGTTCGTCCTCCATGTTGCGCAGGAAAGATATTTATATTTCTTTACAGATCATGATAAGGCCTTACAACTGACGACCAACATTATTCCGATACTTGTGTCTGCCGGCCTGACGCCATCCTGTCACCCGCTATTGGCCTTGATAGGACTCCATAAATCATTTCTCTTGTCTTCGTTGTCGGCAAACATAGCACAAGAACTGCTAGACGAGACAATCCGTACTGCAGCTAAGCACTATATGGGGCTATCTGCCATTCTCTGTGATGGCCACCCTGTGCGTGCCGTCGCCCTCGCGGAGTTCGGGAAGCTTTTGGCCGTTGATGAACCCCATCCTGTCACGTCACTACCCACAAACATCGCGTTCCCACCATCCGGCCCTTCACGACTCAAAGCTGCATACGAAACACTAGTACGTGCGAGACACGAACTGATTATTGGTTTTGGCAGAAACAACGACGGCGGTGAGCTCGGAAGAAATATTCGCGAAACAGTGGTGTCGTTGGAGAAAGAGCTTGGGGTGTGGACACAAGGCATACACAACACTCTTCAAGACTCGCTAGACTCCTTACGGAAATGAATAACAATCGAGTGCGCTTTGATTTCATATTGGTGCCTGTTAATGCGGGTCAATGTGCTCTCTAATAATTAGTCCCTAGAGACTCTTAGCTGGATCCACAATAGCAACGTCATGATGAGTAGCGAAGCGTCACTCAACGATTTCGAGGAGGACTGTAGACTGTTCGGTACTATGTGAGCTCTGCAACGCCCGTTTCGAATGAATTGCAAAAACACAACTGAGGCACTCAATTTTACATCAGTTCATTTTACTTGCCATCAAAACTTATATTGCTCGTCAAGAAAATAAACTGGACGAAATAAATTGTAAATTGAGTAGGACTGCTATTTTGAGATTGCTACGAGGCCATACTTTATGTGACCCCTTGCCACGGATTCATCATGATGTCGTCATTATGGATCAATGAACGATTCAGAGTCGTTTCTGAACATCAATAAATAAAATTGTTATCAAGTAGGGCTGTTATTGACTTTTTGATGTCATACCGCGTCGTTAGGTGCTTCCACAGCAGATATTAGGGAGTGCCTAACGATGCGGTACGACATCAAAGAGCTTAAACAACATCCATACTATCCCTCCTCAATAACAATTTTATTGGTCTGTGATAGCAACGTCATGATGAATCCGTGGCAAGGGGTTACCTAGCGTCGGATCGAGCATGGCCCGTGTAGCAATCTCAAAATATTATTGTCTCCTATGACATTGAAAGGTAAAATAACACCGGAGCTGAAATTTCTTGTTGATTCCACCGTGCACGTGTTCATTGACAGCCAGATAACATTGATTAGGTTTCCAACAGTTCCCCGGAACGTTTCATGGAAGAACACTTAAATTGCACACATTTTGGAGCTTGTATGCTTCTCAAGAACACCCACTTCAGCAGCATCGTCACAGATTAGACAGCGCCAACAGCTCTCAACAGATATAGATCTACTCACCGTCATGTCCACTCGCTTCTCCTCTTCTTTCCTCTATATTCTACTTGCCTTGACAGCTTTTGTCGCTACAAGCTGTGCATTCAGTGAGGCTGACTTCGTATAAAATCTAATCCTGTTGACTCACGATAAATTAGCAACCTTCAACTATAATGTAAGTGCCTAGTACCAAACCTCGTTATATTGTTAACCTCAGATGTAATGCACCCAGTACTATCCTCGCGTAAGCCTTGTATCAAATCCATGAATTGGCCTCGCGATATTAATATTGTACGCAGGGCGAGACCGCTACAGTTCAAAATACTATTGCCGAGGTGGCTCGCGAGACCCCAGCTGTCTAGGTAAGGTTTCGATGCTTTATGTCTGACCTCGTCATATTGAACTCAGATGTGATACATCCAGGTGCTTCGTGTAAGCCTTGCTTCGCCTCAAACCCATTGCATTAGCCTCACGGCGTTGATTTTGTACACAGGCCAAAAGCTTACAACTACTGGTGGTGTGAACTAGACCGAACTGACTTTCCACTTCGTTTGTCGAACTTTACACCAGTGATGTGACAGGCACACTCGATTATTCCGAAAGTTTTGACTCATGTGTTTGTCATAGTAGAAATGTTGAAATTCGTTTATATCAGTTTGACAGTTTCGAGTTTTGTACGCCTCTGAACAACTTCTTCCAAACATCTACATATTGTAAGCAGATGTAGTCTATTTATATAAGTGCCAGTGATATTCCTGCCTCCGTTTTCACTTTCGGCGGTAGAGCTGCACCGGCCGATGACGGAGTTCTCAGTTCATTTCATCAATGCTCGCCTGATTACCACAGTGGCAGGTGATGAAACCGCTCTCGAGCTGTATTGCGTCGACGTCTATCGCTTTTTATGATATAAAGACAAGTTGTTGGCCGTCATTACTCGCAGATCCCGAGGAATGTATACACATCAGGAAAAACCTCCCGTGCTAACTTAGGATAAATTAGAGAGAATTTCAACAAAGCAGATAAACTGCCATATTTTAGAGCTAGACGTACATAAATGTCCTAGCCTTCATAACATAGAAAAAATTATGCAGCATTATACAGCGCTATCTAAGGGCCACAAAACTATGCCTATCAATATAACAATTAACGAAAAAAGTATCACATTCTTCGAGGACAGTGTTGCTTGTCCAGTGACGAGGTGCGACTGGTCCAAACTTTGGTATAAGATGCACACTGCGAGCAATGTTCGAAACAGGGATTATGCTAGCAACTCTCTCGCCCGAATGAATGAAACGAGAAATTTTGTACATACCATGACGCGAGTCCGGCATTGAAGAAAACGGGGTGAACCATTCAATGTAAGCAAGGTGTTTTGGAGGTTGGGACGTTGGAGGGAACAATGACAGCGCATCTCGTCGTTGGATAGAGAATATGGTGCGAATCTGACCAATGCGGTAGCCTGAATATTTATTTGTTGAATAAGTAAAACTAGTAAGACCCAGTCAATATTGAGCTTACCTTTGACACCCACAGAATCACCAGTACCATCATTGACAAGCGCAGTATCAAAACGCGCAGGCACTGCATCATCTCGTTGAGAGCTTCCAGCGTGACCAGGCCTAGCGTGGACACTATCAATGGTGACACATGGATCACCATGTCCTTGAGCGTCGACGGAGACCCACTTGATCTTGTGGTGGACAGCGACTGAACGAAATGGCAGAATGACATTTGCAGCCAGGTCTTCAAGACGTTGACGGGAAAGGGTTTCGTTGAGATGGTTTTGCTGGGCAATATACCGAGCAAGAGCTTCATGAAAGTAGATGGCTCCATAGTCTGAAATCAATCTTTGGATTGGGACTGCTTTTGCGCTTGGGTGCTTCGTTAAGGTTTGAGTGCGGCGAAAAGACAAGTCGGGTGGATGAGGATGGTGGGTAAAGGGATTGATGTTGAGTTGCCACCGAATAAATTTATCATGGCGCACGATCTTTTCTTTGCGCTCGAGCCACCGAGTCATCTGCACAAACTCATCCTTGTGGTTAGTGGCACGATAGGCATCTTTTGTAAAGTCTATATGAAGACGTTCCGTGTACTCCGTGTTATAGTTATCTGTGGTGCCATACAAACGAATCATAGATGTGTAGTGCCGAGTTGCGTGAAGTTTCGGAAGATTGAAATTATTGCGAATACCGAGGTCCACAAAAATTTGCTTGTTGTCATGAAAGAGGGCGAGAGCTTCATCGAGCAGAGACAATGTATCGGAACTGTGACACGGATACTGTGCCAGGTACAAGAAATCAAGGAGGCCACGAACAGCTCGCAAAAGACGAGCTGGATCTAGATTGCCAGGAAGTCGTATGTCGATAATTATGCCAAGGAGAAAACGGCATATCTGGGCATGTTCCGTGCCACTGAGATGAGAGAGGCTAGTAATTCCTTTCATAAATAAACGGATCTGGTGGTTTGGCGGTAGCCTTCGACACCGTGCATCAATCTCGGCTGATCCACATGCCTCTGCCAGCCAATTGAGAAGGTGTTTAACGAGTCCTTGATACAATTGGTGGAGGACGTCGGGTGTAACAGCTTGGAAAATGTTGACGTAGGGTAGTTTTTCCCAAAACGGGTGGACAATGGGCTTGATTCCTGCCTCGCGACATGCCTGAACAAATTCAAGGGCTCCAACGTCGATTGTGGTGAGTGCTTCAAGAACAGCATCGAAATCGCGTATTTCGAAGGGAGTTGTGCTACTCTCAAGCTCGTCAGGTGGGATATCACACTTCGGGCATTCTGTAGTCTTGATACCAGTAGCCAATAGTTGTTCGGGGTAATCGCCAACAAAGCAAGCGAAGAGAGGATGACAATGGCGCGAGACGCCATCCCCACTTTGCATCACTAGACCATCGAGACCAGCTTTTTCCAGCGGTGACAAGATACGAGACATGCAAGCATGATAAAGGTTTGCAGCACTTCTGCGACGTGAAGCCTTGTTGGTTATATGCTCAAGGCGTGTGGTGGGAAGATACCCGAGAAGGATTTGTGTGCGTCGGGACGGTTTTCGACGAATCTCTTTCGGTATATTACCGATAGTAAGGTAGACAGGGTATGCGGTTTTGTTACGGAACACAGTGACTTGTGTTTTATCAGTCGAAATGATGACGGGAACGATAGTTGCCCCTGGCCGCTGTTTGTCGAGCTTTTTCTGTTCAATATCAAGGTTAATTCAATGATTGAGCAAGCGATATGAATCTGTGTGAGCTCACCTGAGTACTCCACCACCATTTACCTGTGTGCATGTCGCCAAAATACCGAACTGTTTTATCTGTGTCTGTGTAATGGCGTCCTGGTGCAAACACAAGAAAGTCAGCAAAGTCTGGGTTGCCGTAGAGATCCTTGATACATTCAAGTATGTCACGGTAGAAAATATCAAATGCTTCGCCCGCAACAACGACCTGTTCACGACGAAACCTCGGACGACCAGGAAGTTGCGTGTCGATGATACTATTAAGCTCCCTTGCGTTTTTGTAAGACAGACCAAGGCGTTCACTAACCTGTGAATAAACATAAGTCACTTTCAGTCCGTGAATCTTAAAACAAACAACCTACACCATCAATACTAAGCAAGTCCGAAAATGCTGTTGAGCTCGGGCCACGTAACTTTGCCCATTGCGCAACCTCCCAGTCCATTTGAGAGGTGAACGGAGCATAAGGATTTTCCGCGTTCAAGTTGTTGATACTGGAAGCATATGTAGCATTCACATTTCGAATTTCAGCTTGGGCGATAGGCTGTCCTGCTCAACGATCAGGATAAGACTCGATGACTCTATTGTGATCTGCGATTTGCCGTTCAATCTGGTGGCGCGTTTCGCGGTCGATACTGCTGTTGTTGTGGTCCATAGGATCATCTACTTCCACCCCTGCCCATCCCTCATCCTCCTGCACTGGTGGCTCCCATTCTAACTCCTCCCTACCATCTTCCTTGTCACTGCTATTTCCATCATGCTCACCATTTCCATCATGCTCGGCAAATGATTGCAGGACTTCGTCTTCGAAGTCCTGCATTTCTTCCTCATACATATTGACATGTGGTCCCTCAGGCACCTCAGACTTGTCGCAAGGTTCATCGAGAGGTTCGTCCAAATTGACACGAGTATGTGATTGCTGGTACAGTGCATGACAATGGGGATCACAGCTCTTAGCAAGGTGTTGACTGAGGCCAATAACAGTAAGATTGTCGCGGGCACAGGCAGGGCATTTTGTCGACATTTCTGAGATGGGGTTGGGGGATATGACGACTGAGATGGGATCGGGGGTAGACGACTGAGATGGGGTCGGGGGATGACGACTGAGATGGGGTAGATGACTGAGATGGGGTCGGGGGATATGACTGAGATGGAGTCAGGGGATATGACTGAGATGGGGTCGGGGGATACGACTGAGATGGGGTCGGTGGTAGAAACTGTTAGGTAGATGACTGAGATGGGGTTGGGGGATACGACTGAGATGGGATCGGGGGTAGACGACTGAGATGGGGTCGGTGGGTGGTTGGGGGATACGACTGAGATGGGATCAGAGGTAGACGACTGAGATGGGGTCGGTGGGTAGACGACTGAGATGGGGTCGGTGGATACGACTGAGATGGGGTCGGTGGGTAGACGACTGAGATGGGGTCGGTGGATACGACTGAGATGAGGTCGGGGGATAGAAACTGAGAGACGACTGATGGCTGACGGTGGGTACGACTGAGATGGGGTCGGTAGGTACGACGACTGAGATGGGGTCGGGGGATAGTGGGTACGACTGAGATGGGGTCGGTGGGTATGACGACTGAGATGGGGTCGGGGGATACGACTGAGATGGGGTCGGGGGAGGTTTATTCGGTAGGTCAAACGAAACTGAGATGGGGGTTGGGGGATAGAAACAGTGCCGGTGCGACAGCCAAGCTAGTAAATTGATACTAAAACATTTGAGGGTCAGTCTGAGGTAAAAAAAAAAAAAACAGATGAGCTCACGAGAACTAAAGTCAGGGCTTGTAAAGTTGAACAGCCTCCGCCGTTGAAATGCACTAAAAATTTGACGGTGCCCTCAAACTTTTCAACTTCCTCCCACTCTCTCATCTTCACAAACTTCCTCCCACTCTCTCATCTTCACACTCCTTTACCGTTAAGTCGTCCCTGCCCTTTCGATCTAGTGTACAATGTCCACACCTATTAATTCTCGTGGTGAGTGGCCATCAGCAGACTCAGAGATGCCTGCTTCTCACCTTCAGGCATCGATAGAGGCTCGAAACGCCAAGAAAAAAGCTATGGAAAACGCTGGTGAGCAAGCAATACGATATGCCAATATTGATGTTCAATGCTCACCTGTAAGTGCAGTTTGGTTGCCGAAATCGACCAGAAAAGTTCATCAAGCTTCTCCGGCAACTCAACTAGGAAGTTCGGGTGCTGGCAGCAACCATCGGAAACAGAGGAAAATCACCAACACAGATGTAGCCGCTCGCAGTGACAAGAGCCTGCCTTTGAAGACGAGTGAATCACTAATTTTATGAGTCATAGATTAGCACTAAATTAGTAACGGTATACAACATTAGAGTGACAGCATACCTTTGTGGATGATGAACACAATGAGGAATCAAGTGCCGGTGATGAGGACTTGGAGCCTAAAACACCTCGAGGTCAGTGATTATCTAGATGCGGATAAGGAAGTCTTACTCATGCTAGTGCGCAGGCTTGTATCGACCTCACAAGCTTCGTTGCACATATGCGATGCTGGATGTCAATGCCAGTACATTGTTCAACTCTGATGAGCTCGACTCTGATACACAGGTTGACGGTAAGAATGGTCAAGACTCGGATGCTGACGAGGAGAGTGAAGGCGAGGAACAAGAGACTACTGCCATGAGGCTCGCCGATGAGGTCAGCGATTGGTTACTTAAGCTGCGCCAGTTGCCATCACTCACAATGATATTGAAGGTCCCTTCATTTGTCACCAACTCGGGTGACAAAAAGATGAAGCCGCACAATGTTCAATCACGCAGCAAGAGCAAATCTCAGTCTGGTCAATCTGCTCGAGATCGCAAACAAGCAGCTGAGGTGAGTCCGAAATAAACAGTTCTCACATGACGATCATCCAGTGAACATTACTAGATTCCAACCTGGCGCAACAATGATGGTTCTGAGCCTACTGATGAAACTACTACTCAGTGTGGGGGATCCGAAGAGCCCTACTCTAGTGACATTGGAGGCACTACAGTCACCTCCGCCACACCTGCGCCCAAGAGTGCTGCTTGTCTCATTCAATATGAGACTGGGAAGGTGAAACTACTTGATCAAAATCAAGAGACTCGCCGAGTAGTCTGGGATGCAATTATGGATGCCAAGGGCCACCTCATTTTCGTCAATGCATATCCCGAACTCGTCGATAAAAATCAAGTCGCGCTCCAGTCCTTGCTTACAGTGGCCAAGAAAAGTGGTGCGCATGCCATCAAACAACGTCTTCAAGAAGACACACAGTATGCGACTCAGCTTGGTAACCTGGTATGTCTTGTAATGCTCATTGCAGTTTTCCTTTTTTCTAACTATGTTCAATTACTCAAGGTGGAGCCTCGCATCCCGTTATTACGCCGTGACCTGAAAGAGGTTGCATGCGCCAACATCAATGGCTACTTCTGTCTCGGCCAGAGCGCAGTGAAGGCGAAAAAACTTATGGAGCAACACGCGTATTCATATTCTTTGAAGTTTGATGTAAGTTGTACTATTCTTTGCCACTCGCTAAGTTCTTCACACTCAGAAGCGGGTTCTTTATCGTATTCCTACATATCTAACTAACTTTTATTTCTTCAACAGTCCAATGACAATCCCTCGCCTAGGGGAAACAAACCCTACCAGGGTGAACTTGTTATCTTTCTACTGCATACTGGAATCTTCAATGGCCCGAAGTCCATCGGCGTCAAATTCGCAGAGCGCTTCATCGAAATTGCCAGCAACAAAGCCAAACACCCCGAAATGCCTGTGCCATTGCTGGCGCTGGTTGCGACGGCAGTAATGTCCTTCTATTTATCTCTTTGCGCAGTGCTAACTCGTCTTCAAGATCTATGCAGCCCTGTTTTGGAAGACGCTTGGTTCCCCAGGGAAGTTCAACTTCACGGGGAATCAATTCAGCGAAACTTATATGTTTCATGTGAAGTTCCTCGAGGATCTGAAGAAGGACGTGCCTAAGAAGTTTCACTGCATGATGGCGGACATCTATGAGTCTGTTCAGTAAGTTTCGCTAGTATGCATGGTGCTACTTTGACTTGGGTATTGACACTACTGGCAGGGCCTTGAAACGAAAGGGTGGCGATAATCAGGCTGATGAGCATCGAAAGGCGTTGGCGCTACTGGACCTTGATGGCATGGGTGAGGATTAGCTTCTAGTATGGTGCTGATCTGTGAATAGTGCAGATTTGTTTGATCACTCCTTTCATATACCCTGGTCTCCGTCAGCTTGCTCCCAGATTTGTTGGTCACTCCTTTCATATACCCTGGTCTCTGTCAGTTTGCTCCCAGATTTGTTGATCACTCGTTTTCATATACCCTGGTCTCCGTCAGCTTGCTCCCAGATTTGTTGGTCACTCCTTTCATATACCCTGGTCTCCGTCAGTTTGCTCCCAGATTTGTTGATCACTCGTTTTCATATACCCTGGTCTCCGTCAGCTTGTCCCCGTGTTTCTAGTTACTTTGTATATGTCTTTTAATCAAATGCTATTCTTTTTATTGTAACACCGTCTGAAATGCTTGATTTCCGCTTCGTGATTCAACATATTCTTTCTGAATTTCACTCTAATTGCTTGTGATATCAACTAATTATTGACAATTATACATTACTCTCGAGGGGGTAAAAAAGTACTTCTATGCGCCATAACCTTCCTAAGGCTGATAATGTCTGATAATAGTCAGAAATTATCGACATTTATTGTTATTTAACATAATTTGTCGAGGGAGGGTTTTCCTGATGCAGTGTGCCTTCCTATCATCGCGCAACATGTTCATGGACAATTCAGCGACATTGTGCTCGAAGCACTGCCAGGAGATTATGGTAAGAATCTTCCGATGTCTGTTCGCACATGCTAATGCGAAAAACAATTGAATATTACTTCAGTTCAGACGTACCAAAGGAAAGGCTCCCTCACAAACGCCGCAATGCTGACCCATCCGAGTACCCCTCCGCATCGGCTAGACCTCAAAGTTAACGCAATATGTTAGTGGGGGTTAGTACGAAATGCGTGCCTCCGAATCACTGCTCTGCGCAGACGCTTCGTCGAAATGCAAATTCCACACACGGGCGGAGTCCATTGCCTTCCTTGCATCACATTCTCCTTTAATCCCGCGTGCTCAACCGAAAACAATTTCCGCTGCAGCCTGCATATGCAACGACGTTCAAAGGCTCGCAAAGTCTCACTCTCTGGCGTGCAGAACTTGACCTTCGCACTGATGCATTTGCATATGGTCAACTGTACACGGCACTGTCGAGAGTTCGAAATCGTCGCGACATTCGAACAATGTGGTCACCCACAAATGAGGAAAGGGATACCGTGAATGTAGTTTACTCTTCGTTACTACTGTAGAGATCTGTGTGAGCAAGAAAATAAAAGGCCTAACCGTCCGCAGGCGAGCGGATCGCTTGTAAGTAAGTATTTACCGAGCCGATCCCATCCATCGTTGGTACGAGCTAGCCCATATCCTCCCACTTGACTTCGCGTTATGATTGCATCTCTGTCTTGTGCTCTGCCCACACAGAACCCCTCTGGTTCTCCTTAATGTATGCATAAACCTGTGACCAATCTCGACATATATGCGTCACACCCAAACCGTCTGAGCCTATCATCGATCCATCAATGTAGACTGGATCAAGGGTAGTATCAGAATTGCAAAGAATGGCCTGTCGCAAGAAGTTAAGGCAGTGCCCACTATGGTCACTGGGCCCGTTAATAAGGGCTAGCCGGATCATTTGTAGACAATGAATCTGGTGAAACATCGAGACACCAAACAGTCGCCCTAATAGAATATGGGAACGGCAAGCGTCTGACTCATGTATTGGCAAAAATGGGGTGAATGATTACTTACCATTTGGTCCCAGACGCACGAATCCGTGGCCTTCTGGAAATGATCGAGCAAATTCCACTCCGACCAGGCTGTGAGCCCTGATGTACTGTAATACTTTGAGTCTTCAAACGTCAATGCGGCGATTTCCAAGTCAAGGGGTAATTCGATCGGATGATCATCACCAATGTAAGCTGCATCAAATATGCTGAGTGAGATGAACTCGTGTGGCTGTTTGTAAAGACAACCCTGACATACTGTACTGTCTATCATCGACAGACTTGTGTTGCAAGCGCAGCATGGCGAAGATGTTTAAAATGATGCTAATGACGAAAGCACTAGTCCCAAATACGCGCAGCACGTCTGACAGTCGAAGTTTGAAGCTGTGAAGCATTGAGTTTGTCGCTGGACGTGCTCTAAGAGAAAAGTTCAGGTCACTGAATATACATATGCTGCAGAAGACAGCTATTAGTATTACATGCTCAACTTACCAGAAACTACTAGTATTGAGAACTATAGCTTGAGCCGTTGCTGGCAGGCGCGAAAAATAGCGTGTCACAAGTCGGGTTGCTTTACTTTATGGTACGTGTCAGCAGAACCCTTCTGTGTGAGTTGTACTTGCTTGAAAAAACTGCCGGACCTTCGACAACACCGATCTGTTGCCTCGAGTCCCCATCTACCTGTGCGTCCGATGCTCGCATAATTGAACGAAATAAATCCTGGTGATAAATGATGTGAAGTATGTCCAGGGCCACGACAGGGCCACGACAGCGGAGTCACACCTACTTCACGGGTGATTGAACTAGTGTTGATGGCAGAACTCGTGAATTCTGCCTACCAGCCATCAGTCTGATGTAGAACTCGATTGCAGGGAGTACTTGATAGTTCTGCCGTCAGCCTCCCTATTCCGAATCAGTGTCAGTTGAACGTACCAACCCTCCCAAGTGGTTACGTCTACTTTTCAGGAAGCTTCTTCGAAGCGTAGTACTTCCGCACAGAAACTGTTGAGAAACCTTCGAAATGGTCAAGTAAGTTGCAAGTTGGTACACGATGTCATTTATCTGGCCTCGGGGATCTCGCGTGACTACTACAAACAAGGTCGGGTTGAGCTCTCAGCTTGTAGCTGTCTTGCAGCACGACAGATCCAATGAGTTGAAATCTTGCTATCACCGGATGTATTCTATTGTATGGTCAGAAAATCAACGCAGATATGAAGGTAAATAGTACTTACATCCTTGTCCCGCTTCTCGAGTAAAGTAAGTCTGTTCTCATTTTTCTCGACCTCTGACAGTAAGGTCCACGTCATATCCGCGGACCAGTGGATTCGGAGATCGAGAATGGGAGGGGCGACGGATCCTTCTTTCTCGTGGCATTAACGAGACCCGGATGATCATTAATCTACTGACAGAGGGGCACTTGCTGCCACTTGAGAGCAGCACTCGACCACGGTTCACGTATTTTGGTTTGTTTATACCCGCGTACAAATGGATATCTACTGAGTAATAGTGTGAGCATAACCACGGACAAGCATAAACCATATGCATAGCACTAAGCAGCTCAAGTCCCAGGTGTGAGCTCCCTTATTGAATTAAATGTTAAGCCTTAACAAAGCTCGCTATTCTATCTCCATCAGGTCGAAAGCTACGCAAGAGATCAATCTGGTACTTCAAACCTGTGTTCAATACAGCCGCACGAGTCACAACGAATGAACTAAGAATAATTGCTGGAATTCAAGTTTACAACCATCGCGGGTAACCTCGATGCTAACGGTCGCTTTTTCCGAGTCACCACACGAGAATTGCGTTGGTATCTTCAACTGCCAGCTATCTTCGAGATGTAGCTGCTCGATCTTCGCTTTCTCAACAAGGAACGCGAGTCCGACAGTGCAATTCGTTGGGGTCTTGTGTTCCAGCTGAGGCTCATTATGCCCTCAGCAAGAGTTGTAAAATTCTAAATTTGGATCTTGGCGAGGGAGCTAGATGAGGTATAGGACTTGTTGGCCGTAAGATCATCTTCGGGAGTGGGAACGACGCTGTCGATGTAGCAAGAGTTGGATTTGAATGGGCCGGGGTGCCACTGGTAGAACATCGAGTCCTGGAACAATAAGAATGACCTTGGTAAGCTTCAGGTCACGGAGATTCACCTATGCTGTAGCTGAGCATGACGCACGAGTTTTTTTTGTCAGGTAAGGCTTTGTTCACCGTATCATGGGACTTGGAAAGTACATCCTTAGTGCTGCTTGCACCTGTGAGGTCTGTCCATGACACAGTGTGAATGATCACTGAATCTACGCACCCTTTTGCTGTTGCCGAAGGTCGCTGACCAATTCCAGACCTGAAAACTGGATTGGCTAACGTTGAACTCGTGGGCACCATCCCACCCGCAAACACAGGCAGAGGCGATGGTATACAATGCATATGCACAAAGGATATTGTCCCAGTGCGGCCCAAGCTGGCCATTTAGACGGGAGGTCTATGGTGCGGTGCTCGGAGATGATGTGTTTGCTGGGGTAGAGAATAGCGTCTTCAGAATTTTCATGTTGATGCTCTAGATCGTGCATTCGGAAAGGCGAATACGATGCCATGAAGGTGCGTGACGTGACTGAGAAATCATCTTCAACTAGCTTGTCAGCAGTGGCTACTGGTAATTTGCCAGGTTGCTTGGCTCAAATGCTCGAGGGCACGAAACAACGAGGACACTGAGTTGATTCAACAGCTATATTCATTCAGGGCTGAATTTCTCTATCGTCTGACCGAACTTCGATTCATATACCAAGAGCACGTCCAGTATGGTCCGCGCCTACTAAATTCCTCGCAGCGATATGCCCCTGTGTGGTTCTTTTAATCGATCCAGGGAAATAACCTGACAAAATTGTTGAACAGGACCTCCGAGTCACATCTCCATCCTCACTATGAATCTCGCCACCTTCTGTGTCAGCCAATCAACAAGAACATTTTGCCAAGTAATCAAGACGCAAAAGGAAACAATACGGCCTCCCTGACCGCAGAATTCCTTTCCTCCTCGTAGTGCGTTGAACGAGCAGGTTGCTGATGGAAGAAAGTTCAGCCTTTTCCTAAGCACACGACATGTCCACCAGAACGATCATAGGATGAAAGTTTCTGCGAGTGAATCTGCAAGATAATCGAGCTTTTCAAAGTTATAAAGGCCTCACTCCCTGCATCAATTATACACTCAGCACCCTCTAACGATTACTGCTACTTATATCTAACCGCCATGAAGCTCACTTTGTCTTTTATTTTTGTCGCCATCGCTTTGCTACAGGTGACGACGGCATCTCCTGTCGCTGAAGGTGATTCTTCAGCTCTAGCCTCACTTCACGCGGACTATTGACCTTGTTGAGTAACAGAGGTCAAGAAGCGCGACCAGAAGAAGTTCGCGTGTACGCTCCAACATGTTTATCTTATCTGCACTAATGTCTAACAATACCATTCAGATCTTGTTGCCAGGGACCTCTCTGATGCCGACGGTGATTTTTCAGTGTTGGCCTCGTTTTGTCGTGGACTACTCACCTGGTTGATGACATAGATGTCCAGAGTCACGGCCGAAAGAATATTGCCTGTATGTTCCTAGTATATTTATTCCATCTGCATCATGTCTAACAAGATCATTCAGATTCTGTTGCTGAGGATCTCTCTGATGCTGAAGGTGATTCTTCAGCTCTAGTCTCACTTCACGCGGACTATTGACCTTGTTGAGTGACATAGAGGTCAAGAAGCGCGACCAGAAGAAGTTCGCGTGTATGTTCCAACGTGTTTATTTTATCTGCACCAATGTCTAACAAGACTATTCAGATCTCGTTGCCAGGGACCCCTCTGATGCCGACGGTGATTCTTCAGTGCTAGCCTCGTTTTGTCGTGGACTACTCACCTGATTGATGACATAGATGTCCAGAGTCACGGCCGAAAGAATATTGCCTGTATGTTCCAGTGTGTTTATTCCATCTGCATCATGTCTAACAAGACCATTCAGATTCTGTTGCTGAGGACCTCTTTGATGCTGAAGGTGATTCTTCAGCTCTAGTCTCACTTCACGCGGACTATTGACCTTATTGAGTGACACAGAGGTCAAGAAGCGCGACCAGAAGAAGTTCGCGTGTATGTTCCAACGTGTTTATTTTATCTGCACCAATGTCTAACAAGACTATTCAGATCTTGTTGCCAGGGACCTCTCTGATGCCGACGGTGATTTTTCAGTGCTAGCCTCGTTTCGTCGCGGACTACTCACCTGGTTGATGACATAGATGTCCAGAGTCACGGCCGAAAGAATATCGCGTGTATGTTCCAGCGTGCTTATTCTATCTGCATCGTGTCTAACAGGACTATTCAGATTCAGTTGCCGAGGACCTCTCTGATGCCGGAGGTGATTTTCCAGTGTTAGCCTCATTGTCACGCGGACTACTCACCTGGTTGATAACGTAGATGTCGAGAAGCGCGCTGAGAAGACATTCTCATGTATGTCTCAGCTTGTTTGCATTATTTGCATCTTGTCTAACAAGATGCATGTTGTGGCACAGACATTGTTGCCGAGGAATCCCGTGATGTCGAAGGTAATTATCTATGGCTTGGTTTTGAATGTTGTATTTATGTTGTTCAATGTACAGGTGCTGTTGAAGGTATGTCTTGAGCATCATCTTGGAGTCTCGACTCTTTTTAAATCATTACTACCGCTACAGCTTAAAGCCAGAAGCTCAAGGTTATCTGTCTGGACAGCGAGTGTAACTTTATGGTGCAAATTAGTCCAGTAACAAAGTATTACTATCGCACAATCATCTGATCGCAAAAACCAATTTTCATTGATCCCTAACTTTTGCTAAGTGTCGAGCACCGCACTCATCCACCACCTCTGGGTTGTGATCTAATCCTAAGGTGTTCATGTGCCAAACAATTCTGGGGCAGCGTCCTGTCCTCTCTTTTGGAGAAGAATCGCGGCTTATGTCCAGCTGACAGGCTGCGAGAAGGCGAACGGCAAATCGTAAGATCTGGTAGCCGCAGCTTTGGGGTTGATCGTTCTATGGGTGTAAATATGGAAGGGTTGGAGATTATGCCGCTTCCGGTTTGGTCTGATAGATCAACTCTTACGATTATTCAGAGTACTTGTATCACATATCGCACAAGTTTCTCACCCAGACTCACCATGGTCTACCAGAGCAGTCCCGATCGAAAAGAACGACGTCGCTCTGTACGTGCTTTTGGAGGAAGGATGGGGATTGCCAGGCACAATGCTGATGTTCTCGAGGTATCCTCAAAGTATAGAGCGGTGGGAAGCAAATTCTGCAAATCCACTCACTCGTATATGCGTACGCATTTTGGACGCCTCCATCGATACCGCCAGCAAAGCGTCGAGCCCTTCCGTCTAGGTCTTTTCAGGAACGAAATTCACAGAGCGATTACCACAGTGAAAGTCAGGGATCTGGCCACTCTCAATTCTTGTGTATTCGGATGAGTCAAGACAGTTAGTCAGACACGAGGAGAGTTGAAGCAGGGTGGATCGAGTATCACATGCCACAGAGGGAAAGCTCAGCTCTTTTGGAATTGGGCCCTAGCGCAGAAGTATACGGCACAGAAAGGCTAAATCACGACGAACGTTATTCGTAATAACCCCAGCACAGCCTGCAGGGCACCGCGTCTTAACTGGAAAAACTAAAACCATCGCGCCACATTCCTTAGACTATCACATAAAAGAGGTTCAGGCGTGATGACTGGGCCTAGTCGAGGTGGACCTCCGAGGATCTATACACCGCAAAAATGGCGCCAGTGGGTTTGGAACCAACTCCAGGTGAAACAGGTTTTGACTCTGTTATGATAACCACTTGGTTAAGACGGGTTATATAGACCTCTGAGGAAACTATCCATGAGGCAATGTCAAGGTGTGTTCCGATAGAAAAATACCTGCCATTCGGCAAGTTTCGATCCTGCACAGTCGAAGAGAAACAGATTTTGATTCTGCTGCCGTAACCACTTGACTAATACCAGTGAGATGAACATCCGATGAAACCATGAGTGAATGTCGAAGTGTGTTCCAATAGGAAATTTTTTATCATCGGCAGGGTTGATAGATTTCGATTTTGTTGAGGAAACCACCTGGCTATAAGACCAGTCAAGTCAGACCTTCAAGGAAACCATCCATGAGTGAATCTTCAAGGTGTGTTCCGATAGAAAAAACCAACCTTACCATCACCAGGTTTCGAACCTGCACTGGCACAGTTCAAGAGACAGATTTGGATTCTGTTGTGGTAACCACTTTGGCCAGGACGAAGTTGCGACGAATCTGCGAGGAAACCATCCATGAACGAATCTTCAAGGTATGTTCCAATAGAAACAAAACTTCATCATCAGCGAGTTTCGAACCTGCGCAGTCCAACATCAATTCTGTTCTGGTAATCCCTTTGGCCAAGATGCTTCGTAAGTTGAGATGAACCACCGGAGAACTGCCCATGAGTGAATGTCAAGGTGTGATAAGACATTTGTCGGCAGGTTTTGAATCCGCGCCACTACTAGTCTGTTCTGGTGCCTTGCCACTTGGCTAAGACTGGTCAAGATGGACCTCTGTCGAAGAACATCACGCATTGACAGTATGGAGTCATAGCAGTCGTTTGCCAACGCAAAATGAAATAAAGTTCACTGGACACGGACACAAAACATACCAGGAACAAGCGAGTCGGGGGAGTCCCGACGGCTAATAGCGGCGAGATCGTACAGCCACGATTATGAGCTGACATGACCTTGTTGTGACCTACAATGTGGTGGTACGAGGTAATAAATACAGAAATTCTCTCCCATGCGAGCACGATAAGAACCAGCTGATGCTCGTGAGCATCCTCGCGGCTGCCAGTCTTCTCACGCGTCTGCTCTGGAGTCTAATTCCCCTCAACTGACGAGGGTTTCTGAAAGGTTTACTGCTGGTACAGCTTCGGAAAACATGTGGTTCTCTTACTTGTCGCACCGTCGTGCTCGGTGAGCCTTCTATCATCATCGTCGGTTTCCTTAACACACTCTGACAAGGACTGTAATCATACTAGTCGCGATAAGCAACGAGAGCGAGCAGAACGAATCACATCCCTCAAACCCATATACCATGAGCCTCTAACATCCCAGGACAAAGAGATTCTGTCTCGCTCAGTTTCGTCTCTGGTGGCTGCTGTACAAACCTCATCCCTGTCCCCATCTGACATCCTCGTGGCCTACTCTAAGAAAGCCCTTCAAGCGCATGCTCAGACAAACTGTCTAACTGAGGTCATGATTGCATCTGCAGAGAATTGGGCTAGCACTGCGAATCGATCAGGTCCTCTGGCAGGCGTCCCAGTCTCGCTCAAGGACCTGGTAAGTGTGAAGGGTTGGGATTCCTCCATGGGCTACTCGGCTCTTGTGGGCAAACCCATGGCCGCCGATGGTGCGTTGGTGAGGTTGTTGCGAGATGCAGGTGCCGTTCCATATGTCAAGACGAACGTTCCCATGACTATGCTCTCATTGGAGTCGACAAACGATGTTTTTGGTTCTACTGATAATCCCCACAAGAAGGGCTACACCTCAGGAGGCTCGTCATCAGGTGAAGCCGTACTCCTTGCGCTGGGTGCAGCCAGACTCGCGATAGGCACAGATGTCGCAGGGAGCGTTCGGGCTCCTGCGCACTTCTCTGGCGTCTATTCAATCAAATCAAGTATGTATAGATTCCTGAAGCAAGGCAGCGCGTCCAGTATGCCTGGCCAGGAAGGCGTTCCCGCAACACATAGCCCTATGACCAGAACGTTGGAAGATCTAGAGACGTTCTGGCGTGCTGTGTTCCAGATGAAGCCTTGGAACTACGACTACTCGGTAACTAAATTTTCCGAATCTTAGTGCTGTTAGATTGCTTAATGATATCGTAGGTTCTTAGAATTCCTTGGAGAGATGTCAAACTTCCAGAAGATCGTCCCATCAGGTGGGGTGTCCTGTGGGATGACGGTAGGTGGACCATCTCTATGGAGCTCAACCTCAGCATATTTATGTTTGCACAAAGGGGTTGTGACACCCTCGCCTGCCTGCGCGCGAGCATTGAAAACGGTTACTGCGATACTCGAGAAGAAAGGTCACGAAGTTGTCACTCTGTAGGTCAAAATTCTTCTTTTCTGAAAGTGTTTCCTATCCCACTTCAGGAAGTGCCCGAGCCCATACGAAGGCCTTCAGATCGCGTCGCAGCTCCTCCTCGCTGATGGCGGCAAGACGGCTTCCAAGAATTTTCGCGCATTTGAGTCCAACGATGCTGGAATGACTTCAGCATTCCGGGGCTTTCGTCTCCCCTACTTCGTCATGAAACTCTACGCTTGGTATTACCGCTACATACGCCGCGATCCTGTCTATGCAGGTCTGATCGACACTCATTATGAGAAGACCGTACAAGAATACCTTGCTTTAATTGCGCGAAGGGAGGATTATCGTTCTCGCTGGTTTAAAGTGTGGCGAGACGCGGAGGTCGAAGGCCGCCAGGGCGATGAGGGAGTTGACTTCATTCTTACAGTGCCAAATAGTCTTCCTGCTGTTCCTCACGGAGGGATGAGGCACGGATGGAAAGCGTGTGGGTACACGTTCCTATTCAATCTGGTATGTTCCACTCCTCTGTAACAGCCCCAATCTGAAATTCACTTTGAATTTTTGAAAAGCTTGATTATAGTGCGGGGGTTATGCCGATCACGCATGTGGATGCGACAGCTGATGCTCTCCCGCGTACTTTCCGTCCACGAAACGCCATCGAACGAAATTACTACCGGATGTATGATGCAAGTGCCATGGAAGGTCTCCCCATTGGAGTGCAGATTGTGGGAAGACGGCTTGAAGAGGAGCGCGTCCTGGAGGGCATGAAACTGATCGAACGTCTGCTAAGGGAAGCAGGAGCTGGTTATGTCGGTTTGCCGTTGTAGAAATGTGTTTGTTTGCCAATCCTGACATGTATATTAATCACCCTTCTGTACTGAATGCAGGGTTTTCGGAGTTTTGGGGAAAAGGACGTCTCATGATAGAAGGCAGACAAAAGAAGATGGGGAGCATGGCATCAACATATTTGATTTAAATCCAGGCCCAGAAATTCGGGATGGTTCGTCCCAGAGAGATCATTTCCAACACAGGTTTTTGATTATCAGACATCTTTCCTTTTACGCAGGGTCAATAAGAGTGTAGTGTATAAGGCATAATCTGTAAGTTCTTCATTACCTTCCTGGCAGACAGGAGCTTATCCGCAAGATTTCACATGATAGCTTACCGGATGCTGCACACTTTCAGGGACATCGAAAGTCTTTATGGATGTCATATTCAGTTGTCAAGTGCTGGACCCCGATATCTTCTGGAATCCCGTGGCTGATTTGCAGCCAATTTGTCGAATGATCAATGTGGTGAATTGCAATATGCTAGCGCTATCATGATATCGATATGACTAGGGCGGTGGAATCGCCTACCTAATTGGCTCCATCAGTGACGAGATAGGCATAGTAACTTGTTATCGATTAAGGAGATCGAAACCTCGAGGACCACCGAGTCGCACTTCAGGCAACGTTCAAGCTTGTACGACACGAAGCAAATACGGGAATCTAGGCCAGCGTCATGTGGTGAGGCATCATCACTGATACTGTGATCCGAATGGAAGAAAGAATGCAACTCCATGATCGCATATCTGAGGTCCAAGGTTTGCGCCATTCATCTATCAGATCGATTTGACCATCATAATGGTGAACACTACGAGCCTAGTCTGGCGGTTTGGCTCACTATAATCATGGTGCTAGCAGCCGCAATGCGTGAGCGGCCGCAGTGCATGATGCGACATGCGATGTTGTTGAGATCAAGAACTGGATTGATTCCTGAGCTTGCGATCATGAGCATGATTGTCATGTAGATAGTAGGAAACCAGATTGCAAAAACAGATTGCCTTGACCGTTCTCATCCGAACGTCCTTCAAATGTGCTGAACGGACTCGCATAATACCTGGGCTGTTCTGACTTCTCATTTACCCCCGTATTCATCAAGCCCAAATCCGATAAATATTTGATGTATCCGTAGTCGTATCTGTACGTAGTACACCAAGCGTTAAACCTGATTCCGCAAACCCGATCTTTTCTACACCAGCCAGAAAAATACATATGCCGCACAAAGTACAATTAAAACTTTCACTTGAGGGTTCATGTTCGACCATCTGGTAGTTAAGCTGTTTGATACGTTGTAAGTAGGTGCGGATGATGAAGATCCACTTTTACCCGAAAGGGTCCGGCCTTGACCAGAAAACGCACCAGAAGATGCGGGTTGGGCGTACTGGGTGACAGTTGATTTGAGGGCACTAGAATGTGTGTTAAACTGCAGTCACAAGAATAAGAATTCGTGAACGAACGGTGGGTTAGCGCCACGGATCCTGTGCACCTCCTCCTTGCCTACCAGGAAAACGAAGGTTGGCCTGTGAAATATGAGGACAGGAGAGACTTTCCAAGATGATGAACCTTACATAGCAGTGACGGAGTACTCAGAGGCGAGCTCGTTCGTTCCCTCGGACAGGTCAACCTTGAGGAAGTTCGCATTGGCGTTCTCCTCCGCGAGCTTCTCAAAGAGCGGCTTGATGGTCTGGCAAGGAGCACACCAACTAGCAGTGAAATCTATCACCTGCAAGCAAAAGTGTCACTTGAGCTCGAACAACTGAGGACACAGATATTTACCGTGAGCTTCTGGCCATCGCTGGTCAACTTCTCAAGCTCCGCCTTTGTGGAGATTTCAGCAACCATTATAAGACTAGATGAAGTATGTGATGAGTGAGAGATTGAAGAATTTTGGTCGGTGGGCAATGGCTTTATATGTGGTTGCTGGCGCTGTCGGTATAAGTAAGCTGCTGCGTGACGTGCTTGGAAAGCACGATATAAGCCGGTCACGTGAGGGTCTACAAAACATGACGGCACGCGTAATCATTAAGGCGTTGACTTGGATTTACACCTTCTTTCACTACTACCATCATCAACTGCGGCGCATTCAATCTGCCCCTTCGTACAATTTTCTGACACTTAAACCTTGGTTTATAACACAACATGTCTGGACGCGGAAAGGGTGGCAAGGTGCGGAAAATATTGGTTGGTGTCACCTTATGGCTCCTGCAACTCACAGTGCAGTAGGGTCTCGGAAAGGGCGGTGCCAAACGTCACCGAAAGATTCTTCGCGACAACATCCAGGGTATTACGAAGCCAGTGCGTGGTACGGCGTTCTATGATCGTTCGCATGCTCATATTTTCAGGCTATTCGCCGCCTTGCCCGTCGTGGTGGTGTGAAGCGTATTTCAGGTCTCATCTACGAGGAAACCCGTGGTGTACTCAAAATTTTCTTGGAGAACGTCATCCGCGACTCCGTCACTTACACCGAACATGCTAAGCGGTAGGCCCTAGCATCAGCTTAATTCAATGCTTGTTTGCTCATTGGAACTATAGCAAAACGGTTACTGCTCTTGATGTCGTCTATGCGCTGAAGCGGTCGGGGCGCACGTTATACGGTTTCGGTGCATGATCAAAGTGTATTATCACTTGCCACCCATATGTACTAATAGTGACTCGCATATTTCTTTCAATCTGACTAGTCCAGCTGTTTACCATGTCCTTTTAGAGATCGTTTAATTGTCGGGCAAGCTCGAGGTGCTCGGTTGTTGTATACTCAACAATAGCAACTAATAGGGTCGACACACAAGTTCTTCATGATGTCATCGCATTCCGCTCTGTTGTCAAGTAGCCTAGAGTATACTGCGTTTTTCTGATGACTTCACATTTTAATTCATCTTTGTTTCCGATGCGAAGTTATCGAACAGGGACGTAATGCCCCACATTGTTTGTCGAGCTCCGCAAGTAAACAGAAGCGGTAAGGGGAATAAAATGAAATCCGGTCTATTCGATATGAAAACTGTAAACGGAAGACTACTACGCATGCGTAGTGGTCGCAAACACAGAATATCACCTGCCATCATGATGAATCGTTGCTACGTTATCGCATGTCCACATGATGGCAATTGTTGCAACGCCACTCCAGCGGTCCCTACATTAGAAGCTTGCAGGCCGCTAGGACTAAGCGCTAAAACATGATGCATGATCTCCAGCCTGAGCTCGAAAATAGCGAACAAGAAATAAACTGTGATTCACAATCTAAACAGTGTTATTTCGTCGATCATTTGCATGACAGCACAATAATATCAACAGCTTGCGCTGTGCACGAATGAGGAAAGTTTAAAGATAGTTAGATTTCAAACGCCAGAGCTTGCGCCCCGTCCTCGAGATTTGGAAACACCAGGCTAGAAGTCTTCGGTGGTTAATCATACTTTTAGACGTGATGAACACCTGCCAATCACAATGACACGGAACTATACATGGAACCTGTCATATGATCATGACGACACCGGCATCAAACTGATCTATTTGAGTCAATCGAGACAGTTTCAACAGAGCAGGTGCATTCCTGGGTGTCCGACAGTAGCCTGCAATCACGAAAGTACTACAATGATCAGACAACTATATTCAGTCAATCAATCAGTTCGCACCTTCTTCGAAAATTCTCGTTGGCACGCAGTGACATCAAAGCAGTAAGAAATGGGGAAAAACAGAACAATGCTACGAAAACACAGCTAAGCAGACGACCTAACCTCATGAATTCTCCTCCACTAACTCCACCTCCACCTCTGCTTCCTCATCCACATCATGTGCCTCATCCGTAATATCACTCTCGCTCTCTGGGGGTATTGGCTCTGACGGCGGGGGCTCGCTCAGATTAAGGCTAACCTCGGGCTCCGTGAGGGAGTCCTCGACGAAGGCAGATTCAGGAGATGATGGCGCGGGGGGTTCCACGAGGTGGGTGGTTACTGCATCTGCCTCAGGAGAAGGGTCGAGGGGTGTCTCATCTAATGTTTCAGATTCCGGAACTGGTTCCGGTGAATCAGATTTTTCGGCAGCTACAGGCTCCTCCACAACATCAGGGTCTGCAACACTGGGCTCAACATTTTGGGTAGCTGCGGGGGCTACTGGGCTCGAGGGCTCAGCCAAGGCAGCGGTCTCTTCGTGGGGAACTACAGGCTCGACAGCCGGCTGTTCCTGGACGGTCTCAATCTCTTCAACAATTGGAATCGTCTCTACCTCGTGTTCCAGTACAGGTGGCCCAGCAGGGGCAGGTGAGCTGGAGCCCCCAAGCAACGTTAAGGACAGATCGTCTAGAGGTGGAGAGTTTGATCCGGTGACGGTTGCCACTTCGTCGACGAGCACTTCTTCGACAGGGACCTCTTCGACGTCAAACCCAAATTTGTCGGGAGGGAACTCATTCGGCTGACCGGACCATGAGGGTTGCGAATAGCTCTCAGGCTCAGCAGATAGCGCAGTATGCAATAAACCGCTTTCGGTGACACTATGGTCGCCGCCTTTTGCAAGCTCCTCTGCAACATTGTACGCCTCACTGAACACCATAGTGTCTGTGCGATTGCGCCCCAGCCGGCGTGGACTATCGGTGCCAATCGGGCTGTCACTGGACAGTCCCGGAGGACTCTTCTCGCGGACATTCGGAGGTTGTGCTTGTTCTGTCGTAGGTGCATTTTGATCCTCCTGCTCACGCAGCGGATTGACGGCCGCTGCAAGAAGACGTGGAGGTTCGACATCCTCATCGTGTCCCTTTCTACCTGGCAGGACAGCACCTGAGGGGATGACAAGGAACTCGGTAGGGACGAGATCAAATTGACTAGTAAGTTTCAGGAAGCGGGCGTAGAGCAATGATTCGGCCTCCGCTTGTTCAAAGGCTTCTCGGTGGTGGAAATACGCATGTGCAAATATTCTACCAAGGCGACGAGCAAGCGAAGAGAAGTGTCGATATGAGGTAGGAGGTATCGAAAGGCTGATTATCGCGAAAAGTACGTATGATTGAGTTGAGTTTGAAGGCGGTGTAACGGAGGATATCAACAAAGATTCCATGAGACGTGATCGTGACGTACCGAGATGGGAAAGCTCGAGGTGAACTTAATAGTGCGGTTGCGCTATCTAACGTATGAAGGATGTAATCAATAGCACAGCATTGCTGAGGATATATACATAAGCAGTTAGAAGAACCATAATTTTTTAAATGATAGTCAAACGAACCTCCATAGCGCCGTCATTACCGTGTGCGACACACAAATACAACCACTCTCCCGCCTTCATCTCGGGACAGGTGTTACGAGTACATTCCTGCTGCAACATTGTGATGAGGGGATGAGATAGGTCCTGTGCGAGACGTCTGATGGACGAACACAATTAACGCATAAATAACTGGGTGAGTAAAGATGATAGGTACCGTAGTTGTTCGTAAATCCAGCAACCTCGGTCGACTGTTATGTCGCTTTTGCGTTCAGGATCATCTGGTTTACGCTCAGCTTGATCAGAAAGATCAGAAGACTTTTCTTCGGCGTCCTTGAAAGCAGCTTTCCCCGGAAGAGACACTATTGAGTTAACATCATGGACGTCAAGACGAATAAGAAGCGAAATATATTCTTGGAGCTGGAACGCGCTATCGAGAGAGGACAAGGATGGGAGAGCTTTGACAGGATAGAAGGAGGATACACGTGAACCGCGTAATGGGCGCTGTACGGCTACTGCCATCGTCAGTGACAGTGAGCTCGAGGTTGTTGTCGCCGTCGAGAGCGTTGAGCGCGAATAAGCAAGCATTGTCTCACGAGTTGACTAAATTTCGCGGAAAATGATCGTGGAAACAAAACTCCAGGTTAGGTTAATTTACAATTATATGAATTTCTTTCTAAATTCGTCTATTTATCCCAGAAATTGGTTATGGCATGCCGAGTTAGCGGCTCGGCGAAACTGCCAAACATCTTGTACCTTTGCCACATGATCATCGGGATCTCTTCTCCCGCCCCGGTGGTTTTGAAACGTCCAAGGCGTGGATATCTAACTCGAATGGTGCCTCACAATCCTTATATTTAGGGCGTTCCTTGTGAAGCTTTGCGATTGCCATCCCTCGTTCATATCCACGATCACGATGTCCGACAATCATCTACACGAGAAGAACTCAGTCACCGACGTTGAGAAGGATTCCGCGTCTACTAGGGATGATCTCTCTGTGGTCATCCCCGGAGACAGGCATGGATGGCTCTCCCACCCGTTAGCAAAGTCCCTTCTCAGTTGGGGCGTGGAGGAGCGAGGTGGGTTTTCCTTACAACCAAATACTCATCTAATCTTCGTTCATAGGCACTATTCCAGTTCCTGAAGAGGAGCGGGTGGACACCCAATACTATAAAATTTTCTTTGTTTGGTTCTCAATGAACTTCAATATCCTCTCGTAAGTTTTCAGAGCATTTCGACTGTCAGCTCATTCTTACAGATAAACCAGCTTTTCTACCGGAACCCTCGGTCCAATCTCTTTCGGACTTGGACTTCGTGATTCCTGTCTCGTTATCTTATTCTTTAATATCCTGGCATGCGCGTTACCTGCATATTTGTTCGTACACTTTCCTGAACATGGATACCGGGTCATTACTTGACTTCTCTTCCACAGAAATACTTGGGGTCCCAAAACTGGCATGCGTCAGATGACTCAATCTAGATATAGCTTTGGGTATGTGTGTTTGTTTTCCATATTTGTTACTGCCTGATCCTCGTTCAAGCTACTTTGGCATTATTATACCCGCCATTCTCAATTTGATCGGCCTGTGTGGCTTCAATATCGTCAATGGTATACTCGGTGGACAGGCACTAGCTAGTGTGTCTAGTGATATGAGTTGGGAGTGCGTATGGCATCCCACAAAATCGGTTTATCTTACCTAACCCGTATCAGTGTCGGCATTGTGATTATCTTCGTCATTGCGCTCCTCGTGCGTTCTCTTACGTGACACTTGAATTTCTTTGTATTCACAATGTTCACACCTCCAGATCTCCTTCATGGGCTACAGAGTACTCAACTGGTAGGCGGTATTCTCTATTCATCACAGTTATAGCTTTACGGTTTCCAGGTACGAACGTGTTTCGTGGTTCCCAGTTCTTATCGCATTCCTGGTTGCACTTGGCGTGGGTGGCAAGAACTTGTACAACGTTCAACCAGCGGTACCTGCATCTGCTGCTTCAATTTTCAGCTTCGCATCTGTCATTGCTGGATTCGTTATTACCTACTCGGCTATGGCATCCGATTTCACGATGTACTACTCGCCTACCGTTCCTCGGTAAGTTCCATCTCACGCCCTGTGGCGTTACGCTTAAATATGTTTTTCCAGGTCCAGGATCTTTTGGTATGCATATCTGGGATACATTGTGCCTATCGTACGTCAGCTTCTCCATCCGGTACTCCCTGAGCATGTTCTGACCTATCTCGAGGTCCTTCTCGAGTGCCTTGGAGCTGCAGTAGTCCTTGCTGCACCAAACGTTCCTAGCTGGGCTGAGGGTTACGGAGCGGACCAAAACGTCAGCGGCCTCTTGGAGGCGATGCTCAGCCCGGTTGGTAACTTTGGGAAATTCCTCACTGTTCTTCTCAGTCTGAGCGTCACCGCCAACATCGCGTGCACGCTTTACTCTATGTGTTTCAATTTCCAAGTGATGATCCCGGCCATGTCAAAAGTCCCAAGATATGTCTTCTCGATCGTTGGCACGGTAATGTCCGTCTTCCCATTTGTACCGCCTTTCTTGTCATCGGCTGATCTCAAATTTTTCCCTCGGGCGCCGACAGCGCATTGCCTTTATCGATCGTGGGCGCCCACAAATTCTATGCGACATTGACCGATTTCCTTTCACTAATCGGTTACTGGGCAAGTGCGTATGGCGCCATCGTTCTTGTCGAACACCATTACTTCCGCAAAGGTGACTTCAGCACCTATAACCACGCCATTTGGAATGTTCCGGGGCGTCTGCCCTGGGGAGCAGCCGCTATCGCAGCTGTCATACTGTCTTTCGCCCTGATCATACCCTGCATGAACCAGTTGTGGTATGAGGGCCCCATTGGCATCACCTCGGGTGATATTGGCTTCGAGGTTGCATTCCCTCTTGCAGGTCTACTTTACTTCCCCCTCCGAAAGCTGGAGCTCAAATACCAGAATACCCAATATTAAGCACCGCTCGGTCAAGATAGTTGCAAGTTAGATGTACGATGTACTATGGAACGTGTACCGTCTTGCTATGCCTATATTTATATTTTCTTACCTTAAATCACAATCTAGGGTCGCTCCCATTTCTCGCCCATGATAACTTCATCCTACTGGTCCCTGCTCGCACCTTCTATACTGAGATAATGTATGCTCACGAACAGCTCATTGCAAATCGAAATCTCCGAGATATCATCCACGCTCCTTGTGACTCAATGCAGCCATCTCAAGGGTGAAGGGTCATTCCCATAGTATATAACCATGGATAAATATATCAAATCCCGCACTTTCGCACCTCATAAATAGGTGCTTCGAGTGAGAAGAAGTGTGGAGTGTGGTAGATAACGTGCGGCAAATTTATTGGATCATGGCAGTATTGTCACGCACCCTTGGAAGACCGTTGGGCAGAGGCGTGGATCCATCACAATGCCAGTGCTCAGCCATACCCCCGACGTGGCATTGGAGTGCCAAGAACAGCACACACAGGTCCCGGTATCGCGTATACATACACGCTTGTCCCAGCAAATTCAACTGGAGCACGTGACCTACAAGGACAACACAAAGTCTGACTCGGAGAGATCCCTTGATGCTAAACCACGGAGCTAGGGTTGTGCTGTTGTGGGCAAAACTCTGCCATTCCGCCATGTGGCAGGGCAGAACTGGTACTGCGGGCCAGGCAGATGGCATAACCTCCCAAACAACATGTGGCAGAACTCCAAGACATGCAGTACAGGATGCACTACACGCTGACAGTTTTCAGATTAGTGTACGTACTTTATAACTCTCTACAATGACTAAGTACTAGTCAGCCGGTTTCCTTGGTACTGGAATCTACGGTTTGCCTCAGTCACCAGTCTAACTGGAATCAGCACATTCAAGAGTCAAGACGCTCGCAACGGTCCGCGCTAACCATGGCGTTTACCCAAACGATGATCGGACTTGGAATTCAACATTAATTCGAAGTTATATATTATTCTTCCTTTCAATATATAGACATGAAGTTCTAGTACCATCAAAAAAATCAGCGATTCTGCCAGTTCTACCCACAATACTATCGGCGGCGGCGGCGGCGGCAGTGACGGTGACGGAGCATAAGCGATCCAATTAGTAGTAATACCAAGTTTTTCATGTTGAATTGGACTTGCAATGGGTTCCAACACAGCGGATATGAGGTGCTCGAAGATATCAGGCACAAATCAGGTATGTCGGAAGTTCTGAAATAGTGAATCACGATTGTTATCTATAGGCACCACTATTACATAGAAGACCACAAGCAAAAACACTAATTTGGAACTCGACGCTCATCCAAATCATCCCACTCCACTCGGCGACCTAGTGTAGCCTAGTGTATTACTTAATTACCGGCTTCGGATGATCTGTACAGCATAGTCTATTCTTTCCAGGCCAATTTGCAGGGAGATTAAAGAAAGAATAGGCTTAGCTGTAGAAGAATCTGTCATGCTGTATGTCATAAAAATACGACATCCTCGTACCGTTCGACCACTTTTCCAGAAAAGAGCGCAAAGGCCGCAGTAACGACGATTCTACGCTCGCGATGTTATCCGGGTCTCGTATACCAGTCTGAGATATCGTCAGTTTTATTTGCGTTGGTGTACAAAACAACGTACCTTGTTGTCCCTGTCCCGTTGCAGTAATACGTAGTAAAATGATAGCACCTCTGCGATCCGAGAGGGCTCCAAGGATTTCTCAATGTCGCCAGCCGCCCGGATCGTCGACAAATAATCAAACGGCATTGTCCTGAACAGGATTGGTCCGAAGGATCTTATAAGCAGCGGTGACGCAAAGATGTTTTGTTCTCCTGACGATGCGGGGACCTGCAGTGCTTCTAGGACAAATTCCTTAAGAAGACCAATGGCGGCCGCCCGCATCTGAGGAAGCTCCGTGTCAGATGCTAGGGTTATCAAGATTTGTTGTTGTAACACAGATGGCAGTTGCGCAAGAATGAGTGCGATCAGTCGAAGACTGAAATGCCTGATGAATGGGTCAAGATGGGTGCTTGCCAAAGCGGGAAGAACTGTGCATAGCGACGTAGCAAGGTCGGCTGGGAAGTCGGGCTGTGTGCGATCTTGCGTAACACAGCGAAAGATAAGAAAGAGAGACTCGTCGAGGGCGAAATTCATCTGAATTGAAGTCATGAGCATCGAATGCAACTTGGAGGACAGATCTTTGGGTAGGGGGTTTTGTTGTCCGTGAGCAAGTATAATTAGAGAACTCGTTGTCGGATCATCCAAGACATCCTGTGGTGACAGGGTCATTGCCTGAAGGGTAGTCTAATACGATTCAGAATATATGTCATTCCATGGTTTCTCTGACTTACCAGTACGCTCAGAATGGCCTGCTCCCCTTCTTGCCACTCGGGTTCAACTGCAGAAGATAGTATAAGACGAGGATAATGCATCTCGAAAGCTCTGGCACATAGCGATGCCCTGATACACGACGCACAAGCCGAAACAGTTGTGTCCAGAAGTAGTTTGATAATTTTCTGCAAGTTAATGAGTCTGCAAAGCCATCTATCGCAAATGCTGTAGACAGACCCTCGCCTCTGCAACATTTGCTTCGTTGCCTGTTTTGAAGATCCATGTGTAGAATGCCTCCGACATGCCAGAGACCCCTGCAAGTAATGAACGCCCACTGTCCCGCGTGAAGTGACTTCCTAGCGAAGAAACCGCTGAACTGACACCAGAAACCAAGGGTGAGACTATGCTTAACGCAGTCCTCTTTCCAAGAGTTGATCTAGGTACAGCTGTGAGGCCCCGAGATGTGAGTGATCGGTCGACACCTGTAATACACTTACATTTTGTAGACAGCACGATAACGTTGATGAGACGCTGAACAGATCCAGGAACATGCTCCTCTTCAGCTTCATCTTCATAGGCTAGCTGGGTTAGCTGTTCCAGAGTTTCCTGGATAACAATCAACACCTCCTTCGGACTGCTGTTTTCGGAAATCAGGCTAATGAGGTCAACAGCCTCTTTACGGTGGCACCGAAGGAGATTAGGCAGGACGTCGAGAGGTTCCTACAGGGAGTCCATTGAGCTCTGAAATATGATAGAGGATAGAATAAGTTACTCACAAGAAGGGCTGGACCCTCATGATATTGAAGAATATTATCGTATACAGTCTTGAGAGATGGCTGGTGTGTTTCGTCATCAACTGCGATTGCTATTATGGCGGAAATGTCTCTGCCGATTGCCTTTGAATCGCCTTAGACAAAAATTCCAACTATGATGTGAGGTTAAATGCCTCATCGTCAAGGTCAGGCGACAGTTGTAGCGCCTTAAGCAAGGTATCCTTGGAGTTTAGAGTCATTGATGCACCAATTCATAAATAGCAGTTCGCAGTCACGGTCGTGTGCTGCGGCTGCTGCCAGATTTGTGTTATGTAATCATAGTGGCGCTGGGAAGTACGTACTGTGTAGTCAGCCAATGAAAATCGTTTATTGTTTAGTGCAGTCCCTGACTCCAGGAAATAATAGTGGTACTCAGAATAAATCTTGAAACTCCTTGAAAACTCGCCTAAAGCTCGGCTACTTCAACAAAACACAGCATGAGCATGTGCTGCAATTGAAAGTCAGGCCGGCATCGCACATCGGAGTTCGAAAAACATGCCTGTTGTTCACCAACGTGCTCGCCGGTCTGCACGACTTAGAGCCAACGCTCATCCACGCGCGAGGGCGATGGACCATCTGCCATCCACCTGATCAGCGGCGCCTCGCCCTTACCGGCAAACGGCCTGTCCACCTTCCGCCTCCTTATCTGTTTCCATGGAGACACCCTCACGTTGGAGATGGAGTCATCGGACACCATCAACAACATGAAGGCGAAGATCCAGGACAAGGAGGGCATCCCAACTGACCAGCAGCGTCTCACCTTCACTGGAAAGCAGCTCGAAGATGGCCGTACTCTCAGTGACTACAACATCCAGAAGGAGTCCGCCTTTCACTTGATCTTGCGTCTCCGCAGAGGCACGCAGATCTTCCTCCCGACGCTTTTCATCCCCCCCCCGCTGCTCAGCATCCCCCCCTCCTCCACTCGGCACTTATTTGGTCCCTCCCGCGCTCCCTACCTACAGCTGATTTCATTCCCGCGGGCCTTGTTTTTTTTACAATTTTATTAATGCTTTCATTTGAAATACAATTATGTTGGACCGCTACTCTACCACTTTCCCCTATGTACATAGCACGCTTTGAAAAATCACAAGTGTCGTTTTAAAGTCCGACTACATGCCGACGTGTGCCGAGCACATTTCTCTCGGACTTGCGCGAGTTCTTTCAAACTTTAAGCGGGGAGTTGAAGGGAGTTGAACGCAGTTTAGCGAGTTTTCAAGAGTTTCAAAATTTATTTTGAGTACCACTATTATATAGATGTATATCAAAATTATTCACATCTGCTAGTGCATTCTATTTTTGTTGTTTAAGCTTGACAGAGTGCGACATAATTCCTGTAATAGACATTCAGTAACAAGCACACTGAACTCATGCTCAGGCTAGTGAGCGAGAATCTGACAGGTAAACATCACCCAAGACGCTCACTCCAGCATGAAATAGGTATAGTGCATGCTGCCAAACATGATTTGCGAGTGCATTACATGTTTTTCAATGACAGAGCCTGTTCAATAGCTTGGCATAAATTGGTGAATACACGTCTGGACATCAGTTCAGTCCAGTTCTCTGACTGGCATCAATATCATTGTCGTCATATTGCTTGAAACGGTAAAGGAGGGCACCCTCTAGACTGTCCAATAATACATCACTAGATTCGTGTCAGTCAGGCGCAGCACTTCGTACAAAGAGATGGCTATGTCAACATTTAGACATGCACCATGGTGATGGAAGCGGAGCGTATGAGAAGCCGCCAAACCTAGAGGACAGAGCTGAAACGAGATTCGTCGAAGGTGGATACCTTCATCAGATGCAAAGTTCGCCAGTTAAGCAGATTCGGCGAGATCAGCGGTAGTATCCTGATAGATGTGGCACCATTTCAGCCCTTCAGTAGGTTGATAAAGAGATGATGCGTGATCCGGGTGGCCGTGCGAACGCAACCCAAGCGTGTCCCGGAATAGAGAGATGGTGAAACTATGTCTTGAAGATTCTTTCGAGCATACCCTTAAGCTCATGCGACATTGCTGAGAGCAGCTGCGTGGTCAGGGTGGCCGACTGGACACTGGTCTAGAATTAACTGAAGATCCTCTACAGCATCGCTTAGGTGCGAGACACCACTCTTACTCGTGTATTCGGGGTCTGCATCAGTGCATCGAACAATCTCGTATTCAAAGGTTAACTGCACTTTGCGTGCTCCAAGAGCCCATACCACGGTTTAGGCATCACTCACATTAAGCACTGTATCGTCCTGCCCATAATCGTGCACAAAAGCGACGTTTAATGTGAGAGCGGGGCAGGTATCATCAATGGGTGGAAAGGTCAGCTCTACGGGAAGCTAGTGGAAATACATGAATAGGAAGCAGATCACTCACCAAATGGTTCATCTCCATGATCGAGCAGCCTATTCCATGATGTCTCAAGTATTCCAATAAGTTTCCTATGGCCTAGCATTCAACCGAGTTCAAAGGATGCTCCGATCTCCGGTGATGACGTGTGTGGTGATCTACAAATAAACGATGAGTACTGGAATCACGCCAGCGAGTCTCGGTAGAAGGTTTTACACGGTCAGAATATCACCATAGACGATGGACCTTCAAGTTGGATGGCTAGTGTCCAGCGCCTCCTTGAGTCGAGGTTAATGGCTACGTAAATGCCTGCGTGGATACGCTAAGAGGGCGCTTATGTATTTTGTCCGCTGACGGCTGTGGGTGAAGACCATGAGATAAAATTAGAATGAATACCAAAGTTGCATCACCTTTGAGTCTGATCAAGCAACACTCCAAGCTTCCGGGCATGGTGGTGCGACGTAGAGACGAGAGACAAACTAACTTGGAGGATGGGCAGAGAAATGGGCAGAATGAGTGGTCGGACAAGAATGGGTGTAAGGATATTGGCACCGTAGATCAAGCTCAAGTCTAAGCGGGTGCGCAGCAGGGCATGATGGTTCCAAGTTGTTGACGATATGGTTAGCAGTGAGCTGGTGCAAATCCCACCGAATACTAGTACATACATCTGACACGCTAAATGGGGAGAGACTCCATGGGGCACGGCTAATAAAGTGGGCCAACCTATTAATATCAGTGAAGTGGCCCACTATGGGCCAGGCTCGTATACGGTATGATAGTACAAGTGCATTGTGCAACATTGTCCTATAGGACCTATACAACGGCAAACCCGTAACTACCCCCTTCACCAGGCGTTCGACAGGTTTCATGTGCTCCAGGACGCCTACACTGTAACCAATCAAGCTTCATGTGGACGAGGGGCTACAACTCACCATTCGTGTAAATGGATGTCAAGGACATGTGTTTTGTTTGTGCGGCCTACAAATTCGTATATAGTAGCTTGAAGTTCAATTTCGTTTCTATCGCTCCAAAAATTACTGTCACTGATCAGGAATATCAAGCCAGTATCGGCTCATTTGATGATATCCATGCGTTGTCCCGATAGCTGCGTCGAATTCCTTCATACCCTAGTCAGGTTCCCTTGAAGTGGTATTGAGTTAACCTTAACCATTCGAAAAAAAGTTCGAGAGAAGGCTTTGAAAGTTTCGGGATTGCGATGTCCACACGCAGTAACACTCAGTGTTAATGATGATCGCTCGGTACCGAACAAAGCAGAATTCTTCAATGGTTAAGCTCAAGATCAACTTTGAACTTGGAGTCTGCTCAAGAGGGTTGGCAACTGCGGCCTGGAAATGTCAAGTACGTAATAAATTATCAATTGAAGTAATTAATTAAACTCTGCTGCCTCAAATCAGCCTACAAGAAACTAGAAGCCAGGCTGCCGCTGGGGGCTTACTTAGATGCTACTCTTCCACTTTCATGAATGATCTCATGAACAAGATTTACTAACACAGGTTGCTGGATAGTAGATTCCAGTTCAATATCAGTACTCGTAGTCATGCTAAAATGACACGCCGCCACCGTGACTGCAGGGTCACATTTTAACTAGCGAGTATCTTCCTTAAAAGCCATGGCAAAGTCTTAATGGTATAGATCATTTCGTCGATTTCAGCCAAGTTTCAGGGAAACCCGGATTTGGCGGTCATTGTATTAAGCACTTGCAGTATATCAGACGACGAAGACGGACCGACTTGATGGCGTTGGGCACGACGTAGGTGTGCTTCCAGCTTGCTATATCCTTTCTAGATGGTACTTCACCTCGGAGGTTCGTAATCTTCGGACATCTTTTATGCAGTGCAAGTACACCCAACTCGGAATGTCAGTCAACACAAAAACCAAGCCTAAAGATATCCCTCCGATTGGGGGGATCCAGTGCCCCCGCTGAGGGGGTCTACCGAGGGACATCAATGTTTCAATTTGTGAGTAATAATTACGAGTCACCGTATGGCTACTCCAGATACTTATATATGTGGCACCTTCTAACTTATTGCAGGCGATGACTACATATGTGCATCGAGGCTCTTAAGACAGGTATGGACATCACCGAACGTCAAGATCTTAATTCAAGTCTTGTATCATTATTAAGCATATTCGCAGTCATGGTCCTATGGAGGTGTGGCTGCGGCACTAGACAGTACCAATACTTGTCTATTCTATGTCTTCCATGCAGCTCAAACGTGGAGAGGGAAAAGCTAAATGTCGAGTCCCCTCGGGTTTTCTTGCAACACCGTGGGTCGGAGAGCTCGGAAGATTGAAATTTGCAGTACAGTTTCACAGACCTGTATGCCCAAGAGGAAAGCTCGATCGATCGACGGCCCAACCAACACAGGGGGCGGGTTCCGATCGCAATGTAGAATGTTCACCTATGTACATTCACCGTCGGCATCAACTAAAATTATTTTGCCGACAGAGTGGGGCTTCGGTGACTGCAATGAGATTCCGAAGTCAAAAGGTCTGTCTGCAGATATAAAATCTGGCAGTTCCGCCCGCTCTCCCTCAGTTCAAGTTGCCCATCAGCTCCTTGATCACCTACCGCCCCAAATCACCACCTAGTCAAAGTTCGCCTTTCAGTCTTGCACAATGTTTGTTCGTCTCTTGTCCATAGCGTCTCTCTGCTTTCTCGCAATTGCCAATCCCCTTGTTCGCCGCCAGGCAAGCAGCCAGTGCGACACAGGCAACATTCAGTGTTGTAAAGAGACTCAGACAGTGGGTTTCATAGCGCTAAATATCCTTCGTAAATCATGCTTAAAATCCAACAATAGGTCGATGAGTACAATAAGAATGCGACGGCACATGGAACGATTCCCATTGACATGAGCATCCTCGGTCATGTCGGTCTTAGCTGCACCCCAATCTCCGTTGTCGGCACTGGCGCTGGCGCGACCTGTTCCCAGGAGCCACTCTGCTGCAGCAACAATCAATATGTACGTATTCAGCCTTTATATTCCATTTCAGACTTCTTAAAGTTACCTTTACAGTCCGGGCTCATTAACATCGGCTGCACGCCCATCAATATCAACGCCTGAGCTTTGAAGGTGGCGGAAGGTGGTTGCAATGTGGGAGAGGAGCTATGGACAGTCGCCAGTTTGTTACCGTTTTGTTCAGGCCTGCAGAGTTCCGCATTAGCAATGTGTCAATGTTTTTTGTGTTGAGTTAACTGATAGCCGCTGCTCTGTCAAATCGAAGGACTAGTCTCTTGTCATACTTGTCTGATCATTCTATATGCGGGCTCTGCTGTCGAACAATCAATTGATTACGTCGCATGCTGGAGTTAGAAAAAGCTGAGGCCACGTCGTGTAATGGGAATTGTCCTCATAACACATTCATTAAATTGCGAAAAATCAAAGCTCTACAGCCTCTTCGTTTTACAAGTAACAAGACGTAGATGATATTTCCTTGTTGCATCAAGACTACACAGCACTACAGCTGTTTTGATATTTGACCCCTGACATAGTGTTTCTTGAACACCTTCCCGGTTTGATTTCAGCATATCGTCATTTCTAAAACATGAGACTCGCCTATTATGCAACTACATTCAAGGTCTCACACTCTCCCGCACTATGGTTGATCACAACCGGACAGGAGGACAGCCCTATCTTACACATGATCCTTCACATTTGAATAATAGTATGATGCTTCCCTTCAATGAAGTCATGCAATTGACTATGTTAGTGCCGCCAATAATGGCAATAATCGGTGGTATCTCAGGTTACCCAAACTAATGGCAATGAGAAGGTGATTAAAGGGCTCAATGGGTAACTCACATGCGAGGGCGATGACCAAGTAGAGGGTAAGGAGTATGAGACCTTCCAGATAATTGGCAGTTCCATCCCTAAAACAAGTGAGTTAAGTCTTGACGAGAAGGGAATTTCCATGTGGTGAAAGGCAAGCTGACATGAGCAATAGATAGACTAGAAAGACAGATGCAAAGAGGACGACTGTCTGAAGATTCGTTAGAAACTTAGGTAATACGCGTAATGTATTCTGAATAAACAGACCTCGAAGTTGTGGAAGTGCAACGTCAGGGGTTGGCCGACGCTAACAAAAAGGACAGTGAGAATAACATCTCGCGAGATGCAATACATGATCGTACATCCAACCGACGATCACAAGAAGTGGAACTACGAGGCAGGCAATTTGCTGTCCGAGAGTGAGTACAATCATAATTTTATGATGAATGGTCTACACTTACAATCGAACTCCCAACGCAAATGGTGATGGTGAGCTCGTATTTATTCTTCATTGCCATCCAGACTGAAGTGACATGTTCTGTGGCATTTCCCTACAAACGATGTTGGTAGGCAGTTAGCCGGATACAACTTGAAACATACTACGATCGGCAACAAGATAACACCAATAAAGGCCTCCGGGATGGAATAGCGGACTGCAGTCGCCTCGATGGAGGCAACCACTGGCACAATTGAACAGTTGAACATGAAACCAAGGGAACAAAGTGGGACACATACGATACTCAGCACAAAATGCGGTAATGAAAGTGGCCGATAAAAGTCTAACGAACGAGGGTAGGGATTTAATGTAATAAATGACGAAACCAAACTTACGCAACACCGGCAGCGGCTGTTCCTATGCGAGGTTCCGTTTCCTCCGTTTCTGCCAATGCTACCGTTACCTCATTGTTTTGTTCAGCCGTAGGTGAAGAAGGTGCGATGAAGAGAAAGTGATGAGTTTTTAACTCAACCCTTGGATGAGCACATTGAAGAAATAAGATATTAGAACATGCCTGAAACCAAAGGTAGGCACAGTAAACCCCTAGGAGCAATATGGCAGTTCCTCTGGAGATAAAGAGAAGACCCGCAGTGGGACATTCATCGAGATCACTGCAACGATTCTGCATTCCAGCGTCTGTAGTACTTGTATATGCCGCAAGAACAACAAGCGCTATGAAATATTAGCGAAACTCTCAAGTTGGAGAAGATATTCGTACTGATGCATAACAGAGTCATAAGCTAGACTTGGTTAATTGTCGTTGTAATGAATAAGTTGGATAATTTACAGAGGTAGATCTGAAAAAATATTGCAATTCAACCAAGGATTTAAAAGGTAGAAATACAGAGGACGCACGTCTGAGCCCCAGTACCATTGAAAAATCCTTGTGTATGATATAACCCACCTATACCGAGTGAGCCCATACTCTCCTTCAAAAGCAGATGTCCCTTACCGGCGAGAAACGAACAACCAAGGACGAGCAATATGTTTAACAAGATCGATCCAATCATCTGACCCAAGAACATTCTATCGCAAATAGTGACTATAAGAAGACACTCACAGACATCTGAACAATCCGCAATTGACCTAGGATTATCGTGGGTACTTGCGGACAACTTCGGGCGGTGGACAAACCGTTGAGTAAAGCAGCAACACCAACGATAATTTCCAAGGCATTCCCAAAGGATGCATTAAGGAGACCTGAGATTGTTTCTCCTAATTTGACAGATAACTGATCTGTTGCCTCGCCCAACAGCTAAAAACGACAATGTCAGTCTTCCAAGAGTCTAATGATAGGAGTGGTTGCCACCTTAGCCAAGGGCACGATGGCCATAGAGCTAAACAAAAACACAAGGCCAACGTCCCAGTCCAAGTTGTGTGAGATGAAGCTTAAAGGTACAAATACGAGTAGGATATTGAACCATGTCCCAAAAATAAAGAACTTGAACGATTCTGTCCATGATGGCTCGCCCTCGCCTTTCATGAAGTTGACAACACGAGAAAAGGGGAGGTTCCTATGACCCATATGGCCACCATTTTCGAGTAGCGGTGCAGATTCTGAACAAGACATGGATAATTCGGGGATGTGTTGGACGGCGCGAATTCCGAATGTTCTGCAAAATCCAACACCAACCGCGACCACAACGTCCACCTGTTCGTGCGATGAACAGAGGCTAGTGGATTTGCATCCACGTCCCCATGGATTCGGTGACGTGTCACATTGTTCTGTGTATGTAGAAGCTTCGGGCGATCTATCTGGCTGTCGTTGCCTGGGGACAATACTTATAATCAGCTGGTTCACAGTTGATAGCATCCCGCCTACCTTCGGACCCAGGCGTACACTGGCTGGAGATGCTCGAGGTCGATATCTTCTTTTTGTGGTGTGATTTTCGGAGGTGATTGTTAAAGAAGTTTTTCCAGGCCAAAGCAGAGGCAATTATATGTCAGGCGAAATACCCGGCGTAATGGCGCGACCTTGTTCTTTGAAAGTAGCCTTTGCAAGATCGAACTTCAACTGCTAGCGCTCTGCACCACATTTTGCAATGACCTCTTCGAATGTGAGTCCTGCACATTGAGATGTTCGGAGCAGTACAAGAGAACAACGAACCCTTGCCCTTCATTATTATTTACTTGTCTAGCCAACTAACCGGGATCACTCCTGGAAAGGTCTCCGTTTCAAAAGAATCAACGGTACTATGAGAGGGTAGCATCACCGGAGTTTGAGACCCAAGCTGAGCGGGTAAGAGGGTTGAATGACGTGGTGCAGTCGGGTTGATGAACGGGTCAGGGAGAGTCCGAGGAGTGTGATGTTGACTCTAAAAAGAAGATGGTGAGCCTATATTCCGGCAGTTTCTGCACGCCGCGACGAAGGCTCGAAAGACGCACTGTTTGAACAAGAAGTTGGATTTATGAGCGACATCACGGTGACGGGTTATTTGCTATCGAACTCAGAATCCAAGGCTTCCTCAGCTTCAGGCTTGACTGCAACATAGATCACGCTCATTCTCTGTCGAGTTGGTCCTCTCAGGTCTTGACGAAGCTTGATCATTATACTGGATTGATGGTTGGCGTAAACGACCTTCACCATGATCTCGTGCTCGCGGACGCAACTATCGAATATCCTCTTGCTCTCATCGTCTCTCTAGCTGTTATTATCCTTCCGATTACAGGCATCATTGAGACAAGGTGAACGAGCACCTCAAGGTGAGGAGTTTGATAATGTTGTTCCCGGGAGAAAGATCTCGAATTCGGTCCTGAATTTAGTAATTACCTAAAAAGCCTTCGGGTCCGGTGCTGCAGGCTTTGGACAACTTTTGGTTGATGGCTCGTTGATCAAAACATCGTGCCACAATATCAGGGCGCTTACTGGCGAGAAGGTAAGCGCTCATCACAGCATTTTCAAGCACAGACTTCATATGTCTGTACGATATGCCGCAGCCGCATCGGAGAACGTTTACTAGACCATTGACAACTATTTTCGTTCTACACTGCCCGATGTTCATTGTCAGTACTGAAAGCTACCAATATGCCCTTAACTGCACAAGAGAGAACCGCTCTGAAATCTTTGCCCAAGCGTATCCAGGTAAATCCAATTTTTGAATCTCCTGTATCACTCCAGACGATGTCAATTGGCTCTTTCCAGCGCTCAACAGACGGAGCCCTTGAAGGCGTGGTGCATGATCTCCGCAAACTCCACCATTGGGTCGATAATTCCACCGATGTTGAGGCGAACATGGCATTGCTCCCTATCTTTTACACCCATCTGGATCCAGCTGTGATCCCCGATCAACCTCTACCGACTGATGATGCCCAAGTCCTCATTTTGGCCAAATTGTCATTGATGAGTATCGTACAAACATGTGCTAGCTTGCGTGGAGTTCTCAACGAAAGTCTTGCGGACAAGATGATTACGGATGCACTAGTGCGACGTTGGGATACTCTCTTTCCATGGCTGCAGTTCATGTATCGGCATTTTCTACCTTTCCCGCCCCGGAGGGACCCTCCAAAAGGTTTCGACATCTGCGATGTAGATGCAATCTCCATTGCAACTCGTGCCCTCTCGCAGATATCAGTCTCCGCCGCAGGACAGCACCTGATCCAGACAAACATAGCTGTTCAACAGTTCATTGCGAAGCTATGGCTTTATATCGGGAAATTGAAGGATGAGGATTTGCTCCGGCATGACGCATCTTTTCGGCATGCTGGGAAGGAGGGCGCCGATGATGAAATGCCGGGACACGTGAGGAGGATTATGGTCGGAATCGTTACAACGTGCATGGGTGCGCTTCCGGTACCATCTGCTCTGCCTACTCTGCACAACCTACTTGACGCAATGGGTGGATACGAACCATTCGTAGCATCAGCACTACGATATATTCGCTGGTTCGGGAGGAAGATCGGTGACATGAACAATCGCACGACTCCAAATTATGGACTTGTGACTGCGATGCTGGGATTTGTCGATGCTTTATCGGTCTCAGTCCGCTTTCTCTCCTTGGTCAGCGTCATGGACTCTACGTGCCAAGAAGAACTCATCTTGCACGGCGCACCTTCGGATGTTGTGACAGCTATACTTCAAACATGGCCGGTTCTCGCTGGTACGAGGGTCAGTTCCTCGACGGAAACCTCGGCTGCAGAGAGATGCACTATGATCCTGGAGGATGCCTGCGATTATATAGATGTGATACTGCGTCAATCAGAGGCATGCATTCCAGCTCTATGTCAGGTCCTCGATGCCGGATTTATCCAGTTGGTGCTGCAGGGTGGGTTCCGCTGCCCGCAGATGGCCTCCGGTGTCCTCAAGCTCATCCCGCCATTTTTGATGTACCATAAAGTATTGCACCACTTCCAAAAGGCAATGGATCGAACTGCCGATGGAATAGCTCGTCTCGGACCTTACGCAAAGAAAGACGATGAGGTGCAACAGTCATGGATTTCGGTCCAGCAAGCGGCCCGTCAGATACTCAATATCTGCAGGAAAACCAGTCCATTGCCTTTTTATGAACAAAAGTGTGCGAATTTAGAGGTATGTTTGAGGGTTAGCTTGATTCAGTACGCCATAGGCTTATTACGTCTCCAGTGTCCGTATGACAACGATAAACGTCCGCACTATCGGTGCTGTGGGTGTTTCGTCGCACGATATTGTTCCCGGAGTTGCCAGAGAACAGATTGGAAGAGCAGACATCGTACTGCATGCCCTGTCCTCCATTCAGCTGGTGGTCTGTCTCTCAATTACACATATACGACATGCACTTGGACTGACCGACTTTTCAAGGTTTTGACGGGTCCAAACACATTCGGGGTAGCCTTCCTCTCATCATGCTTGTGGAAACCTTCAACTACTCGCTATACGCTGATCGAATACAAGAAGCCATGGAACAAGCACGAAAGGATTACCCAAAGGATATTGATCGTCTAGTTTTAGAAACAAATCTTTCAGCTTACCCAGTCACTTTCTCTGCACGACCAGTTCAACAATACGCTGACAAGTTTGACCCCCGGTTCGATCCCGTTATGCTCAAGGAGCTAAGGGGATTACCTGGAAAGCACATTCTGATGGCCCTCAAACTCAGAGCAGGCCGAGAGGAATGCGTAGTGCTCAGTCCGAGGGTGGGTCTTACACTAGCTTTCCAGTGGCCGGCTGCCAAGGAGGAAGAAGCAGGTAACAATGACTATACTTGAATTGGGAGAGCAGGATACTCAATTGCTCGTTTTTTTAGTATTATCTTCTGTTCAAGAAGCGCTAGTTTCACGCCTCGCAGTAGGCCCAGGTAACGTAATCAAAAGGGGAGAAGGTTTCAAAGTGGTAGAATACAGGCAGCAACCGATGACCCAGCCCGCGACTTCGTTTAATGGATAATTTGGTTCATCTTATACCTATTTAGTGGTTTGGTTGAGAGTAAGGTATGCAACATACACGTGCATAGTACTTTGCTCGTCGACCCTTGCTCGGCAGTGGTGACTCGATGGCATTGTTCCAAGTTCAAACGGTGCCTTACCGTTCGGATGCTAGCACCCGCCGCTAGCCTGCATGTAAAACAGTGCTCATATAGCAATGGTGCATACAACAGTGCGACATTATACAGTAATTTTGGACGTTGTCATCAAACAGTAGCTCCTGGAACCTAACTGCGGCGCGTAATATTGCAAGTGGCAATACCACCTACATCATAATCAAGTAACTCGAGGGTCATCAATGCATCAGAGTCCAATTTAGCACCACCGAATTAACACCACGTGTAGCCCTCCAAGCACCAAAGAAGCTTCGAGACCATCAAACATCGTATCTAGAATGGCAAGAAGTCCCACGGTGGCGAGGAGGACCGGGCGGGAGGGCCACATAGATACTGCCGACAATGTCTGTAACAGCCTTATCAACACGACGCCCAAGGTGCTTTACTGGAACGTACCTTCGCAGCGAAAATGCACGATTTGAGCGTACCAACCCAAGCAATCTTCGGTGATCGCCAGCGTAGGAAAGTAAGATAGTCTATGATCAAGTCCACCGAGTGAGCCCGACGATCGGGAAGTGGAGAGGGGAGACGGAGCATGGGACTTTTTCTATCCAACGTCTCAGTAACTTCTTCATGCTTGTGTTTTGTAGGCGCCGGGGAAGTATCAGGGGTGTATTGGTTCTGAACGACCTCAGACTCGTCAGGTTTTCGTCGCAGTGGGATAAGAGACTTGTTGGAAGGGGGGATGAATAGTGTTACAGGATCAAACTGAAAGCGTCAACTATCAACAACATGATCAAGCGTGAGAGGTTGTTTGGCTTACTCGTCCTTCTCGTATGGCGCTCACGATGCGCTCGCACGAGGGTCTCAAAGAGGGATTGATGCTCAAGAGGCCCTCGAGCAATATCAGGAACGAACGCGGGAGACGGCGGGACTCGAAAGATGTTACAAGTGCAGACGTTGATCGGAATCTGAGAGCTGGTCTATAACTAGATCACAAGCGGCTTTGAGTCAACCGTACCCAGTATAGCCCAAAATTTCCTGCTCTAGCTTGTCCATCTTGTCGGCTTCATCGTATGCAGTGGCTTCTCCTTCCGTTGCGTAGTGGTAGGGTAACTTAAAGAAAAGCATTTTGTGCAGGATCATCCCAAGAGACCACATGTCAGACTTTGAGTCAATCTGTCGGAGAAGTCCAGTGAGAGGCGACGGAAGGGACTCCGGCGAAGCGTATTCAAGACTATATTGGATTGAGCGGGCTGATGTCAAGCGATGGCAACCGAATACTCACGTTCCCGTATTGCCCGATCGAACGCCACTCGACCGTACCATATCTCGGGAGGTCCCAAAATCCGATAACATTGCTCGAGGACTGCACACAACGATTTTAGCATTGGCACCACAACCGGGCAAAACGCACTTACATGAGTCTTCCTTCGTCCCAAGTCAGTAGCACGTTACCAGGTTTGAGGTCCAAATGAAGAATGGATTTATCGTGCTTTAGATACCAAGCATCATCAGTATGCCAACGTTGGAACATCGATCATAACAATAACAAACCAAGAAGGCTAATCCATGTGTCACGTCGGCAAACAAACTTTGCGCTTCCTCTGCACTGATGAGATGAACGGCTTTCCATGAGGGACGATTCCCGCGGCTATTGGTTCTTTCCTCCATTTCCCGGCGTAATCGCTCGCGTTCCTCTGGTGGGGCACGCTTCATGGCACGAAATGCACGGATGCGTGCAGATGGAGTCGGATCGTCAGGGGCAGGCGATGAAGAGGATTGCATGTGCGGTAGTCCGATTGAACGTCCCAGGCGAAGGGCAATGAAATCATCCAAACTGATAGCCAATCTTCAGTACTGATGGTCATATTTTATAATCGAGCACGACGTTACCTTCCTCCTTCCGCCCATTGCATGAGAACGCTGTGTAGTCATGGTAAGTCAATCATCATCAGTCAGCCTTGGCGTACTTACTGTAGGGTAGGCACCTTCGGCCCAAAGGCGGAGAACTGATAAGTTTCTAGCCATGCGTGATGATATGTTACTATATTGCGATGGTGGAGAGACTCGAGAAGTCGAATCTTGATGGTACATTAATGTCAGTGTGCATGATGTCAGCGTATCGCCACAGTTGCGAACCTCGCGCAGTATGTTGAGCAGGTAAGAGTGGGACTCTCCTATCGCGATTTTCTTGACAGCGAAATGACCTAAGAAGCTCGTTCAGCACATTAAACTATTAACTGTCGCATGCAAAATGCTAACCAAGTGGTTCTCCATCAAGGACATGCTGCCCACAGGATTTGAGAAATAGTCATATAAGGGTGCAGTGCAATTCAGCAGACCTGGCAGAGATATACACTTCCATTTGCTCCCATTCCTAATCGATACTCCTCCTGAAAAAAGGCCTTGAAGTAGCCTTCTGCCATGGTTTCTGGAGGGAAAGCACCATGTCGGCTGCCACTGCCACTCGTAAGAGGGGGACTGGATGGCCTCGAGGACGTCTGATTTGCAGCAGCAAGAAGCTGAAAGTAGTTTGATGCTCGAGAATGCGATCCAGAATCGGACCGAATGTCGGAAGAGCCATTTCTGTCGAATCCATTGGGAAGAGGACGATGACAGCAGGGACACAATGACGAGCCTGAGAAATCCAGTGGGCCAGAGGACTTGGTTATAGATAGAGCATGCGACGTTGGATTGTACAACACGATCTGATTAGAGGCCTGGAAGATTGGCTGCCATTCGGGCTCCAGAGGTGCTAACGCCACAACTGGCTGGTTCGGAGAGGGTGGTTGACTTTCGTCAAACATGGTACACCGCTGAGACTAGGAAGTAGTCGAACAACTGCGGTTCTAGGTGGTTGTCGTGGTAAGAACTTGAAGTTACGTTTGCTAACAGACACTACCGAGTATAATACGTCAAGTAGCCCCCGCACACGACTCCACAGTTGATGTAATGTTGCTGCAAGGCAGTGCTCTAGTCAATGGTACCGCACAGGTTAAAGCAATATCGGCTACGGAAAGTGAATATTGAGAATGTGTTTGGAGCCTGTGGAAGTGTTCAAGTAAAGTCGATGATGGCATACCAAGGAGGGCTAATCAAGCGCTATCCATACTGGTCATCGTCCAAAAAAGGAAGTCAAGTAAAGGAAAAAGAATTGCCAGCATCCAAATTCCAGACCCGAACAACGTTTTTCCATTGATTCGCCGCTTGTTCCCGCCTATCTTGTTGCCCGTGGTCACGCAACTTGTCGTCTTCGTTTGCTGTCATTCTTTGATTTTTTAACCGTCATTTGAAGCTCAAGATGGGCGGCGAGCTGCATTACCTAGAAGCGCGCCAACAGGACAGTCTCAGAGCCAATCTCAATCACTATCTCAAACACAGTCTGGCTCTACCGTGTCAGGCTCACGGTCGCAGACTGCGTCGGGCACTGCTTCCTCGTTTCTATCCATCCCCCAATCAGCCCCTGCTGGGCTTCTTACCATCACCCAGCCGCCCCAGCAGTCGACCTCTTATTTCAAGGTTGCTCAGAACCAGTTCATTACGTTCGGATGGAATTTCAGCTACATCATAGCCACCCCCACTCACCTGACCGTTTCCGCTGTCTGCGAGAATGGAAACACGTACCCCGTCGGCCCAACCGATGGCGTTATTCCAGGAACTGCCACCAGTGTTGTTTGGGATCCGTACAGTTACCAAACCTCTCATCCCAACCTGCCGCTTGCTCAGGCAAAATACACCCTCAAAATTTGGGGAGACGGAGGGCCTGACGCTGTGCGCGAACCAGGCGTGCTTACGCCCAACAGCGCGCTGCAATTCGCGCTGTATACGCCGCAGGCTTACACTCCCATCACCAGCGGTGAGTGATGTCTACATGACCACCGTATGTTGTCTGACTCGTCCGAAAAGGCTGGTCTTGTGCAGGTTGTTCTAGCGCTGTGTCACAGCATATTGCCCACCCCACATTCATTGCCCTCATCGCCACCTTAATGGTGATGTTCATCTCTGGCTCAGCACTCTTGCGACGAATATAAGACAAGTTGTGAATGCACGTTCAATGGCTCATTGCGTTCCAGTTTCTTATTTTTTTCATGTGTAGAGACACTGTCAGTTACATCATATCAGTTTATGAACAGTCGATACGGACCTTTGATTACAAAGACTTTTAGCATTCATTTCTTGATGGACACTTTTGTTATATCTAACTGATAATGAGTATATCAGTTCATAATGCACCCTGGGTTCGTTTTGTGGATTAAGACTGATTTCTCCGTCATTGCGTTGGTTATTTATTCAAACTGACCTTTGATCGCCGATGGCAACCTACCGTATTTTCTCTTGCCAGGTAAAAATAATGGTAGCTGCTGATTGGTGGCGCAGTGGCGCCAGGTGGCGACCAACTGTCTATGTTTCGAATATGTTCCCACTGAAACGATCGGGTGCCTCACATGACCTTTGTGCACGCTGTCTGTCCGACACTGCCTCTTCGTGCCACCAGCCTTTGTCACATTCACGGCCTTGCACGTCGAAGGCAAGCCAGCTGTTTTCTGTCAAGTCCGGTCGCGAGCTTGTGCGATCAGCTCATTGGTCGCAAAGCCTAGCCGTATTTTTGATTTCTATCGTTGCAAATTGATTCCAGCGCTTTATCATCATTCAACCACAGGATATCGACCCCTGGACTTTAACGTTGGGCTGTAACATATGACGTATGTGGTTACTTACAAGCAACCATCCTGATACCTTTCCCTTACTGGTCAACCTCGGACTGTCAGCGCTAACATTCGCCAATGAAATGGAACATCTCTCTTGCGGCTGCGCAGTGCGGCCCGGCAGGCTTGGAGGACTCTGGTGTGTTGCGACGATGTCACGACACCCAGAGCATCGGTAAGAATATATGATGGTCACGGGAAGCGAAATCCAAGACCACGCTCATTCCATGCATTGCTGTAGTCAAGGCCTCTCGATGCCGTGAAACATCATGTGGAATCGGTATCCAAGGCTGCCATCAGTCATTTAGTACTTCTTGCTTCCGGGCCTAGGGTCACCTTGCCTTCGGAGGAGGTAGAGGGGTACAAGCGTATATATAGTCAATCTGTGACAACATTAGATGTATTGACTATCGGGTTCTGATCTTGTGGACCCGAGTTGTCTATCTTTACCAGCGTCTTTGGCCTTCCTCTGCTCTTCGCTCTATGAACATAGCAGCATAGGACGTCGCCAGTCAGTACACGCCACGTTCAAGAAGCTAATCAACCACGCAGGTGAGAGACTTTCTCATTGATCCGTGTTCACGTCGAGGCAATGCAAGTCGCAGTCAAGACTTAAATATTCACTTATCAACTGCATCTATCAGATCGACTCTCCCAGCAACCGCTATTTTCAATGATGGTTTTGCCTGCATCGCTAGACGCGGCGAGGGTGCCCGTGAGCGCAGATTTAAAGACAGAACGGATGGCAAAGGTGCAGAAGGGATTCTTTTCGAGCATCTTTTCGCGCCCACCCAAGCGGTCTCCCAAACCTGTGATAGGGCGGCCCAGAGCACTAGGTGGTGAGGATCATGAACATATATCTTGCGTGAAGTAAAGACATTGATTATCTGCATCATTTAGCATTCTCGCATACTCCAAGCGAGCCACTGGCACCTACACACGACTTATCACGGGTACAATCCGCTCCACAGGCCCTGACGTTGAATTTTCCTCAGCGCAGAGTTAGCGCTATGTCCGAAGTTCCTCGGTTCAAGTCCATCAAAGACAATCTGCATGAACTTGGGCTCACGACTCCTGTTGTCCTTAAGCAACCTCAAGTTGCGGGCAGTGAAACAGTTTTGTCGCAGTTAGACAGGGCAGCATCTCCTCGGGCGGACATGTTCTTCCAACGCTCGCTATCGTGCAATGCGCGTCGCACCGAGTCTATGTCAAGGCACGAGTCGTCTCGAAGAAATACACTTGTGGCATCAGATCACGCCATCAACATCGAGCTGCCAATTCTGAATATCACCTCCGCCGATGTACAGTTCGCCTCATCACCCCTCTCAGCAATAACCAGTTGTCCGAACAGTGGTCAGGCTAGTCAGGTGGATCTAGTCGAGAAGATCACAATTCCCGTATCTACTGCTCCCGATAAGGCCCCGCCGTCTGCCCCAAGTGGTAGTAACACTTCAAATAGAGAGCCACCTATCCCATCGTCCCCATCGGTAGCAAGTCGCTCTTCTACTTCCCAGTCAAAACAAAGTCGCACCCCTTCATCTACTTTTCTGGGAAGGCCTCGGACAGCCCCCGGTGGCTCAAGCGAGCTGAACAGGCGAACTTCTGTTGCCTCCGGGCGCCCTCAGCGTCATGTACCTAGAGAGCCAGTTTCCTTGTTTCCTGTAGACGAGGGATTTTTTGGTCGTCCCAAAGTACCCCCACCACTCAAGGTCATTCCGAAGAAGGTCAAAAAGCACCAGCGAACACAAACTCTCGCTGCCTCCCCCCCACCCGCAACCATAACTCATGAGCGACCTCTTACGCGAGCGTTATCCACACGCTCCCACACAACACATCAGATGCCAGCTTGGCAGGCGCCGGCTAGTGAGCCGGAAGGATTGTCCTCCATACCCAACATTTTGACGTCCGATAAATCCGCGATCCTCACTCAGAGATCCTCTGCTCTCTCACATAGCAGCAGATCCGCGGGCCCCGATCCACGTCCGGTCCCGTCAGATAGTGAACTTGAACTTGCACCACCATCACCCTCACGCACGCAAGCTCCTAATAAACGCTCATTATCACGAATCAACACACAAACGGCAGTTGCTTCGCATCGAACCCAGTTCTCAACCACCTCAGCGCCTGAGTTACCCCGTGCGAAATGGATGTGGACTCCTCCCTCAAGCTGGTCGGGTCCTTCCTCGGCTGTTTCCTCTGAAAGCGGGGATAGTTCGCACAGTAGCAAGAAGATGTTCCCCTCAATGGGTCGCTTCCGTAGACCGAAGAGCTCATCTCGGTCTCTTGCCTCGACATCCAAGTCTTTCTACTCATCTCCAAACACCTCATCGCCAACTCTTAGCCCGTCCGCCACAACAAAATGTGAAAAGGGGCGTGTGCCTCCAATAGCAGAAGACAAAAGTGACAGTACCGGTGTCATCGTCAACATCCAGGGACACGAAGGTGACTGGGAGGCGGCGGCGCTCCAGGATGTCATTCCTCGCCTGAGGGAAATGAAGAGTTCCGCTCTATCGATTCTTTGAGTCGGAGCAAAATCAAATAATACTCCGTATGATACCTTTGTCAATATGAACACTGTACTAATACTTCCCGTGTGTTCCATACCTCCGCATTGATTACTTAGTTTACACTGTTTTTACGATCGACGCACACGATATGATGAGGAGACGACCGGGGATTTTGATGTTTAATCTCGACTTGAATTGGGTATATGATCTGAAATAACAAACAAAGTTCTGGCTGTTCGCTGATTGCAAATTCGGGGCTTGACCACTGTACAGCTTTGTGCAAAAACTTTGCATATGTGTGCTTTCCAGTAGTTTGAACTGCTATCCGCAAAATCCATCTCCGGTTCTCCTCAAGACGGGGAGAAAAGCGGTCCATCGCAAAGGGCGACAGGCGTTCAGGGAAAACTCTAGATAACGCATTGACAAAGTGTCCGGTGGCGTCACTGGCAAGACGATGAGTCGCCGAAAACTGTGCCGTAACTGATAATCGATAATGATCTGTGTCTAGACCTTGTGGATGTGACAGATTGATTGTACATAGTCAATTGTTATCATCCGCAGAAGGGGCTGTGAACCTCTTGACGTTGGAGTCAGGCATCGCGAAAATGACAGTCGCACGCCGGAGTCACTGGGAAACCCCGCCGTGAGCCACATCCGCAGCTAGCTTGTCTGAGTTCAAGTCAGAGTCAAAGGTAATTCTTGCTGCGCAGACAGACAGTGCGGTTAATGATCTAGAAAAGGGGGAGGCGCATGCATGTGATAATTTGTGATTGGGATCTACAGAAGCTTGAAAAATTATATGATCTACATGACTCTGAACCTGAGTGCTGCGGAAGCGAAACTGTCATGTTACACATTACGATGTAACGCAGCAACCAACATTCTGATCCAGCCAAGCAAACAAACATTGTGAGACGTACCGCGGAGGTGTGGATGAGTGTTTGTTCATTGACCTTTGGCTACCTTGAAAACCAGTTGCAGGTGGCCACATTCGGGTAGTTGCGAACGATTAACGGGGGAAAAAGGAATCACGACGTAATATCGGATATGTCCAATGAACGTTGGATGAAATCTGGAATAACACGAGGAAAGTGATCATGCTCCTTCACCAGAAACTGGTGATTCAATTCATGTATCAATATTTGGACGGTAAAAGAATACTTCTAAAGAGTAATAGATACAGCTACGCGCTGAACTTGGTGCCGACTGCGGAGTACGCTGTGTTAAAATTTTGACTTATGTAACAGTTGTTGGGGCCTACAACACGGAGACCCCGAACTCTCCCGAACTACCGTCTTGGACGACATATTCTTGACAACCACATTTCGCGCTTTTCGCTGTCCTGGACTTGTGGACTAGTCGATGTCACTGCTGGAATTATGATGCACTAGAGCCCCCCTGTGAATGCTTCTCAAAGCTAGAAAAATCCAGTGCAACCACAGCACACTCCACCCGCGATTCGAGGATGTACTGAACCTTGTGCTTGGACCGTCTGCAACCCATTTTCAAGCATATATCCTATGGTTTTCAAGAAGACCTCCTGTTTGCATGTGCGTTGTCGACTTGTTATATGTGTATGTGTATATCCTGAATTCTGTAATAGGAAGTCTTTGTACTTCTTGATGATCATTGATGGCTCTGAGCTCCCCAGGCTATCCTGGCTCATCACTCGACTGAGGTCTCCTCATAATATAATTCCATTATACTAGTGCTGTCCTACTCAGGAGTATATGCGAGTTAAAATACCCCGGATTGTTGTTCATGCAACCACGTTCCCCGCCCGGCCTGAGGGCAGTGACTAGTGAAGCGATACATTCCTCCGCTTCGACCTTACGTATCACTTTTCTCCATTGTTGGGCTGAGTGCGTCAGCCTACCAACGAATATTCCGTTATATCTTCTGTCCCGCATGCTGGTTCTGGGGTCTGCCGCCTAGTTCAACCTTGTCCTCGCGGTTTTCTAGAGGGAACCCGTATCCTCGTCGGCACTGAAAAATCACAGCCCCCGGACGCCATGTACCTTTTGGGCGCCATTCCATATCAGTCTATGCTTCCGCCACTTCATCCTCCGAATCTACTGCATGTGCTGTTTTGAGATGTGTGGGCTGCACTGCATTTATTGACCATTTTACCGATTCCTCGAAGCTCATATTTCGTAACATCTCGTGGCTCCGTCAAATCGTTCTATGTGGCGGTGGCTATTGGCGTCCTTTAAATCACGGACTGCTCGGTTTTCCCATCTTGTCTTCAAATCTATCTCTTCTACCCTCATGACCTCTCCTAATTCATTGTGAGATCATAGGCTGTATATCTCAATACACTCAAAGCGCCACACGATGTATAGCTACCCTCCCCATAGTGATCAGGAGGGCTTCACCGATTTCGGTGGCGCACACGAATTCCCTCTGCAAGCTTATTGGGACGATCGATGGACTGAGGTGCAACAGCCATTGCAACCACAACAATCCGGGGTCATGGTATGGGGGACGGAATGTTAAGTCTCAACGAAGATCAAGTGCGTTCACCATTCAGTATCAATTGATTTAGATATCTGACTCTCCTAACTCAGACCCCATCCGCCACGGAGTACGAAGGAACTGAACTCGCTGACGATTACATGTATGCTCCCCAGCCTCACGCCCCCCAAATGTATGCCCCCCTCGCGGTTGGTGTACCGCCGAATGTACCAGTGAGTTACCAGCTGGAAGCGATGTGTAGCATCATTGAGGATGATTTCCAGTATCCACAGCATTACTTTCATCAGCTTCCGTTCCACGAGATGGATGATATTGGATATCCATATCAGACCTCATTCGATACCGTGATGTCGGGTCCTGCACTGGAGCACATCAGGAACAATCCTGTAGGACCGCCCTTTTCAGAGCCCCCATCCCACTTGACCACGACGTTGCCCCCCGCCCCACAAACGGAGCCCACAAGCCCAATGATGTCAAGCTTAGGAAGCAGTCCACGGTACAGCCCGATGGCAACGTCACATATTAGCGGTCCCTCGACACCAAGTCGATTGAACATAAGCGGTGTGACCGCGCACAGCCACTCCCCAGCAACGCCCCTAAACAGGGCGTCTCAGAGCCCAGGCTTCTACGGCCCGGATTCTATGGCAGGAACAAGCTCCCGGCAATCCCCAATTTCTCCATCGCAAAAACGGCCCTTGGAATCTTCAGCAGATGATGTGCTGGTGTGTAATATCTTGAATTTTTGTAGGAATATTATTAACAATATCATGCAGCATGGACGGAGGGTTGCACCGCGCCACGCCGGTGCCTCTAACGTCCACTCTTCGCCGTCGCCCGGAGGGATTAGTTCAGCTCCCTTGCCAATCTCGTCAAGCGTTCCTGGCCGAGGTCCGACGGTCCCCCAACAATTGTACAATGTAGGGACTACGCACGCTTTTCATTTCACCACCGGAAGCGGAATGCCAGTCGTTTTCAACGTCGTAGAGGGAGCCGGTATCCCTCTGCAACAGTTGCTGCGTCGACAGACAATCCAACTCCAGGCAGGTGATGAACCCATCTTAGACATGTCCGGAGATACAATCTCTATTCGCATTGAGGTAAAGGATCCGTCTTGTTGAAATATTTGCCAAGCGTTACTTACGAAAATTGATGTGATCTATCAGTGGCCTGGCTACCCATCATTTACGAAGCAAATAGCTTCGAAGGATTGGAAGAAAACAAGGTCGCCCAACACACGCCAAAGGTTGGCGATCAAAGTCGCGGACGCCGTTCAATCTTTCTTCAAGGTCAGTCTATTAAGAGCACAATATTCGAAATTTACTCACCCCTTAACAGAAACATGCGAATACTCTATGTGATCCCCCGAATTCAACATGGCGTATCGGTCCTAATGGAATCCGCATCGAGCATCTTGCCCTTGTCTCACTACACCGTGTGTCACAGGGAAGTTGGCAGCCCAAATTGTGTCTCCTCCATGGCGATGCTCAGCAGTGATATATCCCTTCATTTGACATGTATGCCGTTTTACTCTCCGGCTATCTTTGATTGACACATGTCCCTGCAGATGTCATCCAAGCATTTTTATGTTTGCGTCCTGATTTTATATTAGGCATCGAGCATATCATCAACCATATCTTCATCAAGCATTTATTCTCATTTTCTCATTTTCAATCACACAGTCTTCATAGTGGTATCATTCTGTATCATCCGGGCATTGCATTCGGGTGCTTACACACTCGACATCAAATTTTTATCGCATTTTGTGGATCCAGAATGGCATGGTTTTCTTATATATATTTAATTTGCATGGCTCTTTATTGTTCCATAGATTTATCTCAGTCGGCTACTGATGATGTACATATAAATGGTGGCTTAAATGACTCGTCTGAAATTCTGTTGTGCTTGCGTGAGTCGGGAGGTTCCTGGACGGGCTGTCACAAGTTCCCGCCACAGGAGTTTCTACATCAGAAACACCGCGGGGTGGAAACGTGTGGGGAAAAGGGTATCTAACAGCTCCGATTGGACTCCGATATTCGATAAGCACTTGATATAACATTTTTCTTAGGTTAAATATACAAAGTAACCGGTGAAGTTCAGGCTTACCATAACTCGTATGCTACAAGATCATATCAGTTCTCCAAGAACGTCGCTGCATCTATATTGACCTTAGATCGCCTCATTCGCTATGGCTCAAACACAACTTGAAGGTGCCCAGCGCATCGGCTCACGCTTTCCCAAACTCACATTCATCCTGGACCGAGGGAAACAGTTCGGACCCCGCGTCGGTAGGCTGTGCTTGACACGACCGTCCGATAGTCCATCCAACCACGTCATCGACATCCGAACACCTAATTTTCTCATCGGAACATCTCGTGGTGCAGTTCCACATTTCTCAAGGGACCATGTTCATTCAGCGAAAGGAATCAGCTGGATCAACGTATCTTTTGAGTCTTTGTGAGTTGTTATTTTACCCTGCCATCCCCCTATGGTGAATAACACTTCGGATCTACGACTTCAAGCCTCGAGCAAACACCCCCAGTACCCACTTATCAGACAGGATCGCAGCCACTACATAATTTCTTAGGATTCGACAGCTCAAAACATATCGTTTCGCTTTCACTTCGAGATCCTTTGGATGCTCGAGAGATGCCTCCAAATGGAAATTCGCATGTTTCAGCTTCATGCATGCGTGGTGTGAGGAAGGTGATTATAAAGGTAGAGTCTCCTCTGTCAAAACTTTTCATTTTCATTTTTAGGTCACGCTCGCAGACTGGCGATCTTATGTTCTGACGATGCAGCCTGATATTGCATTTGCTCTCAGTGATACGCCATTTACTGTAGCCCCGCACTCGCAGAAGCGCCTGACTAAAAGCATCGAGCGGAGCGCGGCTTGGCTCGCAGATCTGTTGCGTCCTGTTGAAAACATGATGGATGACTCATTCTCGGAGTCAACTTCTGCTGCTTTGAATGTCTTCGTACATATGGCTGGTGGTACTTCGACCTCCGCAAGGAGAGCCTTTTCGCACAGCCTCATGGAGACTCTTTATGGGCTGGAAGCAGACGCCGTGAAACCACTGCTATGTTTGGATGAAGGAGTAGCTGGATATGCATTTGACCTAGCGGCTCTTCATGTCAGACCAGCTCCTCTCTCAACCCGCAATGATGGAGACGGAGGTATCGAAATCGCAGAAAACTCTTTGATGCTACAGAACTCAGAATTATTAGCTCAAACGCCAACACCTAATACGGCTGGTACACCTACATCGCTCTCGTCCAGCATGATCGAACCTCTTTCTTTCCTCTCCCTGACCCCTACATTGGATGAGCTCCTTCGCGCATCGTTAGATTCCCTTCCAATCGCAAAACCACGCCTTGTCACGGATGTTCGATCGCCTCATGAAATCCTGTGTTTGATCAGAGATATTGGAGTCGACGTATTCGATGCGGGATGGGCCGTAAAAGCAGCTGATATTGGGGTAGCTCTCGATTTCATCTTTCCAGTGCCTAGCGGGCACGACAGTGGTCCAAACCATTGCAAACGCGACATTGGTCACAACCTGTACGATGCAAAGTATGCTCACGACTTCGTCAGTTTGTCAGACGCCTTCCTCGCTGGCCACAATGGAACATCTTCGTCTAAAACTCCCGTATGCCCCTGCGCTGCATGCTCTCCAGTTGCCCCCACATCTCCTATTTACCATAGCAAAGTTGACGTTCAGTCGCACCAAGCGCAATCAGACGACGGCACGAGCCGCGAACAATTCTTACCTCCTTTCACACGAGCCTACCTGCACCACCTTTTACACACCCATGAGATGTCTGCGCACACACTCCTTGTCGCACATAACGTCGTCATCCTTGATGCCCTGCTTACTGGAGTGCGAACAATTCTTTCGGGTCATGCTGATCAAAATGAAGCAGAAGTCATTTTTGCTCGAGAAGTTACAAGGTTTGAGGAGGTTTATGATGGAGCTATGTCGGTACTCCATACCGCTCGAGACAACTGGAAAGACGTGAAGTACGCACGGGGTAAAGGAAGATTGTTGCGGGAGGCACAGAAAGAGAAGGATGTTCGATTATAATTGGTACATTCAACTCAAGTACAGTAGGTTTCGGTGTAATGATGTCGGGTACATATTCTCGTTATCACGATGCGAACATACCCCTAAGCTTGGTATTGTCAGCAGATAGATTGGATTGTTTCAAGGGCCGTTTCTAGGATGACATAATCAACAGACATGTTCAACCTCGTCCGACATCTGCATTGAAACCTAATCCATTCTGCATGAGCACAATAGGGTACTTCGCGTTTCCTCCTTCAACTCTGGGCACGTCAAGACCATCATACCCCGCATTTATACCCCAGTCCCCCAATACCAAAGAGACATTCGTTGACAAAAGTACGCCTGAGAAACGGGACGAGACGCGTAGCGAGAAACCACCCCATGATGAAGAGCGTATCAATCGACTTCACAAGGAACGGGAGCAAATAGAGATGAGCGAAATAGAGTGGGTTCGAGGCGGCGGAGTTCTGCGCGACGCACAAGGGCGGCGCGATAAAGCCCGTACAGAACGTATTCGCGCAGAACTCAAGCTACAAGAAGAAGAAAAGATAAAAATGGGTAGATGGAAAGAATACGATGATAGGTGGAAGGCACTGGTCGCGTCAGATAAGGCTCTCGCATTCGCAGATATCCCATGGCCGCTTCGGACAGCGCCTTCCTCCAGAGGTACCGATGCTTTCACGCTATCTGCGATTTCAGAGTTTTTGTTCGAGTCTCTTTCTGTCCGGAGCAATACTGTCACGAAGAAGAGTAGGATCCGCAGCTCGATATTGCGGTGGCATCCTGATAAGAGCTCGTCAGTTGTTGGCAGGGTTGTGGCTGATGATGTGGATGCTGTTCGAGAAGGTATTCATGCTGTGTTTCACTGCCTCAAGCGTCTACAGGAAGATGAAAGAGATAATAATAATGCCGCGTAACGCATATATCCCTTGCTAGCATATGTACCGCGAACGAAAGACCTTGAGGCTCATCGTAGTACACACATCATGCATCTAGTCTCAAAGTTACTTGGTAGTCGACTGATATTTTATTTCCATTTACAATATTGGAGCCGGCTGTTGTATACTACCAAAGTTCCCAAACGCATCGTGTCTCTTCGGACCAAGCATCTGACCGTCTACCTGTCAGGCCACATGTGTTTTCAATTATAACAAGATCGACTCGGAGCAAGTACAGCACGGGCTCAGGGTAGCGGTTCTTAGTACCTCAGGCTATCATAGCCGGTTACCTCCTCTGCTCAACCTACCGCAATGTATACACACTTGGAGCTGGAGCTATGATGTCTCAACGTTGCAACTCTGAGATCTAGATCTAGATCTGATCGACGATGGCAAGTCGTTCCAGAACTCAGCACATGTATTAAAGTACGTACTACATGAGGCTTGTGCATGCGCTGTGCTGTACACAGCTGCCTGTTAAGTACTCGAGTCTCAATTAGTACTCCTTCTTCACCTCCCTCTGTCTCATATTCCCTCTGACCCACCCGACCAAAATGCCCTCTTCGCAGGTCAAGGATTTCATCAAGAATTTCAATCTGGACAAAGTATTCGCAGTTCGATTGAGCCGGAGGTGCCCCGCAAAGAACGGACGTACACAACACAGTTCGACAACCACCCACCACGATGGTGAGTACTCTATTCCTGCAGACATCCGCGTCCGTACTGAGTTTCCCATTCCTTGACCCACTCTCCATTCGAATTCATCACCACTAGTGCACCTCGATTCTCTGAGCAGGGATCCAGGCCACGAAATCTCTATCAATATCTCCGCCGCCACATCCTCTCGGGGCGATTCCTCTGCCCGTAAAGCTTCTGACATGGCTCAGACATTTTTACCTTTAGTCCAGAGCGTTGCAGGTGCAATTCCACTTGCCGGTCCTCCGATGCAAGCTGCTATTAGTGGATTATTGTCAATCCTTCAGGTCGTAGATGTGAGAGCCTATTTTATTACCAGGATATTTCTTCATTCAAAGGCCATCACAGAGACGTAGTCAGAATAAGGCAGACATAGATCGCTTGGCATTACGACTTCATCGACTAAGCTCACATATGTGCAATGCCCCAACCGCCCAGGACCCCTATGAACAATACCGGAGGGATTCTATAATTGGGTATGCGCCATGTTAATGTGTTCTCGAATTTACCCGGCATTGAGTGCGCTTACTAGGATTCTGCAAGAGACCTCTGCCCAGTTGACAAGATTGCAAAAACGTCGTCTCGAATACGCATCCATTACACAAGCTATCGCTGGATGCTCTACTGAAATCAACAATTATCTGTTGGAGTCTCTGGTTGTTTCCTACTCTTTATAATTTGCCAGGATTCACTCACTGCTATGCTTGGCTAGTGGTTGTTCCAAATGCAACAAAGTCAAACTGCGCGGGGACCACCTGTGACGCAGTTGACCGCGGCTGTCACACTCGGCTGTGTGACACTGGTTGACGCAACAGGCCACGAACATGCAATATCAGTGACCTTTTGCGCCTCCTTTCAGGTCTGTCTCCCCAGCGTAAAATCTGGATTTTGAAGCTTGCTCATCAAATTCTCTAGCAACTCAATGAGATGCTCCAGGTTCTGTTCAAACGTGATTCGATCGAGGCTCAAATTCAGCGACGGTATATGGAGCAAGGACAGTATGATTTGTGTATCGACGACGACAAGCAAGTGACGCGACTTACAAATCATGAATGGCCAAGCATTGAAGCAGGCACGACGATCGTCATGAGGGTCGTCTTTGAAGAGGAGACATGCTCTACAGTTCAATACAAATGTCATTTTTGCCGCGCTGTCAATCACATTAGCGACAAGTATTCGCCTCAACGCCGGGCGAGTTGCTCGATCAATTGGTGAGTATGTTTGTCTTCTGGTTGCTGACGGCGCTCAACAACCCAAAGTCGAGAATGCAAACAACGATTTCAGATCTCCCGCGAAAACTACAGTGCAAAGCGGAGCACACAATCCTCTAACATTGATTCTGTTTCCAGAACTGAAGCAGAAGTGCACCTTATTCGCAACTTTCGCATTCAGCAGACTGTACGTTACCATGAAACTTCACTAGCAGTCTTAAACTGAAAGCTCATGTTCATGTTTTGATCTGCTTACGCGACGCTGATGGTGCTGCGGTCGTGTCCTGCTCTCAGTGGGTGCGTGATCTCATTTGACCTGCTTGCACGACGCTGATGGTGCTGCGGTCGTGTCTCGCTCTCAGCTCGTGCGTGATCTCATTTGACCTGCTGACCCGACGCTGATGATGCTGCGGTCGTGTCTCGCTCTCAGCTCGTGCGTGATCTCATTTGACCTGCTTACGCGGCGCTGATGGTGCTGCGGTTGTGTCCCGCTCTCAGCCAGTGCGTGATCTCATTTGACCTGCTTATGCGGCGCTGATGGTGCTGCGGTTGTGTCCCGCTCTCAGCCAGTGCGTGATCTCATTTGACCTGCTTACGTGGCGCTGATGGTGCTGCGGTCATGTCCTGCTCTCAGCTCGTGCGTGATCTCATTTGACCTGCTGACCCGACGCTGATGATGCTGCGGTCGTGTCTCGCTCTCAGCTCGTGCGTGATCTCATTTGACCTGCTGACCCGACGCTGATGGTGCTGCGGTCGTGTCCCGCTCTCAGGAAGTGCGTAATCTCATCTTTTGACCTGCTTACGCGACGCTGATGGTGCTGCGGTCATGTCCTGCTCTCAGCTCGTGCGTGATCTCATTTGACCTGCTGACCCGACGCTGATGGTGCTGCGGTTGTGTCCCGCTCTCAGCCAGTGCGTGATCTCATTTGACCTGCTTACGCGGCGCTGATGGTGCTGTGGTCGTGTCCCGCTCTCAGGATGTGTGTGATCTCGTCTTTTGACCTGCTTACGCGACGCTGATGGTGCTGCGGTCGTGTCCCGCTCTCAGCTAGTGCGTGATCTCGTCTTTTGACCTGCTTACCCAATGCTGATGGTGCTGTGGTCGTGTCCCGCTCTCAGGATGTGCGTGATCTCATTTGACCTGCTTACCCCGACGCTGATGGTGCTGCGGTCGTGTCCCGCTCTCAGGAAGTGCGTAATCTCATCTTTTGACCTGCTTACGCGATGCTGATGGTGCTGCGGTCGTGTCCCGCTCTCAGTATGTGTGTGACCTTGTCTTTTGACCTGCTTACGCGACGCTGATGGTGCTGCGGTCATGTCCCGCTCTCAGTATGTGCGTAATCTCGTCTTTTGACCTGCTTACGCGATGCTGATGGTGCTGCGGTTGTGTCCTGCTCTCAGCGAGTGCGTGATCTCGTCTTTTGACCTGCTTACGCGGCGCTGATGGTGCTGCGGTTGTGTCCCGCTCTCAGTGAGTGTGTGATCTCATTTGACCTGCTTGCGCGACGCTGATGGTGCTGCGGTCATGTCCCGCTCTCAGGCAGTGCGTGATCTCGTCTTTTGACCTGCTGACCCGACGCTGATGGTGCTGCGGTTGTGTCCCGCTCTCAGTATGTGCGTGATCTCATTTGACCTGCTTATGCGACGCTGATGGTGCTGCGGTCGTGTCCCACTCTCAGGATGTGCGTGATCTCATTTGATCTGCTTACGCGACGCTGATGGTGCTGCAGTTGTGTCCCGCTCTCAGAAAGTGCGTAATCTCATCTTTTGACCTGCTTACGCGACACTGATGGTGTTGCGGTCGTGTCCCGCTCTCAGAAAGTGCGTGATCATGTCTTTTGACCTGCTTACCCGACGCTGATGGTGCTGCGGTCATGTCCCGCTCTCAGTATGTGCGTAATCTCGTCTTTTGACCTGCTTATCTGACGCTGATGGTGCTGCGGTCGTGTCCTGCTCTCAGCGAGTGCGTGATCTCATTTGACCTGCTTACTCGATGTTGATGCCCAACAAAATCCCACCCTGTCAATAAGGATGCACGTGCTTTCAATGCTGGCAGTGCTTCAGCAACGGCCTATTCTCATAAGGTGTGTGATGTTGTCTATAGAAATGTTTACTGTTTTTTTGACCTTGACTAGACTGAGTTTCTCGGCGCTGTTATATCCCCCCAATCAAGGCACTTTTCATCCTCAGACGGTATGTGATCTTATCTTTCCAGGTTCATGGCTAGTTCTAACTTTTTCATTGCACTGTTAGATGGTCCGTACTTCCATATTGATTTATATTATAGCATATCTTTGAGCTGATTGCGAGTAGCGGAATATGGGTGTAACCGCTTCGAGGAGATCGAAGAAGACAGTAACCATGGTTACAACGAAGATGGAACGAAAGACTCAGATGATGGGGAGGATGAGGAGGAATGGGAGGATTGTGAGGACAGGGAGGATTATGAGGAGACAAATTATTCTGGCGAGCTTTGAATATGGCATGATGTTGCTACCCCCTCTGTACGACTGCAGACCTGGCTTCATGTGCTCTGACGTTTTGTTTCTCTATGTGCATAAATAGAATGACCTTCAGGTGAACCCGGAGTGTCCAAGTTCAAGGTTACTCTGCGAAATATGTATCAAATACTCTGCCGTGCCTGATGTACTTTTCTGCCGCTATTATCCTGTCCGAACCATTCAATTTTCCATTCTGAGCGATTCAGACACCTATACAGTTTATTTAGTTGAAACCTTACAATTGTATGCACTCGTAAATATTTCACATTAGAAAATGTGTCTCAGGAGAACCAAAGAGCTGTGCATATGCCTCGAACGAATAATGTCACACCAGATTGATGCCCAGTAAAGATCCAACATGACGGGGTCGGGGGAAATATGATATTTCTATAATTACATAATAGTAAAAATGATAAGATCTGAGATTTCCAAGGAAGACGCGTTGCACGTGTGGTTTTCGTCGTGCATCACATCGTTTTTGTCGTGCACCTGGACGGTATCGTTATCACTCCTGTTGTTGTCGTCGTCTATTGTATCGTTCTGTGTCGTTCTCGTTGTGCATCGTATCGTTTTCATTGGCATTGTCCCAATGCAAGGGTAAGCTCATACATTTTACAAATTACTTGACTAACTGTAGTGTTCTTCACAGTGATGGAGTAAACCAACTGCCGGCAAGTAGACGTTGGCTTCAAGCCCACTGCGCTCTCATAAAAAGTGGGTCTGGTAAAGTAGAAAGTTCGCAGGTCAGACGGAGAAAGGGTGCTCATCCACCAGTCAAGGTATATAAGCTCAATTTTTGTGATCGTTGTATTTTACTGACTTTGTATATAGTCTGCACCATATCCTGGACCAGATGCAGCTCAGGACCAGCTTGATGGGCAAGTCGAGTTTCCAGATGATCCTCTCGAGGATGTTGATCATCATGACTATGAGCTTGGGGACTTGGACCACCATGAGACCCAATCCACTGGACATACACCCCCACCTGATGAACCCAATACACCCCTGCCCAATGAACCCAATACACCTCCACCTGATGAACCCAATACACCCCTGCCCAACGAACCCAATACACCTCCACCTGATGAACCCAATACACCCTGCCAACGAACCCAATACACCTCCACCTGACAACCCAATACACCCCACCTGATGAACCCCAGCGTCTCCCTCAGCCCCTCCACCACATTTTTAATATTGATCAGCTTGAGGAGGAGGCTGCCTTGCTGAAGCAGACAGATGCTGTAGCTTTCATCAAGTTACTGCGGGTAGCATCTCTGGATGATCCTGTGGCAAAATTGGATGATGCCGCACTGAACTGGTTGTGTAATCCATACCAGACCGGTCTTGAAATTGACAGTAGTGCTGTCCAACATGTGATTGCAACATACTTTGTGTTAGAACACTCGGCAATCAATGCATATGAGTCTATTTGACAATCTGCTATGCGCTGCCTTGAAGGCGAGGCTACTCAGATCCCTAGTTACTATAATGTCGAGCGACTTATTGCGGAGTACACTGGTGTTGAATCAATCGAACATGATATGTGTCCAGATACCTGTGTCGCATTCACGGGTCCCTTTGCCAATCTCACACATTGTCCTATCTGCAATACAGAATGCTATGACCCTATCAAACTTCGTACCAGTGGTGGCCGAATGCATGTAGCATGCCAGAAGTTTGTCACTATTCCCCTTGGTGCACAACTCCAAGCACTATGGCGTGACCAAGACCAAGCCCAAGCAATGGCCTATCTGCGGGAAGGAACTCAATCCTTGTTCGAAACACTTCGAGCCAATGGTGGTGTCATTGATGTTTTCGACAACTTTTTCAAGGGCCATGAATTTTTACAGGCTGTTCAATGGGGTGATATTAAGCCTGATGATATTGTTTTGATGATCTCTCTCAATGGCGTGCAGCTGTACAAGAGCAAATTATCAGATTGTTGGATCTACATCTGGGTCATTATGAACCATGCTCCTGACCGGCGATACAAGAAAAAATATGTCCTTCCTGGAGGTTTCATTCCAGGACCCAACAAGCCGAAGAATGTTGACTCTTTCCTATTTCCTGGTATGCACCACCTAGCTGCCTTGCAAAACGAAGGTCTTCGCATCTGGGATGCATGGCGTGACATTGTGTTCATTTCCAACCCGTTTCTTATCTTCGTTACTGTGGACGGACCTGGGCTGGTGTATTTTGATGGTATGGTGGGACACAGCGGAAAGAGTGGCTGTTAATTGTACTGTGGGTTACTCGGTCGTCGGAAAGGAACACATTACTACCCTGCGTTGCTAATCCCCCATCATTATGCTATTGCTGGCAGCAACCACCCTGATGTCAGTGTCTACGAGTTGCATGATCCTGACCTCACCGAATATTTCGACAACCTATTGAAACTTGTTGCTGCACCAAACACCCGCCAGTATCACAAGCTGCGAACTGACACAGGAATCACAAAACCTTCGCTTTTACTTGGCTTAGACCCATCATGCACCCTTGGAATTCCAAACTGTCTTACTCCTGATATCATGCATCTTGCACAACTACTCTCCGACCTCTTGTTGTCGTTATGGCATGGTACAATGGACCACACCTTTCCAGATCATGTCTCAATGTGGCCCTGGGCAATCTTTCATGATGCTGAGACCTGGGAAACCCATGAGAGGCTGTTTCTACTGCAGCACAGCACCTCCCAGGTTCATTTGACCGCAAACCAAGAAATCCTGCCGAAAAAATTAGCTCAGGTTACAAAACCTGGGAGTATCAAGTCTACATATTCGGTCTTGGCCCTGCACTACTATACAACATCCTTCCCCAACCATATTGGTTAAACTACTGCAAGCTTGTTCATGGATTTCAATTAATTAACCAGCACTCTATCAGCTGCAAAGATGCTCATATTGCTCAAGCATTATTCACTCAGTGGGAACTTGACTTTGAGATGCTCTACTATCAGCACTGTGCTGAGCGTCTACATTTCATTTGACCCTGCATACACCAAGTCAGCCACCTCGTACATGAGACTGTCAAGAAAGGGCCGCCCATCTGCTATTCTCAATGGACCATGGAATGTACTATTGGAAATCTTGGGCAAGAAATTTGCCAACCTTCCAATCCATATGCTAACTTGTCACGCAAGGGCGTCCGACGGTGCCAAGTTAATGCTCTAAAAGCCATGATGCCTGATCTCTCCCCTGACAAGCCCCCCTTTCCAACAACAGCTGTTGATCTTGGAGATGGATATATTCTCTTGCATAAGCGAGATCCACGGTCAATGGTTCCTTGAGAACCAGGTGTCCAAGCAATTTTCCAGTATCTTGGTCCCCAGCGTCATGGCATCAAAATTTGCCAGTGGGCCCATCTACGTCTTCCAAATGGACAGATAGCACGCACTGCATGGAGGGAGACTATGCGCCCACCTGAAAAAGTGCGTCCTGCACAACATGTCAAGGTAGTTATTGATACTGTTGTTGTCCATATCTCACTAACATCTTTGAAGATTGTTATCGAAGGTGAAACTCAAGTTGCTGAAGTCCTATACTTCACATGATTACCTGTTGAAGCTGGTATTGATGACAACGACAACCAAATTTGGGTCTGGAAGGATGTTGCCATCGTCTCAATGTTCTCACTCCCTGATAAAGACCTCCTTGATTTATCTTGCCATACTGTCAGCTCATGTCAACTTGAAGAGGATGACATTCGCATCATTGATCTCAAGTCTATTCTTAGTGTGGTCGGTATGATCCCACATAAACCAACTCTTCCGTCTGGTGTTACTGAGGATCATTATTTCATGGTAGAAAAGCCAGGCCTTGATATTGCAACGTTTGGTGTGCCATATGAAGGACATGCAGCTCAAGATGATCAGCTTGATGAACAAGAAGCAGAGGCTGGCAAGGATGATGGAGGTGCTTAGTGGAGAGACTTGTTATTGTTAATTTTACAGAGTCCAGTTTCATGTCCCTCAATAAAGTATTTCTCATTCATTATCAAACAATGCCTGCAGCTCTCGCTTCCACTGATGCACAACTGAAAAGCTATCATCAACACCCGCATGGTTATACCACTTTGAGTCTTCTTCATGTGTGACGTATTTCCAGTAAATTGAATCTGGAGGAGGGGGACTTGGAGTAGCGAAGAATGAGTGTGGATCGAGACATTCAAGACATGGTGGTATAGTGGTGCTTCCTGGAGTTGATGTGGCTGCTGGACTGTTTTCATCAGATTCTGGTTCAGTTGTTGAGCCTGAATCTGTGCACGGCCCTGAGGTAACTTGAAGAGGCACAATCTCTGTGTCAGATTCGGGCTCTGTAATCGAGCCAGTGCTGTCCACGATTGGGGTCTTCACCAGAGTGGTAGCCTGCACAGTGACATCTTCAGGTTCAGGCTCCATAATCGAGCCAGCGCTGTCCGCGATTGGGGTCTTCGCTGGTGTGGTAGCCTGCACAATGATATCTTCAGGTTCAGGCTCTGTGACCGAGCCAGCGCTGTCCATGATTGGGGTCTTCACCAGTGTGGTAGCCTGCACATCTTCGACAAAACTTTGATGTAAGATTAGACAGTGTTACAAAGTTATTGAATGGAATAGAGAAAAAAGCCTACAGGTCTGCAACCCAATTGTGGTTCTGTGTGCCTGGGTCAGACTCTAAAGCAGGCAGTAGAGTAGAAATCTGTTGTATCAAATAACGGAATCGAGGAGGATGTTGAATCCAGTATGTGGGATCAAGAAGCATGTTATCAGATGCTGTCAAATAGGGACTGCTACTGCTCTCTGTTATGCTTGGATCACTGAGGACAACATTGTCAAAGTCAATATCACAATTCATCTGCAAAAAGCGCAATAAAGGTAGGCTCATGATGGTACTGGAGTAGACACTGATGTTGTACTTTGCATATTTTTCATTGAAGTCCAAATATGTTTTGCTCACATGAACAATTCCGAGTCGTCAAACACACTCACCGCATCCCCAATAAATGTCTCTCTGCTACCACCATGTCCACCAGCAACATGGATTTTTCTTGTGGATCCACTGCTCGATACTCGCATGATTTCACGATCCCTTCTCTTCGTGCAAATGAACAATCTTCGAGTAGATTCAGACCACAGGCTCCCATGCCCCTATCTTCATCACTAGCTCAAGCTTCACCAGATTCATTCGATGATCCGCACACATTTGCAGGCTCTACTCCTTCTGGATTCTCTGGTGTGAGTTGCTTAATTTTTTGATACTGTCAGCTCCCAGATTATGTTCTAGGGCGCATATATGCACCAGGCCACACCAAATTTCATTACAGCACGGCAGGTGCATGCCCTTCAAGAACAGCTCTCTATATACCAAGCACAGCTCACGGAGACTCAACTCGAGTTAAGCAAGACTATTACCGAACGCGACACTATCAAGTCAGTCTTGTTCACCTATCATGATGACACTTAGATCACAGCCGTGTCTTATTTGTTCTAGGGCATCTTTTACTGAACTTATCAGTGTACTGCGACTCCCGGATTCCACTGACCCACTGAGTTTCAGTCTCGCAGACGACACATTAACAGGACACAACAAAGCCTGTCCTTCGAAAGACTCTCACCCGAAAATCTGTTTCTGGAGTCAAGCAGATTATGACAAATACATTGAGAATGCTGAGTCTGGGACTGGGACTCGGGGTAAAGCCCCTTGGCTAGAGCTCGAGGATGGTAGACCTGTCACAATCGAGCAACTCAAAGCAATTCGTAAGGTTCTGCGCGCAGCCTGGGCTGAATTGGTTGTTCAGAAATTGGCTCCACCCACCTGGTCAAGGATCTGTGCTACTGGCAAGAAGCTCGTATTCGATATCATGGTGAAACAGTTCCCACTATTCCTATTCGACCACTGCGGCTGGAAACTCGAGCTGCTTTGCATCACTGATTACTCATCCTGGCGGAAGAACAATCTTGGGACTGACAGAAACTGGAAGGACGTACCAGGGAAGCTCTCAGCCAAGGAAGAGCATATCGACGACTTGGATGAACTTGAGGTGTTGGAATTGAAACGCACTGAAGCCCGGGCTAAAGGAAATGGCAAGCGGCGCCTGTCTGACGACAGCAAAACCCTGGTCCGACAAGACCGTTTGAAGAAACCTAAATGTATGCATTTTTTTTCTCATAATTCCGATGCTCACATTACCACTAGTTGACTCAGCACTGTCTCCCCTGCTTCCCATTGAACTGAAAGGCATGTATTGTTCTTTCTTTCATTATCTTGCTAATATCAATACTGCTAGTCGACCCTGGTACTATATCACGACCTTTACTCTCGACTGATGCTATGCCCCTGCATCCAGATCAAGATTCTGAGCCTGGCACTAGCGCCAACATCTGTGTTCCTTCGCCCATTGATGATTGTCTTGCCCTCGAAAATACTCGCATCACGCCAACCTACCCACGCGATGCATCTGCCCCACCATTTGGAGTCCACTTACCGCAGCCCACTCCACAAGGCTCATCTCTTCCCAGATCGCCTTTACATCCGACCGTGTCTACTTCTGAAAATAAGACCTTGCCGACTTGTCACACACCAGGAACATCTCGGAACATACAACTTGAATGTGCCGACAAAGAGAATGAGATTATATTGCAGGATCCACTGTAAGTACCTCATACTGCATGCTCGTCCTTGCTAACTCCAATGCTATGAAAGGGCTGATATTTTCGGACCTAACGGAATCGCCAAGACAGTCCCTGCCCCAGCACTTAGCCCAATCAAGAAGACAAACGACGATGGACCAAGTGCATCTAACAACAAGTTAGCTGCAAAAGCGGACGGAAAGAAGAAGATGCGACCAGGTGCCGCGAAGAACGCTCGGTAAGTATTAGTATGCCTGTCTCTTAATGTTTTGCACTAACCTTTGTCATGCAGAAACTTATGCGCATGGCGTTGGCTGAAGCAGGTGAACGAGACGAGTGGAACAACCGAAGAATTCCGCATGTATTGGGCGGCACTCACGCCCGCACAGCAAGATGAGTACAAGGCCGACGCAGAGCGGTTGCAGAGCGCAGGGACGTGGACAAAGGGTTCTGATTGTGCCATCTGCAACGGCGCACTATACTAGTATGTTTTCCCCTGCATTGTATGTCTTTTTCATTGCCTATTGCTGTCCTGCCTGCATGTTTTCACCCTGCTTTCGTGCCCCCGCCCTGCGGTTTGCTATTTCTGACTGCACTGTAACATCCCATGTCATCCGATCCTGTCCGATGTCGTCACAATACATTGCATTTGCTTGACTATCATAAATATGCTTGAATCGGGTGAAATATGTAAACTACGGTGAAAATCAGATCCTGTCCGCCGTTGTCACAGTACATCCCATGTGCTTGACTATAGTAAATATGATTGAATCGGGTGAGATATGTAAATTACGATGAAAATCCGATATCATCACGGAAAACCCTGCCCCATCATGTAATATATGGGACGCACTTGAGTGGATTCTGTTTAGCTCGGGAAATTGCCTAGTCAAGAAGAATTTTTCAGATGTCGTCCGCTGGCGCCCGTTCCCATCATGTTGGGTTTTGACTGGGATTGATGCATGGTGGATGCGATATTGGTACGTACTAGCTGGCGTCAGGATGTGCAAGATATATCATATTGGTGCATGACAGCTTTTGTTAATGTGCCAGGTGTATACTAGCGAGATTAAGTGAGCCGCACATATTGAAGTTAGATGACCCGCCAGCCTCCGTCGACCCACCGTTACATTTCACGGATTATTCAAAGCACTGTCTATTTCTCACACATACTTGCAGCGGATGCTGTGGATATCGATATCAATCATAGCAAATAACGGCCGAGTCACTTGAACATACCCCCCACAGATATGAGATGTATCATGTGGGCTCTATTCAGATGCTGAAGCTGTCGCTAACATCATTGTTTCCATGCTCGCTTACGTTGATCAAGAGAGTCCTGTTGTGGGACGACGCCTAGCCTACGGGCAGCTCGGATGAAATAATTTGCAGTTTCGAGGCCACCATATCACAGGAGCATATCAAAACCTGGACCGAGGATATAAGTAATCCTTTGCATAAAGAGTTTGAAGAAACCATGCACACGTATTTACACTGTCTTCCTACCTTTTTTCAACAAGGCTCAGTATGGTAAGTTTCCTGCAATGAAAATATCATATGACTGGTCCGAATACGTCGTTTACGATTTGTGTCGTGACGTAAGAGCACTTACCAAGTATTCAGCTGTTTTGTTTTAGAAGGAACTTCCAGCTATAGCTATCTATCTTCGTTTATACTGGGGGAGACTACCTTGATCAACAGCGTGCGTTAGATTTTGCTTTTGTAAAGTAATTGAACCAAAACGCACTACAGACCAACATTCGAGACGAGCACACTTTCTACCACCCGTACTCCACCGCCTCTGTCACGTATCTTGCTGTTCTCTGTAGCGGTATTCCTTGCATCTCCTGTGACTATATCCCCGAGTACGCCTTCCACGTCCCCAAGTACACCTGCGATGCCTTTGCTCACTATCCAGACACGTCCACGCACGCTTCGTCGTGCTGCGCATAGGATCTTGTTTGGAAGTTCGACGGTTGCGAATCCTGTTTCGTCTGGCTAGAGTGAGATGGTTGCACTTTGGGAGTGCATTTCAGCTTGCTTGATTTCAATTTCGATGGTTTAGTGAGTAATATCTCGCAGACGCCTATCAAGTTCGATGCTTCATTTGACCCACCAAACTGGAGTCATCACTTCGCTTTCAAGTGGGTACCATCACCGCTCCTTCGTCATCGGTATCGTTCCTACCACCTCTCTTTCTGTCCACATCACTTGATCGTTCTTTCCTTGTGCAACAACCCCCTTCTTTGTACAACCTCCCACTTTCTTTGTACGACTGCCCTTGTCGCTACACACATTGATAGTGTTTTATGACAGGGAGTTGGATGCGACGCATGTATGTACTTTTGTCCTAACAATTTTAGTCACTTCAGAATATGATCCGTATTTGCAACGAACCAATCTTTGCCTGAGCAGAATGAGTCGACGAGGATCATGATGACATTGCAAGAATCTCCATATTACGAGTAAAAGTGAAGGTGGTGACACGAGACGGGAACAAATCAAGGCAGTGAGAAAGAAAATGTATGTGTAATATCGAGACAGTGTCGATGTTCACTTTGCCCTGCCCGACTTCTTACTTTGCCGACCCAGCGCTTCTCGTCGTGCGGCAAGGTAGCATGACCAGAGACCTGTGAAGATGTGGCCCGCTGCCTCATGCTCTGCAAGGACAGCTAGATCTGCAGTTTTCTATGCCTTGCGATAGGCCGCCCCGACGAACGGGACTCCAAATACTCGCCGGAATAATTCTTGTGGCTTATACATCACCCGCAAAATCTTGTTATCCATTTGGTAGAAACCGGCAATCATATCGACAGTGTACATCCCACGCGGCCAAACCTGGCGTCTTGAATCAGAGTCGTACTGTGGGACTGGAACAAGAGTGACAGCGGGGGAGTATCTGGTTGATGGTACACGTGCACATGAGGCAGGGAGTGGCATTGCAACAGACTGATCTGATGATAGTGCCAGTATTGACGACGAAGACGATGTGGCAGTTATCGAGGACACTGATAATGGTGCATTAGGGCTGAGAGGAGTGGGCGAGAGCGAGATGGTGTGGCGGCTGTCAAAGTCAACCTCGACAACATCATCCCAGTCACTCGCGTGTTGAGTGTTCGGTGGAGAGGAGTGGGCGAGATGGCGCGGTGACCATCAAAGTCAGCCTCAAGGGCGATCCGTGGCTGTGGAGTGCTGATCTCGATCTCACAGCTCTCTTCGCGTTTCTGCTTTGCTGTAGGGGATTCCGAGGCGTTCTGGATAGCCAAATTAGGGATGGACTGTACAGACAGAATAAACAGGATGGACGGTCATTTCCAATTTTCTGGTATATTCAATTTAGCTGTGTGCTCAAAGTCTGGACCGAATGTTGCTGAACGCGTTCAGGAAGTTCGGTTCAACCTTTCACGCCAGGTGTTGCGTACCCTGTCGCTGGAAGATGGTGTCATATACGTGGTGTGCGACGAGTGCTTTGAGTTTGAAGGAGCAGTGGATATGTACCTGTCTGGTTGATGAGTGAGTATTCATACCTACCCCTCGTTCATATCTCGTGAAGGATAACCCACTAAGCACGATTGAGGTATGTCAGAAGCGATTCCAGGAGTGCCTCAATGTGAACACGGTCACGGTGAATCAATAACCTGACGAATCCCTAAAAATGCCATGTATGTCACTTCAAACCACGCACACATCTCAACGTCGACAAACTGTCTGATCTGCTCTTCCTTATTAGTTTTCTCAGTGGGCCGATCGTCAAACAATTGTATGCGGGAGGGGATGATTATAGGATGTGTTTAGCGTGGTCACTCCGTCATGGTCGAGTCCATCCCAGTGCCAGCGCGTGAAAATGGAGAGTCGGAGTCTGATCTTTTACAGCTTTCCGCGCTAGTAGTCACTGCATTACGATTTCACCAAGTTAACTGCTACCTGCTACTTTGATCCCATCAATATCCTTGGATACATAGTATTCCCTTTCTACTTCAGAATTCATGCTGAAACACTTACTTCGATCGATCAGATATTATCCCTCTTCGGCGATGTAAGCGCTGGATTGTGGTATATTAAGCACGAATGCGATCGTTATACGTCCACTAAGTTCTCCCGCTCATTCACTCCCATCCTCTAACAGTATGACCCTAGTCTCGAATGATCCCAGTTGGTGGCCACTCCTCAATGCGAGCCTTATTAGCAGCTATTTTATTGGTTCGTTCAGAGCCAGCCGCATGATGATGTGATGTCGATCTAACTTTTGGCTACGGTTACACAGTTGCTGCCTCTGTTGGCCTAATGTACGATTGGGGTGAGCATAACCGAGTATGAAAAAACTGTTGATATCCTTATGGTATTTCCAGCACTTACGTTCGGACAAGAGGTAGGTCGATCCATTACTGGGGCAGTCAACTCACTTAGAATTGTGTTATAGATTGAATTGATCTGGGTGAGCGGACTCCCACATTTAGCAAAAGAACAATGTGAAAATACAACTTGTTCATGGTAGAGGCAACGCTGGTCCCTAATGACTTTTCTCTATCTCAGTGTATGTACCTTGTGTTTCAGTATTTATGCTTAGCAAGTCTAAAACTGTTTTGCTGACTATTCTAGGTGCGCTATACTGGAATAGGATATGCTGTGTACGTTTGAAAGTTTAAGCCATTGAGGTTGCGCTCATTACCCTTCTCTCATAATCAGGATCAACATCTTGAGTATGTCTCCTCGCATAGACTCAGTTTCTTGCTTGTGACGGGCAGCATACAGCAAACGTGAATGTTCCAACAATTTCGACGACAGCCGCAGTGAGTGTTCCCACTGGTGCTTTCCATTTCCCTTAAACAACCGAACTACCATTGCAGAGGTGAGTGAGATTCTCGAACTCGTTGGTTTAACATAACGACTCCAACAGTTGTGAGTTTGTTTCAATCCTGTGATCTCCGAAGCTGATAACTAATGTTGCTGGATTTGTCAGGCCTTATCATAACTAACGCACTTAATTGGACGGGTGATGTTGTAGATGTGATACTGGGCGGTGAGCTATACACCTCCGTGATATTGAATTAACTGAAGAATCATGCCAGTCATCATGATCGTTCGGTTACATGCTATGTATCAGCGGTCCAGAAAAATGCTGATATTTCTCGTTGTAATCTTTGTGGCCATCAGAATCGCCAGCGCAGTAATCGTTGTTTTGAAGATGGTGCAGATGTATGCAGGTAGGTTTAATTATGTATAAAGTGTTTAAGTGCGTTAGGCCCATTGACAAATACCAGAGGAATTCATTCTCTCCGGCACCTATCTGTGCATGATTGGCTATCATGATACAGGAGAATTCCTACTTTTGGATGCCATTACTTGGACACTTGCTACTGTATGGGAGGTCCTTGCACTGTGTCTCGCGGGCTGGATTGCTGTAAAGCACTTCCGTGAACTACGACAACACTCAACAGGTAGTATTATTGGGGACTGTTCGTTAATGAAAACTCACGTCAGTTACTTCGTGAGGTGAGCTCATAGCATGAATGTGGTTCTTTGTTTTGCTGAAGTTCTGTACGCGCAAGCTTCATTGCAGTCTCTTGTTTTGAGCTCAGTTATTTGTCTCCGACGCTCTCTGCGGTATGCCGACATGTTATCTCTGCACGCGGTCATGATTCATCATTTATACAGAACTTTTACCTCCTGGAATCTCAGATTTATGCTGGTTTCGCTCAAATCTTCCTATTTGCGCAGATGTTTGTGCTGGGACCACGTCTCATTCTTAGCATTCGAGAATTTCATGCTGAGCTTGTGGCCGACTCTGACGCGGCGACCGCTATGACTTCAATTGCTTTCAAGGAGCGTGTCCACGTGACAAGTAACAGTAGTGTGTAGCCCGGGAGATGCTCGATATGATTTACAATCAGCAGATAGCCTGTAGGGAGCTGGAGAATCTGTTTGTTATTAAGTTTTGTCGCGGTACTCTATATAAGTTATTTTATGTTGAAACACATGGTTGAAAGAGAGATAACCCTAGGACAATGTTTCTACTAGCGCTAACTGTCTTGCACCCTCGTTTTCTCATTAATATTTGCTAGCAATTCATGCCCCTGGTAGTGTTCCGTGGAAATCTGCATAGTCATTCACCTGTTGATAGCATGACTCAAGGCCACGGCTACTGGTAGAAACAACCAAGAGCGTGTCATTGTAATCATTGTTTAGTGTCATCACTTATGTGGGTACGTACTCAGCTACGGTTACAATGAGAGCAGACACGTGAACGCGTGCGGAGGACGGCGAATCCAGACAAGCTTCCCGAGCATCCGACTCGGAGTAGTCACTTTCCAATGGAGTATGAGTAGCGCTGTATTTCTGCAGTCCCCGTGCTGCTTTTGGGCGTTTTGTGTTTGAAGAGTTCGCCTGAAAGCTGGAGGCACCTGCACTTGAATTCAAGGGCCTGTGGTAGTGCCCTGACAAGATCTCGCCAGTCGCTGACAGGTTAGTGGCTGAGGAAGTGTCCGAGTCTTCAAGAAGGTATTCACGCAATCTCAAGCATCTGCAGGATCTCTAGAACATGTGAAAGTACATCAAATAAGTAAGAGCAGACAACATGTGTGAGGTTTGTAACGTCAGACAAGCTCCAAACGTCACGTCCAAGTATGTAGCCCCTTCTGGGCGAAGTTTCAAGCAGGAGCAGTATGACGTTCTACAGCCTCTCGTGCGGCTTCTGCCCAATCCTGCTCGTACACACCAAGCTCAACTCCTAGTATAGTCTTATTGAATGTCATCAGAGTCAGTCCATGAGGTTGGCGAATGTGCGACTCCCAGCCCTCTGGGAGTCGCTCATGATGAAGGAAGCTATGAAGGTGGTCTACACGACCTCCAAAGACAGTGACTAGGGTTGCTGCACTAACGGAACGTTCAAAAGTGCGCTTGAAAATGGATGATGCAATAACGTACTTCGTGCTCCCAAAGATCCTGTGGAGAAAGTTGAGAGAGAACTCCTTATTTACTGCACGCGCGATTGCACGTCGCTTGCCGAGCATCCTGGAGAGATCTTTGGTGGTGATGAGATCATTGCCGTCCTCGTCCTTGCCGGTCGCTGCTGCAAGTAACTCCTCAATTAAAGGTACGTGTTTTATCGATTGGTCTGGTTGAAAAGCAGCGTCAAGGCCTGAAGACAAATCAGGTCAGATAATTTACAAGAACAAGCAGTGAAAATTGCTCACGTAAGAGAGAGGCGTCATGTTCAATACCATTGTGCAGGTCGAGTTCTTCCAAATCAAATGTATCTTCACTGTAGCTTTTCTTCAGCATGCGAGCGGCAAAGTGCGGCACAAATGAGCAGAAGGTAGAACTGAAGTTGTATGTTGCCCGGATATGGTGGCCAACCTCGACAAACGAGATCTCGCGGCCACTGCGTGAGATGATGCCTGGGTTTTAATGTTGTTACACCATCACTGCCACCTACGCTCAAGCACAGAGACTGGCAGGCTCACCATGGTTGGCCATCGCATTGAGTGCAGGGCAAGAGCAGCGGGAGTCGGTCCCCTTGGGAGGCCTATACTCGGGCCAGTACCCTCCATAGCCTGGGTGGCCTTCGGGGGTGACATGTCTGATGCGGCGGTTCCTCCTCACGAGATTGGAGAGCGTAACGAGAACATCCCAAGATAAGATCCCGATATCGAAGAAAAGACGGGACACGCCGGAGAAGAAGCCCATTTTACTTTCCTTAGGTCAATGATGGGTATGTCAAAGGTCATAAACCGGGGATGGATAGGTATGCTTCACTATGAAGCTTAAGTATATATGCGGGATCCGAATAACGTACCTAGTGTCACAGGACTGACAGGTATCCCCGACACCATATGTGTATATCGAACCATATGCACTGATGTAGGAGGGCTCAGGTGGGCAAACTTCCCGAAGGAACCAAAGGGAAGTGTCAGTCATTGCTTCTAAAATTGATAGTCTGACTGGGGCATAGGCTTCATCGAGCTCAGTCCGACTCGAAGACTCAAATTGTAATCTTGGACGTTTGATAGCTTGAATCATCGACACGGCTCTCAGCGCCTGCTTGTCCGACTACATACGAGGGCCAGAGGGACCCCGGTGTGTCGGGTTTGTGGAGTTTTCTGAACCTGAGTTCGAACTGACAGTGACAGGTCTCCTCATCAAGAAATGGCACGTACAGTACTCCGACGTGTGAGTGTCTCTTCAAGCTTCAAGTTCCAGGCCTTGAGTAAATGAAAAGTCACGTGATGTCGGTGTGCGCTCGGTTTTCTCGGTTCTTTCAAGCGTCGGTAATGAGCATGGCAGCAGCAAAATGCACGCCAGGGCTTGCTTCCACGTCGTACAAGCTCCCTTCTGTTACTTCAACATTGCGACATAAAGGGCACCGTAATGCCCGCTGCTTCTCATCCACGTGTCAACGAGCAGCCCACTCGCGCGATCACTATGCGACCCTTGGAGTCCCAATCACAGCGACGAAGGCTCAAATTAAGGCATGGGTCATTTTCTTTGTGAAAGGAATTATCCCTCACAAACTCATCACAGACACACTTTTACCAAGTGAGTCGTTCTCATTGGTAGCACCGGGTGGCTGCTGATGGACCACGCCGACTCTTAGCTTAGCAAGAAATACCATCCTGATGTGAGCCAGGACAGTACGGCACGGGGAAAATTTCACGCAGTGAGTGAAGCCTACGCAGTGCTCGGGGACGATCGGAAGCGGTACGTCTCAAAGCGCTCATCCGATATGCCGACCTGATGACTTGATGGCAGGCGAGCGTACGATCGTAGTATCCACCACGCATCACCGTCACAACCATCCTCTCAACACCCACAAGCAACTACAACACGTCCATCCAACCAATCAGGGTCACGTAATGCGTGGCAAAATAATCCACGTCAACATCAGCACCGCGACCCCAAGTCCAGCCATGCGCATGACCCAAACGCAACTTATGATCACCCATGGGAGCGTGCTCGTGCCGGCAAATACACGTATTATCGACCTCCCCCGGATGCTCATTCGCGCACATCCTATACATGGTCGCACACAAATCCGTTTTCTAGCCCACACGTCCAACGAGCGACTGGTCGTATGTCTGCATATCCACCACCAGGAACAGGCCCGTCTAGTGGTAGTAATGAAGATGTGACTAAAGGAGGACCACGACCGGAAAGAACGCAAACGGATGAGGACATAGCTGCAGCGGAGAGTGTTATAGGGCGTGTGTTTGCGGTGTCTGGACTTTTAACTTGCATGTTAGTGATAGCCCAGTTTGCGGGTGCACCGTGGGGCAGTGCGCATGCATGAATTCATGCATTGTAGAACTGCGTCGAAACTCGTGGTCAGTTGAAAGCCTAATGCTACATCAATTGTTCCGCGATGACCTGATACATACATTAACTGCCTGTCTACGCCATCTTCCTTGCGCGGGTATGTAACTCGTATCTACTGTCCATCGGTGCAGGCATCAGTAGTTTGTGATGTAGGGTCTTCTATGCGTCCCTGTGATGCACCGCTTTCACTCTCACTGTTGTCTTGCAGTAATTGCACCAGCAAGGCCCTGGTATATCCAAGTAAGCTCCCGACTCCCCGATCGACAAGTACCACTGTGAATACCACAGAGAATGCAATTATTACTTTCAGTTTGAATTCGCTTAACCGAACTTTAGTCTCATTTTCTTCTGGTCTGTCATGAGGCATGGCTTTCTGGGGAGAGGACGAAGCTGCTTGAGCTTTCAACTTCTCCTTCTCCCTCTCTCGCGTGATCTTGTTCATTGCCGTCCAGTATCCAGCAGGCGGGCGATATAACGTCGTCGATGAGCCTGACTTTACTGGATCCCAGAAAGTGGGATCAAGCGGCCGGGGTGAAGACGAGGGCACTTGCCCCTCTCGCAGTCCCGTGATAAGAGCAGAATGCAACTGCTCGTATTGATCGTATTTCCGTCTGCGATGACATTCAGAACCAGTACACCGTCATAGTTCTCCGAGTCTCAAAAAATGGGGCGCACCGGGTCTTTTTCTTTCCAAGTACAGCATAAGCCTCCGTAACCTTTTTGAAAATTTCGGGAGAACTTGAATCTTGAGAGACGTCAGGATGGTGTTTCTTGCTCAGCTACACGCGCGTCACTTCAACGATATGCATCGACTATGACCAAACCACACCTCGTAATACCTTTGCTGTAGCACCATATCAGTCACTAGAACGAACCAATAACGAAGAACGAAAACTGACTTTGATTTGGTCCTGCGAAGCATCTCTCCATAACCCAAGTGCGGTATAGTGAACCCACCGATTCGTCCCGCTTCCTGAACTTTGGGTAGGCTTGGATGGTGTAGTATCTCTATGCGAATGTATCCATGATGAAAATCCAAGTACAAGAGTGTGAATCCATGACGGTTTGCCATCATCGTGTTTTGGACTTTCGGTGGCGTAGTAGTGTTTGGAATGCGGTAGTGCGATGTTCTTGTTCCGTGATGACCATGGGAAGAGATTGAGAAACGGAAGAGAGGGTGGAGACCCTCTGGGTCTCATCGATTGAAGGCTAGAGCAGGCAGTTGAACTTCTTGACGTTCAAGTCGGTCGTTGGAACATTTAACGAAATTACTTTGTTAGCAGCTTCAACACGTGCTTATTGAATTCCGACTCTATCTTCGTTCCACCACTGCAGGAGACTGCATGCTCTTATATGATGGGATCTACATGAATGCTGTTGGACCATTGTCAAAATAGATATCTAAACTATTCATCCTGTGTCTGATGCTAAGCCTGTGCTGCCAAGCTTGCATTATTACATACTTAAAATGATGGCCCGATAATTTCAAATACACAATTGATGTAGGTCCCTTCCCTCTCATACTTCGCCTCAACTACTCCTCAACTACTATTCACAATGAGCAAAGGCAATTCATCGAGGGATTCAACTCAAGAAACCCACACATCTAGCGAAGCAACAGCTCGTGAAAGCTCGGTACGTGCCTTATGAGGATCGCTTAGTTGTTCACTTCAAAACACTGACATCGACGCATCCTTCGTCTAGCACCAACCCCGTGGCAAATTCCGTCAGTTTCTGGGGGAGGTCAAGGGCCGTGTTAAGGATGGTGTGCACAACTTGAGAACCTCTGTAAGTGCATGAACATGCATAATGAATGTCCTGGAATACGACTAAGATTGCCATAAGCGCTCGAAGGATTCCCGCAGTCGTGAGCCTAATGTCTATCATGAACGTGCTTCATCGATCCCGAATATTGGGGTAGGTTCTCATGCCTGCCCTCCACTCTCTGCGCTCTTCCTGAATTCTGGTGGTTGCACAGGTTCAGGTTGCTCCGTCCGGTGTAGAAGTAGAGGCTGATACCCAATCCGCACTTCAGGATGCACGGCGGGCTGCACGACGCATGCATCCACTTTTTGGACCTGTGATAACTGTGGCTTCTGTTGGCCAAGACTCACAAGCGGATCTCGACGCTGCTGGCGGTTTCCAGGACACATATCTCCAACCCCTCAGGATATTCGACGATGTTATCGGGAAGATCGCAGATGTATGGACCCTCCTCACTATCGGAACCGAACTAAACCCGTTCCACAGGTACATCCATATGCAAAGATGGCACTGGGCGTGTTATCTTGTGCAGCCAAAGTATGTTTTCTTCTTGTCTCTTCCTATCTCCCACTGCTCAGCAATCATTTGTGCAGATTATTCTAGCTCAAGCGGATCGCGACGCAGCGGTACTCAAACTTCTCAAGAAGTTGTGTCAAGTTTACAGCTTTATGATACAAGATCAGATGCTTGGCCAAATCTCGTCGATGCGCGTTATCCTTGGACAGATCTCTCAGCAGACCCTTGAATGTGCTCAATTTATCAAAAATTATTCGGAGACCAAGAACTTTTGTAAGTCTTAACAAGTTGTTGCGCTCTGCACCGGCTCAAGTTTCTACAGGGAAGAGAGTCGGAAAGAACCTCATCTCGGAAACGAACGATATGATCCAACAGTACAGTGACGTGTTGGATATGCTCATGCAAAACTTTCGGGACCAAGTCACTCGTGATGTAGCCATACACGTCCACCGTACGGGTAAGGGTTTGGACGTACTCGTGATTTGACATATACTCATACCTTTTCAGGAGAAATACTAGATCTCAGTGGTATGACTTATGCAGCGGGCGCAGGCTTAGATACAAGGAAACAATGCCTTCAAGGGACGCGCACGGAAATCCTTTCTCAGATCACGGAATGGGTCAACAGCACTGGCGACAACATTCCGCGCGTGCTGTGGCTATCTGGCCCTGCAGGCAAGGGCAAATCGGCCATCGCCCACACGATTGCTAAGTGGTTCGAAGACGTAGGGGGGCTTGGTTCATGTTACTCTTTTGACCGCCAACGAGAAGCAGATCGTCGCCATGAAAAGATCTTTTCCACGATCGCGCGCGACCTGGCTGATCGTGATCCAGAGATGAGGCGGGCATTAGCAGATGCAGTTCAGACCGCGAATTCGCTCAAGAATACGGCGGATATCACCCAGCAGTGGCAGAAACTTCTTATCGAACCACTGGGAAAGTCATCTGGGTCAACTGCGGGACCCATCGTGATCGTGATCGTGATCGACGCAATAGACGAGAGTGGTGGAATAGAGACACGGAGAGACCTCCTCCGTATCCTAGCCGGCAAACATCAAAACCCCGCCGTTCCCAAAATCACAGACCTCCCAGACAACTTCCGCTTCATCGTTACCTCTCGCCCGCTTGATGACATCAAAGACAAGTTTCGTGGTGTTCAGCATATTCGACAGATGTCGATGGATGATATTCCGCCAGCAGATGCAAAGCGAGACATCCATGCCTATGTATCCAAGGAGTTGGAAGGGCTGGATTTCCAGGACAGGGAGTTCGCAGTCCTCGCTGAGAAAGCTGATGGACTTTTCGAGTGGGCGCGTCTCGCCTGTGCATACATCAAAGAGTCCGATATGGGGCTATCTCCATTTGATTGCTACAATGCTGTGGTGTCGCGCGACCCTGCTGAGAGAAGTGCGCTGTTGCATGACATGTATCACCTCATTTTAGCAGATATCATGAACGGGCATACATCTGCGCATCCGCCGAAATTGCGTTTGACGAAGCTAGCGACATTCCGCTCAGTGATGGGACAAATACTAGGCACAGCTGAACCCCTTCCTTTAGCTTCCCTGAATGTCATGAGGTCACATTTTCCAAAGGAAGAGGACCATTTCGATGTGGAGCTTGTGGTAAAAAGCATGGGCTCCCTCCTCAGCGGGACCACCAACCCAGATTCCCCAATCCGACCCCTTCACGCATCCTTCCATGATTTCTTGACAGACAAACCATCCAGCGGCGAGTTTTTCATCGACCTGTCAAAGGCGCAATGCGACCTTGCATTCGCATCACTTCGAGTGATGGAACACGGTCTTCACTTCAATATCTGTGATTTAAAGTCATCATATCTGCCTAATAGCGAAGATCCTGGGCTGCAAGAACGAGTCCAAAAACGCATCCCCCCACATCTGTCATACTCCTCTCGATTTTGGACGTCGCACGTACGGACCACAGCTTTCGACATGGAGCTCGCGAAAGAAGTGAAATTGTTATTCGACCACGAGCGGCTGTTTTTCTGGCTCGAGTCACTCGCCCTGATTAATGCGCTCAGCGGTGCAGTTGCTGCCCTCCCGCCCATTGCCCAGTGGCTGAAGGTAAGCATACTGCGACTAGGTGTCAGATAAAGCTCTTACGCACAACCACAGGGCCATTCCGAATTCAAAGATGTCGCATCGACTGCAATGGACGTACAGAGGTTCATTCAAGTCTTTGGCAGCATCATTTTACACAGCACGCCACATCTGTATGTATCAGCACTCCCATTCTCACCTGCCAACTCTCCGCTATCTGGAAAGTTTTCTGCACGATTTCCAAATATTCTTCGTGTAGCGTTTGGACGTGACATGAACTGGCCGGCTGTTCAGACCGTCCTCAGAGGGCACACAAAACCAGTTACTTCGGTCTCGTTCTCGCCGGACGGCACCCGCATCGTTACTGGTTCAAGGGATGAGACTGTTCGATTGTGGGATGCAGGGACGGGGGAGCCAGTCGGTGAGCCCTTGCGGGGGCACACTGACAGAATTACTTCGGTCTCATTCTCGCCGGATGGAACCCGCATCGTAACTGGTTCTTGGGATAACACTATTCGGCTGTGGGATGCTGCGACGGGGCAGCCAGTCGGCGAGCCCATGCGGGGGCATACTTCCTTTGTTAACTCAGTCTCGTTCTCACCAGACGGCACTCGCATCGTTACTGGTTCTTGGGATAACACTGTTCGTCTGTGGAACGCAGTGACGGGGAAGCCAGCCAGTGAGCCCTTGCGGGGGCACACTAAATCAGTTTACTCGGTCTCATTCTCGCCGGACGGCACTCGTATCATCAGTGGTTCTTTGGATAGCACTGTTCGGCTGTGGGATGCAGGGACAGGGAAGCCAGTCGGTGAGCCCTTGCGAGGGCACACTTCTTCAGTTAACTCGGTCTCGTTCTCGCCGGACGGCACTAGCATCGTCACTGGTTCTTCAGATAAGACCATTCGGTTGTGGGATGCAGCGATAGGGAAGCCGGTCGGTAAACCCTTGCGAGGCCACACCTCTTTTGTTAACTCGGTCTCGTTCTCGCCAGACGGCACTCGCATTATCTCTGGTTCTTTGGATAGCACCGTTCGGCTGTGGGATGCTGTGACAGGACAGCCAGTCGGTGAGCCCTTGCGGGAGCACACTGATTCAGTTTACTCGGTCTCATTCTCACCTGACGGCACTCGCATCGTCACTGGATCTTGGGATAACACCGTTCGGCTGTGGGATGCAGTGATGGGGCAGCCAGTCGGTGGGCCCTTTCAGGGACATACTTCTTCAGTTATCTCGGTCTCGTTCTCGCCAGATAGCACCCGCATCGTCACTGGTTCGGCAGATAAGACTGTTCGGTTGTGGGATGCTGTGACGGGGCAGTCAGTCGGTGGGCCCTTGCGGTGGCACACTCATCCAGTCAACTCGGTCTCGTTCTCGCCGGACGGCACTCGCATCGTCACTGCTTCAAGGGATGAGAGTGTTTTGCTGTGGGATGCTGCGACGAGGCAGCCAGTCGGTGAGCCCTTGTGGGGGCATTATGCTTCAGTTAGCGCGGCCTCGTTCTCGCCAGACGGCACTCGCATCGTCACTGGTTCGGATGATAAGACTATTCAGCTGTGGGATGCAGTGACGAGGAATCGCGTCGGTGAGCCCTTGCGGGGGCACACTTCCTCGGTCACCTCGGTCTCGTTCTCGCCGGACAGCACTCGTATCGTCACTGGATCGGCGGATAAGACTGTTCGGCTGTGGGATGCTGTGACAGGGCAGCCAGTTGGTGAGCCTTTGCGGGGGCACACCGATTCAGTTAATTCCGTCTCGTTCTCGCCGGATGGCACTCGCATTGTCACTGGTTCAAGGGATGAGACTGTTCGGCTGTGGGATGCAGGGACGAGGAAGCCATTCGGTGATCCCTTGCGGGGACACACTGATTCAGTTAATTCGGTCTCGTTCTCGCCGGACGGCGCTCGCATCGTCACTGGTTCGGCAGATAAGACCGTTCGGTTGTGGGATGCTGTGACAGGGAAGCCAGTCGGTGCGCCCTTGCGGGGGCACACTGATTCAGTTAATTCCGTCTCGTTCTCGCCGGACGGTACTCATATCGTCACTGGTTCTGCAGATAAGACTGTTAGGCTGTGGCGTGCAGGGACGACGCAGCCATCGCTACAGTGCGCTGAGTCAGATCATCCAGCATCCTCAGATGAACACTGCACAATCGAGGCCACCATTCCCATGACATTGAACACTCATGACAATCACTTCATTTGCTTCTCGTCCAGCTCTATCCATGCGCTCCGAGACACCTCTGAGCTAACGGGGGGAGCATCCCATGGCGACCGCACTTCGACCCCCTTTTTCCTGAATAGTGACAGTGGGTGGGTAGTAGGGCCCGAGCGTCGGCTGTTATTATGGGTACCACCCGCTTCCCGACGCCTATTTTATAGCCCTGGGACTGTATTAGTGATACCCAGAGGAGGTCCTGAGCTTGATTTGAGCCGCATGGCACATGGACAACACTGGCAAAAGTGCCGCGAGGAGTGAGTCTCTCCAAAGCCCTTTCCATTCCTCGCAACTACTAAAATCAAAATTTGCAGACCTTGATACCAACGATGACCGCAGCAATGGATCTATTGTGGAGATTTCAGATACAATTTAGATGTGACCTGTTGTGCAGTGGATCATACTTTGTATTCTATTCTATGCGCAGCATCTAGTCCGAGATTAGGATTGTCCATGCGAACGACGTGAGCTGATTGTATGGCCGCCGCATCGTGATGCCAGTCTGCTTTGTGAGAGCATGTAACGACGGACAAGGCATGCTGATTCCATCAGAGATGCGGTTGCGCGCGCGCTGTGAATTGTGTTAGCATTGGTACTTCCTCATAGCGGACAGAGAAGCTGAAAAGAAAGACGTCGTTGTTGCGGTCATCCGTGGTCGTTCAAGCTTTCAAGTTCCCGAGTACATTCAAAGCGGGCTAAAAATAGGGTGGGACAAGATATGTAGTTCATTGCAAGTGTTCATACGGTACAGCATGCAATCGCGATATCCACGACAAAGGAGAGCATCATGAAAACGATAAGTGTGAAGATGTTGTGAGCTGTGAGGTACGAAGACACAGCTGGAGGAAAAAGTATTGGGCAAGAACAAGCGAACAGGAGATGAAATTGAGGCAATACAAAGGATAAGAGCTAACATGAGAAGTCCTGGTACGATAGATGACATCAAATTGAAATTGGCAGGGTGTTGCCCCTCCCCACGATTACATGATTTTAAAGGTGAATCGGACCAGAACGGCTTTCAATCATCCAAAGGCATTGCGCTGCTATGGACGACTGTTAACTTGCATAGTGATGACACACGCTAGCAAGCAAGGAGCTTACACCTTGACAGCCTTGGAAATGTGGAGCGGGGCACCCCCGGTGAGGGAGTGGGTTGACAGCATTATAGTAGAGCCCCCCGGGTGTTGTCTTATCATAGCAGGCCCACTGTGCCAGAACGGCCCTTAACCAAGAATCAAAACGCTGCTACGGAGGGCAGAGATAATCACTGGGATGGCTATGAGATACACCTTAAACCCCGAAGCTTAGGTCAAAAGTATCAAGAACGTTGCGTTGTTTGCATGATATGCAAAGAAGGAAGTTCAAGAACGATGGGAAGAAAAACATTCCAGCATCTAGCAAAGACGAAAGATCAAGAACGATGCAAGGAAACATTCCAGCTGCTGGCGCAACCGAGAAAAATGCTACTTGACGACCACCTTCTTCGAATAATACTCCACCACATACCTCTTCCCATCTGGCTGTAAAGCGTCCCAGCTAAACATCCGAACGTGTTCCGACGACCACACTGCATCTGCCTCCGCGATCACAGGTCCACGACCTCTGACATCCAACCAGCCTATCGCCTTCGTGTTCATCGTGAGCATATCTTCTTCGTCAGACTCGGTCGCCTGTGGATTCAGGAAACTCCATTGCGGAGCTCTTGCAGCACGCACTCGCGCTTGGATGAATCTCCTCAACGCCGGAGCAGTGAAGCGATCACAATTCAGTAATCGCAACTTTGTCATCCTGGGCGCCATATAGCATTCTTCCTCCGAGGTGCTCTTGAAAGGCCTAGTCATAACGTCGAAAAACTCGTCATCAACGCCAGCACAGTTGTCAAGGGTGAGACTGCTCCCATTCCAATGACGGAGCATGTTGATGAAATTTTTGGACACGTCCATATTCTCGAACGTAAGATAGTCGGTAAAGCAGACACGAAAGAGAGCGTTGACTTTACAGTCTGTGATTATTGTGGACGAGAGACGGGCTCTGATGAGGACTGCAAAAAAAATCTTGAGAACATTGCCGTCGTCTAGTTTCTCGAACGCGAGAGTTTGTAAACCGTTGAGTGAAAATGTAGCCCCTGCCAAAGTGCCTTGGTTTGTATCAAAGTGAACATCACAGAGAGTGAGATCATCGAGCACGGGAAGCTGGCTGAGGGTTCGGAGTGTCTGCCACAGGGAGAGCCCCTTTGCGTTTGCGCCTGAAGGACGGTAACGTGAGATGTTAACGGATGTAATTTTTGACATGAGAGCGGTTTGGGCTGGTTTTTGCAGCAAGCCATCCTGGAGGCAGCGACCACTGAGGTCGAGCGTATCTAAGACTGGCGCAACGAGAGGTCCATGAGAAGGGCGTGTTCGCGTAGAGTCTCCATCGTCGATGGCGCTTGCCAGCTTAAGGCTCTGCAACAGTTCGGCAGGTCCATCAAGGTCGGTAAACAAGAAAGGAAGTGTGGCGCTATGCAACACCGAGATGTGCAGACGACGGATGCGGTTCAAATGCGGCCGAAGCAATGCTCTGATGTTCTGGGCGCGCTGACACTCGACCTCATCAGGAGTGTCATGATCAATGACGCTGCGCGTGATTGTGATGTCAAGCGGAAGCGAACGCGACCACCGCAGGCATGCTCGAATTGCAGAAACATCGGTAGGATTTTTGTCCACAGTGACTGTCATCCGAGTCCAAAACTCGGGAACAGTCGCTACAACATCACACCAACGAGAACAAACTGCAGCAATAGCAAAAGGAAACAATGCAGGGGAAAGGGATTCCTCGTGTGTCCAGTCTTCACACACGACATCAGAGTAGAATGATTCGCGCTGCAGGGATATGTTATCTGCGTATACCAGGTGAAAGATCCTCAGGAGAATCTCGGTAGGGAGGTCGGTGGCTGGAGTGCGAGTTTTCAGGCCTAAATCCAAGAACAGAGAGCAGCTGCGCGCGATAATGGCAGTCGAAAAAGCAGACACGGCACTTTCCTGACTGATTGATGCGTCCTAGGTCCAGTATACGTATGAGATTAGTGTATCACTGAAGAATAATAAAATATGCTCACCATCACTTCAAAAGTAGTGCGGTCACAAGAACCGAAATATATTGGTCGACTCGGACTCGGAGGTGCAGGTTGTCACGGTGTCGCACTCGTTTGTTCGTTTCGAAGTCCGCTGCCTCTGCGCAGGCATTCAGCATGGCATCATTGGCATGCTATTATAGTTAGTCGGGTACTACTTACAGTCGTCTGCACACAGTCGTTTGTGGGCAATTTTATGGCCGGGAGTAGCAAAACTTTAAAGCATGTTTCTGAGACAGACTGTATTGATGCCAGGGGTCATGTAGTAAGTTCCATGGAGGAGCCACACAAAACAAATCGACGGGACCAGCGGCGGTGTGACAACGGCGAGGACCTTAATTAGTAATTAGTAGTTACATAATTCAACGCGCAGTAATTGACAACACTGCTTTACCCCACAAGTTCAAGTTCAACGTTCAACATTCAATGTTGAACGCTGCTCTAAGCCCAAATCTCTCAGTGATCGCCACAACAATAATGATGTCAAGCAATCTACAAGCTATGGACATGCACTTCAGGCCAAATCATTTGTTGAGCGCACACAGGTGCCTAACGAAGGAATCGCGGAAGGAATTAATATCTCTGTTTATAATGACTCAAGAAACGACATGCTTCAGTAAGACGTCTCAATGGATCTTACGCACTTATATCGAAATACAGACACGAGGCTTTTGTAATTGGGGTGTTGACCACGGCATCATGATAACGGTCCCAAAGCTCGACTCACCAAACATCTATCAATTTCCACTTGTCCCCCGCTGAAGCCCATCACACTATACAGCTCCACTACATACTCCTCATGCCATTTGTCGCAGTAGGATCAAGCTTGCAGCTCACTGCAGATGAAGCAAAAGCACTGAAGTCTTTGCCGGTAGCAACACAAGTTGAATCTCTTATCATACAAACTTCATTTCATCACTAACATGTACTCAAGATCATCGCAAAGAAGGCTTTACAGGGATCCACCACAGATCTGTTAAGGCTGGTTGATTTTGTTTCAACCCCCAAATCTTCCCGTTTTTCCTGCTTGGTGCCCATCTTTCACGCGACGCTTAAATCAATTCAAGTACCAAACTACATCAATCCTAAGACTATTCCTACCATCAGTACGCGCGAAGTGGGCTCTCATGGGACTGCTGAAGGTTTCTACGGTCACCTCTTCAGCTTTTGATGGCGAGGACGACGCCGTGACAAAGTATATTGTGAGGAGGTGGGATGAAGTATACCCGTGGATGCGGTTCTTCGCTCGAAATTGCCTCCCCCCTCCTTATGATGTCTCAGTTACTCCTCCACGCCCAGATCTTTGCAGTGTCTTCGACGCTGTAAAATTGTGCGTCACTCCGCTTTCATTAATCTGCACCAAATCGGAAGAAGGGCGTCACTTGCTCCGTTCTTCTGTTTCTGTCCAGCACTTTGTCGCGCAGTTATGGATATTGGTTGGAAATCTTAGGGGAGATGTACTCCCAGGCGACCCCGGAACTACAACTGATGGCCTTGTTTCGATGCTCCGGGCATCTTTTCCGCTAACAAACCAAGTTTGCGTATCTGAATCTGAAGATCCAGACAAAATCACCCTTCCATTATCGAATTATATATATGCTGCCGGAGGGGTGAAGCCCGTTGTCTTCACCCTCCTCAGATACATCCGTCGGATCACCAGAGATGTTACTGCAGTAGAAGAACCTCGATCGTGGACGACGTGCAATCGGAGCGTACAACAACTTCATTTCTATACGGTTGGTCTCCACTATTCCTTCCAGTTTATCCAGACTATCAGTCGCCAAGATGCTTCATGCCGTGCGCAACTTATCCGCCAAGGTTCGATTCGTACGGTGGTGGATGCAATTACGCAGATCTTACCGAGGATCTTAGTGCAAAAAAACAAGGAATTGGATTTTCATCCAGAGATGGGACTCGCGGGTAGGCAGAACGTTCTGTGGTCGGGGTACTCGTACATCGCATCCGCTATTCGCGATGCAGATGACGGAGTAGCAGCCGTATGCCAGGCAATCGATGCTGGCCTCCTTCAAACGCTGGAAAAGGGGGTTGTTTGCCCGCCTCACGCCAGCGGTTGCGATCACCCAGCCCGTGGCCGCTTGGGTGACATAGAGTTGCTCTTCCTTCTCGCCACATTTTTCATATACCACAGGGTCGTTGAATCTATTTCCCGACACTGGTTTCGCGTGTCAAGTGCTCCTATGGAAAAACGAGAGATACGCGACAAAGGGTTGGGGGTTGCTCTCGAACTCGTCTTGACATCTACTATCCATGCTATGGACCATCGCAGTGTAGAACCTATAAACTTCCATGAATACAGGTGCAGTGGTCCAGGAGTACGTTGATCATCTCTAATTGCATTATGTGGATACTGATGTGTGCTAGTGTCCGATGTGCACATTCAAGTTTGTCAGTAAAAAGCGTCGGTGCTCAGGCTGCTTGGTATCGATCTATTGCTCGGAGAAATGCCAAAGGACCGCTTGGCGCAATGGACACAAGAAGTGGTGTCAAGTTCTGAGGTGCACCGTTGGTGAGTTTCTTCTGTCCTCGCCTCATACTTCCAAATCGAATTGCCAACAGGGCCGTGGGGATCACGCGATATCCGTACGAGCCTTCAAGTTATTGCAGGCTTCGAAACCAGTGAGATCTCGGGAATGGCCAAAGACGTGGACACACGCGTTCGTGAAGCACAGCAGCAGTTCCCTGCATTCAGTCATAAACTCGTTCTCATGCTCGACCTGAGTGTGTACCCGCCGGAGATTCATGTACTCCCCGTGCACAAGGTTGAGCAATTCCCTGGGGAAGACCCCATATGGCTGGAGATCGCTGACGAGATTCGCGCACGAAGCGACTCGCCACCGAAAGGATATATGTTCTCGGTGGTCAAGGTCCACCTGGGGAAATCGAAGTTTACGCTGTTCAGCCCGAGCACAGCGTTGCGTATGGCATTTGAGGGCCAGTATTTTTCTGATGATGAGGTGTGTGATTCTATGGATGAAAATGAAGTCGACGATTCGAACACGCTAGGCGACCAGCACTTGGATTATAATTTAGAATCATTGGATGACAAGTGCTACAATGTTTGACGGCCCTTGTGCTGTATGTGTATTGGCCTTCGTTGACTATGCATACCCTTGCTTTACTCTGTACAGGACACATACAATACGAATTTTGTAGGTTAATGGTTGAATCGATCGTTCTGCGCTTTACTCGATTCCAGACATTGTATCCAGGCGACGTCCTGCATGTCCATGGTTAAGCGTCTTCCCTAGTCTGCATACGACAAACAAGTACAGAGGTAACATTAGTTGTGACTGAATTCTAGCCCGTCTTTCCACAATTCCAGGATATCTTCGTCAGGTACCATGGCTTGTTCCAGTGCCTCACAACGGTACGCCCGATTATGTACTTCGTCATCAAGACTTCATCACTATGAACCTTACATTGACTCTGTATATCAATCGATCACTGACCTGTGGTTTATACCATTACGAAGGCCTATGCCACGCAGACGGTTGCAGGACGTGTGCCACCGTATGCAGGAAGTATGTCACGGTCATGGTATTGCAAGTCATGTCCGTTCAGTAGTCACTTCAACTCATCTTTAGCTAACTCCTTATTTCCCTGCTCAACACCCATGCACCCACCCATGCCACGCCCTCACCCCATGCCCTTGTGACCTCCTCGCCTCGGACCTATACTCCTAAACATCATCAACCACCAAACTTGACTCGAGAAGCATCAACGCATGCGGGCCAAGATCACATATCATGAGGACCTGACTACGTTCTGGTTTGGTCGTTTCTGACATACGTACGCAACACTCGCTGTACGTGGTATCCTCCCGACGTGACAGACGTAACTATTCGTGCACAATGTAAGTTCGCATCATCTCTCAGCCCCGTCAATGATTTGTTTTTGCGATGCTGATATATTACTCATACGCGTGTCTTGCAGCTATGTACCTTAGATCGCAGGCGGGTTGTTTTCTCTGCAGACCTTGTAGATGGTGGTGCACATCACTTCGCAGAACACGTGAAGAAGGAAGGTATCCACATAACCAAGACAAGTATCATGCTTGGTGTTGGCGAGACAGAAGAGCAGGTCATAGATGTTTTACGAGGTGGGCTGAAGCGCATTCGTATCAGGACTGTAAATGCTGAATCATCGTTTAGAACTTCGCAAAATTAATGTCGATGTTGTGGCCTTTGGGCAGAGTGACGACACATGAAGGTTGACCCTAGGGTGAAGAATCTCGTCACACGGGAAGCGTCTACAAGTTATGCCCAGACAAGTGACATGATCGTGTTTACGATATTGTCTTTCCACGAGCGGATCCCGTTTACTGTCATTCTGATCCGACTATTGTCAGTATACATTACTATAAGTATCTAAGGATTATCCAGCATGTTTGGGCTGCGAGCTATAATGATGATATTCAAGTGACATACTGGATGAGCTCAAGATGACAGTCTTATCTCAGACTCCTTACCTGGAATTCCTAGTCGAACGTGCAGGTCGCGGTAGTCAATGCACAGATATATCTACGGTAAATCTACATTCAAAAATACTAGAGACAAATATTTAGCTGAATAGGTATTCAAGGCGTACACTAGTTAGGGGAAAGTATGGACCTCACTCTACCTCCTTCCTCAATTCGCAACATGGTCAGTCTCGAGCTGCTCCAATTGCGGTGGGGAAGTCCAACAGACACATTCCTCGAACGTCGTACTGACATGTACACAATTATCGTTGGCATGCGTATCCCAAATGCTGATGATAAAACGTGGCACGATAATTAATGGCGCGGTATCCTTATACAATAGTACGAGCTTCAGCACCACTATCTGTGCAGTACATGTATTAGAGCAGATCTCTCTAGATTCACAGGAGATCATACCGAAGGGCGGGCCCACAATATCGCCATGATGATTTGACTTGCCAGATTCCTGGCGTGATCCGATGAATACTAAGAAACACGACAAACGAAGGGGAACTTACAGGACAAAGTATATGACATGATACCGGACGATCATTACTATGTAGGTGCTAGGCTTCAATCTAAGTTCCTTTCGTTCTTTCAGGTGCTTCCCGAGGACGGCCATAGCAAGGACAACCAGGAGAATGTCATAGCATATGATGGGGATGGAAGCATATATCGCAGGCATAGGCCCGATGTGGTGGGTAGCCGTGCAGTACTTCACATTTGGAGTTATTATTACTTCTTGCACTATGCAACTGGGCATCAGCTTGCAAAGAATTCAACGAAAATAGAAATTCACCTGACATCGCTGAGCGTCGACTCCATAAAAAGGCATCCATTGATATATAGAGTGCGATGACAGGTAGGAACAACCCCAGTAGAACATAAAGTATGATCTTGGATTGGTTGTATAGGACGTAAAGACGCCAGATGAGAACAACTGCAAACGCAAAATCGGTAAGCGCAAAGGTGCGAGAACGTATGGATGACTTACCTTCCGCCAAGCAAAAATATAGAGAAAAACCCCATTGCATGAACAGAAGCATACCATAACCTATTTCAATTTCATGATGAGCAACTTTGAGCTAGTTTCGGCTGAATACGATAGGCTCACAACTAAACAAAAGGTCAGCGGCAGATCAGACCTAGCTGTAAAACGAACTTTTGACGTACGGCTGAATCTGGGTCAATCAAGAACTCTCTAAAGAAAGAATCGATACACTCACTGTTTCAGGTATATAAATTAGACCTCCCCCTAGCGCTAGTTAGTTAATGACGACTCAGTCTGTAGCACGCCACGTACAGACGGCGCAAATCCTAGAAATCAGCGTCAACATACAATGTACCATCTGAAGAATACAACCACTGCGACATACATTGCAAGGGCAATACCAAAATATCGAACCTGACATAGCAACAAAAATGGGAAACCAGGAAGCACTTCAGCAGAGTGGAGCTCACAACAAGGTATAAATATGCCATCACAGACCACTGTCTTTCCTGCATAACAGTCAGTCCTGGATCTTCGCATCATTGGGGTTAAGCTCTAACCCAAACAAACGTGACCTGCGATAATATGATCATGAGTACTCGACGATAATGAAACGACCCCCTCGTTACCTCTTTCTCGAACTGAAGCACTGGATAATATTACGCTCAGTCGCACTGCAAGGTTCATGAAAGCTACTGACTGTATTCATAGGTTATCAGGGTAATGATTACAACTGGAAACCGACGAATTTCAGTACGATGGTTCGTTTCCAACAAAGCTGACGAACCTGCTGTGTTGTTATTCCAGTCAAGAGCATAAATAGATTCTTTTAGTCCCGACATGAAACTGTGCAGATCAAATGTCGAATTCAAAGAGTGAGGGATGGGCTGCTAATCACCAGCGTACAATACTTATATGGCACATCGGAATCTCGTTAACTTGTAAGGGTTGTGAACTTGTGGGCGGTGGCGTCCTAATGAAAATTGTACGACATTAATGTACCAAGTTGCGGCACTACATTTTTTTCATTTGATGTCAGGAATCACTGTCCTCGATAATTCGCTACCAATGGAAAGTCCCAACGGAAGGGTCGTAAGTATATCACACGGCTGCCAGTGACAACTTCAAGTTGAAGGGTCACCCTGCGTTCCCGGTGGCTGTGACTGCTTCTTGGGCAAGATTCTGCCTTTGTTAGGTAGCATGGCGGTAAAGTTATCTACCCTGACATGAGAACATCAAATGAAGTGCTATCACCATCCATATAACCTTGACCAGCAAGTCAAGTGCATGATTTAAGGTCGAACGTCGAAATAAGCGAAGGGTTTGCATTGGACCTTAACATGTTGACGTCTGTACGGCAAAGTAATCTCTTGCATAGACATGGTTACATGATGTCTTTGAGGAAGACAACCGCGATCGGCTATCTTACATTTACCTTTGAGAATATGACTATTTGCGGAACAGAAATGACAGCAAGGTGGGAGTGGAGAGCAGGGACGATGGGAGTGGCACTAGAAGAGGGTAGGGTCATGAGTTATAGTATGAGTCCTCTGAAAAAAATTTATACTGTGTTGCACTATCGAATATGGACCTTGGCATCGCAAAAATTGCTCAACTGCCAAGATATTACCAAGTACTGTTGACATTGTGCGCTACAACTCTTGACATGGACAGGTCACTAGGAATCAAGTACTCACCATCTAGTCATGTCATAACCAATATCCTGACCTAGATGAACGTCCGTGTCTGTATTTACATCGTCAATGAGACCTACCCGTGTTCGGTTTTCATCGAAGTCTTTTGTTTGGTACCCTTTGGCACTTTGGGCCTTGGCACTTCCGCAAGAACAGGCGATACATACACGAAGCTTGTTCATGCATGATCGAGCTGTGTTGTACGCAGCTGCCTGTAAGTATATCGACCACATTCCTTCTCCGCATCACTACGTCTTATTTTCTCTCTTTCCTACCTTCAACCCATCTGATCAAAATGCCCTCTTCGCGGGTCAAGGATCTCATCAAGGACTTCGATCTGGCCAAAGTATTCACTGTTCGATCGAGGCGCCCATACGAAACAGACGCACGCAACGCAGTTCGCCAACTGCCCACCATGGAGGCGATGACTATCTCTGTAGACATCACTAACGACTTTCGCTTTGTTTCACCTCTCCATTCTAATCTATCGCCAAGAGAGCCGGGTCCCGAAGTCTCCACCAATGCATCTTTCACCGGATGCACCTGGGGCGAACCCTCTCGCATGGCTTTCAACGTGGTTTAGACATTTTCACCCGTTGTACAGGCCGGTGCAGATCCTATTCACCTACGGAGCGATGGGCGCAATACCAAGCGGTTACATACTAGTGAGTAAGCATTATGGGTAAATCATCTAAGCGCACGCTCATCGAACGAATTCCAGAGGTGCTTGTCCCTTTCCGACAGCTATCCATTTACGAGGGTCAGCCAAATTCTGACCGAAACTTCAAGACTTGGACACTCAACACTGCACGGGAGGTCTTCGCACCGTGCCTTGCAGTCTGGGTTGTTTTTAAACACTTCCGTGAACTGCGGTAACTACCAACGAGATGGTCCATTCGAGACTGTATTACCGGTGTTATTAAAAACTCGCTTTTTTGTAGTGCGAGCTCGATATTTTCATGTGATCAGATTTTTCGCTGACATGCGTATCAGCTGGGTTTGCAGCCGCTTCCTGTCTCAACCCCACCTCGCTGTCTTTGGTACGTGACTCTGATCGCCTTTTGCAGGATCTATGGTATCGGCCTTGGGGCCTTCCTTCAACTTTCCACTCAACAACCCCTCATCCTTTGTGTTTGGTATGAAACAATTGCTTTGCGGGAACGCGTATGCGTATCAATTGGTAATAGTGTACTACCTCAGTACTCAGTAATGAGTGCACTCGTTAAGTATAATCTATCGATTCGGTGTTTCGGTGAGAGACGTTTGAACAGAATTTGATGCTGCATTGCAACTTTTCCCGAACACGATGGTGGCTGAGCGTAAGGCAAACTTAATCTAAAAAAGCGCACAGTAGGGAGAAAATTATCGAGTGGAAGACCTCATGACTGACGCGGAGACCACCAAAGCAAAGTCCGCAACGACTTCATATATATGTATTCGTCCGATACAGCACCAATGGTGACCTGAGGCGCAGACAGGTTGGCATTACATCCGGGGACAGGCGGAGGGGAATGATTGGTCCCCAGAGATTAGCGAGCTCCTCTCAATCAAAGGACCACCATTGTTGGATGATGCAACTAGGTACATGACCAACATAACATCATCGTGCCTTCTTGATTTCAATGGTTCAGAGAAATCAAGAAGGCACAATGATGTCGTTGCTGACATGCAAGCACACGCGGACCATTTTCCCCCAAGAACGTATCGCTTTGCGAAAAAGTATCTCTGGACGCACTGTTGGTGAGATCGTCACTCCCCTGGTAGGATTCCAACCTCTCCAACTGATTCTCCGTTTCTTGTCTACTGGCACGAATCATGTCATCGTTATATGCGCCCACTTTATCGACTAGTGCTAAAGCGTGCAAGACCGCGTGAACGTGAAGTCGATGACACACTCCGCCGTCGAGCTTCCCGGCGCTGTCTTCTTCCAGATTGTGGTCCGAGTATTGTGGTTGACGAAGTAGGACCGAGTGAGCGGTGAGACGTGCCACTCGCATGCAGGAATGATATTTCCTATGCTAGACCATGAGTGCCTCATTCCTAACTGTACTTTCTTCACTCATCTAGTCGACCTCTGGCAAAGTCCACGTGCATATTGTCTTGACGTCGTGCTTGGCCATCCAACACCTTGAACTTTTGTCACAGAGGAAGCACTAGGTTGAGCTGGTCGGTGGGCATCAGAGTCGAACGTCGAGCTATGCTAACCTTGACAAAATGTGGTGCTGTGCATAGTCCACTGTGGAACCTGGGTGGCGGACCTCTTGACTTGTCGATGAGCAATAGACGGCGGCAAGGCTTCTCACTCCATTTTGAAAGGAGCTTGGCTCGATGGTTTCGTGCAGTAGGACGCTAAGCGCTAATTGATGAAGTCTTCTGTGCTTGTGTGCAGTGCCACTGTGCACGCTTAGCCAGGGACGTTCGATTTGCTGCGGAAAGAGCCGAGAAGAAATAGTCATGTAAATTTGAAACTCTTTACCTATAACTACGCGGTGTCGCGGTAGCACACTTGGAGGAGCTGTGATATTTCAACGTTTCAACTTTAAGATCTTAAATCTGATCGATATCATCGGTGGCCAGCGTGATCGCCGCATGTCATTCTAGAACTACCGTGATGTATTGAAGCACACACATATACTGCGAGGCTTGTGCATGCACGATTGGGCTGTGTTGTAGTGCACAGCTGCCTGTTAAGTATCTCGACTCCTTCGTTCCCCTACGTCTCGTATTCCCTCTTATCCATTCTCTTACCCATCTGATTAAAATGTCCTCTTCACGAGTCAAGCTAGTCAAGAATTACATCAAGGGTTTCATCAAGGATTTCGATCTGGGCAAAGTATTTGCAGTTCGATCGAGGCGCCCCGCAAAGAACAGACACACGCAACCTAACTCAACAATCACCCACCATGAAGGCGATGACACCATCTCTGCTGATATCCCTAGTGGCTCTTCCGTTCCTTCACTCACTCTCCATTCGAATTCATCACCACCAGTGCACCCTGGTTCTCTGGCCATTCCCTCCACCGGATCCTCTCGGGGCGATTCCTCTGCCCGCAAAGCATCTGACATGGCTCAGACATTTTTGCCCTCTGTCAAGGCCATTGCAGATGCAATTCCACTTGCTGGTGCTCCGATCAAAGCCACTATTGGTGGATTATTAGAAATCTTTCAAGTCATGGATGTGAGAGTTGTGTCGTCACGAGGACATTCTTGAATTTTAATGCTATCGCAGAGACATGGTCAGAATAAGGAGTCTGGCATTACGACTCGATCGACTACGTCTCGATTTATACTACGCCCCACGTGCCCGAGATCATCGTGAACGATCCCGGAGGGAAATTCTTATTGGGTATACTCCTTGTTGATGTTTGAATTCACCTGACATTGAATGCCACTTAGCATGCTGCTAGACACCTCAGCCACATTGACAGAGTTGCGTAAACGTTCTCTCGCATACCCATCCGTCACACAAGATATCGCTGGGTGCTTTACGAAAATCGACCGTTATCTGGCGGATTATTTGGTTGTGTTATATCTACTCTCTGAAGATTGTTCGTATTCGCTCATACTCTGCTCATTAGTTGTCGTCCCAAATGCAAAGCGGAGGTGACGTCCACGAAGTGTTGACAATTCTGCAGAGGCAGCAGGAAATCCTGATGAGAATTGAAAGCGCGTTCTTCCCTGGGCAGCCCTCTGTGGGGCCGGTCGTGACACTTGGCTTTGTGACGCTGGTAGATGCAACAGGCCGCTTACATCCAATACCGATGGACGTCTGCGACTCATTTGAGGTAAGCCTCGCCATAAAATCTATCTTGGAGAAGCTTACTCATGCAATTGTCTTTAGCGATTCAACGAGATGCTCCAACTTCTATTAAAACACGACTCGGTCGAGGCTCGAATTCAGAGATGGTATATGGAGCAAGGACAGTATGATTTGTGCATGGACGACGACAAACAAGTAACCCAACTAACAAGCTATCAATGGCCAAGTATTGAAGCAGGCACGAAGATCATTATGAGGGTTGTCATCGAACAGCAGACACCATCATACTCTGAAGTTTCCTACCGATGTCCCTTTTGCGGCGATGTGAATCGCCTTGACATTGGGCCTGTTATATATTCGCTTGAACGGCAGGCTGGATGCTCGATTGATTGGTTAGTGTGTTTATTTTCCCTTTCTGGGTCCTGAGTCCTGACAGTACCTAACATCTGGTAGTCGAAAATGCAAACAACGATTTCATGTCTCCCGCGGGTACTCCAGTACAAAGCGGAGCACGCGACCCTCTAACACCGACTCCAACCACACTACCGACACAGACAGGCGCCCGATTCGCGACGTGAATGGAGTTTCCGGGAGCATGCTCTCCCGCCTGAAACGGTTCTTTGGTCTTGTATATTTGTTGTCATTATCCGTGGAGACATATTCATCTCACTCTGAGTGACAGGTTGGCCGCGTACCGATCGACCAAGCACATCTTGTTCATGACATTCCCGCAAGCCAGACCCCCATTGCCAGCCTCCTCAATGAACATCACCCTACTTCTGACGTAGAAATGCGCCTGATTCGCAACTTTCACGTCCAGCAAACGATCTCCGACGATATTAGGGTTCTCTGCATCCAACCAAGTGATATCCTCAAATACACCAGCTACCCAACCGCCTCAGGTGGTATTGGAGATGTTTACAAGTGTATATGGAACCGTGGTGCGAGTTCGGATGATGTATTTCATACACTCGGTTTTTCTACACGTCCTGACTCTGACTTCAGGTGGCGGTTAAAGCCTCACAATTCCCAAATCTGAGTGATCATGAATGTGTCAGAATCAACAAGGTATACTGGGGTACAGTCTGAAGGCTGCATATCTGAACTTCGAATTACAGGAGCTTGACCGTGAGATCTATATATGGACCCCGTTGAAGCATCAATATGTATTGCCCCTACATGGCATTGTCGAGCAATTCGGCTCATTTCGAGCATTAGTTTCCCCCTGGATGCCGAACGGGACTTTGAACTCTTACCTTAATACGCATGAAACCCTCTCGATGATGGATAGGCTTCGCCTCGTGAGTTCTATCTACGAAGCCAAGTACCAGCACTTACCACATTTTCAATAGCTTAAACAAATCGCCGAGGGGCTCCAATATCGTGAGTGATGGATTGACTATGCAAGCGACCGACATAACTGATTTCTATGTTTCGGTAGTCCACGACAAAGACGTGATACACAGTGACCTCACCAACGTAAGTTCACATATGCCATGCAACCAGAATCTTCTCATCTTTATTGTAGAATAATATTCTGGTTGCTGCCGACGGTTCCCCTCGTCTTGCAGATTTCGCCATCTCGAATATCATGGTGCAATCCAAACCTGCCTTTGAATACCACACCGGTGCACTACGTTGGGTCGCTCCAGAGCTCCTCGATCCCCCGGAAGATCAACCCATACTATGCACAACCAAATCTACCGACATATATTCTCTCGGCGGTATCATGCTTCAGGTCAGTCTCTCGTTGGCTTGCTAGTGACACTAACATCCCCCGCGTGCAGGTCCTATATGGGAAACAGCCTTACTGGTGGTTGAAGAGCGCCATACACGTTATTTCTGCTAAGTTTAGACACGTAGAGCCCATCGACTCCTCCATCGAGATCCAACCCAATCACCTGGATTTCATGCGGCGGTGTTGGTCAATGGAGAGCGAGGTTCGCCCATCAGTAGAAGAGGTATTAAATTACCTTCAGGATGCACTATCGAATGAGACTTCGTCTATATAAGGTCTTGGTTTTCAAGCGATCCTCTGTCCTGTCTTTATGTCGACTTCGGCTGTGCGTTCTGTTATATATGATGTCGCTTCCGTCCCGTGTGACTTTCTAAGTGCCACATCATGCCCCCACCCATTGTTACCCTGACTTCCAAAAGCACTTCAAGACGCATGGCGTGCTTGTAGTGAAGACCGTACGGCGTTAACGGAGATGCCCATGCTGTCAAGCCACACATTCATGCGCACCATCCACCTATCGGCAAGTACTGCCTAGTATCTACTCGTGTATGGTGTGCTCACATTCTATGTATCAGGTGCTTTTGTCATCGCGAGAGTCTCATATCCATCCCCTACTCGCTTCGTCACCCACACAACTGTATATATACCTACTCCGGCTGCCACATACACGTCCGCTTATAATCACAGCTGTCTTCTTCTACGCCACCCTGGTCCCTGTCCGCCATGCGCCGTAACCGTCCGAAATGGATGCTTGTATGCACGCCAAGTCTCAACCGTCCACTGGTCTTCCTTGGTATCTTCAAACTCATCACCAGCGTTTCCTGTAGTGTCACTTGTAGTTAGACCTTGTTATGCGGTGTAATGGGCACGGACTGCAAGGGAAACCAAGGCCAAACCTCTATAGCGGGAGGCTGCGGCTCTATCTGTCGAGGACCGACTACGACAAGCCGCAGGACTACCGACTACGAGCCAGGACTCCTGCTACTGCGCCAGAACCCCTGGCACTCCCTGTGACCTGCGCCAGATCTCCCCACTACAGCGGGAATCCTCAGCATACATGCGTTGAGGTTTGCCACCCCGGTGAGGGAGTCACGATAGCCTGAGATGTGGGGGTATTCTATACCGATGCTTGTCATTCTTGTCCAATTAACTTCACTCCTACAGAGAGATGGGTTACATACCAGTGGGTAAGCATTATGGGCGAATCATCTAAGTGCATATGCTCATCAAACAAATTCCAGAGGTGCTTGTCCTTCCCGACACCTATCAATCTACGAGGGTCGACCAAATTCTGACCGACACTTCAAGGCTTGGACGCTCAACACTGCACGGGAGGTCCCCGCACTGTGCCATGCAGTCTGGGCTATGTTCAAACACTTCCGTGAACTGCAATAACGATCGACAGGATTGTGCATTCGGGACTGCATTAATAGTGTTATTGAAAATACGTTCACTTTACTTGGTAGCATGAGCTCAATATTTCACGTGCCCAGATTTTTCGCTGACATTCCACATCAGCTAGATTTGCAGCCGCTTCCTGTTTCGACCTCGCCTCGCTGCCTTCGATATATGACTGATATCTGCATCTGACCATCTTCTGCAAGATCTATGGTATCGGTCTTCTTTGGGTTTCCCTTCGACTTTTCACTCGACACCAGCGGGTTGGATTGTGTTGCAGAGTGCTACAGAGTGCTCTGTAGCACTCTCTAGTGAATTATGTTTTCCCGATGGACGCCCTTTGCGTTCGGTATGAAATAATTGCTTTGCAGGAACGCGTATATGTATTAGTTGGCAATAGTATGTAGTACTCAGTACTCAGTGATGAGCGCATTCGTCGAGCAGAATCTATCGATTCGGTGTTGTAATACTACTTTGCTCAAACACGATGGTGACTGAGCGTAGGAAAAACTTGATTCAAAAAAGTGCACGGGAGAAGGAAATATTATCGGTGAAGGATCTCATGCATCAGATGCATCATGACTGACGCGAAGATCAAGGCAAAATCCGCGGCAAGCTTACTTCATGCATACATATACCTTTGCATTATACAGCACTAGCAATCTGAAGCGCTGACAAGTTGACATTGCAGCTGGGGACTCCCGGACAGGCAGAGGGGAATGGTTAGTCCCCAGAAAAGAACGAGCTCCTCCCTATCAATCAACCGCCGTTGTTGGATTATGAACCTTATGAAGCGAAGGCGATATGTGTGATGTCCCTGGACCACCATGACGACATCGTTGTTCCCTCTTCATCAGGAAAAACCTCCCTCTCTAGTTAGAACAAATTTTCGAAAGTTTCGCTAATTAGATAGATTTGACGATTCGCGTTGCGGCCGTGTCCCGCTCTTAGCGAGTCAGTGATCTCGTGTTCTGATCTGCTTACCCGACGCTGATGGTGCAACAGCAATGTCTTTCTCTCAGGAAGTGCGTGATCTTGTGTTTTGACCTGCTTACTCAATGCTGATGGTGCTGCAACTGTGTCTCGCTCTCAGCGAGTGCGTGCTGCCATCTTTTTGACCTGCTTACCCGGTACTGATGTGTTATGGCCACGCCCTGCCCTCAGAAAGTGCATATTCTCGTCTCTTGACCTGCTGACCTGATGCTGGTGGTGCCATGGCTGTGCCCCGCTCTCAGGAAGTGCGTGATCTCGTCTTTTGAACTGTTTACCTGATGCTGATGGTTCAATGGAAATGTCTTGCTCTCAGGAAGTGCGTGATTTCGTATTTTGACCTGCTTACCCGATTACCACGCTGATGGTGCTGCAACTGTGTCCCGCTCTCAGGAAGTGCGTGATCTGATGTTTTGACCTGCTTACCTGATGCTGATGGTAGCACAAACGTGTCCCACTCTCAGCAAGTGGTGTTGCTATCTTTTAACCTGCTTACCCGATGTTGATGGTGCCGCGGCTGTGTCCTGCCCTAGTGGGTAAGTGATCTCATGTTTGACCTGCTTACCCATCACTGATGGTGCCACGACCGTGTCCCGCTCTCAGGAAGTGCGGGACTTCATGTTCTGACCTGCTTACCCATCGCTGATGGTGCCACGACCGTGTCCCGCTCTCAGGAAGTGCGGGACTTCGTGTTCTGACCTGCTTACCCGTCTCTGATGGTGCCATGGCCATGTACCGCTCTCAGAATGTGCGTGAACTTGTCTTTTGAGCTGCTCGCTCGATGTTGATGCCCTGACAAAGTCCTACCTTGTCAATGAGGAAGCGCGTGATGTCAATGCTGATGGTGCTTCAGTGACGGCCTATTCCCCTGGGGTATGTGATGACATCTGTTGAAATGTTTACTGTTTTTGGACCTTGACGCCGCCAGAACGAGTTTTTTTGGCAATGGCCCAACAATATCCCCTCAATCAAGTCACGTTTCACCCTCACGCGGTATGTGATGTTATCTTTCCAGGTTAAGAGCCAAATCTGACTTTTCACTGCGCTGTCAGATGCCGTGTGCTTTCATATCAATCTATCTTACAGCATGTCTTTGAGTTGATTGCGAGTAGCAGAAAATGGGTATCACCGCTTCGAGGAGATCGAGTAAGATAGTAATGATGATTACGATGGGGAGGATGGAGCGGAAGGCTCAGATGATGTGCTTCCAGCCGACGATGGGGAGGATCATGAGACAAATTATCATGGCGAGCTTTGAATATGGCATGATATTCCTACCTCCTGTACAACTGCGGACTCGGATTCATATGCTTTGATATCAGAATGTTTTTCAGGTGAACCTGGTGTGTTCAAGCTCAAGGTTGCTCTACGATTCAGAAATGTGCGGAAGGCGCTGCTGTGCTTCATGTTTTTTTTGCCGCCATCTCTAACCACTCAATTTTCCATCCCGAGCAGTAGCTTCAGACATCTAAACATTTCACATTAGAAGTTGTGTCTCATGAGAGCTGCACATATGCCTCCGAGTCGACCGAATTATGTCACACCAGACTGATGTATGCAATGCACGTACTGGCATCAAGATATGCAAAGTATATCATATTGGTGCATGAATTCTGGCGCTTTTTGCCGATGTGCCAAGTGGGTAGCGATATCGAGTGAGTCGCACATTAATTTGGACCCGCCAGCCTTCGTCGACCTACCGTTACATTTCACGGATTATTCAGAGCCATCATCCTATTTCCCGCATAAACTTGCAGTAGATGCTGCGAATATTGATATCAATTAACAGCCAAGTCACTTGAACATACCTCCCGCAAATATTAGACTGGGTTCCACTCACATCATTGTTTCTGCCCACTTGCATTGACCAATGCTGTTGTGGGACGACGTCAACGGGCAGTTCGAATAAAATCCGCATCCACGGTTCGAGACCATCATATCACAGGAGTATATCAAAACCTGAACCGAGGATAAGGAACCATGCCCAGTACTTGCGTTGTCTTCCTATCTTTCTCTCAACGAGGCTCAGTGTGGTAAGTTTCTTGCAGTGAAAATGAAGAGTGATCGGAATACGTCAAATTTATCCGTGTCGTGACTCTGATAACAATTTTGGTGACAAAAGAATAGCGCACTGGAGTCAAGCGGAGTCATTTTTAATCGACCGGTCCTGGAGGAGCCGTTCAAGATGATGCAGGCTGACTCAGCAATGCTGATTCGCTGATAAATCCATGTTTCGCGTGTACTCAAGCAGCATAGAGCCCTCATACCAATACCACTCGCATGGAAACATCCTCACCTGGAACAATTATCCAACATCAACCTGAGAACCAAGTACTCGGTTCAGCAAATCTGAGCTCAAACCCGAGCAGAAACCATCGTAGCAATCGTCCCAGAACTCGCGTTCCTCCAACGAATCCAGTCAGTTCTGATGTCGTAGTTGCTCCGGTGACAAGTAGTACAAGCAGCAGACAGCCTCGCCAAAACTTTAATCAGAACCGATCTCATGATCACAAACAGGGAAGCTCAAATCCGCGTAGACCACCTGGCGCCTCTCAGACCATTGGCTCTAGCCCTGTTGCAGGTGAAACAGGTGATGGAAATACACGGCCAAGGAAGAATCGCCCTTCAAGACGTCCTCAGGGAGTCACCACCGCGAATGAACCCAACACCACTGATTCTCAACCCCAGTCGCAGTCGAAGCGCCCATCCCGGCGTTCCAAATTTAATTCGTCACTTTCTGAATCGATACCATTTACTAGTGACTCAAAACCTAAAGTCGAAGTCCATCCCTCACCGCAAGCTTCTTCGCTGCCTAAGAAAGCCAAGCCTCCGAGACCCAAGGCGCCTCTCGCTGATGACCTCACTTCGACTCTTACTCACGCCCTCAGCACCCATCCTTATCCTGACTGCCCAATCTGCTTCAACCCCATTCGTCCAGAACAGCATACTTGGTCCTGCTCTACTTCAGATCCCTCCGAAAACCTCCAATGCTGTTGGACTACATTCCACCTGAAGTGCATTCGGGCTTGGGCTTCCAAAAGCGTTAAGGACCTTCAAGATGCATGGCGCGCTCGTGGCGAGGAACGTACTGGCGAATGGAGGTGTCCCGGCTGTCAAGCCAAACGTGAATCTGTACCATCCAGCTACCGGCAAGTGTTACTTATCTACTTTTATATTGCGTACTTACACATCTTGTCGTCAGGTGCTTTTTGTCATCGCATTACAGATCCATCCCCTACTCGCCTCGTCACCCCGCACAGTTGTGCATATCCCTGCTCCCGCGTACGTCCTTCTGCTTGCGGTCACGGCTGTCCTCTCGCCTGCCACCCTGGTCCCTGTCCACCGTGCGCCGTTACCGTCCGAAAGGGCTGTTGGTGTGGACGTCAAGTCTCAACGGTCCGTTGTTCTTCCCTGGCATCGCCAAACTCAACCTACTGGCGTCTCCTGTGGTGTCATTTGTAGTAAGCCCTTGTCGTGCGGGAATCCCCAGCATACATGTACTCAGGTTTGCCATCCCGGCGAGTGCAAGCCCTGCGTCGTGGCTGAAATCGTCGCGTGTTATTGTGGGAAAGAGGAGAAAGAAGTCCCGTGCGGCGACAGGAAAGATTGGGCGATTGTATGCGCTGTTGAGGGAGAGGTTGGCTGGGAGGGCCGCTATGAATGCGATGGTGTGTGTGGTAGGCAAGTATTTTTTCATCTTCGTCTTGCTTATTGCCTATGGTGCATGTTTGACGGAGGGTCGTGCATGATGCAGCGCACGTAATCAGATTGTCTCTTTACTCTAACGTGTCTCGTGCAACCAATAAAGGATGTGCCATCCATTCCAGATAATTATGCTGACGTTCCTTTCACAGACCTTTTGCATGCGGAGTGCACACCTGCGAGAAAGGATGTCATCCCCCGTCATTCACACCTCCAAGATGCCCGCTTGATCCATCCATCATGCAAACCTGCGCCTGCGGCAGGCTCGCTCTCCCTACTGTCGAACAACACGATCGCTATATCCACGGACCAGAATCAATACCCACTCCCAAATACGACGCTAGTGGCAAAGAAATTGCGTATTTCCTTGGACCCCGCATATCCTGTACTGTTCCTGTCCCTACATGCAAGCAACAGTGCATCAAAATCTTGCCCGACTGCTCGCATCAATGCGGGGTAAGCTGTCATACTGGCCCCTGCCCACCATGCACCGAGCTCATAGAGCGCACATGTCGATGCGGAGCGACGAAGAAGATGATCAAGTGCGGCGAAATCATCGAAACCAGCGAAGGTAACGAAGCCGGGGATGTCCTTTGCGATCGAGCATGCATAGCCCTTCGCATATGCGGGCGTCACCAATGCAACCGCATCTGCTGCCCTCTCGCGTCTCTTTCTGCTGCACAAAGAGGAAAGGGCAAGAAACGCGCAGGATTGCTGGACGAGCTTGGTGCTGACGAAGGCGGACTGCACGAGTGCGACCTACCATGTGGGAAGATGTTGAGCTGTGGAAACCACCGGTGCGAGCGAAAGGACCATCGAGGCGCATGTGGGGTGTGTCTGCAGAGCGTTTATGAAGATGTAAGCAGTTTTTTCCTATTTACCATCGTTGTGTTTTGGCCTGACGTTCAAATAGCTCATATGCCCGTGTGGTCGGACGGCTTTGGAGCCCCCAATTCCATGTGGTACGATGATGACTTGTAATTATCCGTGCGCAAGGCCTTCACCACCGTGTGGCCATTCGCGCGTCCCTCATGCATGTCATGAGGGCGTTATCATCGCTGGTGCGGACCCAAGCCAGCCAGTGGAGGCATCTCCTTGCCCACCGTGTCCGTTCCTCACAAGCAAACAGTGTGCTTGCGGAAAGAAGATGGTAGATAATGTCAGGTGTGCGCAGGAGCGGGTGAGTTGTGGTACTGTGTGCGGAAAGTGAGTTTTGTGTTTGTCTGATAGTGATTGTATTGAATAACATTAATTTTCCTTCACAGATCGCTAGCATGCGGTTTTCATCATTGCGAACGCCTGTGCCACGCAGACGATTGTGGGACGTGTACCGCTGTATGTGGCAAGTCTCGCAAATCATGGTAAGTTCTACATCTTCCATTCCCCCTCTTCAGCTGATATACATTTCTCCTTTAATCTAGCTTGCCAGCACAACACCCATGCACCCAAACATGCCACGCCCCAGCAGCATGCCCTGAAACCGAAGCCTGCCTCACGCTCGTCACCCTTACCTGTCCCTGCGGCCTCCTCCGTTCCTCTGTCCCATGCTCCCAAGCAAACTCAGCCGCCCAGCTCAAATGCACTGGCGAATGCGCGATCAAGAAACGCAATGCGAGACTTGCAGATGCCCTTGGCATCAGCCCTGAGAAACGCGAGGGTTTACAGGCCAAGGTCACTTATAATGATGACCTAGTGACTTTTGCGAAGGCGAACAGTAAGTTTGTGGGGTTAGTGGAGAAGACGTTTGCAGAGTGAGTGGTGGTTTTCACAATTACCTGATGGGCATTCTCACATCATCTTCGTTCTAGTTTCATTACTTCTGATAAACGCACACAAGTCCTGCCGCACATGCCTCCTGAACGACGTAAATTCGTGCATGATGTGAGTTCATATTGTTTCTCCCAGTTTTTGAAACATTGTTTTCTGTAATACTAATATATTAACCGCGCATAGCTCGCATCTATCTACCGCATGGATACACAAATGGTTGATCAAGAACCTCACCGAAGCGTACAGCTCATCCGGCGTGTCGACACGCGCATCCCGACACCACTTTTATCTGCATCTCTCTCATCTGCATCCCCATCATCTGCAGTCCTAGGCAAACTCGGTGATTTGCGAGCCCCGAAAGCTGTGTCGGGCGTGACAAGTGGAAGTGGAGTATGGGCCAAACCCCAACCAAAGGTTGCAGAAGCAGGCGGGAAGTGGACAGCAGTCGTCTCGCGCCCTGGGTCCGGGAGTTCTTCGCCTGCGCCTGGTGCATCCTCGAGCTCGGGAGGGACCCAAATTGGTACTGCTACTTTGAGTTTGAAGCCGAGTGTTGGGGCGTGGGTGTCGTCTTCTGTGCAGCGCGCGAGGGAGGCAGCAAGTCCAGACATGGATGAGGAGGAAGAAGCGGTGCCAGATGATTGGGAGGATGATTTGTAGAGTCAGTTGGGAGCTTGACACATCCTAGCGATGATGGGAAACATTAACAGATGGATCTAGCTGTGGTCGAGTAGACATAAGGTTTGGATAGCCATCAAGGTCTGTCTCGAGAATATATATATATTTAAAAAACTGGCAAGGCAGGAAAATGAGGCAAGCTCTGTTGAACATGTTCGAAGAGCTGAAATTCACAATCTCTGGTAGCTGTTTCACCATTTGCCTAAGTAGCTGCGTGATATTGACGTTGGGAAGGACAATTGCCTCTACAGAGTTTGACAAGCTCACGGAGACATCGACGGGATATGGACGAATATCTGATGGGGTCCCGAGCTGCAACGTCATTGTGATCTTGCAAAACGTGGTTGAGAGCGGAGGTGTCTCAGGTGTACGAATTGTACCATGAGCAGTACCGGGCATAGGCGGTGTCCTCAACTGCCACTGCAAGTGATGCCAATAGATGGTGCCAATAGAATGTCAAAGAAGCATTGGAATTTCGAAGGGCAGAAATGTCACCGCCTGGAGCTACCTTTTGGGAGAAATTAGCAAGACAGTCCTGCGTCATCTCCATGCCCTTCTTGATCATGGCTTCGACCTCATCCATATCTTGATTTGGAAACAATGTCTGCAGCGAAGAAACCAATAAGGCGACCCTAATGAATGGCTGTAGATACTTACACCACGTGCCAGCAATTCATTGTTAGTATCGTCGACGTTGATCGGCTCATCTCCCCGGACCCAAACGTGGAATTGAACAGAGGCGAGGTGACACCATGTATGACCTGCGATCACTATGTGTTTATCGTGAGATCGTGCTGGATCCCCTTGAAGCGAATGAAATGAAGAGGGCGAACGAGCTGATGTCTCATGGCGTAGCATCTGCCATGCTTCTGACATACGTTCAGGTGAATGATATGGATGATGCTCGTCAATAACAACCATTATGGCCATCAGGATTTCTGGACGCTCGGCAATTTCTTCCTTGATTTTGCAAAGAACCGAATCTGTGTCTTGCGCAAATGCACACTCCCCGATGACATGAACCTTCCTATGCCCCAAATGACCTCGAGTCACTGCGACAGTCCGAATTGACATGTCTGGAATGATAGACCCCAGCTCAAAGTTCATGGATAACGTGGTAGACAAAGCTCGTTGATTGTGAGTGAAGCCGAGCAAAAAACCAAAGAGTTCTTGACCCAAGTAACCGAATGGAGCTTCGTGTATGTCACTGCATGTTTCGATGAGGAGAATGTGATCGTCCTTGAAGTAACTCAACCTACAAGAATTCAGTACATTATTAGTTGCGAGAATTGATCCAATCACCCTACCTTGGTCTTGCTGGTAACGTATGCCAATTCAAATCCATAATTTGGGATACTGCTGAGTACACCTGGTAATCGACATCAAAAAACTCCTATTACAATAATCAAATGAGCGCTCGCACCCCGCCTATGAATTCGAGCATACCACAGATTCCTCCTCAGGGTCTGGCTCCATGATATACTCCAACACATCCCTGCATTGATCTTGAAGAACGAATGTAACAATCAGCGTAAGACTTAGGTGAGCGAGTGACAAATACCAAAATCAATGGTGTCAAGGTCAGCAACGATGAGAATGTCCTCCAAATCATCTGATGTCAGACTCGTATTGTCGGCGGGGAGTATCATCAGAGTGGAAGTCAGTGCAGTTCTGCTCTGGGCACAAAGAATTTAGTCGCTTGTGGAAGTTGGTCTCCTTACGAGTTGGTCGAACACAAATATTACAAATATTTCTATACGTAAGCTTGAGGCGCGCAGCCGCCGCCACAGTCTGCTTCTTACCTGCCGTTTCAATCCGTCAAAAGTCAACTACCGGAGGAGCAACCCATCATGTCGACCAAATAAACCACTCTGGCCCATCAGCCGTTTTTATCTGCCCAAGCCGAGTCTTGAAAATCGGGATAGTCATTACACGAAATGTTCACTGTGTCGCATCGAGTATTACAAATGTACTACTGCTGTGGCAAGTTGTTGCATGCGAGAGTTTCAACCTAATGGCCATGTGAGTTTCGTGCATTGTATTTCTGTCATTGGATCAATGACTCTTCCCCCGAGGTTGTAGTTTCTGTGGATCGTGACGTATACCAACAAGACATCTCATCCAAACAGTCATCGCTGATTGATCCTTCATCATACAAAACCTGTGTTTATGATATCGCATACCTTTTTGGTTCCCATCGTGAACTAGCATGAAAATCTCATTTTCCCATATGGACTCTCTGGACCCTCCCTGTTTCCTTCATCTTCTACGCCTTCCACACTCGAGGTATCAACTGTCCTGTCTGTGGTACACCGCCAGGTTTCCGTGTATCATATATCATTATATGATCACGAGAGCCACTGGTTCACTGATACTGTGCGCAGGAGCTTTATGAAACTTTTCTCTGGGGATGAACAATTGCACCAAAACCCTGCTTAAACTATAGTGCACGCTCTTTTGTTTCTACTACACCTCGGGCCTCACCATGGATATATCCTGACAATTACGTTTCTCACTCATGCAGGATTGTCAGTTTTCGTTTCAAATTTCCTTGCCAGGCCTGCCTCGGACGACTACAGTATTATGGGCTGTTTCTACTTCGGTGCAGGGTTTGGCTCAGTTAAAGACAAAGCCGATGTCCTTTCAATTAACATGCTCACCTCGAACAAGAATCACTTCTGCGTTGTTGAATCTGTTGAAACATCAATGCTGAGCGCTTCCAGTGAAGCATAACAGCTAATTATGACCTTTGGAGACGGGAGGCTGATCTACAACGCTCTCAGTGACAGTGTTGTGACGAATTTTGGTAACATTAACGATACTATGGGAGTGGTTGGGTGTTTTGTGTTATATTTGCAAAACCAACCGTCACGCCAAGCCTTACAATGAGATTGATAACCAAACATACTCAGTAACCTCGTTCGGCCCCGTCTGACTTTTCATGGGATCCGATACTTGAGCCCAGAGGTCTATTCGCCCTACTTGTACATATGTTCCTGCTAGTATGGTTGATGACCTGCTTTGGATCAACAACTTTGCGTGCTGTAGCTCATTGGTGAGTTCCGTTATACTTGTGTTTTTGGATCTCATAGAATTGCAAATCGATTGGCGATAGTGAAGCACCGCGCTGAGCGGCTGGTGTGCATTCCACCGAGAACAGCCGTTCACTGGAAGCATTACTTTTGTTAACCGACACATTTCTCATGTCACAAGGTTATGTTAAGGGTTGGAATGGTTAGTTGGTCATGAAACAATGGAAAAAGTTGAACAGGTATGGACGTCGTCATCAGACAGTTACAACGCATTCTTTCACGTCGGTAACCAAGTTTGAATCAGAATCACTGCCATTCCTGTATGTACATCCTCATCGTCACACCTCGGACTATCTCGGAGTCCTCTGCCACGGTTATCAGCATGAGGTAACAAATGTTGACACCAGCTTCTACCCTCTGAGAATCAACAGCTTCAGAGTCATGACTGGTGCTCTAGATGGATGAATATTTACAGTAGACTTAACCTGCAAAAAATGTACGTTTTTTGTGTACGTTATTTTCAATGCAAGGGCAAGAAGAGTCTAATAGGCCGGCAGGCACTTGACCACCTCATCAGAGCTGCGAAGACGGCTCTGAATATAGCTTTATGTACATCAAAAGTTCGTGTCCGTGTTCTACAGCAAGTTTGTATAGGCTGACATTGAATTCCATCTGCGCCACTACTTCGCCGCAGTCACCAACATTTCCTGACGACGATAACTGACAGTCTTTGTTCCTCGGCTATTCATCCAGCACAGTCTTCACAAACTGTCCAGGTCTGCTTTTACGTTGAAAATCACCGTCCCTTGCAAGCTCATTAATCATTCCAAGTATCGTTTTTCCAGTGTGTTTCGTAGCGCATAAGCGTACAATTGCTATCCTGAATATTCAATATCTCCCCGCAACGAAATGCAATAAAAACATAGTATTTGAAGGGCAAGGTTACTGCTGGCGAAGCTCGGCCTTGCTCTAGTTCAACAGTGCGCTTGGCGCTGTAAAGGCAGATTGGCAGGGTGGGAGAGGTGCTATCTTTGGACCTATTCCATTTATCATTTTCCGGTGTCATACTGACATTGTCAAGAGGTTGTTAACGTTACAAACCAATCAGGTACCCCCTCACTCACGTGATAATACTGACAGCAAAGGCAGAAAATATCATCACTATACCGTCAATTTCGATGATACAAGCGCTGGATGGTCATATATCTAACATGAACACCATCATTATTCACCTACCAAGTTCCCCATCACTGACATCCGTCCTTCAAACATGACCCAAGCTTTGAATGATCCCAGTTTGCGGCCATTAATTGACTCGTATCGTTTTTACAGCTATTTTGTAGGTTCGTAGAGAGCCAGTTGGATGGTGTCGGTTACAACTTAACCTAACCTTGACTGTGGTTTTTCAGTTGCCGCCTGTACTGCGATAACGTATGATTGGGGTGAGCGAAATGGGATTAAAGAATAATTCGTTTTCTTATGATTTCACCAGCTCTGACACTTGGAAAAGAGGTACGCGCTCATGCTATTACTGGCAGCCTTCTCGCTAAGAACGGTGTTATAGATTGAATTACTATGGGTGAGCAGAGAGTCTCGTATCAGAAGAAAAACAGGATGATACAATTGATTTGGGTAGAGACCACGCTGGTCCCTCATGACTGTTTTGTATTTCGTTGTTCGTATCTTTACTAAGCGCAGTTGGTAAGTTGTGCTCACATCAAAATGCTCTAGGTGCGCTATGCCGGAATACCATTTTCTGTGTATGTTTGCAGGCCTTGACTGTCAGTGGGGCGCTAATAAGCCATTCCTCACAACCAGCATGGACATGCTGAGTATGCTCTTATCTATGCTGTGTTTTTTTATTCTGATCGGTATATTGCAGTCAGCCTTCCATCAATCTTAGTGACAGATGCAGTGAGAATTCCGCACTGACACTCGCCATTCTCGTTAACTCCACTCCTGTGTAGGGGTGAGTGCGATGCTTGACTAGCTTGTTGTTTCAATATCATGACTATTACAGATGTGAGCTTTGTTGGAGCCTTTTATCCTACGAGGGTGATCACTGATTGGGTATTTCAGGCAATATTATGAACGCCACAACAAATTGGATGAATGGGGCCATCGATGTCCTTCTGGGCGGTGAGTACTGCCATACTCAGTCATATTGACCTGGTTGAAACATTATACAAGTCATCTTGATTGCACGGTTACATGCCATGTATCAGGGATCGAGAAAGATGCTTATCTTTCTCGTAGCGACCTTCCTGGTTGTCAATATTACTTGCATTGTGATGCTCGCGATTGGATTTGAGAATATTGTTGGAGGTAAGCTTTACTAGTAGCTATGAGTCAAAAAACCTGGTTCATCAGATAAATATCAGAAGAACTTCTCCTCTACGGCATCTATGAGTGCTCGTACAGCTACGAGAAAGGCGTCCAACGACTGATCATAATGGTTTGGATTCTCAATACGGTATGGGAGGTTCTTGCACTGTGGCTTGCTATCTGGATTGCTGTAAAACACTTCCGCGAACTGCGAGGGCCATCAACAGAATGGACCATTGGGGACTGTTTCACCATATTACTCAAAACTCACGTGTTTTATTTTGCAATGTGAGCTTGTGCTTTGAATGCGCTCGCCTTTCCCCTGAATTCTCCCATGTGCTAGTTTTGTTGCTACGTCTTGCCTCCACATCGGCTTTCTTTCTCCAAAGATCTCGGTACGCCAATTAGTCATTGACATCTCCTGTATGAGTTGTTCACCATTTTTATAGCGCTCGTGGTCCAAGGGAGCCGAGACATATTATGGAACTCTTCAAATCTGCTCGGTAGTGCAGAAGTTTGTGCTGGGACCACGCCTCATCCTCGGTGTTCGAGAATATAACGCTAAGCTCGCGGCCAGCTTCAATGCAGGAACGGACATGACTTCGATTGCTTTCCAGGAGCGTGTAAGTAGCGGCCGCGGTAGTGTATAGCACGGAAAATGTTTGGAGGAGCAGGAGAATTTTACTCAAGTTTTTCCCGATCAAGTTGTATTAAGTTATACTGAGTACCGTACATCCATGCCAGTCAATTTAATTCTATGTATTCATTCTGCGTTACATAACTCAACAAAGGTACATCATCAACCGCTAGCTCTACCTACGGCGACCATCGTTTCGTCCGTGTCCCACCGCAAACTCGATTCTTCGACAAGCCTCGTCCACCAACAGTTGACTCAGGCTGCCAGATGCATCTGTCAGGATCACCAGCGCTGTAGGATCACCATAAGCATCAGAAGAACAACCGTTCTGAGTCCCTGGAAGCATTGCACAGCGCTCTAGCCCCTGACGAAGCGATCGTGATTTCAAAGCTTCCACGCATCCCGATCTAGCATTGACCACGAGAGCCACTGGAAAACAATGCAAGATAAAAAATTACCGAACAAAGGGGGAAATAGTCTGAAAGATCACAGTGGATGAAAGGGAATCATATATGACGAGTTGGCTGGGACTGTATCCAGAGCACTCGATCATCATCTCAATCATTTCACGTACAATGTCCTCGCCATTCGAGCAATTGTCAGTCTTATTCAAAGAATTCGTCCAAACCCTCAAGTTCCAGGTTCGAAGCTACAACACCATTCTTCAGCGTTACATAACATGCTAAACCTCACCTCAACACCACAGATTTCCTCGTCCACCCAGGAGTTTCAAATCGACATCGAGCGCCCCCCTAGAGAAAACCGCGAACAACATTACGGCTACCGCATCACCCAAGATTTCATTCTCGCCTTCGAGAACGAAATCAAGAAGTTCATCGATCCCGCCGATTTTTATGATCCAATGTGCGCATCGTTGACTCGTAATTGGCTTTTGAAGGAGTTGCGCCTCCGTCAGTTGGATTACAAGTGTTGTGTCGACCCGGTCTTAGAGCCTGACGATTCGGCGGATGAAGACTCGGAGGGGGACAGAGAAGAGTTAGCTGGTGAAAAGGAGGACGATACAAAGACTGATGAAGATGAGGGAGGTCCAACTGACCACGAAGACACAGAGGACGACACGGAGACTGATGAACAAGCATCGAGTCACTATGAAAACGAGAAAGACGATACAAAGACTGACAAAGAAGGCGATACAACTTATTACGAAGATGAAAAAGACGACGGTACAAAGACTGATGAAGAAGAGCCAACCCACTATGAAGATGAGGAGGACGACCCAAAAACTGACGAAGGTGATCCAACTAACTTTGAAGACGAAGAAGAAGACGACCCAAAGACCGATGAAGATCAGGGCGATGCAAGTCACTATGAAGACGAAAAGGATGACGGCAGCAAGACTGATAAACAGGAGGCCATTGCTAATAACCATCATGAAGATGCAAAGGAGGACGAAGATGAGGGCTATACAAGCCCCGATGATGAAGACGAAACCTCGGTGTTTGGAGACGCCGACAATGAATTTGAAGTCGAGCATGATGCAGAAGAGGTGGTGGTGGTCATCTCCGTTTGTTCGGACGATCCCGTCAGCTTTCAAGCACGACCTACACAAGCGCAAATGGACATGATGACGACGTTGCTTAGCCAACCACCTCAGTGGTGGCTGAGCTATAGGGACATTTAAATGTACTTTTGTTGTGGGTCAATATGCAGGAACATAACCTTAATTACTCACAAGCTCCCATTTCCGAGTTGCCTTTCGTCACCCCGCTTCGTTACAAAAGTACCTTCGCACTGTCCAACCACTCATCAGACAAAGGATATGCCTCCCCCGTGGTTATCATTTGGTACTTGGAGCCGTGTGTGTAATGATGATTTCAAGGTCGTTCGGCTCGTTCGTGTGCCCAAATATGTGAAGAAATGGATTGGTACGATTGATCTTGATATGAGCACTACGACACGTGTATTGTACTAGCAGGTCTTGACGTCCAGGGGGTTGGACAGAGCATCGATATGCACGGACGACGTGCGAAGGATAACGTTTCGGTAGACAATCGAGTTGACTTTGGACAAGGGCGGCCGCCCCAAGGTCGTGAAACGAGACAAACTCCCTGAGGATATGCAAGCACTGAGCACCAAGTTCGAGCATCAGGGTTTGACCGTGCTGTACTACATTGTTTACCAAATATAAGTTGGGGTAGATCAGTGCATCAGGTGCATAGCTTGAATATCGGCCAGATAATGCACAGCGACCACTAAATGAAAGAAAGCTCGCGCAGAGGGCGAACCGGCTACCGCGGATGCATTTGGCAAGTTACGTCATCTGTAGCCACAGACTATTCTTCCATACTGATAGGCGTGAATGTCCATGAGTAGTGGCCTGTGGTGAGGGAGAGCGATTAGAAGGTAGGGGTAATGTAGTAGGGAACTACAATGAGACATGAACCCGTGCAACTTGATCCAGGAGTCGAATGTAGAACATAGGAACGCTTGCACTGGCGCGTCAGTGGTTGTGTCTGACAAGACCTGTGACCTATCCGAACATGTGACTGCGATCTTGTCACGGTAACAGAGTGCGGTCCAGCTGGCTTCCACAGTTCCGATTATTCCTACATAGCTGTAAAGTGAAGTTCGTCCCCATCCGGGGCCACTGTGGCATCGTGAAGTAGTGATTCCTCACTAACCATAGGTATCGTGCTAATTTGGCTTTCCCTGAATCCTAGAACTTGTATATACGCTGCCTCAGGCCGTTGTCATAAATACCTCAATCCGAGTCGGTCGCGGCCTTCCTTGTTTCGCTCCCCTACATCTTACATGGTTTCCGTCAACGATTCTGGTGAGGGCTTGGGCAAGGTATTCGCAGTTCGTCGGAGGCGCTCCACAAGGAATGGGTGCACACGATGCAGTTCAGTCAGTCACCAACTGGGATGAGGGCGATGGCTCTATCCCCGCAGACATCCATCCCCCTCTCCCTTCAAATTCTTCGGCAGTGCATCCTGTTTCTGCGACTAGTGAACCAGGTCTCGACGTCTCCACCAATGTTTCTTCTGCCAGATACTCCTGGGTTGTATCCTCTGCTCGCGAAGCTTCCGACCCAGGTGTAATACCACTTGCTGATCCTCCGATGGAAGATGCTATTGCTAGATTATTGGCCATCCTTCAAGTTATATATGTGAGAGCTTATTCAATTATGAGGACGTGTCTTGATTTCAAAGGCCGTCAACAGAGACACGGTCAGCATAAGGCGGATCTAGATCATCTGACATTACGGCTTCATCGACTAGTAAACTGGTATTTGTGGAACTGCCATGACTGCCCGGGATCCATATGAGCATTCTCGGAGGGATTCCTTAGTTATGTATGCGCCTTGTTTATGTATGCTCGAATTTACTCGATATTGAGCCGCACTCAGGATTCTGCAAGAGACCTCTGCCCAGCTGAAAATTTTGCACAAACGTGGTCTTTCGTATACACCCGTCACACAAACTATCGCTAGATGTTCCATTGAAATTGACCGTTATCTACTGGGGTGTTTAGTTGGGTTCTACTCTTGATATATTTCCCGCATTTCACTCACCACTCTGCTTTTCTAGTGGTTCCAGATGCAACAAAGTCAAAATAACATGCACGATGTGCGAGAGGGTCATCAGAGTCATGAACATCCAGTACCGGTGAACTTCTACACCTCATTCCAGGTCCGCCTTGCAACGATGAAAATCAGGGAAGCTCACTCATCAAATTCTCTTTAGCAACTCAATAAGATGCTCCAAGTTCTGTTTGAACGTGACTCGATTGCAGCCCGAAATAATGTTATCGAGGAAGGACAATACGATTTGTCCATTGACAGTGGCATGCGATTAGCCTCGCCTACAAGCCATGAATGGCCAAGCATCGAAGCAGGCACGAAGACTGTCATGAAGGTTATAATTGAACAGCAAGTGACCTCCGGAGTCGACTACCAATGTCATTTTTGCGGTGCTGTGACTCGCCTTGGCGTCAAGGCTATTATGCATTTGCTTCAACTATTCCAACGTCAGGCTGGTTGCTCTATCGATTGGTGAGTACGTTTGTCTTCTGGTTACTGACAGCGCTTAATATCTGGAAGTCAAATATGCAAACGATAGTTCCAGGTCTCCCGTGGACCTGCCAGTGCGGAGCGAAGTCCTCGGCGTGTACCACGCGGTTCGTTGCATGGCTACCTCAAACGGAATCACTTTAGTTTGTTTGAACGTCAAAAGTCTGACATCGTAAGTTGATATCTTGTGGCGTGGATAGGTGCTTCAGTTCTGACCTCGAATGGGCAGCTATTTGAGGTGGCGGATGGTATTGAATATTGTCAGTATGTCCCATAGCCATTCATACACGGAACTCATATGCCCCTCAGTGCATAAGCAGGGCATTGTGCATGGTAATCTAACGGGGGTATGTTTCAATTACTTGAGTAATGTACTGAGGATTCTCACCGCACCCTTAGGACACCATATTCTGTGACGATTCAGGCTGTGTACGTATTGCAGATAATCAGATATTCAGCGAGCAGCTTCCAGGAGATGCGAGGTACATTGCACCTGAGTCTATCACACATAGTTATCGAACTGAGGCACCAAGACCATCAAAAGCCGGAGACATATACTCATATGGCTGCGTCGCGATTCTGGTGTGTTATGGAGCAAAATAGTCTTTGACGCGTTTCACACAAGTATTATCCAGGTGTTGTCAGGAAAGTTGCCGTACTGGTGGATTTCAGGAGAGGGCCAAGTGCTTTCAGAAAAATTAAAGGGCACAGGGCCTTTTGGTCCGACTGTGGAGGTAGAATCCTTGCGAAGTTCCTCTTAAGTGCCTCACCAAATTTTGGCTCAAAGATGGATGAGGTGCAGCTGAACATGGTGCGACAGTGCCTATCTGAGGAGAAATCCCGTCCCTCAATCGAGAAGGTCCGCTACTTAGTCTTGGTCCAAGGTTTCGGGTGAGCTATCTTTTGTTGCATGCATGCCGCTGTTTGGCTCATCGTCATCAGTACCGTTGATTTGACAAACTCAGTCCAACGACTAAACAAGGATCATCAGAACTCTGGAGGGTTTGCAAATGTTCATAGGTGTAAGCTCCATGTAAGAGACATCGATGCAAGCGTCCCACAATTGGTCTCCCGCCACCAGTTCTCTTCCAATGATGTAGGTGCCTTTCAGTTGATTGTCATCTACATTCCTTACATTTGATTTAGGTCGCAGTCAAGGAAATAAAATTTGACGAGGATCCAGACATGTTAAAGATCATCAATGTCAGTAATGTATTCTTTTTCTTGTCTCATTACTGACTTTGGTCCGTTAGCGATTGTTCCGAGAGATTAAGTTATGGTTGAAACTTGAGCACGAAAATATCGTTCCTCTCTTTGGAGTTACAGATGGATTTGGTTCCCTCCCAGCACTCATCTCTCCATGGTTCCAAAATGGCACTCTGACCGGATACCTTCAGCGTAAGCATAAGATGCTTTCCTACAATGCAAAATTTGCACTGGTTCGGTCAATCATTCACCTCACCATATCTATCATGCTAAGGTCTCTTTAGCTCAGGGATGTAGCTCGTGGACTTCAATATCGTATGTTCAGTGTTTTTGTCGTTGATGTGAGAGTCAATTAACACTGAATTGGGTAGTCCACTCGCAGTCAATCATCCATGGAGACTTGAGCGGTGTGCGTATGCCCTTATGAGATCCATGAACGCCCAACTGAAGTTTCCTTAGAATAATATTCTTGTTGACAAGAATGGAAAAGCAAGCCTTGCCGATTTTGGTCTTTCTGCCCTCCTTCCTGAAAGAACGAGTCAGGCATTGTTGCCCACCAATCCCACGTGCACTGCACCATACATGGCGCCAGAATACTTAATATTCGATGATGAAGGCAACATGTCACTGGTATTCACTTCGAAAAGCGACGTGTACTCTTTTGGGGGGATCATGCTACAGGTACGTAGCCTGGATGATCGTCACTGCATCAGCTCATCTTCCTGCAAGTTTTGGAGGGCAAGATCCCATACCATTATATTGCCAGATATGAAGCCATAATTCACTGCATATCACAAGGGATAAGACCCAAAAGGCCGCCCGCACCTGTGATCAGCGATGTTGACTGGGATTTCATTCAGAGTTGTTGGTCACGGGATATGGAGCATCGACCCTCTGACGAAGCCATCCTAAAATTTGTGGAAGGACGGGCTGTCCTGAATCCAGTTTGTGGGTGATTTAATACTGTAGAATATATAAACATATCATGATGCGCCACCGAGCCAAACGCTGAGGAAGAGTATGCGGTATGCTTGAATTCATGAGCGGAGTGCAAGCAATCATTTGATTATCGTAACAGGAGTTTTTTGATGTTGATCGTCAGGTATACTCAACAGTATCGCACATCATCGACTCGAATTGGCTATGGTTATCAGCAAGACCAAGGTAAGGTGGATGGATCACTTCTCGCCACTAGTAATGTACCAACTTTTTGCAGATGGAGTTACTTCAGGGACGATCACATCCTTCTCGTCGAAAGGCGCATTCTCATACACGAAGCTCCATTCGAACACTTGAGTTCAATCTTTCTTTTGCATGACTTCGTTCACGACGACAACCCCGTGCTTACCACGATATCCATGAACTTTCAGCTATCTGCATCGGCCATTCCAGACATGGCAATTCGAATGGATGCGGTAACTGAGAATTATCGGAGTCATGGGGTCCTTGTCATCGGGGAATGTGCATTTGCACAGGACACAGATTCAGTTCTTCGGAAAATTAAATATGAGATCGCCGGTAATCCAGAAGTCTTTGATGGTCATATTGGTTGTGATTGATGAACATCAACCATATCGCTCGCCTGAACGTATGTCTGAAGCATGCATGGCAGATGCTATGCCAGGAGACATCACCTCGCTCAGTTTCTTCGTTTCATTCGCTTCAAGGGGATGCAGTACGATCTCACGATCAACCCATCGTGATCGCAGGCCATACATGCTGTCACCTCGCCTCTGTTCGATTTCACGTTTGGGTCCGGGGGAATGAACCGATTCAACATCGTTGTTGATAACAGTGAACTGCAGGCGTGTGGTGTAGTAAGTATCTGCAAACACTCATTAGGTTCGCCTTATTGATGGCTTTCCTGCAGACATTGTTTCCAAACCGAGATATGGATGTGGCCGACACCATGATCGAGAAGGGCGTGGTAATGATGCGGGACCGTATTGCAACTGTCTGCCAGGAGGCGGCTCCGGGCAGTGACATTGCTGCCCTTCAAGACTCTGTCATTACTTTCCGCCCTGATTGGAACGACCTGCTGATTGGCCTGAAGTTTGGGGTCTGGGACATTGCCTATCACCGATATCGATCATGGTACGATTCGCCCCCCTGAGGCACCCCTGTCCTCAACCACGTTTTGCAATATCATAACGACGCTGCAGTTCCAGACCAACCGCCACTCAGTACTCATTCCGCCACTATTAACGTATCCGTAAATTTCTCAAGATATCCCGACATACTTATCTTATCACATGTGTGATGGCCTTTTTGTTCTTTCTGTGACAGCGTGATGGACAAACCCAGTTGTGGAGGTGGATGGAACCCGAGACGCTCACAATATCTTGCATACGGATGAGCAATCAATTAGCAGATACCGTCCTGATTCCATACGCTGAGTTACATTAGGAGAAATCAGTAATAGGGTCTGGCAGCCACCTTCAAGTGCTTAGCTAATTTGTGAGAGATTCATAGCATACTTCAGCCCCCAGTTTGCGTATCAATGTAAGATTCTATGTAGGAGTGTCGCGTCTTTGAGAAGGGTACGAGATTTTGTTGGAAGGGACTAGTAGACTTGTCGGGTCTTGATGTTTCCTGGTCAGAGAATGAAATTTGGATTTGCATCCTCCTCGTGGATCTAGTTTAGACGAGTCTGAGAAGACGGTCATTCAAATAATAAGACTGCAGTTGACTCATCAAATACGATGCGATACAAAGTCTCAAAGATTCAGTGCTTCGCGAATTGGCACAACTAGTACTCAAAAGTTAACGATCAGACACACACGATGTATTTTAGTTCCTAGGAGCAAACAAGTCATCAATGATAGTACAAGGCGAGTGATGTTACAACTTCAGTCAATGTTACCTAGCTAATCACTACGTCTTGTTCAGAACTTCACCTCCCCAGATGTTTCACCAGCATATGTGCATGCCATGTGGACTCGTAACATGGTGTTCGTGTTTGGATCCTCTGTACTCCGCCCCTCATCAACATACCAGGATGATGGGCCTACCCACTCGATGTTCTTGCCCCATAAATTGAAGAATTTTTCAATAGTAGTTTGAGGCTGTCCAGAAGCGAGCAGGTATTCGTACACCTGCGCGCCATGCACTGTCCAACGCACCAACAACCCACCTGTAGGTGACATTGAATTGTAATCATCCCAAGCACGACTGCTTTTCACTCACGCATGACGGGTGCTGATGGCCTCTCCAGCGAAATGGAACCTCTTATTGGCATTTGGAACACTGAGCGCCGTGTATAAATCCTGGAAATCTCCAGGCCCAAAGTACGCAAAGGCACCTGTAGCGAAGCGAGTGAGCATCAATTGGATCACATCAATATTTACAGACTTACCCATGGTGAGCGGGTCGTAGTTCCAGTCCCATGCATATATGTCCAAGTACTGATCCGACAAGAAACTGTAAGTGATATTGTGTACTTCTGCGAGATTGCGCAGCACGAGTTCCTTTAGTTGCTCAATGTATTCCATGTTTACCGGTGCCGATGAGCGCTCCCAAGCGTTCTGCATCATTTGTCCAACAGTAGCTCGCGATCAGCACTGTGGATGGTGAGGCAGAATCGACCCCGTAAGAAGGGTAGACGATAGTTCGAATGGGAAGGTCAGTGAACGATTGGCCTCCTACGATACCGAATCGATCCGTCCACCAGGCTGATTGGAAGCGGACCCCGACTTTGATTGAAGGACCGTACTGTAGCTTGCGCAATGCGTTTTTCTGCATCACGTTTAAACCAGCACCAGAGAGGTCAATCGTGCGCAGGCACGGCAGAGGGATGGTCGATATAACATGTGAATATGTGCGGCTGGGTCCGCCCCTCACAGAAACCTCCATGGTGTCTTCACCTCCCTGAGAGATGCTCGTGACGCTTTTATTGAACTTGATGAGATCATTGTTACCGTTAGCAGTGATGTAGTTCGTCATATAGTCGATGAGTACGTGAGAACCGCCTCTAGGTACGGGAAAGTGTAAGCATGAGTTCGGAGACAACAGACGCGCTTACTTGAAGCACTTCCATTCTACGTCTCCGATGATTTCCGACCCGGCCTTTGCGAACGCCAGCGACTCGAGAACCGCTTCAGTCAAACCGCGGTCATACGAGCCGGTGCTGTTGTCGAATGTCTCGCACCAATTGATAACGCTGGTGGCAAGATGCATGGGCGGGAGTTCGAGGCTGACGCTGGGAATGTACTTGAACGACATGTATGCGCGAAGCGAGTATGCAGTCATTCTCCTTCATGACGTCCCACCCCTTGTGGACCTGCTTCTCCAAATCGTTTATGAGCATACGGGAGAATGGTTCAACGACGTCGTCAACAATCTTCTCTACTCCCACTGCGACATACTCGGACTCAACACCCATTTCCCGGGCACGAAAGTCAGGAGGGTGCGATGTGTCAGAGACTTGGTAACGTTCATTGTTGAAGTAGAGGAAAGATCCTCCTGCCCTCGCCTTGTAATAGTAGTCGATAAGTGTGGACTTTAAAGGTACTTGACCGTCGTTGAGCTTTGGGTAGTTGATTAACTCGCCCAAGCGCTTCATAATACCGGTCTTGTAATTGCCGTCACTGTCCTTCTGCGGCAAGGGAAATCTCATGGCACCAACATCCTAGTTGGCGGGAGAGAATAGAGATTACATGATAAGCATCATTGACGCAGCAGCATTAAATGAGTGACATACGTAGTAATCATATTCTTTGCTATCCGGAAACTTGTAGGTGAAGAGGCGGCCGCCGGTGCGGTCCGACGCCTCCAAGATCTCATACTTGATGTCCAACGAATCTAGCATGAGGGCGGTATATAGACCACCAACTCCTGCGCCTAAAATTCCAACTGGGTTGTCCGTCTTGCGAAAGCCAACCTTGGAAAGCGGTAGTTGCGGGGTCTGTTGACGACCAACCCTGGAGAGTCCAGGAAGCTTTTTGAGAAGAACACCATCGTATTCTTCAATGATGTTTCGACCCCAGTAGCCTAGCACGTCTCCTCCAAAATCCATGGTAAGCGCAAGTGGTATTGAAGATAGGATGTATTGGATAAGACTCGTCTAGTGTGAACAAACTTGAAACCCACCTTATATATTGTGCTTTTCATTCGGAGAATGAGAAGGATTGGCCAATTCTGTGACCGCAAGGAACATTTGAAAAGGAACACGCACCGTTGCTTCGATGAACTCTTTGAAATGACCGTCTGAGGCCAAGTCTGGGCCAAAGTCAGGGGCATCAAACTTGACCCCAGACGTGACCCCAGATCGGCCGCCCATTATGATTCCTCCAGCAAACTCAATCCGGTGAGCCTGAATTGTGATCTATTTTCATTGGTCAGTGTCAACACGACCTACACTAGAAATCAGTTCCAAGACTTATGTGAATGTGGTCAGGACGTTGTTCTGGCACTTGCAGAGATTGGATATGAAATAACCAGCGACAATCAGAACACGGTCACCAGTCGGAACTATGCCGTCCCAGATATGCTGCTTCTATTTGGCAATGTCACTTACGGAAATTGGGAACGCAGCCAAAGTACTTACATGTCCCATTTGGCCCATGCCAGTCTTCAACTAGAGCCGTGCAAGTAATCGTATTTGTAAGTTGATGCATCCTATAGCGATAGTGTCTGCTGAGCCAAGTGCTCAGCGTTACATAGTACTACTAGGCAGGCGATTACCGGCTCCTCCTAACTGTCAATGTCAGAAACGTATCACGAGCATGAGTGGTAAGATACTTACGCCTTTATCAACTTCGCGGATGAGGTCCTTGCTTCCATATTACCATGACGATCCATGACTGAGGTCATTTTGGTTCTGATCGGCTCGAAGTGTGGTCAAAATACATCTCAACTCGGGAGGACCTCAGAACTACTTCGAAAATTGTCAGATGACATGACCAGTTGACTGTCTTGATCAAGATTGACCTTGCGGTTGGAATTTCTCTGCCAATGATTGAGAAGTTAGAACTTCTACATCCTACTACATCCGAATTCTGTTCTGATAGGGTGGCCTTTAAGGGTGTGCGACATAGGAGTTTGAAATTGTTTGACAGGCTGAAGGGAAGGTGGTTTATAATCATTCCTCCACAATCAGAGTCTGGAAAAGTGTTGCACCGTCTCGAACTTCGCGAGTGGAATGAGAAAGAAGAAGGAAAGATGTTTAGGGTGGACCCGGGGAAGATTTTCTGGCATCTGCCAACGAGCCGAGTAGAAGTATCAACCCCATGCTGGCAGATACTATTATAAGTTCAATTCATGAAGTGAGTCTGCGAGTCGGAGTCTGAGGAATCAGGATCCGAACACGAGCGGCTACTGCAAGGTGTCACATCGGGGTTATCGAATATTTAGGAGAGGTTTATATGTTGTACAAAATGCAAAGAAAATATTTGAAATTTAAACCAACATAAAAATAGGTACACAACTTGAAAATTTGCCTGTGTTTTATGTGTAATCCAAAATATCAAGCATCCGCAACCATATTCCCACGGACAATATGTCAACAAATATAAGAAATATGATCAGATTTTATATGCCTGCTTCAATTTAAAGTTTAATCTTCACATAAAACTTTGGACAAAACTTGAAATTTAGATGGGACAATATGCTTGCCAATATATCAAGTTTTGCCTGACAATTAGATGTCCCTCAAAATTTCAAGTTTACACTGGCGACAAAATGTCGTGACAAAGCTTCAAGTTTTGTGCACAGATGAAATAAATTGTCCAATCATTGCCCACCCATTACTCAATTGTAGCCTGCTCATGGTCTGAATTCATCACCTGGTGTGGCAATACACACATAATAAATCAGTACAGACCTGGTGGACAAGTGCAAGTGGGGAGAAGTATCAGAGTTTTTTAAATATTGGAGTACAAGTGGAAGAGGATTCAGCGGTGACATGGGTACATTATGTCAGAAATAATTGTAATATCCAAATGGTTGGGATGCTCTGGGCAGTCAAAAGTGAGCCTCTCAGATGATATCTTTTTGGGCCTGAGACCAACTTCTCCAATGTGGTTGAAGAATCATAAACAAGGACTGCAGCAGAGCTATATGTAAAACATGAGTTTAATGCTCAATGCAGCTCTGTAAGTGGCACTCACCAAGGGGTGTTGATATGAATACTTGTACCAATGTGGTACCCATACCCACCATGCCTGCGCCTACTTCCATCCCCACATGCATATTGTGAGGGAACAGGTGGAGTCATTGGCCTGGTACCAGAATTGGCAACAATGATGGCATGAGATGCCCGGAGATGCAGATGGCATCTAAGTTTGAGAAGGCATCTTGGAGAAAGTACCTGGAATGTTAGAAGCACTTGTGGCAGGCAACAAGTGAGATTTGTCAAATGGTCTTTGCAACTTAACTTCATGGAGAGTGAATGAAATAACTCAAAGCAACAGTACAAACTGTTGATTATGAGGGGTACTGGAGGTTGAGGACTGTGGATGGAAGCAAGCAGAGTGATTCTGAATGACAGTCCAAATGATGGTTAAGATTTTAAGGACAGTCAGCAGTCATGAGTTGGGAGGTAATTGTACAAACCATTTCCCTGAGTGTGATTGTGTTATTCAGCGAGGGTAATGATCAAGGAGATAACATCAGTCTGATAACACAGTTGTAGAGCACAATGTACATAGCAAAAAACAACATGAGAGAATAGGTACAACTACACATCTGAGTCTGTCCAAACTAAGCAAGACATCAGAAGTATGAAGGAGGTTGGTTAAGGAACTACTCTTACCAAGCGCCTTGTTTAACAGGAATTCATAACAGGCCCATACTAACACAGGGTGGGATGGGACAAGTGGATACCATGGGCATGTCTCATACGCCCATTGGGTAGTAAACATCTTCATGTCGCCCTCTTCATTGGGGTGGGACTGATCAGGAATTGTTGCAGGAAGCGAGTGTGTTGTGAGAGAGGTGAAAACTTTCAGAGTTGTGTACAAAAACATGGAGTTGTTTAGGACACATGGCAGGTAGTCTTGTTGGTATGGGGTGGGCGATGGGTGAGATACAGTGGCTCAAAAAAGTGTCTCAATGTTTGTGACTTTTCATGTAATTGCTGTATTATGAGCCAGGGCGTGAGAATATGACTAAGCCATAGGGAGGTGTGGGAAAGCTCTGCTTCTAAGCTTCATGTTTGATTCCTATAGCATGGGAAGATTATGTCATCAAGTGAAGATATGGTTAATTTAATTTGGTGACTCATTGAGACACTTTTTTGACTTTCAGTTTGGCCAACACAATCTCTATAATTCTAGTACTTGGTGCTTCCTCCTGTTGCTCTAATTACTTCCACCACTCTTTAGGGGTTATTTTGGCTGTGGGAGAGAGGTGCAGCAGAGTGGGGCAAGATTGTTGATAAGGAATGCCTCAAATTGATAGATAGTATGCATAGAAGAGTGGTGGAAGTAATTAGAGCAACAGGAGGAAGCACCAAGTACTAGAATTATAGAGATTGTGTTGGCCAAACTGAAAGTCAAAAAAGTGTCTCAATGAGTCACCAAATTAAATTAACCATATCTTCACTTGATGACATAATCTTCCCATGCTATAGGAATCAAACATGAAGCTTAGAAGCAGAGCTTTCCCACACCTCCCTATGGCTTAGTCATATTCTCACGCCCTGGCTCATAATACAGCAATTACATGAAAAGTCACAAACATTGAGACACTTTTTTGAGCCACTGTATCTCACCCATCGCCCACCCCATACCAACAAGACTACCTGCCATGTGTCCTAAACAACTCCATGTTTTGTACACAACTCTGAAAGTTTTCACCTCTCTCACAACACACTCGCTTCCTGCAACAATTCCTGATCAGTCCCACCCCAATGAAGAGGGCGACATGAAGATGTTTACTACCCAATGGGCGTATGAGACATGCCCATGGTATCCACTTGTCCCATCCCACCCTGTGTTAGTATGGGCCTGTTATGAATTCCTGTTAAACAAGGCGCTTGGTAAGAGTAGTTCCTTAACCAACCTCCTTCATACTTCTGATGTCTTGCTTAGTTTGGACAGACTCAGATGTGTAGTTGTACCTATTCTCTCATGTTGTTTTTTGCTATGTACATTGTGCTCTACAACTGTGTTATCAGACTGATGTTATCTCCTTGATCATTACCCTTGCTGAATAACACAATCACACTCAGGGAAATGGTTTGTACAATTACCTCCCAACTCATGACTGCTGACTGTCCTTAAAATCTTAACCATCATTTGGACTGTCATTCAGAATCACTCTGCTTGCTTCCATCCACAGTCCTCAACCTCCAGTACCCCTCATAATCAACAGTTTGTACTGTTGCTTTGAGTTATTTCATTCACTCTCCATGAAGTTAAGTTGCAAAGACCATTTGACAAATCTCACTTGTTGCCTGCCACAAGTGCTTCTAACATTCCAGGTACTTTCTCCAAGATGCCTTCTCAAACTTAGATGCCATCTGCATCTCCGGGCATCTCATGCCATCATTGTTGCCAATTCTGGTACCAGGCCAATGACTCCACCTGTTCCCTCACAATATGCATGTGGGGATGGAAGTAGGCGCAGGCATGGTGGGTATGGGTACCACATTGGTACAAGTATTCATATCAACACCCCTTGGTGAGTGCCACTTACAGAGCTGCATTGAGCATTAAACTCATGTTTTACATATAGCTCTGCTGCAGTCCTTGTTTATGATTCTTCAACCACATTGGAGAAGTTGGTCTCAGGCCCAAAAAGATATCATCTGAGAGGCTCACTTTTGACTGCCCAGAGCATCCCAACCATTTGGATATTACAATTATTTCTGACATAATGTACCCATGTCACCGCTGAATCCTCTTCCACTTGTACTCCAATATTTAAAAAACTCTGATACTTCTCCCCACTTGCACTTGTCCACCAGGTCTGTACTGATTTATTATGTGTGTATTGCCACACCAGGTGATGAATTCAGACCATGAGCAGGCTACAATTGAGTAATGGGTGGGCAATGATTGGACAATTTATTTCATCTGTGCACAAAACTTGAAGCTTTGTCACGACATTTTGTCGCCAGTGTAAACTTGAAATTTTGAGGGACATCTAATTGTCAGGCAAAACTTGATATATTGGCAAGCATATTGTCCCATCTAAATTTCAAGTTTTGTCCAAAGTTTTATGTGAAGATTAAACTTTAAATTGAAGCAGGCATATAAAATCTGATCATATTTCTTATATTTGTTGACATATTGTCCGTGGGAATATGGTTGCGGATGCTTGATATTTTGGATTACACATAAAACACAGGCAAATTTTCAAGTTGTGTACCTATTTTTATGTTGGTTTAAATTTCAAATATTTTCTTTGCATTTTGTACAACATATAAACCTCTCCTAAATATCGAAAACCCCGATGTGTGTTCAACTTGTCATATTGGGGAACTCCTCCATAGGCTAAGCTTGCGCATGATGAAGGTCGGGATAGTAGTAAGTATAAGCGAATATCAGGAAAACGCGAAATTCATTTAGGCAGGCTAGACAACTCAACTCAGGCTTTCGTAGGCACCTCGTAGGTCTCGCAGACACTAATGAATACAAAACACATACAGTGCTTTCCATAATTATGCAGAATCAAACTTTTTTGAGACTAAGGACCCAGAGCCATAAAACCGCCAACTAAGCCACTGAGGACGAAAACAACACTTATTGACACCAAGTAGAACTTAAGGTTCCTCCAAAAATTTCATCACCTCTGCTTGAATGAACACATCATCATGCACGTTTGCCCCTGCCCCAGCTACAGAATATCAACAAGGTGTAGTTCAAAGCAAATAAAGCCCGACAAACTCACCCACATGACCCCACTCAGAATCGATAATAACTAGCCTTGCATTGTTCAAGAATTTTATCTCATTCTGACTGTCCTCCGGCTATCCAAGGAGCCATCAACCTAAACCCAAGTAACAAAGGTGAAACGACTTACAGCGAAGTACAGGTCTTTCTTGCAAGGCATAATCAGACCTCTAGCCTTGATGGCTCCTAGACAGTCCGCGAACTGACTTCCATCACGGATGAGAGATACGTCCCCCATTTGCCATGTGTTCAAGAGTGTCAATAAATCATTGGCGTCCCACTCCAGGAGACCGCCTTCACAGTCCTCTCTTAAGAAGTCGTTGAGGTTCGTGTATCTAGTGGTCCTATCAAGAAAATAGAGAGTGCAATACAATAAATGACACACTTTCCGTTGAAGAGAAAACCTTTCTTGGCATACCACTGCGCCAACTTCAGTATGTCAGTCAGCTAGAGGTGCGGAACCTCACCGCCTGGCTATGTGCCCATGCGTTCAATACACGGCCAAATGCCCGGATACCATGCTGAGGAATGCTCTTGTAGTGGCCATCCTGGAAGTCTTTTGAGGCTGAAAGAGCAGCTTTAGGACCTTCTAAGATGCTGTGGTCGGATCAACACAGACACAAATGTAAGGTGTCTAAAGGTACCATTGATTGTGAGGGCTGGTTCGAGCAGATCCACAGATGGGGATGTATCTTGATCGTGGTTAAAAAAAGAGCTGCTCGCAGTCGTCAAAAACATACCTTTCAAGGAAGTCAGGATACATGACAGACCAATAGTATGCCTGCAATGCCTCAACAAAACCATCGTAACTCTTTTCGAACGCATTTACCTGCTGCGCGCCCATTGAAAATCCAATCACGCAGAATACTTTCTTGACACCGAGCTTCTGGGTAAGCACAGCGTACTGTGCCCGGCTGAACTATGTCGGCAACCTCGACTATCTAAGATGGAACAAACTCACACGTTGTCTTCGTATGTGACGGTAGGGAAGTAGGGGCCGTTGTATGGCACAGGCTACCGTCATTATGAATTATTGTGCCAGACAGTGCTCTGAGGAAACTTACTGTGTTAGAGGGTGAAGAAGACTAAAACAACAGGTGAGCTGAGCCTGACCACGCCATCTTTACATCATGTAGCATACCTCTCCATTGGAAAATAAGGCAATGGTCACCACATAGTACTTGCGCGGATCCAAAACCTATCGCTGGCGTCGGTCGGAAAATCAAGATCAAGCTACATGGCATTACCTTGTTTTCCCCTACCATGTAACTTTGACCTAATAATTTTTTTAATTCAAGCCATCGTATGATAAGTACTTCGGAAGACTCACTGTCAAGCTTTCCCATATAACATGTAGGAAATACGATAACTGGGTTTTTTGGGTCGCCGAATGTCTGGTATGCAGTGATGGCATCAGGCAGCATACCACCAGCAACACGGAAACGCCCGTGGTGGTAGTATTGGATTTCAGCGACCTGAGACATAGTTATGAGCGAGGGATATTGAATCCATCCATCAGTGAATGGGTCGAAGATATAACATTCTCAGAATAGAGACTCGGAAGAGCTGTCGGACACTGGCATTAGGTTTAGGTTAACTTACTAAGAATGCCGGGTGAATCGTGGGTCAACGTGGGTTAGGTCTTGGTCAGCCCCTGATGATGTCGGAAACATTTTACGGCATTTTCCATTTATCATTCAAAATTGACCTAACGACACGGGTACATGTCATGATCAAACAGTCACTTAGATATCTGACTTATCTTTCAGTCTGTTCAATATTGAAAAACCCTGCTCAACCATTACAGCCGTTCGCAGAACGCTAGGCCAATCCCCCAAAAGAAAATACGAATCGGCGAGAACGAGTTTTCAATTGTGTTCGTTACACACCCCAGAAATCTGTGGTGTCTGACCGGATATTATAATTCGAATAACGCTGTCCTATTATACGGTGTTCTGCAACACCACAAATAACGGTTCAATTTCTTCGTAATGAACTGGGAGACGTCAAAATCATTCAAGAGAACAGATGCATATTACTGGTAGCTGCAGGGTTTGTGGTTACATCCGATCACTAGCGCTTTGATGATCGACGATCTCTTAGTGAGTGACATCCGGCCATGAATTCAGTTGACGAGTATGCAGCATTCCATCTGTGTGGGTGACAACTATTCACGAAACCAACAAACTAACTTCTGGGCCGCAGCCTTGTCAGAATAAATCACCTTGTGAGTCGCGGTATTGATATACAATTACACAACAATACGATTCTCAAATCCATGCATAGCCTCTGATGAACGGTGTCTGAATAGATACTAATTCAAATAGTGATGCGGTGTCATACTTCCTGGAAGAGATGCGTGTAGTGTGAAATCGGTAGTAACCCATTACACGCTTCCCTGCTTTCGAACCATTGGAACAAGTGGAAGTCTATTACAGTGCTATTGCGTCTAACAACATTGGGTCGACGGCGATCAAAACCTGCCACCCTACCGCAGCCGCTATAAAAGTTCTGTTGATGGAACTACTAATAAAGGCCCCCTACTCTTTCAATTTCAGCAAGTAGAGTGTCTTCTGTGCGGACGCTTGCCCAGATGAATCTCACGTGCACATGGCTAGAGGCCATACTTTACGGTAGAGTGGACACTTCGGTGGGAATTGCAAATGCTGAACTCTTCTACAGAAGTCAAGTAATTCGTTCACTTTCGTTCACTTCGCATGAGGCATGGGTGAACCTGAATAAAAAATCATTGTTGTATGTTATTCGGTGCATGTGTTTGCATCATCTCAATCGGAAGTCCAGAACATTCACGACTGTCCTCTCGTCTGCGCCCAGATTTTTTTATAGCAGGCTTCTGCTCTTTGCTGCCTCCTTCCAATTCGCGATGGCAACTGCGCATGTGACATTGATGTTTGTGCAAGCGACGATTGGATTCACGAATACAACGATTGCTGCCACCAAAGAAAACCACATTTCCTTAGTCAGTCAGTCAGTCAGTCTACATCGCCAATGTGAGTCTGAAATTTTACCCTGCTGGCTTGACTTTGAATGAAATAGTTGTCGATGCAATCATTTGCTCAAGAACTGCTTTTGGTCAGTACATGCAGGAAGAGAGTACGTACATTTTCTCATGCATGACTCTTTCAAATATATGGAGACTCTACGTCGTCTGGAATCAGAATTTCAAAGTTTGCATTCTACCAGTAATCCAGATTGCAAGATTTGAACACTGCTAATGATACTGAACGCTTCTTTAGCTCATTATATGGATAGCTCGCTGTAGAACGCATCCATATTCTATTCGCTGCATTACCATGTGAACGTGACTTCTCACAGCTACCGCTTCTATCGCCGTCACCTTGCTCGCACCTAAAAACGCCAGCATCTTTTCACATACTTTTCGAGTTTTCGCATTGTCTGGATAGTCACTCGAGATGATCTTAAATGCTACAGTAACTGCTGGTATCATGTACCACATCTGGCGAACAGGACAACAGACAGCTGCTCTGACTAGTTACTTCAGGTACAGAAGCACCGTCATGGCAATCATGGAATCAGATTGGGGCGCTCATAACAACTTGTCCATGCGTGATGTTCTGTTTATGGGCAGCAGGTAATATTGCGGGGACGTAGCAATCAGTATTGCAATACAAGTCGCTGTAAGTCCCCAGTTTCCGAGCGTTGACAAATGTGATGACTGATCAAAGTTTAAATATAGACAATGTCCCCTCTCCTTATTATCGTCCGTGCCGGTCTTGGACGCTCTTGTTCCAAGCTTGGATCATCTGGGAAATATTCATCATCCCACTCTAGATCATTGGAGGTCAACGTCGTCCGTTCACAAATCACAGTCAGCGATTACCCAATGGATGTCATATCTAAAGGCAATGGTGCGGGTCCCGGTGTCGTCGTCTATAGCACAAGAGCAAATTATTAGGTAGGAGAGGGGTGTTGATCTTGGAGGATGTAGTATTAGACGATATGGAGGATACGGAGTTGCTGATCAGGTTAGCTTCTCGCAGATGACGCTGATAGGTATGGGTGCCAACGTATCAGTCGAAATCGGAGATGTGTATCTCAAACAATCTTCGAATCTGATTGCATCTCGACACCAAATTGGGGGTCTGTTGGAGACCTGACACATATATAATCGGTGAGTGACTGTAATGTTACGAAGCCTATCTCTAGACTGAAGATATTCTGAATCATGGTTTTGGGGGGCTCTACAGCAGGAAGCTTAGTGGCAAAGTCTGTTCAATTCTGCTCCAGGTAGTTGAGTGAAAAGTTGAAAGTTGATTACCTCCACGCGACAGTATCACAACTCAGGGGTCGAGCCTCCGAGTCACTGCCTCAAACATTGAGCATTGCAAGGCTCGGAGGGTAGTTCGCACTCGAAGCACTCTCAGTATTTTCCAGTGAACGAGCTATCAAGCAGTCAACGCCCATGTGTCGAGTTGTATACAATTATCAATTGACAACGAGCAGACGAAGCCTTGGCAAAGGGTAAAGGTAAAAGAATGTGTGACAAATGCAAGTATGTGCGACAGTGTGTAAGGGTGTGTATCGTACAGTATTAAGTCCAGGCGTAGCATAGCATAATTCACCCACCGAGATCCAATCTACATACCGAAGAAACAGTCCAAAACACGACCAATTCACTCTGCCTCCGCATCATACTCCTCGTCCCAATTCTTCCTCGTCCCGTCCCCGTTGACGCTAAGCCAGGCCTCAAGTCTACGCCCCAGCTCTCCGCCCCGCCCACCACAAATATCACCAGTGGTATTCAGCATCTGCTCCTTCTCCCGTTCCTTCTTCAGGGGTATGTGCCCAGCCTTCTTTCGCCGCTTGAATGATGCAGCATGCAGAGCACCGGAATCAGCCCCGCAGCTGCTCGCTTGGCTCTCTGCATACACAGGCACGCTTGAGGTAGACAGCGCATCTGCAGTGCACTCGGCATCTTTGAACCATTCATCCTCAGTGTCCTCAGGCCCAAGTATACTATCGACGAGGCCTTCCTCCCATCCGTCCCATTCGGCACATCTGTGAGCCATGCGCAGCCGTGCACCGATGGCTTCGTAATGCAGCCACTCTTTTGCGACCGCAACAACATTCACGGGTTTACCATTGTTCTTTCCTGGGTGTGTTGGCCGAGGGGCTTGGTCACGAGCCAAATCCTCGACCGCTTCTCGGAACATACGAGTCGTGAACGGACTGGATTGCAGGAAGGTTGGAAGATGCGCACATGCCCAGAGTGGTCGGGTAGTTGTGGATTCCCAGTCAATAACACACTGTCTGTTTAGGATCACTAATCAGAACGGAAAACACATGCAAGTAGGCAAAACTTACTATTTCCGTGGGGTTGTTTTCGTTGACAAACACGTTCTCCAGGCTTATGTCGTGGCAATCCAGGCCAAACTCTTCTGTCTCCCCAGAATGATCCGCGCATGCCCCGAGTCGTTCCATCATGCGCATCCAGCGACCCATCTCCTTTCGCACAGATTCTTCCCGTCGCATGATGTGGGCAATTAGGAACGTGCTTCTCTGCATGCGCCTGTAATCCCTGTACATGCCATCACCAGGTCCATCCCATTCCTCCTCACTCTCCTGTGCGTCCCACTCATCACTGTCGTCACTCTGATCGCCGGGTACTGCGTTCAAGTGGTGATGCCGGGAAGATTGAATTTCATCCGGGTCAAGATGTAGCCGGTGCGGTGCCGACTTGCCCTCATTCTCAAGAACTACGCCCCGGACCTCCCGATCAACGCACGAAGCAAGATATGAATGAGTACTAGACCACGGACCACGGTCAATCTCATCTGGATGGGAGAGGTCCCCGCGATTTGATCCGAAGAAGGGCCATGATACGATAGGACCAATATGAGAGTCTCTAGCCAAAGTTGGACGTAAGAATGTTCTGACCATGGGTCCTGTGGCATTGGAAAAGGAGCTCATGGACAACAATGGCATGAATTTAAAACCGTTAATTGTAGGACGCGTCGCGGTTGGTGTCGGAGAATTTGATGACCCGACCGAGAGAGGTGTTGGTGCGCCCGTGCCTGCGCCCTCTAGGTATAGTGATCCGATGTGTGAGAAACGCTGTGCGAACAGGGGCACTATGATAGCCGCAACATTTGCAAACAGAGATTTCAGTTCTTCATTAGAGAGCGAGTGGTATACGCGTGACAGGGGAACTCCTTTTGCCTAATATGGTATGAGACCTCAAGGCACTCGACATGACAACGATTTGATAAGACGTACCTTCGACATGAGGATATACTCGCCCCCTAGGCGATTGTAGGGATTTGCATCATAGTAATAGACATCTGGAACAGGAATGGATGTCTGTTCGCGAAGGTAGTGCATAGTAGCCACCTCAGACTCGGTTTTGAGGCGAGGCATGAACCGACGAGCAACGCGAGCAACCAGCTCGCGCGTGTCAACAAGAGTAACAAGATATGCCTACCGCAAACAAGAACGTAAAAATAAATAGGGTGACCCCACATTGAGCTATGTACTCGCCTTATGGAAAGTTCCTAAGGTCGTAATTTAGAGTCTTGGCAGTGCTAGAAGACGACGACGACGTACCAGAACTCAAGAAATGTATTCTCCCGACTTCACAGCCTGTCATCTCTCGTACGACGTCTTTAAGAACTCTTCGATCGACTTGAAAGGGTTGTGCGCCATGTAGTGCTGCATCTGCTTTAGCCTCGAGCCGTCGGTCGTGGTGTTCAACATCCCAATCCCATTCAATAACAGACAACGAGGTCGATGCCTGTGGCAATGGAACAGTACCAGGTAATAGAGGCGTGTCCTGCGCAACAGCATCGACATGGCCGCCGTGGCCGTTGCGCTGCATCGTCACCTCGGATTTCGCTAAACGTTCAAGGCGAACAAAGGGTCTGCTTAATTTGTCCGAGTGCGCCAGGCGCAAGTTGTAGGGGGAATCAACAGTGTCGAGAGCGAACCTTGGATAGTGACAATTCAAAATCAAGGAGCAGATACGCGCATCAGGTTTCTATACGTACCTGCTTGATGTGCTCGTAATCGCTTTCGGTAATGCTGCGTATTTGGCCTTGTTTCCGTGCACCTCGGTAATAGGGACAGGCATGATCCACTTGTTTCAGGCTCTGGCGTTGACTACTGCCAGAGGACCAGAGTACAGTTCAGTTGGGCATACGGTCAGCCTGCTCCGGACAGACCCATTGGGTTTTTATACCCTATAGGTTTCTGGGTTCCCCGGAAGAAACTCCACCTTGGCGCCGCGTGTATTTCATCGTTTACGGAATACGCAGCACTTATCGTCTTTCATATATTTGGCTCCACTATATAAAGCTTGGACGCCGTGCACTCGATTGAGTCAACCCTGTATCAATCTAGTGGCGTATGGATCATGATGTGTACGGTGAGTTACACATATGTAATAGTGATATCAATGCCGATTCATGCAGGTTCAATGCAGTTTATCAAGGGACCTAGCATGCAGTCTCCAGTAGATCCAGAATCTGTTAGAGCCCAGAGCTTAGAAGCGGAGGTCTTACCCGAGTAAGTAATAAAGTAGCAGGCCAAGCACTGACTAGTGCGCACCCCGATCAAACAGACTTCGAAACCAAGGCCGCCTGGAACTAAACTAGTACACCATCACTATGAGTAAACTAATCTGATTATCGATGATGAATCGCTCTGTGAAATTCCGATCCGAGCTCTGTATGGCCAATCGTATCTCCTTGATCACCAATCAACCTTTCTTGCCGACCTCAGTTGCTTATCGTGCGAGTCAAGACTCAAAACCAAAATACACGAAACGAGTCTTCAGACTACGTGCGGTAATAAATCGCTAGAAGGGGTTCACGGTCGCCATTCCACGAGGCTGCTCAGGCACACATCCATCTTCGTGGCGCTGCCAAGTGCAGTGCGGCTACTGCCGCAGCGGCGATACACCTAGTAGTACATACACCGCCTTATGATTACGAAAAGACGAGGTGAAAACCAAAATAAGTTTACGCTGAATTACAACACTGTATGTACAACAATCAAAAATATGCCACTAACCCACAACAGCTAGAGCCGCGAGTCCTGCATAATAGATAATATCAACACCAGCTCAAGTCACACAACCTCAAGGAGACCTTACATACGAAGAAGGCTCAGTACAAATAACCTCATCTACCCTCTTCTTCAGCCATTCTATTACATCCTGTCCCAGTGTTGCACAATCATACAACTCTAGGTGCTGTAGTCTCGTCGGGATAACTCCATTCACCATTGTCGCAGATCCCGACTCTGGATTGCGAGCCTCCACAAGCTGCACTAGCTTCGCAATCCCGTCAGAATGCGCATGACAACTTTTCATGGCCACCGTCGTCAAATTCGGGCACGCCCAGTGGGTCTGTTCTTCGTCGGGCATTCCAAGCGCCGACAAAAATGGCTCGAGCGGCGTCCCGCCTATGCTCAATGATTGCAGATGATTTAGGTCCGTTAAAAACCCCCATGAGATGACAACTCCACCTGGACCATAATATAGCGTCGAGCTCGAGGTGCTGCCGTACGAGACAGAAAGACGGGTAATCGGTGGATTGTTCGATCGTTGTAGGAGATTGGTAATGGTGTCTTCTATCGGGTCACGAGCTTCTACGTCAAGGTTGAGTATCTCAAGGGAGGGAAGTACAAGGGAATCTGCTAGCTGCGACATATGATAGTGACCGCCAAAGGTGAGTTCACGAAGCCGAGATAATGAAGTCTGGACAAGGGGAAGAATAGCTGGCAGAGCAACAGCAAAATGCAAGGTGAGTGATTCAAGATCTGGGTTACTGGCGATGATGTGCATGATGCGATCCAAGGGTAGATGATTCGATGGGAGTGAACGGAGGTTAAGGGACCGCAGATTAGTCTTGAATATCGGCGATGACCATTTGAATGGGACGTGGTGTAACATCAGTGACTCTAGTTTTCCAAGGGCCATACTAGTCGCTGGACTTGAACTCGGTATCCATGGCCATTCACTTGCATAAATAGTTTCGGCACAAGAGATTTCAAATTCTCTAAGTATGGGAGCATCGCCTATTACTCCCTCATTGAATAACAACATTGAATCGCTTTGAGCATGGTACGTACCAGCTATTGATTTCAGCGCAGACATAGATGGAAACTGTCTGTCGAACCTGAAGACAAACCGTTGCCATCGATACATTTGCTCGATGAGGTAGAATATTGCGATATGACCCCAGTGAGCATTCCGTTGAGCTTGTGGAGTATTTCTTGAAGAAGGCGGAGGGGGTGACCCCCATGAGTCGTGGTGCGAGGGTGACTGCGGGACAATGATAGGAGTATGGGCAGGAGGCAAGAGCATTGCTGTTCCAGAAGGATGAGGGATCACATAATGAGGTGGTGGACTGGGCGGGTGCAGCCACGGCGTGGGTGAAGCAGGTCGGGTACGGGTCGATGAACCCTCATTGGACACACCGTTTACTCGCAAGTAAATTTCGATATCGAGTGGCACCTTGTCTCCAGAACGTTCCAGCCAAAGCCGTATGGTATCGGCGGTTGCACTTTGATTGGTTACAAGTCTAATCTAGCGTGAAAAAGTTAACATCACATATGAAAGATGTAGATCAAAAACGAGGTACGAGGACAGGAACTGCCTCCGCCGCACACACATATGAGGACATCGATACCAAATCCCATGACGCAATAACAAAGTTGACAAGTGAAGAATTGCATCATCTCACCTTGGACCACAGCCTCGGCATCGACAGAGTGAGTCTTCGCCATAGCGTGCAGATAGATGCAAGCACCCAAGCACAGCAAGGATGATCATCGAAGTTGAAAAGGAAGATATGGCGGAGTAGTTCATGTGGCAACCGGCGTATAGGAGAGATATACGCCTTGGTGTATGTGACCTTCTCTTCCAATACCAACTTTTCGCGTCGTAGGTCACGTATAGCGCGCTTTCTTTCGACGACAATTTGAGCCAGGGCGTCTTCCGCAGATGCAATCTTGTCCGAGAGCGCTAAGAGCTGCTCTTGCTGGGCTTGGAGCTCTCTGCGAGCATCAGCAACAGCTGCGTCTGTTGGTGGTTCCGGATAATTGGTCAAATATGCGGAAGGCGTCATGGCGAACGATAGTGTGGAATGTATCACGGTGAGAAAAGGCGGGACAGGAACAACAGGTTGAATGAGCTGAAACTGATGGCAAGTCCCATATATGGCCACGTGGGTTTTGAAGGCTCCATGGCCCTTGGGGATGGCGGAGTGACGGGGCCCCTCATATCTTCCGAGTCTTCTGCTTTATCTACTAGGGTTGTATCATCGTTCATCCAGGCCATCGGTACCCAGTCTCAATAACCCAAGCCTAGTTAATCAAGCAACAATTTTAAAGACTTGTATCAGAATCGAAGCTAATATTTGCTTATCTATCCATGGCAACCGGTTCGTGACCAGTGAGAAATAACAGCGTGGAAAGGTAGTACAACATTGTATGGATACGAAGTAACTGCCATAAGAGAATGCTCGAGCTGTCAGATAGGCCTAGGCTACTTCTTCCCTGCTTCAATGGCATCTCCATTTTTACATGCAATTATTTTTATGCGAGGCGCTGAAACCATTTCGTTCGACTCCATCTTGAAGGACGGGTTTTTTACGATAAACGTCCACACATCATCGCACAAACGGTATGTCCGGAGGTTGCCCTAAAGGAAGGAACAAAGTTGTGAGAAGTCACTTCATTTCAACTAGAAGTGGACGAACCTTGAGGGTAGTCTTAGTTTTCACCTGCTTGACCATCGTGTCCGCAAGCGACTTGTCAAACTATTAGAATTTCTAGTCAACGCTCATTCACTGATAGACATTTAATCAGTAAATACCTGTTGAAGGACTTTCATGGCCAATTGTGGTGTGATAGCACCACTCGTGATAAGCTCGTCCAGCGAGTCTGTCAGGGCCATTCCAATTCTGCAGCCGTGAACACCCGAACAATCAGGGAAACCGCTGGAACATACGATGACCCTCGGTAAAACTCATAGTACGCTGAAGCCATGCTAATTTGCAGCAGTCCTCAGCTTCAGAGCAAAACAGACGGGAATGTGGCGAACAGAAAGATCCGCTTCTAACCGCTTGCTGCCATGAGCTGCAATGGTTGGTGAGTAATGCCACCGTGACGTGTGACGTCACGCAAGAATGTGCAGTTGCAACTTTGCAGATCTGATATGAATGCAACACTCGAATTTTATGCAAATGTCTTCCACCGTTTATCTCGATATTTTCATGGGAGACGAAGGACAGCACAAACTTGATGAAGCCGCATTCATTGCCACTCGCAATTTGCTCGCTAATAATGCAGCAATCTACGGCTTGCCATCCGATCCACGTCATCTATCATCAGAGCAACAAGAAATGCTCAGAGAAATCGATGTATTTGCATTTCTGCCGATGCTCTACTGCTATCATATTCAAGGATATTCATCTTCTAATCGTTGTTAGCGATCACATGTACTACGCTTTATGCCCGCAGAGCCCCTTTGTGTCGGTCCGCCTCGTCTTTGAGTTGAACCCCGAGGCTTCTCTGAAAAAAACGACGACCAATTTCACTGCGCTATGTACGGGGGAGAAAGGAAAGTGTAAAAATGCACGTAACAAAGAGCTATATTACTTGGGATGCCCGATACATCGCATCGTGAGAGATTTTGTGGCACAGGGGGGCGATGTTACAAGGGGGGATGGCAGTGGCGGCGAGGTTCGTGCTCGAAATATAACTAGTTAATTTTCTGACTTCACCTAGTCGATATATGGAGGCAAATTCAACGATGAAAGGGATGGCTTGAAGATCAAGATGAGAAGAGGAACCCTGGCGATGGCCAACTCCGGCAAAAATACGAATTCTTCCCAGTTCTTCGTTGTGCTCACGGATGACGAGACGCAGCTCGCAAAATTGAACGGCAAATATGTGGCATTTGGGGAATTGAAAGCGGGAATTGAGGTACTGGACAAGCTGGATAAAGTTGCTGGAGACGTCGATGGGAAACCCAATGTACCGGTGTGGATTGGTGGATGCGGGAAGGGGACTGCGTAAAATGACACGTAACAAGGGGTGTAGTGTTCACCTAAATTCAGACATTGGGGTGCGATGATAATCGGCATACTCGTCCGAGACTTATGGCACTTCTCCCGCGAGTGGAGATCACATAAGGAGGCGAGGTCGCTTACAAAAACATGAGTTGTGTTGCTATGCTATGCGGGGAAAACATACATTCGGTGTCACGTTGTCCCTCTACTTGTGTTTCTCTTCGCTTGAGCGGTTGAGAGTCGATGCTAGCTGTTGTGAGACAATTCGTCCACCAGGGCCCTTGGAGCGAAAACATCTAGAACTCAGGGTCGTAAGCAAAGGTCGCCGATCACGCATCACAACTAGTACTCGTCATCAAGATCCGCCAATACAACGTTATTATGGATGTATCTGTAGGGCAGGCATGCACGACTCAGGTCCCAAGTGAGATTTATAGGGCGAAGAAGTCCGAGAGCAGGCTCGCATTACGCGTTTCATCTTGCGTGGTAACTTTGATCTGGTTTGCCTGTAGACGCCTTTGCGTCAGAAGTATTTATATGCTGGTAGAAGATCAACGAGCGGCCGAGGAGCAATGCAATATACTTATACTGCTGAGATGATCCTGCATCGTCTTGATTGAAGCTAGTCTCAGCATAACCGCGGCCTCATGTCACTCCCAAATGTAGGCCAGGCCGCCAAAATGTAGCAATCAAACCATCGGCAACGCCGGATCATGATGATCGACGGGTATGAAGAAGTTACATCGGCGGGCGGAACCGTGTGATAAGCAGGAGACCATTGTGCATAATTACCTATTTCAATATCGCCGTCAGCCTGGGATACACTAGATGGAGATGGAGTGAATGAACGAAAACAAGTTTGGGGCTGTTGGGATCCCCAGCAGCCCGTCAGATGATTAATCTAGCGTGTGGAGCAAACGAACTTACACAAATCGTTGATCATGAAGCTTTACAGCAACAGCGCCAACGCGGTTGCAACGAGGAAATAGATTACCAGAACTAGAACGAATTTATCACTATCACAGGCACTATGTGGCCGGCGGCATTGGGGAAACCTTAACGGTCACAGCCAGTCGCCGATCAATGTTTGTGCCTCCTTCCGATAAACCTCCGTTGGAGCCGCAAATGACACGGGTTTGTGTTATAGTTAACCCTGCTTAGCGCATAGCATGATAAGCCTGTATGACTTATAGACTGTCGTTGCAATTAATGCAATCAATATGAAACATGAACATGAATCAGGACGAGAAATGTCAAAAATCAGAAACTAGCCACCCTACAGAAAAAAATAATTTGAAAACAAGACCCACCGAGAGTAAACGCTGACGCAGTTTCCTTTGGCTGGATGGTTTCTACAGCCTCAAGATCCGGAAGATTACATTCCAACACGGGTTCTTGAACCAACAGATTCCCACCCTGCTACCTCACAAAGGACTAATGCCTTCCGGTGGAATTCTGCGGGTACACCCTCGACCTTCCTTGGTAGCAGGATATGCGGCAGAATGCGAGCGTGAACCCCATAGAACCACCCTAACACAATTAACGTGTTAGCATAGATGATCGCAAACACTAAATTTCAGTCTCGTTGTGTAATATAGCATGAGGCTGATAACGTACTATATGGCGCCTATTACAGCTTGTACCGCGTCCCCCGTGACTTTGTAAAGACCCACACTTCTTGTGTTACCAGGGTTTGCCGTTAACGAGTTTTCCAATCCAGCATCTTCTGGCTGTTTCGGAGGTGAACCTTTCAAATTTCCGTGGGTGACTGTGGGTCCGTAAAACATCTTGGGAAGCTGTTAGGGTCCAATCGTAGTATACGACCCAGGGACCACCGAGGAGCGACGTATTCGCCCAAGAGGTAGGTATTTAAAGCGCGAGAAGATCATAGCCATGGTGATGTTGATTCCGCGCGGTTGAATGCAGGAAGAGCAATTAATACGACTCAAGCACGCGACACCCTGCCAGATAGGTAGAAATAAAATTAAGTAGTTAATAATACACATCATGGATGATCAAATTGTCCTACCTACAGAGCTGAGACGTTCATTATGACCATGGACAGCCATCCTGTGACTTCCATGAGTGAGAATACGTTGCGCAAGCTCGGGTGTAAAATGAAGAGAGGGGAAGACTTTGATCAGGTGAGGATGTTTGAGCAAGTCGGTGAGCTTGTCAGGAACCTGAACGACTAGCAAAACACTCAGAACATGTGGCAGACCTTCAAAGTTGTTCCAACAGAACTTGGACCTACCAGCTGCCTGCTAGTGACCAGTGTCAGACAAAGTTTCAGAATTTCAAACCCAATCAAAACCTTGCTTGCGGTCACGTTATCCGATTCCCTATGTAAAGTCACACTTCATCGATCTGCCTCAAGGCGACTAGTGACTCCTCACATACACATGCGATGGAAGACGCCGATGACGGTATTTTCATCACTACTCCCTGCGCCAGCCAGTGCTGGCACACTTCTTGTCACCTTTGGTTAGGTTGATCCCACCGCTGGGCCAGTAATCACACCTGGTCATCATTACACGACTTCCTCGGTGTCTCGGGTCATTCAGGTTATTAATATTTGGTATATTGCTTGCCAAGAAAAACATCTTCTGCGAATGTACACGAACTCATGTCCATTTTTACCATCTCCAAGCCCTTTTGGGTGAGGTACGATCTTCGGGGCCGGGAATGTCAATCGGAATCTCCACGATAGAGGATCATAGCTTGGCATCGTACAGGCTGGCCATAGTTGGTATAGTGGTTCTATCAAGAATCACTGCAGATGGTGTGTTGGACCTTCGGTCGCCATTATGTCAATAAAGTTGGTGGTGCCTTCGTCGTCTTCTTCTTCGTCGAGTTGTTGAGATAACGTAGACATCGATGCTGAAACATCGACGATTGGAGCCAGCGAGAGGGCAATTAATGTCTACCTTCCCATTCGAAGCACCTGTTAAATGTGAGTTTGCCACAGTTCTCGCTGCAGTTTCAAGACGTTATTTAAAGCGATGGTCGCAGTCAGGACTCAGCAGTGTAATGCACGCGCAGTCAGAGCGGCGACGCGCTGAACGCACGAGGTAGCGGAATGAAAACCATCACTTCCCACCCAGTCATCCATCAGTCACAGCCTGCAGTTCCTCGCGTAATCAATCCCCCACCTCACAACTAACCCGTAAACTGAATTAACCGTTAGTATTTAGTAGCACCTCGATCATTCTAGGCGAACCGGTACTCTGTTCACATCAAGTTTCTGGAACGTGGGCATCTTGATATGATGATCGCATTTGGGGTCTTATCCCTATGTTGGGTCATCATTCCAGAACCATACTAACCTGGTGGTAGCCTACTGTACCTCAGGGCTTGCACCCTTTTTTTCAGATGTGGGTTCGCAAATATATATATATATATTGCATGGGTGGATTTTGTTCAAGCGCCACCGTCGACTTTGGCAGCTCTCTTCCAGATGAACTTCTGCGTTGCCCCTTGCCTCACTCTGTCCCCAATGGCCGACAGTTGTCCGTTCGAGGCCATCAGGTTGTCGTTCACATGCAATGTCAGGATTCCCCTGGGACCGACAACGTTCACCCCGGGTGGCTCAATGTCCATTTCATCACCACATGTAGAGATCTGGCTTCAAAATAAACAGGTCAGAACGAGTATTCGGATATGACGGACGGACACTAAAAGATGCATTCCAGGTACTGATAAGAGATCAAAACACCGCATATGGAACGTATGTGAATGGTATCCGAATAGTACAACAAACTCTCTTGCAGAATGGCGACATTCTTGTAAGTATTCGTGTTTTAAGTATACGTTGAATCTTACGTTTCTGCAGACACTGGGTGTTCCAATAATTCGGTCCTCTGCTGTCCCCACCCATGTGACAAATGCCCAACTCAAGCCCATTAAAGCAATAGTGACTATTGTGGGTGTCTGATCTCCCAGCGGCAGCTATGGTGCCGATCATAATTCTCATGACCTGTATGTGAATGTCGCGACTTTCGCGATCTGTTCTTTAAAATGACCCAACACTGCCTTGGCATCATCATGCATATACCCCTGTGGCGGTACACACTTTGTTCGTTTCTTTCTTTTGTATCGATTGTCCTTTGATCATGGCGTCCACGGTACGCTTGCATAGTTACTCCGTCTTTAGAGATTTCCTTTTGTTTAGCTTAGATGTGCGACCTGGATAGCATTAAGACTCTCGTATGTAGATTAGATAAAAGCTGATAATGGTGTATGAGGTACGCAGTAGCCAATCCCTAGAACCGAAGGCGCTCTAAAAACCGTGAAACCGACAAATTAAAATCTTATCGCAGGCGCCAATCTGCCGGGTTTCCATGTGGAACTTCAATTAGTACTTAGGAAGGCGAAGACCTTGATGAGCGGGCAGCAACATGGAGCTACGGTATATGAATTTCATACATGAGCTCTGGTAGTCCAATCTTGTTGTTTGATGAAGGTTTCCACCTCATTGGTAGGTTCAACAGGACTAATTTCTTTTAAAGAACAACAAAAGCTAGGAGCCTGCGTGATACCTCGCTTCTTCCCTAGCCATCCGATCCTCGACAACTATATCGAGAACAAGGATAAAGATTCACTCAGGCATAGGCAAGCAGTATGACTCATATTCTTGCCCTAAGTGCTTGTTTAAACAAAAATCACATCCTTCGTAGGCTCTCGTCCATATCACTCGTTACCATGTTCGGAGGAGAAAGTGGGGAAGATCGACCAGATGGAGAACACTTTTGCCGATCTGGCAGCGGAATTCACTCGCCGTGCCCCCAAACGCTAGCGCGAAAGGTTCTTGTCGTCTCTGTTGAGTGGTCACAGAATATCTGGTCGCAGTCTCCGGACATACGTAGGCTCTTCTATATGGTCCAAACCTTGTTCACGGTCGTTGCAGAGATGATAAGCAGACAATTCAAATCTGATACTGTCCTCGGACATGCGCCCATCGAGTGTGAGTCGTCCCAACTATTTAAATACTCTGGTAGATTTCTAACCATATAATATATTTCCTTGATCGATAAGAGTTTGAAAGCATGCAGGCATATTGGAAAATCAAAGCCTCACGAAAGTGAATGTGCATGAATTTGCTTTATCGGAATGTGCGCACTATTGTCACTGAAATTCGGCTTGTTTGTGAGGAACAGCATTGTAGTATGAGTATGTCCTGGAATTGCGTGGGTTGTTGGGGTGTTGAATATCCGGCACAAGGTGAAAAAAGAATGAGAAGCGCCGGTGAACGATCTGATCGGTTTGATTTCAGTATGTCCAACTCGTTGCACAAATCACCCAACTGTCTCCCTTTGATAAACCTGTCCACCCAAGGTGGTTTGGAAGCCATATAAAACGTAACTGATACGCAATCGTTGCCCGGACCTCCGTCTCCGCCATCATCCACAGGGGACTAGCGCATGTGGCTGAAACAACGATAGATCCCTTCCATGCGTGAGATATTGGGCTTGATATCCTTGACGTAAGCGAGCACCTCGGAACAGAAACAATGACCGGAGGAAGATGAGAAGGGAATTTGAGCTCGATTGGGGAGACCGATCATCGTCATCGACGACCTTGCCGATCAACGAATTGGGGTTGTGGTGGAAGGCGCCACTGGTGTCAACATTGCTACCATCCGGTTTGCAGCGAGGCCGACATTCTTTCTCCATGGGTGAGGTCACCATTCGTTCCGCCACGACTGCACGATTTCAGCGCAGATCCATTCTTGAAACCACACTCGGAAACTGGTCTCTCAGAATACTTGTGATGTTGACACTGTCTTGTTTCTGTTTTGGACTCCACCAATCCCTGATGACATACCGAGATGAACTCTGCTTGTGAGGCATCGATATTGGCAGGCGGGCCCCTAAATTCATTGTTGTGCGACGGCATGATTTAAAAGCGCAGTCTGTACCTGCTCAGAATTTGATAATTATCACGAGCAGGAAGACAATATGCTGAGTTACCCAGATTTCCATTCTGTCGAAGTGGTGGAATCACCTGCAGTGTCATCGTTGAGATTTGTGACAGCACCCAGAGGAAACTAGTACACTTGAGGTAGGGAGCGAGCTTCGTGCAGGCTCACCCACTGCAATGAGACCTATGATGGGCAAGAGCCAGACCGAGCATCACATGCCAAAGATTATAGTATGGCAGTTCGTCGCACGACGATTTATGAGAAAAAATGTCGCGCTATTTTCTTGCGGTACTACAGTTTGAATAATCATGCAATGAGTCTAACTTGGTCTCTGAGAGAAAAATGATCGCACTGATACAAAGCGACTTCAGAATTCAATACCCAGTTCACTCGCATTCCACAAGTACTTTGTTCTGGTTTCCATGCAGGAGAAAAATAATGGAAAGTTGAACGTTCAGAACTTTCTTGAGTTACATAGCTCGGAGCTGACTCAGCTGACTCAGCACACTGCACACCGCTGTCAAAGTTTGTCATCAAACATCATATCCATTAGACTTGCAGGAGTGGCAAGCTCATTATTTAACCTGCGATTTGAGCAGGACGGTTTACAAGACGACAGGAGTATGCATGCTGTCTCTTGGCCAGCGGAGGATAGCGGTATCCGCATGTGCTCACATGCTATGCTTGCGTTCATTTGCTACGAACACGACAAGCCCGTCTAAGGCTGTTTTGGCGATATCATCCATCTCCCGAAAGCATTGGAACAGTCCAAGCAGAGGCGGACAAAATCTCACTGAACGCTACCGCAAACTAGAAAATACTCTTCGGGGGGGAAATGCTATTATGAAGCAGACATCTGAGATTTCTCAGGACGTCGAGGATGCATCCAAGGCCAGGTTATCTCGATTGATATCCTCTTCGCACTATGGTGCGCAAAATACTCCCAATACCATCGCGGGCCTTGTGATCCCCGAAGAACCCATACCACCCTCAGATGAAGGTAAATTCTCTACCGAAGCCAAGTTCCCAGTATCTAACATAAGGCAAGAATGTTGCATGTCAGGATGTGCAATTTGTGTCTATGACCTTTACGAAGAATCTCTAGAAGCTTACAAGGAGTCGATTGTGGCCTTGCGCTCGTCGCTTTCTGCTCTTTCGATACCAGATTCCGAGTGGCCACACCGCGTTAGAACCAATACACCAGCTACGGAAAAGAGACACGAGGTCATCCTCAACGCATTCGAAGAAATGGAGCGTCAGTTGAAGGAGAAGAAGGAGCGGAGAGCTGCAGTGGAAGCGGAGAGTTAGTTTGTTGCCACTAGCTAGGGCTAGCCAATACTAACATTCGGCTTCCGATAGAAAGGATGAGAGGAGATTTACTCTTAGATGACACAGAGCGGTCTCCTATAAGCATTCAGATGTTGTACGAAGGCATTAGATGGTTGTTGTTCCCGAAACGTTGACTAGTACTGTGGGTAGTAGGAGCTCATTCATATGTTCTGCCTGATTCCGACAATAATATTATTCGCACTGTACAATTTGGAATCTACCTCCGCCACAATTGTGGCCCCTTGTCATCTACCACCACATATGACTTCTAGCACTGCGTTCAAGACCTTTTCGCTAGCGAACGACATATTTGAAGTTTCGCCTCAGGATGAGATATATGCCTTTGACGTCGAGGCTAATAAGCGGATAAACCGAGAGGCACCATGGGACAAGGAGTATGTCGGCAACCCTATATCACCTGAGCAGGCCTCAATGATATTCCTGATAGTCCACAATACTTCAAATCATGCAAGATCTCAGCCGTCGCTTTGATAAAGATGGAAAGCTCGAACAACTGAGGTTTCAACGGGCAATCTGACGTTGTTTCTTCTGCAGGTTATTCATGCACGATCAGGAGTGCCACATGAGATTATGGGACTCATGCAAGGCAAGGTGATGGGCAACTCACTGGTTATCATGGACTCCTTTGCACTTCCTGTGCAGGGCACGGAGACGCGTGTTAATGCTGCCAATGAAGCAAATGAGTACATGGTAAAGTATATATCGGAGAGCGAGAAGGTATGGAATTGAGCCTTCCAGACAACTTGCTCTCACTCCCCTTAGGCCAAAAGATTGGAGAATGCCATTGGCTGGTACCACTCACATCCAGGCTATGGGTGTTGGCTTTCGGGAATAGATGTGGACACCCAAATGAACAACCAGCAGTTCCAAGATCCTTTCGTGGCCGTTGTGGTGCGTCCATAATCATGTTCTGGCCCGATCGCCGGTCTGACCCTTAATGCGATAGATTGACCCAAATCGCACTATCTCTGCTGGCAAAGTCGATATTGGTGCCTTCCGCACGTACCCACCGAATTACACGCCTCCTAACATATCCGCTTCCGAATACCAATCCATTCCCCTCAGCAAAATTGAAGACTTTGGTGTACATGCAAACCAGTACTACCCATTAGATGTGGAGGTGTTCAAATCGAGCTTGGACACCGAGCTGCTCGGTTTGTTGTGGAACAAGTACTGGGTTAACACACTCAGCCAGAGCCCTTTGATTTCGGTAAGAAGCTTTTACTAGTTTCATTTGTTTTCTCATACAACACTCGTACAGAATCGAGCGTATGCAGTGTCACAGATCGTAGATTTGCATCAGAAACTTTCTAAGGCTCAGGCTTCAGTGTCCAGCACACGGGCGCCTATACCGACAATTAAGGGACAGGAGGAGAAGACATCAAGTGTACCCAAGGTAGATGATCGTTGAACTGTCTGTGCATTAAACACTTATGCTTGTTTGTCACAGAAGGAAGAAAAGAAGAAAGAAGACAATCAGCTCGCAAAGGGTGTGAAGGATAGGTAGGTTTTTGTGTTTTCGTGTTCTTGTGTAGTACAGTTAAACTCATATTCTCGTAGCACAAAGATTGCCGCGGAGGCTCAACATGGTTTGATATCTCAGATTTTGAAAGATATCGTTTTCTCTTCGCGACCGAATGAGCATGGGGTCAATCGCGTCACAGAGATAATAGACACTGTAATGACTGTCGAATAAATCTGCATTTTCTGATCATTCCATACTTTTTAATCGTACAATTTCATACTACATCCTCTTCATCATGCATCTGCATCCGATAGATCTCAAATAGATTTTCAAGCTGGTATCGGAGAATAGCCGGCTTCATGGCTCACACTTCGCCACAGCCACAAATATTGACAAATAACTACCTCAAACCTTGGTGTAGATAGTGGTCTCGCCCTCCTCGCCAACGTCAACGCCTCAAGCACAAAGTCAATCTCAAAGTAAGCAACTTATTTACGACGTTAGCACACATACAGAGAGCTCTATCGAGGAAAACAAGCTAGCAAACCTGTTTCTCTTGATGGATGTTACTCTTCCTATCTGGATGTGTACTGATATGTTCTGCACCAGATGGGCCTTCAAGAATTCCAGGTCGTTGGACGTCACTTACCCACCACAAATGAGCCCAACCCCAAAATTTATCGCATGCGCATCTTTGCTCCTAATGAAGTCGTTGCAAAATCCCGGTTCTGGTATTTCCTCAGGTACGCTAGCCTTCAGAGTTTTTTTAGGCGCAATGTAACACCCACCTAGGCAATTGAAGAAAGTCAAGAAGGCCAGTGGTGAAATCATTGGTGTCAACGTTGTGTGTATCCCTTGCAGCCGTTCAAGTGGCAGACGGAACGGGATTGCTAACGGTCTGTATGACCTGTGTCACAGATACATGAGGCAAAACCTCTGAAGGTCAAGAACTTCGGTATCTGGATCCGCTACGACTCGCGATCAGGAACCCACAACATGTACAAGGAGTTCCGTGACCTCTCCCGTGCTGATGCAGTCAAAAGCCTTTACCAGGACATGGCTGCCAGGCACCGTGCCCGCTTCCGGTCGATCCACGTATGCCCTAGCATTTTCTCATCTTTCGTCATGTTGATATTTGTATTTCCTCAGATCCTCCGCGTTGTTGAGATCGCTAAGTCTGATGATGTCCGCCGCCCCTACATCAAGCAGCTCCTTACCCCCAACCTCAAGTTCCCACTTCCTCACCGTGTTGGTAAAACTGCTGCGACATTCGTTGCCAATCGTCCTTCCACTTTCTGATTGTCTGTCACGATGTGAAGGCACCATGGAGTATGGATTTGCATGCATACCTAAGTACGGGTTCATATGTAAAATTTCTTCGTCCTGCAATGGTCGATATTCACATGCATATATGACATCCAAGCTCATTGTTTCCATCCTTTCGGAACTCGACAATATAGCACGTCCTATTGTAGGTGATTCTATCTCAATGGAGCACTCTACAGTCATGGTTCTAGTCGACGTGATCTCACATTCATCGCGCATTTGTAACATGATTAGAGCTCCTGCTGAGCAGCTGTGGTGCCCTCACATTAATTTTCTCAATTGCGGGAGACGTTCGTGGATGGTCTCTGCTAACCAAATATAATCTACGCCACTGCTAGTAATAGATGTTGTGCGGACCCCAGTAGTACGGGCGCCTGCTTGAGGCACGGCAGACTGGCTGTTCGTGTACGATTGTGACCGGCTAGCGCTCAGCCTTTCATTACCTAAGCCTAGAAGCATGCGCAGCCGCAGGCCCGCAGCTTTGCTGTCACACACCGCATGCGGCGGAACTTCCTTCACCACTATTAGCACTGGAGACTTAAAACCAGCTGACTCTAGCTTTGCGATACCTACATTGCACAATGATAGTATCTTTACAGGACTCTACAGATGCAGCTTCCTCTGAACTCAAAGCTTCTCCAGATACTGAGAATGAGTTTGCTGGAGAAGCAGTGCGTGAAATCTTGTTTCCTTTCTACTTGTCCTAGTTTATTGATTTTACTTACAGCCTCCTCCATCATATTATAACAACACTTCAGACCAAAATGCAAGTTGCGGGTGCATCCTCTTCCAGCATTCCTCCTCAGCCCACTTTCAAGTCCAAACCAACAAATTACTTGCACCTCTTCAATGAGCATAGCTCTATCAAGGGGGAGTACGTCATAGACCCTGGCATGAATATCCCCACCTCTCTTCTTCCACCCCTGCGTCCAGAAGAGAGTGAGGCAGACAGAAAGAATCTATCCTTGCGCTCGAAACACGGATCTGTTAATGCAGAAATATGGCTACTCGGTGCTCGAGACGCCCAACCCTCCGAATCCAAGAAGTTCACCAAACGTGCGATACTCGACATTGGCTCTGACGATGGCTCTGTTACAGCGCGGGTTGTATGTCGTCTGTTTGATTATCCTGGTTCCCCGTTGATCAGAATACTAGCACACTATTCATGGGGTTGTGCCGTTCTTGCTCACCATTTCCGCGAAGAACGGCTCTGTGAATGTCACTCTTCCGCGCTCTTTAGTGGCTTCCTTCTTCTAACGACTAGCCACGGTTCCGTCTCACTCACCGATACTCTCTCCCAAAACTGCACGCATCTAAGTCAGGTGGACTTGACTCGAAGATATTTTGTTGGAGACTTGTCCACGGTTGATGACAGTGATTGGATTGGGGATGAACTACGGGTAGAAGCGAAACATGGAAACATCAGGATAAAATATGTCGAAGAACATACCAAGGCAGACAATACCAGCAAAGGAGGTCTTTTGAATCGGTTATTCGGATGGTAGTGGGTACTTCCTGAAGTCACCTGTACGACTATTTTTCACGTGCAACTTGTAATCACTATGGCCATGTGGCGTTGATCGACTAACAGCTGCCTGCCTTTTTTTGTCTCGATCGTTCCATTGCCGCAGCACGCAGCCGCAGTACCTTGGGAGCGCCGCAGCGTTCCTTCTTACATTTGTTCGTTTGCGAACTCGTCCATTGAATAATCTTTGACGACTCTACCCCCATCATCACTAGGCTCCAATGATCATCATCTCAGAGAAGCAGCTCCAGAATGAGTCTGCCAAGGTGGCAGAGGCCGAGCAAGATCAATCAGAGGCGGCGAACAATGCCATGGATGTTCGTTGACGAGATATCTTCCAGACATTGCTATCACTGACTGCTGTCTGCAGGATGCACCACCTCCAGCATATTCAAAACATGTGCAGCACACACAGATTGCAAGCTCGTGTTCCACGGAGATTCAGCCTCCTTCCAATCCCACCAATTTTCTTTCACTTATACTCAAGGATAAACCCATACGAGACTGTTATGTGATCGACCCTCTGATGCAAATACCCTTCAGTCTGCTTCCTCCACTGAATACTGGAGAAACAGACCAGGACAGAAAAAATCTGTACCTTCGTACAAGGGACGGGAGTATTGACGCTGATATTTGGTTGATCGGTCAAGAGGAAGCTGCTCCTAAGAATGGTCGCCGCACCACCCTTTCGCTAAGCTCTAACGATGGAAGTGTCACAGCCAAGATTGTGAGTATTGGGTCACCACAAACGGTGCACCGTCTGATGCGCTCTAGAATACGGTCAAGGTCGTTGCACCATTCCTGTTGGATATCTATGCACGCGATGGACAAGTAACCGTCCTTCTGCCTCGGTCATTCCACGGTTCGCTTCTCCTGACCAGCAGGCAAAGTGTAAAGCTTTCCGACAATCTTCTGCAACGGAGCATCACATTAAGCACTGTTGAGCATACGCGGCGATATTTCGTCGGTGACATTCCGCATCGGTTGTTTGACAATAATTGGGATGGGGACGAGCTCAAGGTTGTATCTCGGGATGGGAGAATTATAATCAGATACAGGGATGAGGCAGAGCTGCCGAAGACTGGTTTCTTCAGTCGAATATTCAGCAGCTAGATCAATTACGTACGAATACTTATAGGGGCCAGTGATCATGTGCACCGAGTACTAGCTTAGCGAAATGCAGGTGATTCATTATCTCGGCAGAAGATGTCAAATTGGATGGAGCATGCGGCGGCAGGCCGCGGAAAGCACTGTCTTGGAACTTCACACGCACGTTCTAGCCGTGGTGGATAGATAATCATCTCCGAAATCCGATGATCATCTCCGACTCAGATCGGCATCGTCCGACTCTCCCTTTTATCAGAGCATCTCTCGCAAACCTTCAATCTTGAGTCTCTCTCTTATCCATCATGGCTAACGTTTACGTGAGTGTTGTATCGGCGATATTCGCAACGAAGGGACCCATATCTGACCCATCTGATTTTCTAGTTTGACATCACCATCAACGGCAACCCAACTGGGCGCATTGTCTTCAGGCTCTTCGATGACGTTGTACCGAAGACCGCGAGAAACTTCCGCGAATTATGCACAGGTCAAAATGGTTATGGATATGCAGGCTCTGGCTTCCATCGCATCATTCCATCCTTCATGCTTCAGGGTGGTGACTTCACCAGGGGCAATGGAACGGGTGGCAAGTCTATCTACGGCGAGAAATTTGCTGGTGAGGGTCATAGTAGTTGTGCTCAGAATACGGCATCTAATCGTGATATGTTTTAGATGAAAACTTCCAACTTAAGCACACTAAGCCCGGACTTCTGTCCATGGCAAATGCTGGCAAGAACACCAACGGTTCGCAGTTCTTCGTCACCACTATCGTCACCAGCTGGCTCGACGGCGCTCACGTAGTGTTCGGTGAGGATCTTCATCAAGCAGCTGTTGATCAGAACTAACTTATGTGTCAGGTGAGGTCGTCGAGGGCATGGACCTCGTGAAAGCAATCGAGAAGTACGGGACTGAATCTGGCAAGCCTAAGGCCGAGATCAAGATCGCCGCTAGCGGTACGGTGTAAAACATGTGACTAATGCAGAAAGAAGATACTTTTATTCGTCACGAATAACCTGTACGTTGTGGCATTATAGATATTTTGAGAAAACAAGTGTGACCTTACCCGTATCGATACGCAATCCAATCGCAGTGATTAGATTATCGTAGATCTATCAACATGAAACATTACGTTCACAATGTCCACAATTGGTGTTCTATTCTCAGGTGTATCCGAGTCTCTCATCGAGTTGTCATCAATGTTGACTAGTCAATCCTCGGTGATCGGAGGTGGCTATTCCTACTTGATGCTGGATCGCCATGGTGCCATTAATCTTGTATTTCAGCCATATTGTTGTGCCTTTTAATGGCGGGGATCCAATATCGAGGCTAGTAACACTCTGCCTGGAACTTTGAACATTGATGTACAGCACTATATTACGTCTAGGACATTTTGGAGTTGTCTCGACTTACTTGTCAGTTTCCGCAAATTTTCACGTTGTGCGCTTTCCTTTGCAGTCCTGGTATATAAGGAATCACCGCACATTCTCAGTGCCATTCTTCTATCACACATCGCCCCGTGATGGGTGTTACTAGCTCGGAGGCGCAACAGATGTGAGTGATACATACATGACCATGTATCCTGATGGCGACTAAATGTTTACAGGTTGTTCTGCATGTACGCCCTTCTGGCAGCAAACAGTACTAGGACTTAGTCTGATTTCTGGTATCAGGATAATAACATGATATTCTAGGTATTCTGATATACGACCACATGACGACCCTACCTGAAGAAATCGCTTTTATTTGGCGTCGTCCGAAAGCGCTGTCTGCGATATTATTTCTGCTCAATCGTTATTTCGCTCTGCTTGTCAATATCTCCGGCTTAGTTTTAAGCTTCGTGCCGCTTTCAGTGGAGGTTCTATTATTTCATTATGCATATACTGAGCTGGCGGGTTCACAACTTCTTTCTGTAGAGGTTTGTTTCATTTTGAGTCTGGTTCTTGAATATTAATTAACAAAGCTCAGATGTCCGGAATACCAGCTATACAGACAGCTAACCTTTATTTTCCAAGCAGTCATCGTTTGTTGTGAGTAGAAGTTCACTGCGAGAACTTCATATACTGAAAATTGCAGTTATAATGACCATTCGCACTTATGCTCTCTACGGCGGTAGCAAGCGCCTGCTTACTTGGATGACAATCACAATGATTACTCTTGCGATAATAGTTTCTGTGTGTCTTCGAAGTTCGCGTAGAATTTTACACTCTTGTACTAATCGTTTCTAGGTGGAAGGTTTGGGGCGTTATATGGGCGATGCGGTCCTTTTGCCAGGAGTTGGTTGCTATGAAACATATACAGCAGTGACGTACGCCGTTCTCTTCGCCGTTCTGTGTGCCTACTCAAAAGTTGTTGCAGAGCAGCCCGTCAGTGAATCCCAAGTCTAATTGCATGTCACGACCTTATCCAACTACAGGTCTTGGGCTAGCATGGGTAGCCGAAATGGTATTCGAATTACTGATATTCATCCTCATAGTGTACAGGATTTGCAAAACTAAAGGTTTGCTGAGGTTATCTCTAGTCACCAGGAGAAATATCATCAATATCATATTTCACGATGGTAAATTTTTCGTTGCAGTCTGAATTGTACACACTGAATCAACCAAACACAGGTGCGATGTATTTCGGGTGAGGTTGCTAGCGAGATCGTGATTCAAGTGATTCTGAACCGATCATCCGCATACCTTCAGAGCGATGATGCTTGTTAACATACCGAACATCCTGACGTACTACGTGAGTGAACGAATGAACATCGATGGAGTCACGAATCGCTTACAGCTTGAATCAGTCTGGTTCAGTGAGCATATACAGCCTTATTTCATATTCAGGTTTACTATTTCCTGATGATTGACAAGGTTGCTATTAGAGGCAGTCTCTCCACGTTGACTAGCTGGTGAGTGGTTGACGCAATAAGCACGAATTGAGATTAGTTATGACACCACACCCAGCTTGTCCGTTACTCTCATCTCTCGTCTGATGCTTAATCTACACAAATCTATCAATACTGGCATTTGCTCCATCCCTGCCCAGGACGAAGGCCCCAGCCTCGCTGTCTTTACCACCAGGATCAACCTACAGTCCGCGATTTCCACTTACCATTGGTAGGTTGGCATTGGATTCTATTTCTGGATGCGAAGGTGCGGGGATACTTGGTGGGAGCGAAAAGCTGTTCTTGTATCCATTTTCTTGAATGCAGGAGTGGGCGACGCTGCACCCGCGCTAGCAACTACGCGTCTCAGATATAATACCATTTTTGAGCATAGACAGTATATTCATTATACTTATTATTTTCCAATCATCATGTGTTCGTCCGTGATCAGATAATATTGTGATAAAGCCTCTCACGACGGGGTGTCTCAACCTATCGTTAAAAAGACTGTTCTCTCCTGCGGCTAATCAAGAAACCCAGAGGGAAATTGCGCCCGCGTTGTTTCCCATTTTAGGTAATTTCTTGCTTTGTGCACCGTTGCCGCATCACGCATCATGCCATCAACGCGAGCCTAACTTTTCAAGCGAATATCAATATATCGGCTGCCAATTCTTCTTTTCGGACGCCCTTGATCGCGATGGTGGCCACGTTCAAGTTGCCTGTGCTCAAGGAACACAAGCCTCGCAACGGCACAGCCTATGAATCGCCCACCCACGTGAGGCTGGCTTCCTGTAACACGCCACGCTGATCGGTGATGGACCAACATGACACTTGAAATCTACAGGAATGCGCAGCGCCATATATTACGTCTAGATCTATCATAGCATGCTATCTTATACGGACTCGATCATAAAATCCCGAAGACGAGTCGAAAGGCTCGTAGTCTGGTCGGTTTCTTTGTCGCCTCGGGCCTAGACTCACAAGACTCGTTCGTCTACAATAAGGATCAGCCCCCTGACGAGAGCTTTCGCAGGCTCGAAACCGCTGCTAATCCGCTTTACTAGCCCTTCCCTTCCCATGTTAACAGCGCCCTACCTTAGGGGACGGTGGACTACAGCAGGGTGCGAAAAGGGTGATCAGTCTAGTCAGCATAAACCGAATTCTGGGCCGCCTCGTCCCTCGGCGGCTTAGAAATGAAACTTTGTTGTTTCAGAGTCGTCTGACTCCCATCGGCTTATCTCGTTCAGGGCAGTGTTTGGCTTGCATGCTTGCATACATAGCATTTGTTTCACGATCGCGAAAAGGTCGGTTGAATGCCAAATTCGGCTGGCCGTTTGTATATAATGCGTCACCCTACATTCTCGACGCCCTTATTCTGTTGAATTTTGCCTCGTTACGATGTCTATTACTGTCTCGGAAGTGCAGCAAATGTGAGCGATACACACATGGTAGATTCACCATGTATCCTGACGGCGAGTGGGTATTTACAGGTTGTTCTGCATGTACGCCATTCTGGCGGGAAACAGTACTAGAGCCTATTATCTTCGGTCTCAGGATGATAACACGATATTCTAGGTATCCTGATATACGACCATATAGTGACACTACCAGAGGAAATCGCTTTTATTTGGCGTCGCCCGAAAGCCCTGTCAGCGATGTTATTTCTGCTCAATCGCTATGTTGCTCTGTTCGCCAATATTTCCAGCTTAGTTGTGGATTTGCAGCCTATAATTTCAGATGAGGTTCTGTCATTTTGTTGCGTGTACCGAACTGGCATGCTCACAACTTATGTGTAGAGGTTTGGCTCGCTCTGGTTCTTGAACATGTGCTGCTTTGCTCAATAAAAGCTTAGCTGTTTGAAATATTCGCTATACAGAGAAGTAGCTCTTTTCCTCCAGGGAATGATCGTTTCCGGTGAGTGGAAGTTTGTTGCGAGAAATTCACATACAGAACATTTTAGTCATAATGGCTATGCGCACTTATGCTCTTTATGGCTGTAGCAAGCGCCTCCTTACTTGGATAGTAATCGTCATGTTGGCTCTTGTGGGAGTATGCTGTGTACGTTTTGTGTAGAATTTTGTACTCTAGAGTCTACTGATCGTCACTAGGCGGGCACTTTTGGAAAATATTCAGGCGATGTGGACATCGTGCCTGGAGTTGGCTGCAATGAAACATTTTCAAAAAAAGTGTATGTCACCCTCACCCCCGTTCTGTGTGCCTGCTCAAAAGTCGTTGCAGAGCCGCCCGTCAGTGAATTCTAAGTCACATTTGCATGTAACTTGATGTAGTGACCTTATCCAACTGCAGAAATTGGGCTGGCATACGTGGCCGAATTTATCTTCGATTTATTCATCTTCGTGCTCACGATGTACAGGATTTGCAAAACTAGAGGCTTGCAGCGGTTGTCCCTAGTCACCAGGGGAAATATCATCGACATTATATTTCACGATAGTGAATTTTTCGTTGCATTTGTATCGATATTGTACTCACTGAATCAACCGAATGCAGGTGCGATGTTTTTCGGGTGAGGTTGTTGACAAGATTGTGATTCGAGTGATTCTGATCACCATTCCAGAGCGATGACACTGACCAATATACCGAACATCCTGACGTACTACGTGAGTCGCTGAATGAATACCTGATGGTATTACGAAACGCTCACAACTTGTATCAGTCCGGTTCAGTGAGCATACAAATCCCGCACCTTGTATTTAGCTTGAGCGTTTCCTGATGATTGGACAAGGTTGGCCTCAGAGGCAGTCTTTGTACATTTACTGGCTGGTGAGTGGTTGGTGCGATACGCATGGATTGATATTAACTATGACATCCAGCATTTCCGTCACTCTCATCTCTCGGCTGATGCTTAACCTACACCAGACTTTCGATACTGGCATTTTCTCCATCCCCGCTCAGGACGACGGCCCAAGCCTCGCTGTCCTTACCACCAGGATCGATGTACAGTCTGCGTTTTCCTCTGACCGTTCGTAGGCGGTATTGTATTCTGTTTCTGGATGTGAACTTGCAGGGATTCTTGCGTGGAATGGAAAGCTGTTCTTTAGTTCTTTACTTGAACGCACTGCGCTGCGCCGGCGGTCATGTGTGCTTAATGCATTTAGAAATCTCATTTATTGCGATCTTTGAGCGTGCCCATAGTATGTAGATATGCTAATTATCCTGTATATGCTCGTCCGTCATACGATATCTCTCTCTATACTTAATCCCAATCTTTGGCCTCTCAGCTCGTAAGTCCTAGTTAAGGTTAGTATCTACCTTTAATGTGCATCCACTAGACGGGCATCCCCTGTAGATCTTTTGATACCACCTTGATCATAGCTTTGCGATTTGCACGAGCCTATATCGCAAGACTCCATACAGAGTCAAACTCATGTTCGAGACATGTACTCGGTCTTAGCGCTCTAGCAGAAAATCTCGCGGGTAGGCAGCGCTACCAAAGTCTTGTGCATGTTCACGTAAGACTATTGCAATATGGATGGAGTCGCTGTAATTGAGCCTCTCGCCACGGGTAATGGGAGAAGACGCTGTCCACTGCAATAAGTCAACTTTTGCGGCGAAATCAACAATCAATTAAAAGTCAACACGAGGTACCGGGTACCGAGCGGTTAAGTCGGTGACTGATCGAATTGAGTGCAATTGGATTGCTTTCAATATTTGCCATTTCAGGTAATTTCTCATTTTGTGCACAAGGATAATTGATCGCTAGCTAGGTTCGTACAAGTCTCATGCATTCCTCTGAACTGCTCAATGCGCTGTAGACCAATTACGCAGAAGGGAGCAGCATGAAAATATCTGACGCCGATGATAAAAATGTCGCATACAGTGTTTGCGCTGCGCCGCCAATTGCATCCTCGTGGCTTACAACGTGTCTCAAAATTACTGAAAAAGTTAATTTTACAGCACGAATTGCCCTGACACATTTCTTCTGGCTTCTTTTGTTGGTCCGCATGCAATTGCTCTCTCGATTGCCTTCTTTCATCGTCCTGAGCTCTCGGGTATATATCTAGGACCATGTTCGTCCCATCATCTCAACAAACTAGCCCCGCCACGCCTTCTGACAACCCAACGAAACCTACCTCTATCACTTGAAGAATCGTTCTCGACCACGAGCTTTAAAGACTAAGATGTCTACCTCCCCCAGATTCTCCAGCGTCTCCGGCAACTGGCGCAAGGCTTCCATATCCTCAGTTGACATTGATCTTGAGGCACAAAACGTCACTGGCACACACACCTCCTTCACTGTTCCTGCTGCCATCCGGGCGGCTCATTCTGCTGCTACGCCTACACACACACCTCAGCGGAATGACAACATCACAGACCTCGTGGATGATTTTTTCGGGGTCACTTACACTCGTGCAACTCGCGAAAGTCGCCATGACTCATACGTCGCTCCTAGTCGCACTTCTGTGGCTTTGGATGGAGAAGCGCCTCCTCCATACACGAATGCCACTGAGCCCCCTGCATATAGCTCCACTCCTGCGGAACCTGTGACACTTGCGATGTATCTGTACAAATTTGGATTTTGTGGGTATACATCTGCTCTGCACTTATCCAATTTTTCTGATCGAATCTTTCAGTGTTCCCACCTTTCTGGGTACTTGGAGCAATCATTCTGCTCTCGCCACTCAAGGCCCCTGCGGACTTTGAACCAACGAAGTCTGAGGACGAGCGCCAGGAGTTGGTCCGGATCATGAGAGATGCTGAGATCAAGTGGGCTAAAAGATCTGCTTGGGCACTCCTGGTCTTCCTCATTGCCATTGGCATTATTCTTGGGGCTGTCATCGGTGTCTTGAGATCATAAGCACTCGACACACGTACACCTTTCCCCTTACGACTATTTCATTTCCTCAAAGACCATCGCATGGACGACTTCATTTCCGTCTTCGTATTTCATTTCAACGTCCTGAGGGTGGCCTCAGGTCATAATCATCAAGTCTTTCCTTATATTCCTCGGAACCAAAATTCTTTGTATCAGAAGAACTTCCTCACAATATTCGCATCCACAAATGGGACGGGCAGTACGACCAGATGTCCGTATTTATGGCTATATTATGATAAACACTACGATCGTTGTAACTTCGTGTATGTTGTTTCGGCATCTGTGCGGCAAGCGCCGGAATTTGTCGGAGAATAAATCATCAATTATTCGAATTTGCATATTGCAAAGTATTTTAAGCCTTGTTCGTTTCCTCGAAGCACTCGTTCGTTAAAATTTGTGTTCTCTGTCTTTACACGTTTCCTCCGCACTAAAGAATTCGACCATGTTCCACCGTCTTACCCTTACTTGCGCCGCTTTGCTCAGTGTCGTGTCTGCACAGCTGACCATCACGTCTCCTGGTACCAATGACTGGTGGGGTGAGTACCCAGAAAGCCAGACTTCTAGACGTTGCAATGCTGATGACTTGATGGAAATCTCTATTGGTTTTCGTCGCTCAATTCTCTGTTCGTAGTCGCATCATCGGCGAACACACTCTCGTGGACGTGTTCGACTTCTCCGTACCAGAACTTCACCATTCTGTGCGTGCGATCTCATTTGATGCGCATGAGAGCCCGTTCAGCTGACACGCATTTTTGTAGTCTTACCAACTCGGACGCTTCAATTCTCGATGCACCCCTTGCCATCATTGCCGTTCAACAAAACTATGATTGTTCCGAGACCATCACCCAGCAGCAATCCGCCCAACCCGCTGGCACCGGCTACGTTGTTCAGTTTGCCAGCACTCTGAACTCCACTGATGTGCGTGAAAGTTTCTCAGGCTCGTTGACAAATTGTATTAAACGTTTGATTATATTACACAGGTCTACGCCCAGAGCCAGCCTTTCGAGATCAAGGCTCTTGGTTCATCTTATCCCACCACCACCAGCAGTGCTGGCAGTACTGCTACCGGGACTTCTTCTGGCAGTGCTGGGGCTGCACAAGCCACCAAAACCGGTGGCACCCTCGCGGAGTACGTTCCTGTGGGCATGAGCATGGTCGCCGCTCTTGCTCTTGGCTTGGTTGTTGCCTGATGTCATCCCCGGACTTGGACTCCAAAACAGATATCCTTTTGTTTATTATCTTTTTCTTCTTCGGGACCCTCCACTTTGTGGAACGTATAACCGCCTTTGGAATGTCAGTTTTTACAGCTTTATGGCTTAATGTGCGGTGTGACGATTTTGGATGTCGTGGTTTAACGCACTGTTGTTTTGCTACTACTTGGATGGCGTTATGAACTTGATTCAGGCCGTGTGGCCTACTTGTGTAGTTGTTGGGTTCATGGTCCGGCGTTTACCTGTAGCTTGAAGCTTCAAGATGTGAAATTAGTCACGACATGTTATGAGACTTATAACCGAGTTAGGACCATTGGTCTGATTATCGTATCGACTGCTACTTGTTCGTTCGCGCGAATAAAGATTACCGTTACCCTGAGGTACTGTCTTTACGTTCACCGCAACAAATCCCTGACTCTCACGACGTTAGGAGGAGAGTACTCTGAAGTTATATGTCCAAACAGGTGGGCTCTGATGTATCAGAATGGTTATGAGTCTACCAAAAAATTAGCGACCGGCACCACACAACCGCGCGGACTAACACGCATACGTATACATAACATAATTAGCCGACAATCCATAATGTACGTATGGTCTACTTGTTATCGTAGGGCAACCCTACCATGCTGCGTTCAAGAAAAGGACTAAAACAACAGTTTTTAACTTCCACTCAGAGCCTCTGCCACTTAGCCTGCATCCAAAAGCAGGATCCAATACCAGCCTACCAATGGTGAGAGGAAACCGCAGTCTGTACGTCAACCCTAGTGGTAAGGATATCGAGGCTAGTCCCGGCGGGGGTAGAGAAGATGCCAGTGTCGATAGATTCGTGCAGGTTAAGCATCAGGCGAGAGATGAGAGTGACAGATATGCTGGAGCTCATACTTAGGATCGTTTCATGTCTATTGCATTAACCACCCACCAACTAGTGAATGTGCTCAGGCTGCCTCTGGTGATATCCTTGCAAATCGTCAGATAATAGTCGGCCTGGTGAAAACATGCGGGCATATACTCACTGAACCACACTAAACCATGGTGTGAGCGTGCTACTGAACCAATATTTCATTCGGTGACTTACGAAGTACGTCAGAATGTTGGGTAAATTGACCAATGACATCCCTCTAAGAGAAAACGGATCAGATTCACTCGAATCACAATTTCACTAACACTCTCACGCGAAGTACATCACACCTAGGTGCGCTTGGTTGGTTCAGTGTTTACAATACCGGTGCGACGAAAGAATACCATCGTGGAATATGACATCAAGGATATCTTTCCTGGATATTAGGGAGAACCGCGGCAATCCCCTAGTCTTGCAAGTCTTGATGACTGTGAGGACGAAGATGAACAATTCATAGATAAGCATTGCTACCCATGCCATCCCATGACCTGCGATTGGGTGATTTAGTGACACCATCAATTTACATCCAGATGTGACTTAGAATGTACTGACGGATAGATCTGCCAAGACTTTGAGCAGGCATGCGGAACGATGAAGGGAATGACATACGTCGCTGTTGTGTATATTTCATAGCAGTCGCTGCCGGTCGCACCGTCTGAATCATGCCCAAAAGTTCCCGCCTAAAAGTTGAACAGACTCCAAAGTCCAAAATTCTTCGCGAACACGTACCAACCCTCCTGCCGCAAGAACAAGGCCAATGATTACCATCCATTTTAGCAGGCGCTTGCTACATCCGTAGAGAGCATAAGTGCGAAGAGACAATATGACTGAAGTTTTCAAAACTTCAGTATGTCTTTATCGTGATAAACTTGTAACTCACGGCAAATGAAGATTTGTTGGGAAAAAAGTAACACTTGTCGGGCTACCACGTATTTCGAACAGCTAAGCCTTTGTTGAGAAAATGAAAGATATTTGAGAATTAAAGCTGGAACCTCTGCGAAGATAAAGTGTAAGCATGCCAGTTCAGTAACATGCACAACACTGTAGAACCTCATTTGAAATGGGCAGAAAATCGCTAAGCAGGCCAAAGATATTGCCGAGCAGAGCGACGTAACGATTAACGAGAAATAACATTGCAGACAGTGCTTTCGGACGACACCAAATAAACGCGATTTCTTCTGGGAGGGTCGCTATATAGTCGTATATCAGGATACCTATAATATTTGTGAGGATTTTGAAGCCAAACGACGAAGTGCCCCAGTACAGTTTGCCACGACAATGGCATACAAGTACACCAACCTGACAAATTGTGATGTTAGCTCCCGCGATTAGCACATATAGTAAATTTGTGCGTCTGTCACTCACATATGCTCGTCCAAGTCAATAGTATACATTACAAAGGCGTTATCACAAGAGGAAGGGGTGTTGAGACTTGGGGTTGACAGGAACGGTTTTATATTGGTATCATACTGTACAGCCGTGTTTCACTTCCCCCCCACATCAGTGATTCACTCTATCATCAAGGGCTATGTAGCCAGCAAGGGCGATCACGAACGGTTAACAGGGCAGAACTGGGCGGAACCTTGCGAATCAAAAGCATCCTAAACGTTGATGATGCTGTACATAGATGTACCAAGCTGGTCCATTTACGAATTAGTGTTACTAGCGCACGGATGATTCCTTGGGCCCTTACGCTGCTACAAGGCAGTTATATGCCATTTCTTGCAAGAATAACTGCTACCATAGCGATTAATCCAGGTCCAGCGGAGAAAAATCGACTGTTTTGGTAACACGTGGACCTAGACTAGCTAGGACGCATCGCTTTAGCAGTGCAGCGTGGCGCAAACACGCCGGTCGGCGGTCGGGAACTCGGGATCGAATGGTAGCATGAGCCGTTGTGCAATCTGTCCTGCAAGGACCAGCTTTGTCTATACTGGACTCGCTTTAGATCCCCCATGGCGTAAATAGAAAGGTAGGGCTGTGGCCATACTGTCAACTCCAGGAGAGACGCGAGCGTAGAGGCCGCTGCATGAGTGGGTACCTTCCGAGGATTCGTCTCACCACACATCAAGAAATGAACAGTGAAAGTTTCAGGACACCATTGCACGATGTACGGGCTATGAACATGGTTAAACCACTGGCAGGTGAACATGTATGATTTTCGTGAAACGAAACGAGGCATAAAAGCTGAGCGAAGAATTAAACTGAGAGATGGCGGGACCAGGGGTGAGGGGGTGAATAATAAAGTTGCTGTAATGAGCTAGGGATTGGTGAAAACACTTCTAGACATCTCGCGTTACATGTAGATGAGTGACTTGGGGAGACAAGATTGACGTGGCTGTGCTACCGTGAGATACTCATGATTTCGTTGGTACTATTTCACCATAACTGGCAATGTTGCAAGCAGTTCAAAGTTTAAACGGACACCTAGTAACACCCGAGTGGCAGTTACATAGACGTATCTACTCTACTAGTGGAGAACTGTACGAAATACAATAGTGATTCTATTCTTACTTATAAATTATGGTATTATGAAACGTCAAACGAAAGCGAAAAAAAAATTCTGCAACTTGACATCCAGAAACGGAAACCGAGAATCAACCTAGCAATTGTGAGAGGAAATCACAGCTTGTACTCTGGTGGTAAAGACATCTTCGCTAGGGCCATCATCCCGGATGGGAGCGGAGAAAATGCCATTGTCCGTAGATTTGTGCAGGTTAAGCACCAACCGAGAGATGAGAGTGACAGATATGCTAGGGGTCATATTCAAAATCGATCCGTGTTTATTGCACCAATCACTCACCAACTAGTAATCGTGGCTAGATTTCCCCTGGTGATATCCTTGTCAATTGTCGGGAAATTAGCCAACGTGATTGTAAGATGCGGGTATGCTCACTGAACCACACTAAACCATGGTATGAGCGTGCGACTCAATTAAATACCTCACTCGTTGACTCACATAGTACGTCAGAATGTTGGGTAGATTAATCAATGTCATCGCTCTGAATGAACGCAGATCAGTTTCACTTGAGTGACAGTTTCACTGGAAATCTTACGCGAAATACATCGCACCTGCATTTGCTTGGTTCAGAATTTATATTACAGGTATGACGAAAAAAATACCATCTTGAAACATGATATTAGGGATATTTCTGCTGGATAGAGATGACCGCAGAAATTTCCTAGTCTTGCAAGTCCTAAAGATTGTGAGGACAAAAATGATTGAATCATAGACAAAAACTGCAACCCAAGCCAGCCCATGACCTGCAAGTGGATAAGACAGTGGCATCATCAACTTGCACGTATCGTGACTGAAAATTCACTGACGGATGGCTCTGCCACGACGTAGTTGAGCAGGCGCGCATATTGATGAAGGGGATGACATACGCCTCTGCTGTGAATGTGTTCTGACAATCACTTCCTTGGACGTAAATCGTAGTATTGTTATCACTCAACGAACTCGCCTGAAAAGATTAGCAGAATCTAGATTGCAAAAGGACATGCGAACACGTACAAACGCTCCTCCCGTAAGAGCAAGGCCGATGATTATCATGCAACTAAGTAAGCGCTTGCTACGGCCGTACAGGGCATAAATGCGCAGAGTCAACGTGACTAAAAATCTTTCAGGGCATGTATTTCTCGCGATCAACTTTTCACTCACAGGAAACAGTGATTTGTTGAAGAAAAAGGAGCAGCTCTCTGACTAGCATGTATCTCGAACAGCTAAGCCTTTGGTAAGAACGACAATATAAATTCAATAAGTAAGGTTAGAACCTCTGCAGAAATAAGTTGTAAGCCTGCCATCTGAGTAGATTCATAACGAAGTCATCAAACCTCATTTGAAACGACAGGCAGGAAATCGATAAACAAGCCAAAGATATTGCCGACCAGGGCAAAATAGCGATTAACGAGAAAGAAGATTGAAGACAGTATTTTCGGACGACACCAAATAAACCTGATTTCTTCTGGGAGGGTCACTATATGATCGTATATCAGAATACCTATAATATTTGTTATCGTCCTGAGAACAAAGATGGAAAGCGCCAGTACTGTTTGCCACGAGAACGGTGTACAAGTGAAACAACCTGGCAAATAATAATGTCAAGATTATGGTGTTTGTGCCCATGTCACTCACAACTGTTGTTTTTCAGTGATATCCATTACAATGAGACAATGTGCAATATAAGAAGTGGGTGTTGTGAATGTCAGATCGACGCACCATTATAACAAGTATTAAATACATATCACCAGCGGAATCGACACGACGAACTTACGCGGCAGTTCAAATTTCAAACGTTCAACGTTCATCGATGCATCTCTTGCTGAAACACAAATTGCCACATGGTGCAAAAAGGGACGCTCCTACCTGAGAGTTCGCTTACACTCCCCACAATTGGTAGGTGTAAACAAACCAAAATACCTTACGTGCGCCGCTACTATCGAGCGCCAGGCTCTGCCAGCGCTCAGTGGACTATTGATCATCCGAGCTTCTTTAATGCCATTAGAAAGAAGGATCCACCCATTCCCGATATCGAGTCCACTGGTTGTTGGAAACCTAGAGCCATTATAATGCCGCCGGATTACAAGTTTAGTTAGCACCTTCAAAGTGCCTTACTTGTAAAGACCTTACAAGTCATTGAAAGGCTACGAATTCGGTGCCACAGCGTGCTACGTTCGACGTAAAACCGTCAAAAGGGCCCCTACAAATGCCTTCTTATGCCCATTAAAAGATTGTCCTACCCCATTATAACGACATGCGCCAAGTTAATGCTGGAAACTTTTTTCCGACATCTGTCTGTCCGTGGATATGACATGAACCTTGCTGTCAAAGGTCGAGAAAGCTTATTTTGCTCGGGAAGCAGAACAAGGAGGTGAGTACTATTCACCTTCAGATCCGCGTTCATTTTTTGACCATGCCATAGAATACATCTAGTGTTAAATAAGTTCTTCGAATGTTATGTTCCTGCTGACGGTCCAAATTCGACGACCACCGCGGACGCTCAAAGTATGATTCCTCAAGTAGATAAGATTGGCTAGAAGTTCCCGTTCTTTACCGTCCTTCACCGCATCCTCTCGTCTCGTTCAAATGTAACTCCCATTGCATTGCCGTCACCACGGGTGCCGATCCGCATGACAAGAAGACTCGGTGAGTTTGGGGAAAACTCCCATGTAAGGTGAAGATGGCTAACTTTTGGAACAGGCGTTCGTCCGTGTAGATAGCGTGTTTGTCGAACCACGTCACAATTGAGGCGCACGGCAACCTCTTCGGAGGATAGTTCTGGATTTTCCAGGGTACGGAGGACCATGGTCGGCATATGTGCATGCAAATACTGCTCATGACGAGAAATTCATGCCATAGGCTTCGCTTGCAAGTTGCCAATTGACAACTGGCACAAGCAGTACTATCGTATTACATAATCTGCAATCGGGGGTGAAGCTTTGAAGCACGGAAGCATAAACCGAAAGTTCCCACGTATGAGTGTCCCTATCAGATAACTAATGGTCATATGCAGATCTACAAGGATCACCAGCTCGTTGTTAGTTTACCCTATATGACCATCTCAGCACAGCGCAAATACATACAATGTTTTTATCTTATGATAAGGCTACACGCCGCGCAGCTGTATCTCTTTTGTAACACATTAAGCACTTGACAGAAATGCACAAAGATCATGCATGCACATTGCAAGCAGAAGAAGCGGAAACAATTGCCTACGGTACGTGTGCCTCAAGGAGAATTCCGAGTCTGTCTGTCTCAGTCTGATCGATGTGCAAATCAAGGGAGGATGTGGGAAAGAGACTTTGTTACAAGGTCTCCCACTCAACGACGCCCAGTGTGCCAAGATAAGTTACAAAATCGTAGCGGCGGCAAGTCGTGGAGTCGGGGGACTAATCGATTATGGTTCAGCCATTCTGATACGTCTCGGTACACGACTGTGTCACGGTATATATATGTCCATATGCCATGTGGTCTGTGTTTTATGTGTAGTTGAACGGATCAAGCTAAGCGCTATACAATATGTCTATGGTTAGACTTTGGGGTTGCGATAACTACTAGGCTACGCACTAGTACGTTGCACGCATGCATGCATGAACGTTGGCATCACAATATGCCATTTGAAGCTTACTTTCACTTTTGTAGACCAAAAGTGGAAGTAAAGTCGCACAACATATCCTGGGAGGCGCTGTCCCACATGAATTTATATGGTATGTATGCAGCCTGACGATATTGACTTGAGAAGAGGGACACTGCGATACTTCCTGTGTTAGTCTTCCCAGTGGAGGTCAAACTAACATTAGGTCTCATATCGCGTACGCGCATACCATAGACTAGTACTACTCGCACGATCGAGTCGCTGAGGAACATAGACATATCTCAAGAAATACTAAGAGTGCGTAAGTACAAAACTATTCGTACTCGCGCATAATGGCTATCAAAATATACTTATCCTGGAACATCAAATGAAAACGAAAAACAAACTTGTACATTACATCATGCTAAAGGGTACTGTGATCGTCACATGGGAAAAGAAATAACATGCACCGGAAAATGTCACTGGACGAGAACAACAATCTAGCGCGTGCCTGACCCAGCCTTCACCTTCTCCACCATCTCACCATCATCCGGCGCGTACTCGAAAGTCTCTGGGCTGCCGTTGAATGATCCGAAGAAAGGAGTAGCCGGACTGAGAGTAGATGGGGTACGAGACTGAGTAAGTGAGCGCTGGAGATACGAGAGTAGGAGATTTCATGTCATTTTCGAATGATAGTTGTTGGGCTGAAGAAGGCAACTTCTGTGCAGGAACGTATGCTTTTGAGGACACAGAAGTAGAATCATAGCGATGGTCCTCATGATCATCTGACCGAGGTTGGGGTGCTTGGGGCGAATGGAGATAGCTCTGAGGATTACTGTCGGATTTATCGTTGGTACTGGATGTTGTGATAGTACTGTTTAGGTCATTGGAGCGGCTGTCCGTGTGCTGATAACTGTGCTGGGATGAATTCGACGCAAGAGGGGAGCGAGGGAGAGTAGCGACTGGTGCTTGCTGCCGTAGAGAAAGGTGCGAACGCGAAGAGGACTGAGAGCGATGGTGCGGCTGTAAAGGAGAACACTTAGAATCAAGATGCTGGGGTGGCGCAACAATTTCGATGGCACGACTGGGCGGTTTCGTGATCCTGACATTGCCAATATCACCGCTGAAATGCAGCTCCTCCTGATAATGGGTGCGGAGATGGTCATAATGTGGCCTGCACTCCAGCTGATATTGTCCGAGGGCATGGAAGTCGTCTTCGGAGATTGGCGGTAGAGCGTCTCCCAAGAACTTCGATCGGCTCACTCCACCCAAGGCTCGACCAGCGAGCGGATGAGTGGCGATCTGCTCATGAGCGTGGAATACCTGCGCGTTCGCATTGAGTTTGCTTCCGGATTCTAGCCGTCCATACGAAGAGGTGCGCCGAGGTAGAATGCAATCGCGTGGGTGCACAAGTTGCTGCTGGGTGTGCAGCTGTTGGTACTGTTGTTCACGTATCCTTGCATGAGCCTGGAGGATGAGCTCTTCGGCGGGAGTGAAGCCGTTCCTTGCTTGTATCTGGCTGCGAGGCTGTTGTACAGACGGCTGAGCGCTAGTCGTGTACAGTGTTGCATTTGCAAGGGCTTGAAGATGGGCGCGCTGAGCATCATGCTCTTGGTCAAGTGTTGACCCCGTGTAAGCGTGTGTCAAATTCAGGTTGTGTTGCAGTGATTGCAGAAGGTCATCGGTGTAGTGATTCGATTGAAGGTCCTGGTACCTAGTCGACGGAGAGCTGTTGTACGGATAACCGAGATGGCCTGGCAGCGACGTAGACACGGGAATGTTCCCTGCTGACACGGAGGCGAGGGTCGGGTTCGGGTGGGAGTGATGAATATTTGATAGAGAAATCTCGTCACGAGGTTGACCAATGACGGGGATTTCACGGGCACGATTTACTTGGGTCTTGCGAGCGTGGGCTTGGAGCTCTTGGCCACGAAGGTTGAGAAGAGCTGCTTGAGCAATTGTCAAACGGGCTGGAGACTGGTCCCCATTCTTGGATACTCTCTCTGATCGCTAACACAAAACGCGTGGATCAGTTCAAAGTAAAATACGTCTCAATCAGCGGACCGACCCTTAGCTCCCGTTGTTCGGCACTGTCAGCAAAACGGACGGAAATCCTGCATCCAGGGTCATTCCATCCACGGACCATTCGACCATGTAGGCGTTCGATGGTATCCTCCGCAGCTGCACGAGTCTCAAGTCTATACTAGGTGGATCAATTACGGAATTTCAATTTCCAGAACAAACTGACCGAACGAAAGCTATTATCCGAGGTGGTTCACTCAGCTTTGTTTTGAAGAAACGACTGCTTTTGATGGTGTAAGGATGTACCAAAGCAGCAAGGCTCTGTGTTCGCATGTAAATAACGTTGAATATGTGGACATCAGCTTCACATACCTCTTCATCAATCGAGAGCGGAAGTCTGAAAAGAGATATTGAGTATCAAACCGGGCACGTGCCGAGGCGACCCTTACCCTTCGATGTATAGGTTGGTGGACAACCCATCCTTCAGTTTTTCCATTCGCGCCTTGAAAGAATCTTCATCATGCTCTATTTGAGAGGGGCTTTGCTGGGCGTATACCGTGCCAGGTATACGATGGATTTGCTATATCGGGAAAATTTAAGAATGTGGGTGGATACAAGAAGAACAATAAAACGACCTTTGAGAACGACGGATGTAGGTTGCGATATTTACGAAGACCCTCGATACATTTTTCTGCCGAATCAACATCGTTGAACCTTTGCAGGAATGTGAGGTAGACAATCACGCAAAAATACATATCCACTTACAAAACGAAGCCATACCCTCTGTTCACCAGAACGTGAGCTTTGTAATTTCATGCCGTGGCGGAACCGGACATACGTTGGTTTCTCGCTCACATGCCTAGTGAACGACCTCACACTCTTCACCTCGCCAAATGGGCGAGTGAGAGCAAAGAGCTCTTGCTCCGGAAAATGAGGGGGCAGTCCATTGATATACACATTTGGGGTACGGTGTAATGCGCGAGACGCGCTGGGAAGGTGCTGGGAAGGCGTCTCGGGGCTCAACGATAACTGTGAGTCGCTCGAATCAGGAAACATATGGTCATATGAAAATTGTAAGCCTGTAGGACAGGAGATGCTATACGAGGCTGCAACCCGATACAGAATGCGAGTAAGTCGGGGGATCACAATTGATAAAATAAACTCTCACGAGAATCGGATGAAACTGCGGTAGAATGACTATAAGACGATGCCGTACCATTTTCCTGTAGCTTGAGGGACGGATTATTTGGTCTGGCGACAAAGTGGTTTGTAGACATAGAGATAGTATTAGAATGCGAAGAATTGCTGGGCTTAGGACTGCCGATGTTGAATTTTTGAGACGGAGAGAGAGAAAGGTTGGGCTGAGATGAAGAAAATGAAGTACTACTACTGAAGATATTATTGCGCGGCGACGAATCTGAATCTGGCGGTGTGGGTGGCGCTTGACGAGAAGAGATCGGAGTGTTCAATACGGTGTCACAGGCAGTCCCGGCTGAGGCGCTATGTTCAAGATGCTGAGATTGTTTGTTATCGAAGGTAGGAGAAGCTGGGAAAGCCAGAACGGCAGATTGCGGCGGCGAAGAGCAAGAAAGGCTCATACTGGAGGATCAGGGCAAGTGAATTCGCGGGAGAGAAAGGAAGCAAGCGGAATGCAAGATTTTAGGTAAGGTGAACGCCGGTGGACTGTAACGATTGCAATACGAATAGGATGGAGGAATTGGTTGAAATCGTTAAGAGTAGTGGTGGGGGGAAGGAAACAAGGGGAAAAAATGAACTTGCGAGGTTTATATTCATTTTTCAACATACGACGCACGGGACTTCGAGGTTGGAATACTGGAAACCCAATAAAATGTGATGAAAGAAGCCTGGCTTTCACATTGCATACCCCATTTTAGGTCGGTCGCTGCCCAGATTTGGCAACTACTCAAACGGCGCAAATAGGATATGCACGTCGAGGGCATTCCATGTTCCAAAGCTGACCTCGTTCGCAACTTCTTGGGTCCACTATTTCTTCTGTTCCAGCGCGATATTGACAGAAAATTAAGCTTTAAGAAGCATAGGCGAAGACCAGCGAAAATCATCGTACCAACCCGACTGACGATCCAGAACTCAGAGGTTTCCGAGTGCATGCCAATCGACAGAGACCATGCCAACGACGGAAAAGAACTAGACTAGTACTTCCGATAATAGGTGTCCCAGCATTTGTTCCACGCTGCTTGGAAACAGACGACTATAAGAGCTTCATCGAGTGCCAAAAAGACCAAACCAAGTGCAAGGGCGCTGACAGAAGTAGGTCCTGCGAATCCTAAACTTGTCAGATGATAACGAAGACGACCAAAATCATATTGCGCGAGCAGCAAATCTGAGCTTGCTTGAACCCTGGTTGACCCGTACTACGGTAGGACTTGCTCGAGCAATATTATTGTTAAAGTACCATGATCGTAGGATAACCGTGACAGATCGCAAATCTTTTGGTGGCAGTGTTGAAGAACTTGAGGAGAGAGACAGGGTGGCTGTGCATCCGCAAAACGGACGCTTTCCAACTTATTCGGTTCAATCGACAGTAAGTGCCGGCCCCCCAAAGTGGCCAGTACATGAACTCAAGGTCCACTACCAGTGGGTAAGGTAGCAAGCCCTTGATCATTTCATTTGGTGTGTCCATCCACCTGCTTGACAATTCGTATTTCGCTGGAGTGTTTGTACAGATAATGATCATATGATCCTCCTTGCCAAACACTCGCTGCATCTCAATGACATTGGACAAGTTTGTAACTTGAGCAGATCTGTTTGACGTTAGTCTCTCCTGCTGCTGCTACTAGGCAGACACCGACGTTATCGAAGTTCCTTCGTATGGCAGCGAAGGCTTTGACTTGTTCGGGCCGAACTTCTACACTCAAGAAGGATCTACAAAATATGATAGGTAGTAAACGTTGACCAGCTTCTTCATATCTTACCCTCTTAGTGAGTCTGGATATTCCTTCGATAATATTTTCCTCCTATAACTTTTCAAGAAGTCGAGTGACTTTGGAAAGTAACTGGACTTGTGCTCTCTGCTTCTCCAACTGATACTTATGCTATCTGTGTCTCTATATCTCAAATGGACTTGACCACCCACCACACTTTGACAGATTCGTGGGTAATTTTGCACGTTGTTACGAAAGCAGGCAAGATAGTTCCGAGCTTCAGATTCTGCCAGCGCCCTCTCGCTTCACTTGCGCTTGCAATGACACCACCGATCCGAGATGGCGAGGGAAATCAGCCCTGCATATAAGCGATACCACTCTACATCCATGATTCATGATCTGTGGCTGTGACCACTGTCATCAGCACAGTTTTTTTACACTCTGCGTCGCGGTCAATTGGCAACTAGTTTGCTCCGTACCAGTGAGCATGACCACATCAAGCGCCCCTGTCTTTGAGAATTCCCGCATCGTGAGATGCAACGACCCCCTAACACCCACTTTGCATGTTTTAAAATCGCTATCATCTCACGTGTATATACTTGGGATCTCCGACTTCAAACGTATCAGCTTCTCCAGGGGCTTGCGTACGTGAGTGTCACCTTCAACCTCAAAAGTTCGACTCTAGAATCGTGTTCGCCATGTATGTCACAGATCTCTCTTGGTCAGTTTGTTTATCATATATCATATCTCTTCATCTCAATAATCTCGCAGCTTGCCGATGTAGGGCCTCGTTCTGTTCAAGTACAAGTATTTTTATTCAGATGCAGCAATCACCCTCAATCCCCACAAAGCTCACACGAATACCCCAACACTTCCTATTATCTTCTCGGTTCTGCACAGCACGACGCTTATCTGCCCCGCGTAGAATTGGCGTAAGTCAGCAGGTCTAATCACATAAAATTGTCAAGTGTTATCCGGTGTTCACGGATACAGGATAAGTTGGTGAACAGTTTCCGCGGATGCACCTCGCTCGAAGTTCATTGACAACTTCAAGTCGAGGTCTGTCGACCCTACCTATACTCCGAGGGACGTTGATGTGGGAAAGTTGCAGAATCAAGACAGCCCCACTCTTTAACGCCTGTATACTTCTTGAATACCGCGGGCTCAGGAACCATCAAATCAGAGTGCATTGTGCCAGTGCGGGGCTTCCTTGATTGGGGGGGTTCGTTTAGGAGTGAGATTCGAAAGCTTGGTAGGTCCTAAAGTGGCTGGACTATCTTCAACTTCTGTGCGACAGTCTGGTTCCGAGTTGCTCCTCATGTACGTAACTGTTAACAGACATTTCACGGGAAGTCGCTCGAAGAAGGTTGTGTGATTGAGAGGTTTTACGAGTGTCCCGGCGGGCATTCTGGTAAGCCCATATTGCAATTGGACCCATGTGGACCTTTTACTCGTTCCTTGAACGATATCAAAATCTGTACTGCTTAGTATGTACGATCCATACCGACGCACCTACTGTGGCTTAAGTCACAAGAAGTTGCGAGTTACTTGGTGCAGCCCGGACATGACATGCATATCCTCGGATCCGAGGACTTCGTTTGACCCAATGACCCTGATGACACTCAGTGGAGTTGATGGATCAGTCTGGTTCAACGGTCTGGTGGATCCACGGTGTCGAGTAAGTAGCGTTTGCTGATCATTGGGTATGGCTTCGACGATGGCCAAGTCTGTGGTACGTCTTGGATAAGATAAGAATACTTGTTGGCGTGGCTATGCCACCCGACTCTACCTACCCAGGTTAATAATGTACAGTAACAGTAGATAATGATACAACTCATAAAAGCACGACAGCCATCCATAGCAGAAACCGCGATTACAGCACGCGACTTCAGTTAGGACACATCCATATCCTGATCCTCCGACGATCGTCCTGCCTTGTCCGTCATGTGCGACGACGGCACTGAAGTATCTTCGATATCACTCCACGCAGAAAAGTCGTCGATGGTAACACCCAGATCCGATAGTTCATGCAAGTTTTCATATTCTGCGGCGTATGCCTCAATTTCCTCTTGCTCGAGGTCCTCTGGTGTCACACTATAGCTGTCAGGGGGCATCGCTGGAGCACACCCAGGTTGAGCCCATTGATGCCATCATTCAGAAAAGGAGAGACTGACCTTGCAATTCACTTTCCCACCGGTTTACATCCTCCATATCCGGGTCAAAGGAGGATCCGACGTCATAAGAATACGAAAGACGGTAGGAATGGTTTTGCTTATGTGCAGTATTTGCGATGATTCTCCGAAAGAGCTACGAGACAAGTGTTCAATAGAGCAGACCTTCTATCAGGAAAGTCACACACCTCGTCTTGCATAACCAATTCATCATCCTCATCCTCATCGCAGTCCATCTCAGAATCAAAAAACACGTCACTGCTGCTACGTGTCCTTTGTTTTTGGACTTTATCATGTCGTTGTTTCTGGGCGCGCTCAAGGCATCGCGCTTTAAAACGATCACGTAAAAATGTTTTTTGAGGGTTTTCTGGCGTCTTGCTACCAGCCGGTGTGCATAGAAGCTGGGTAGCTGCGCTTCTGGATGAACTGGTTACGCGAGCTTTGTATTGGGCTTGTCGTCTTGCTTGTGCGGAAACTACCGGTGATGATTTCGGAGAAGCCAGGGGTGACGAAGCAAGTGGTTGGTGACTCCTTGCGGAATAATAAGATGAACGTCCAGGAGTAGAGGGGGTCTGGCAAATGGGACTAGAACTTTGCATGCTCAGCATTTTGTTGGATGCTGTCACAGCAAGTGGTGAGTGTGACGGTCAAGAGTGGCGCGTTTGTTGTAGTTTGTTGACGTGTTTAGACAGTGCCCGTGACTTACCGAGGTTGCGCGTTGTACCGTTATGGTTCCACGTCAAGTTCATGACTGTGGCTGCTGGTGGCTGCCCCGGCTCGCAGAGGCCGACATTTCATGTCATTGACCGACGGTTAATGTGACTATGACCGCCGACAAAGGTCACATGCTAGCGGATGAAACGGTATTGAGGTTGTATCAGCTTGCGTGCTACCTATCACCCAAATGAAATTTGATATTGTAGAGTCCTTCGGCGCGAAAATAGTAAGCTGCAGTTTCTCATCCGTGAGTGACGTGGTGGCCACTTGTCTGAATGCTATTCACATTCAGGAATCTTAGATGGACACTAAGTTGATGACTTCTGAGGTGGACCACCGGAACGATGATCAATTCGGCCATGAACATGATCACGGTGGATTGAGGTATAGTTTGCCAGGTGTGCACCTAGTCGAAATAAAAATGACACCAATACGCAATCCAGGGAAATATTAATGATGAAATTCATGTACAGTATGCGACGTGGCTACCACTCGCGGACTGAACGCTGGAGAGCTACGAATATACATTTCATCCCATAACAGCGAAGCTGCGGCTTGGGCCTCTGCTGTTTATTTTTGCCACGGATCAGTGACTGAGCAAAACTTGTTAATTGCTATCTCGGTGACTCGCAGACAATATAGCCTCCTGCAACAGTAGCATTACGACTTGCAATATCGATTACGTATTTGCGCTAGCACTCGATCCTCTGATTATACTCGTTGGTACCAAGATGTTTTTTCGGTTGACCGGCATACGCAAGTATTTTTCTCTTCTCTAGTATGTTATCTTTTCTGAAACGCTTGTTCAAAGACATTCCGAAGAAAATGACACTCGTCCCGGCTTTCAGAAAGTTGGCTAGAACGTTAGCGCTTGGTGCCACTCAGGCAAGCTATGCGCCTTTGGAAGGGAAGTCTTTGTAGTATGTACAACCTCGAACGGTAGCAGTATGGCAAATTGTTGTCCCGCACTCCGATCTAGGTCAATACGGCGATATTGTTTCGGAAACCTCTGACGATAAAGCATGTCCGACAATCCGAAGTTCGCATAGAAGCAAACCCAGCAGCTGGGGTCCTACAACTGTTCAGCGCTGCGGCCCGGGTGAGAACCGCTTGTGACATTACCGAGGGACGTGCCATCTATGAGGTGTATTCATAAATGATACGGGTCCGAGGCACAACACCTAGAACCTGACATTGGCTCTTTTGGGTGATATGGCGTCCGATCACCGGTCTACCTGATTCAAACTGGGCATCTTTCGCAACGAAACGCGTCACATCCCAAGACGTGTCGTGACCCAAACCGGCAGCCAGCAAGTGCCCTGTACTCTCATGCTTCCACATGGTTCATTCAGTTGCTAGGCTGGAGGTCTAGCGTTCTGATTCTAAATTTTGCTCTGTTCTGGAAGATGCAGTTCAGCGTCTTCTTTGGGCTGGCACTGTCGGAGGACATCCAAACTATAACTTAGGTTTGATCAAATCTCTGATATATTTCGATCTGAGCGTATTTTGATATATCCGTTTTTTCAATTATGGCATACCTTCCGGTCGCAGGCAGCCCCAAATCATGGGTAGTAAATTGCTCAGGACCTCCAATGGAAGTACCGAAAACTTTTAAAGAGCCAGAGTCTTGTGCATGGTCGGTTTTGTGCCCCAATCACCTACTTCTTCGACATGTTCTTCCGGTCCCAACATCGACGTGACTGGTGTGCATCCAGTTGTTTCCTGTGTTTACAAACTTACCCGTGAATCTGTCAGCGCCGCCAAACGAGAGGAACAACAGAAGAAATTGGATGGGTTACCCTCGTCGTTCTTCGAGACATGCACAGAGGCCGATAATGAGGTGCTCGACTTGCCCCTAAGTGAACTAGTGCAACGCCATACCGCGGGTTCACTGTCAACGGCGAGCATTTTGAATGCTTATGGAAAGAAGGCGGTCTCAGCGCAGAAGGCCACTAATTGCCTAGCTGGGGTCATGATTCAAGAAGCTCTGGCGCCAAAAGATCTAGCTTCTCCAACTGGTTCAGACTGCACAGACATTCCCGAACAACGCCCGAAACCCCTCTCCGGTGTCCCCGTCAGTATCAAAGACTGTATCGATATCGAAGGCTATGACACCACCGTGGGCTATTCTTCTAGAGTCAATCATCCCTCTCCGTCGTCCTCAGCGATAGTCCGACTTCTTCATGATGCAGGGGCAATCACTCACGTGAAGACTACCGTACCTCCCGGTCTTCTTGGACTGGAGACATCATCGGATCTTTTTGGACGAACGAGTAATCCGTATAACGAGAAGTTCTCCAGCGGCGCTTCGACTGGTGGTGGGGGCGCACTTCTTGCTAGCAGAGGGAGTGTCATCGAAATCGGCACAGATCTTGGTGGCAGCATAAGGATGCCCGCCCATTTTTGTGGGATTTATGCTATGAGGTCCTCGATAGGACGCTTTCCATCTCAGGGCACCCATTCCCCTATACCTGGACTCGAATCAGTGGCTACTATATCCGCTCCGATGTCTCGAAGACTGGAAGACCTTGAAGAATTTTGGAAGCGCGTTATGGAGATGCGGCCATGGGAATATGATGATACGGTTCGCCAAGTTCTCATATTCAGCATATACCAGACCTGATGATCGTTGACTGCAGTGTGTTCCATTACCATGGCGGCCCATAAATCTTCCAAAGACGAAGCTGAAGTTTGGAGTTGTTTGGGAGGATGGTCAGCCCCTTTCACGCTACTTTTTTTATATTCGTTCCTCATATACCTAGGCATCGTTTCTCCCTCTCCTGCTTGCCGCCGTGCTTTGGAATGGGTCTGCGATGCATTGGAGAAGCAAGGCCATGAAGTAGTTGATTTGTGCGTTCGAACCGCTCTGATCTTGAGTTTTGCTGACCAATAGCATTACCCAGTTCACCCCCTAGCATCTCAGAAGGTCTGAACGTCGGATTTCAGCTATGTTTTGGAGATGGAGGTGAGCGACCCTTTATTGTACCGTGAGCCACAGATACTGAACTCTTCTTAGGGGCCGGTTTCTTTAACCCTTTGCGTAAGGACGAGAAAATCGATCCTGTGATGGTTGCTGTCAAGTCTTTATTGGGGATGCCCCTTTGGCTCAAGAAGTCACTGGCGATGATCACGCGGAAATTTACTGGTGATGAAGTCTGGGCATCGATGCTCGAGACGCTTCACCTCAAATCCCCAGCTGAGGAACGTGCACTTGTCGTCTCACGAGATGAGTACAGAGCAAGGTGGCACCAAGCATGGGAAGATGAAGGGTTTGACTTTTTACTGACGGTTCCGCACGCATTACCCGCCATCCCTACTGGAACCGCGGAGAAGGTGACCCTAGTGTCAGCTTCCTACTCGATGATTTTCAATATCGTAAGCTTATTTTCACTGCTATATCATAATCGTGCACTCAATGGCGAATAGCTGGACTATGTTGCCGGTGTCCTCCCAGTATCTTTTGTTGACCGCGAAACAGACGCGCTACCGAAGAACTTCATGAAGAGTGCCGACTACAAGAAAATGGGGTTACTTTCCAAGGGAGCATACTCCGTTTATGATGCGGATGAAATGCACGGACTGCCCCTTGGTGTGCAAGTCGTCGGAAGGCGTTTTGAGGAGGAGAAAGTCTTGCAGGGGATGAAGATCGTTGAAGATGCTCTCGAGGGATGCGGTCGCAAGTTCGTTCCTCGGGAATTTTAGGGTGACGTTGGACATCGTTAAATTGACTTTCATTTATGTGATGGACTGTACACTATATGTATATTTGCTGTGGCAGGTGTCATTTTCGACGGACACGCTCGCAGTGCCTGCTTCGGCCACCCTTTTTTTTCGGCCGCAGTACCCGGATTGTGTCAGTGGTATCTGCAATGTACATGTTTTTCTCTCCAGGTACTCGGTGACTGAGTTGGAACTAGATCTATGCCAGGGACCGTGCACCTTGGAGATGTTCCTGGTATGCGTGAGGTGGTGATTTTGCTGGTGCAATCACATGCAGCGATTGGAGCTGCATAATCATGATGAGTGTCATTGACTGTGTCCAACTTGAACGTCTCTCGCGCAGGGAGTGCACAGGCCATTCCCCGATGGAAGAGTAATGCCTATTACCATAGCCCCTTCCTCATTGCATCTGAATCCGTCCCTGGACTCACATGATGGATAGGCGACATCGTCCTGTAGTTGTCTGATATTCTCTCAGGTTGTTTGCGGGAAGGATGTGTGGCCATCACTTGGGCTACACAATTGGCATTAACATCCGCCATGTCCTTCACAGCTGCTATAGGCCCATGCCAGCCTCCACCTACTATTAGGTGGTAGTCTGTCAGGGAGACATCCAAACATGATTCACGAGCAACAACTGCAACCACGTACAGAAACTGGTACCATTTGCGAACACGGCAGGATGACACCGGCGGCAGTACCAAGCAAAGGGTCATAAAAAGGGTTTCGTGGTCATCATCATGAGGTAGACAAGCGGGGATGTAAAGAACATGCGCAGGAACTCTCTCAAAAACACCATGGGCTGAACAAGGAATTGACGAGTGTCAGATATAAATGCAAAAAAACTAGTCCAAAAGTCATACAACGCAACGGTCCTCAAACAACCGATACAGGTGAAGAAGGTATTGATGAGAATATAGTGCCGAACATTTAAATGGGATGGTGACTTGTCCTTGGCAGCATCTTGGAACAACGGAATTAATCCAACCTAGACCGTGACGGCGTGCGAGGCCTCGTAGACTGCAGAACAGTGCCCGAACTTGGCAGATATTCAGTACACAAAAGTCATCAACATCAAAAGAGAAAGAAAACCGGCCAAGGGAAGCGCAAAGACTTTGGAAACAGTCCATAACCTCGCCTGCAGTGGAAGCAAGGTGGAAGTGGTCCAAGCTTAAACTCTGACAGAAAAAGGCAACTATTACATACGCACATAAAAATACAGACGTTTAGAGCCCACAGAATCTTTCTCACTCTTCATAGAGTCGGGCTTCTTGTCCTTGTAATGACGATATGAATAAGGGTAGAAACGTTACACTGGACGGCTCACATAAAATTGGAACAAGCGCTCGTTAAGAAGACTCGGGAGAAGTTCACCACAACTCGCAAAAGCAAGTTAATGTAGACGTATTTGGATGCGCAAAATCAATCATGCTTCCTGCCAAAAATATGTTTCCAGAGCCGATTGTGCTGTGTTCTGTTGGATGATCAATTATTCAAACATATGATATGAATGCGGAACACGACCTGAAGGAACCATAAATGATTCAAGTAATATCGGAACCGATATGGCATGAGGTCTCAGGACGTGCTTGACATGACGATTCCGACTGGATTGCTACCACACCTGACACACATGTCCAGACCAGATCTCGAAGCGGAAGATTGTCGATCCCAAAGCCCCATGGAGAAAACTCTTCGTCCCAAGCATTCAGTCGCCAGAGAGGTATGCATCCGACTCGAATACAGGAATCGGCCCCTGCTGGCTGACAGGGTACATTAATATTCATGGGAGATAACGCGGGGTTCTCGTTGGCTTTAAATTTAAATTTTAAGTGATTGAACTGAAGGTACTGACATTTGTCATACTATATAGTCAAAATTCAGCCCCTTGGAGACGAAGACGGAACTTGATGGCGTCAGAGCTTGTGATGTACAAGAATGGAATATTCTCACAAATCCAGTTTAGCAGCAACACCCAGATATCGAGTTGAGAGGTCTATACTTCCAGTGCTTATCGTGATGATGGTAATGCAATGAGTATCAAGGTACACACAGTTGCAGGACTAAGCTGATCCGAATAAATTGGCCCTGTAATATAATTTGTAAAGCCCAAGTAAACACTGGAAAACAGTTGAATTTGATCAGTCGTTGACCTAATCCAACATTTCGAAGGGATACTCCTTACTCTTCTCCACTTCTCAACAGTAGCAGCGGTGAAGCGCTTCTTGGACGATTTTATCAATTCTTGTCAGGATATCACACTTTTGCTGGGCCCGAAGTCTTACTGACAGCGGTCCCGGAAGCATTCTGCTTGTCGCTTGTCGAGGAACTTAACGACGGTTATAGCTCCCTCTCCACACCACCGTGTCCTGGGGTTTCCTTTGGAGTGAGTAGGTCATTTGTGGTCTTATAAGCTATTCATCGTTTCCTCACCCTCCACCAGTCGTATCTTTTGTCGGTCTCAGTAGCAAGTGACACCCGTGACGACTGCCTAGCACTGCTGTACACCCAGCCTTGCGCCACTGAGTACGTGGGTATTGCACGTCTCTTTCTTGGCTTGCGGGGCTCAGTCTGATAAATATAGCTCCATCAGCCGTCATCGATCGTAGGTGGGGCTCACACTACCATCATAAATAGTCATTCCTCCCATCGTGAACAATATCACCTCGCAAGTGGTTCCGTCCCACCCGCACAGGAGCCTGCGAGCCTCGGTGTCACAATAGTCGCTTGACCAGTCGCCTCGTGTACTCGGTGATCAAATTCTTTTCTCAACCGGTCAGGGCCTTCGCACCATCAGATCGAAACAAGCGGTTTTTGTTGGTCTTTTTAACACGGATCTTTCCCTCACTTCTAGGGTTAACTGTCGACTGCGGTTAACTTCCCACCTTCACTTTCATTCTGCGATTCATCTTATCAACAGCCTAACACCTGCAGGCTTGCTGAAGTTGCTTTCTAACGTGCTGTGCCTGTTCAGGAACACCTCAACTTCCAGTTGTCGGTTTACATATTTTATCCCGACCCTTGCATTCAAACTTGGGCGCGATGAATGCATCCACTTCTGCCTCATCATCAACAGGCTACGGAAAATCAACTTTCATCAGATGACCCGCCCTCGTCGCCACCGCAGCCAGACTCTTGCGAGCGTCCGGCGACAGCACACGCAAGTGCTTCTCCTTCATTAGGTCGTGGAACTTCTTATCCTCCTATTCCACCTTCTGCCGAACGCCCTTTCACTGTTCACGGTACCTCGAGTACACGTGCTGCATTCGCCGCAAGCCCATACAATTCTGCAAGCGCGCGGACATCGTTTACTCATGTCGACGTCGACAGCGCTCCGACCTTTGGAGCGTACCCTCCCCTTCCGAATTCAAATTTGGGACAAGCTGCGGCAGACACTGTAGGTGAATAACGCTGAAGCAGTTGTGCCGTCTGTCGCAGATGGACCTACTGCACCCGAAAATATTGTACCTCAGACGCCTCAAGTGTCTCTGACATTCCTCCTTGTCTCTGGCCGAAGGCGGACTATGTCGTTCGATCCGGCGATAACGATTGGAAGGGTCAAAGAGCTGGTGTGGAACGCGTGGCCTGCAGGTCAGGGTTTTAGATGCTTCAGTCCCGGGTTCCGTTGTTACAACCGTTCTCATCCACAGATTGGCAAGATGAAAGTCCACAGGCCCCGTCGCATTTGCGGATTCTTTACCTAGGCAAGATTCTGCAAGATGAGGACACTCTTACTCGTGAGTATACTAGTTGTTCACGATGTTTTGTCTTGTTTATAAGGATGAATGGCATGATTACAAGATCTTTCATTCCCAACTTGTCTACCACCAGATTCGTCTTCCGTGCCCACAATTGTTCATCTTTCCATTCGCCCCTCCAATATCTCGACGATTGACGATACTATGAAGAAGAGACGGCTTAGCAATGCATTTTCCCGGAGGGGAGCTGACACCGACATTGCACACGAAGGTGCCGACAATGACGTGGGATCGGGATGTTGTTCTGGATGCATTATTTGCTAATGTGGGCAGAGGCCCCGACGATTTAGAAGATTCATCGGTTTAGTCTGGGAGCCAAGATGGATGAGGTCATGCTAACAACATACGGAGGAGGACTGACTTTTATCAACATGCTGCTCGAGCGACATAATATATTATTGCAGCTAATACATTCTGTACACATTTTACCTTTATGACATTGTACTTACTTGCAATCCCCATATGGTTCTGAGTCAGCCAGTACTGAAGTAATCCTCCAAAGATTCCCGCGTACCTGAGATAAGCCAATCGAACTCGGGCGCTGACTGCCTTATAAAAAGATCATCTCCGAGCGGAGATCCGACCTTCACGAACTTCTATGCACTTGCATGGGCTGCCCCTGGCATGCCATGAACTTCATTACGTCCGCTGAAGTGCTTGGCAGTTGAATGACCCTCTCCCACTTATCCCTCCCCAGTACTTAGCATGGGCAGGGTAGTCTCATACAGGTCCATAGCAATCATCCTGCTTGCCTGCGTCCTAGGAGTCACCCTGCGAAATGTCATATTCGCACCGCCCGATAACAATATCCTGTCATCACTCCATTTAGACTCTCCCACGTCGCCACACCCTCCCATCTTTCATGACTATTTTCCAGAGGACGATCCACTGAACTCGGTTGATGACACGGTAGACGCTGGTTTAGTCCAGGAGCCCGTGCCGCTCGGTGATCACTATTATGGTGATAACGGAATGCTCGTGGTCAACCCAAATGGTACCTCATCCAATCTTTGAGCTCATACAGCGAGCGGAGGACGCTTGGGGAAAAAGCTTGCCCGCGCAAGCAAGACACTAGGTGAAGCTGTTGCGGAATACAAACGAAGATATCATAGGCCTCCTCCTATTCACTTTGAGAAATGGTACGTGGTCAATATGGAAACCAAAGTTGAACAAGCTTCATAGAGACATCTCCGTTGGACTTGTAGGTGGGATTATGTGGTGACACACAACGTCCAACTTCCAGACGAATATGACGAGATATACCATGATTTGGAGCCTTTCTGGGGTATTGATCCCCTGGACTTCCAGGAGAGCAGAGAACGACTGGAGGCGCAAGAAAATACTATTGTTATCGCAAAAACAGATCAGAGCTCCTCTGTCGAGGTCGCCGACTACAATTTACCACCAGATGGTACCGAAAGGCTCCTTTCTCGCATTGACAATGTACTACGACTCTTCCAGGATATAGAAGACCTCCTACCTCCTTTCCGCGCTGTTTTTTCACCTCATGACAATCCCAGTATGCTATCAGATCATGGCGTCAAATCAAAGGCACTCGAAGCAGCCGCTGCTCGCTCCAGTATGTTCATTTTGATTGTTGCGCTGCAACGAGTTTAGCTCACACGTTGATAAGCTCTAAAACGGAATGAATTACCACCACCGCAGCGGTCTGGATGGCTCTCTGCATGCCATCCGTCTTCTCCAGCGTGGCAAAATCCCATAGATCTCGATGCGCCCCCTGAGCGCCCATCTCACAAAACGTTTATTTCCGACCATCGCCTTTCGATGGACCCGTGCCTAAATCCTTACCTTCTCCGCAGCCATGGACAGTTCCTGTCGCACAACAAAGGGCCGGATCCTCAGAGTACACTCGTTCCGCGTTTTTCCCTCTGTTCGACGGTGGTTCACCATGATATTCGACCGGCTGTTCCTTATGGCTGGGTCGAGGACCTTCCTGAGTCAGACAACCCGCCGTGGGAAGAGAGGTTAGACGAAAGATTACTCTGGCGTGGTACGAATACCGGCATATTCCATGGCCCCGGAACCAGGTGGCGGCAAGGGCACAGAGACCATCTGATACAGTTTGTCAACGAGTTGGCAGGAACAGCGGATGTACTTCGTTCGCCTCCGAACGACTCTGAACCTGTTGGAGAGCCCATACCGTTACGCAAAGCACACCTCAATCCTGCGTTGATGGACATTCAATTCGCCGGAAAGGCAGGTTCCTGCGCACCAGACCTCTGCGATGAACTGGATAAACTGTATGACTGGAGAAAAATGCTGACGTTCCAAGAGGCCGGGCGTTATAAATATGTCTTTGATGTTAGTCGGTCTGTCAGATTCGATGACGACATTCAGTTATTTACCACTTTCAGATCGACGGGCATGGGTGGTCAGGACGGTTTAAGCGCCTCATAACATCAAACTCCCTTGTATTTAAAAATACGATATACCCTGAGTGGTGAGTACTCGTCTCGTCTCATTCGCGCGCGATAAATAAAGCGTGTTTGTAGGTTTATGGATCGAGTTGCACCTTGGGTGCACTATGTGCCTATACAGATGGATCTGTCTGATTTGTACGATACGTTTACTTTCTTCCGTGGCGGACTTGAAGGAGAAGGCGCACATGAAGACTTGGCGAAAAAAATAGCAACTGCAGGACGCGAATGGAGCCAAACATACTGGAGGCGAGAAGATCTGACAGCATATACGTTCCGGTAGGGTTTCTCTCTTCTTCAGAAAGCAGTCATCCTTACTAACCAATCGATTCAAGATTGTTCCTCGAGTATGCACGCGTCTCCAGTCTTGACCGCGATGCAATGACATACAGAGAAGACTCAGACTCGTAGCTATACTGTGTACTGTATATATTTATCAGAGGGCTGAACGCTTGGATTTGGCCGTGTCATACTGGGAAATCCCTTTTGACGAGATTTCATGATCCTCTTGTGGATCCCGTGAGAATAAGAGCTGGTTGTCCCTGTTCATTCCCTCCAACTTTGTTTCGATGGCTTTCAGTAATACGAGACTTCGGATAGACTATCGATTATCGTTGAAAACTGATTGGAGCGTCCAGCGCCAGAACCAGAACCATATGCTTCCTTCATATTGTAGGATGTATAGTTCAGAAGTTCTGATGGAAGTTGAAATTCCAGTGCTGGGGCTTGAGCGGTGTTGGTTGAAGGTTGACCCGAAGTGCAAAAGCCTCACAAATGCCGCAAGATGATGCATATGATCCACCCAAGAGTGGAGCCTCGCGATGAGGCGTGCGGCTCTAGCAAGAGCTTGATCGGGGAAGACGGAATGTTGTACTGATGTATCTTGTCAGGCTTCTGTGGTTGGTATGCTGGTTAGATACGAAAGCCTTGAACTTTGTATCATTGTTATCATGTGCACTCTGAACATGCCCAAAACCCATTTGAAGACCTGACAACAAAAAGTATGTACGCATGCCAATTGGATTGCCATCCTGCCGCTGTATCCACACTCCATACATAAATTTTTGCATCCAATCCAGTACTCCATCAGGGGACATCGCAACAGCAGAGTCGACCATCATGCAAGGGAGGTTCGACAACTGGCTGGCTGATTGGTTTTGAGGTCCGATATACGAGCTGAATAGTCCTTGGATGCACTGACAATGTCTTTCATTCGGGAGCAGACACAGGGATCTGACGACGTTGGAATGACCCTGCCAGTGAAGAACGAAAAGCTCTTCCTATCGATAGATTGTCGTTGACGAACGGTACAACCTGTGCGCACCGTCTTTGGACCAACTTGCACAACGACATTAGTACCAGTGCGCTCTTACGACCTTTTATTTCGATGAGCAGCTTGCCAACACTTGACTTCGTCCATCCCGCAGCTCGCCAATTTATTAGCTTGTGGAGAGTATCCGAGGGCAACCATGGTGAGTCCCTACCGGTGGGGAGATTTCTCGACCCGTGGCTGGGTTCCATCGCCGTATCGCGCCGTCCTGCGATCCGCTAGCTATCCCCACTGCATTCGGAGATCATCAATGCAGCAGCGTGCCCCTCCCATGGGTCGCCGAGTACCTGTCCTCTTTTATGCTCCACAGGTGTAGTCTGGCATCTGCACTTGCACTTATGACCATTGTGTGATCTGGAGATGTTGCTCTTAAGTTGACCCCCTACTCGGTGAGTATCACAAGGCTTTCTTACTCCATCTCTCGTTCACTGGCGAATCGAATCATCTTTCGATGTGCTCATTATGTTGCAACTGGTCCAAGTAGGCCAGGACATGGAGTAACCTTCGAATATGTGTTCCGGTATCAAGCTCTCCGCGGGACGTTTCGGCACTGATTTCTTCCACGATGTCATTCGAGTATTGTGATCGACAAAGTACGATCGCCCGAGCGGTGAGATCTGCCATTCGCATCCAGGAATGACGTCTCCAGGATCATCTATGCTTAACCATGAGTTCCCTACTCAGTTACCAGCGACACTTGTTTCGCTCACCTAGTCACACTCCTGACAAAGATCGGTTCCATGAAATCATCACAAGTATCATCTTGGTATCGTCTTTCACCATTCGACGTCTTAGACCTCCACCAAGGAGGGAACGCTTCATTCCTGGCTGTGTCTCGTTGAGTCACTCAAGGTATGTAACAATGAGGTTTGATCACCTTGCCAAAGTGCATCCTGGCGGTGCTGTGCACTATAGGATGGTAGATTCACGATTGTTTCTGGTGTGCTTGACTGAGCTGCTTCGCTCAAAATGTTTGAAAATGCTTTAGTAGTACTTAGCACAAGCGAAAAAAGATCTTGAGTATGGTGCACAGTGGCCGCGGTAGAATCGATAATCGGAGTGAGGAGTGGTAGAGTTAAAAAGATGCTACCAATACACCCTACTAACCTATGGTTAGGCTGTGTTTCACCATAAACTGGTGACCAGCCCGTCTATGAGGCAAGCCGATGGTCGATAAACATTGATAGTGCTTGTACTTGGGTATGTGAGATAACATGAATAGTAACGAGAAAACGAGGGTTCTCAACTTAATGACATCTGGACGCTTACATAATGAAGCTTCTTCTATGTAAATTAAATTTTAAATAGTGCTGGCCTCGCACTGGCAGGTCAGGGCTGACTTGCTCATTCGAATCAGTGGCCGCTGTGCCTCTTTTATTATGGACCAGCGCTAGTGCAAGTAGCAGGCTGTGATTTGATCAATTTTACGGCCAGCGGGAATTACTCACGTGCGGGTCCTCCGTATTTGAACCACTGGGTTACCCCTGAGGCCTGGTAGGGGAGCTTGTATTCATACTATGCAACACTCTATCTTGAAAACGGCTGACTCGGGACTCTTATAGTAAAGCACCTTGAAAGCTCTGCCGAGTTATATATGAGCTCGCGCCGTTATTGAGTTTGTGTCCGAGCTTCAAGTCCAAGTAGCTTACCATGTTTTCAAGCTAAGATGCACGTATGGCATTGGTATATGATCTTATTAGGCTAGCAAATAGATACTCCAGCTTACGCATGCGCTTAAATTGTCGCGGAGATGTTCGTTGGACGCTATAGCCTCTCTCAAGGAAGACATAAACATGATCTATCGACTACAGGGTAGATTCCAAATAAGCGTAAAGAGTTAAAGGTCTTAAGTGATTGAATTATTGATCGTTATGTCATGAGCATGGTGCATGAAGGGCCATTTGTTTGACAGTCCATTAATTGGAAGGGGAAGTGGACCTGAAAAGGTTGTGCGCCGCAAATTGACGCGCAGGAACGTGTTCTTCGAAAAGAAGATCAAGCCTAAAATAAGATCCCTTTAGAGAAGAACGGCGAACGATAGGACTGAGGTTAACTGACTCGTCGACTGTGCGATCCTTAGTTTCTGGAATGAAGTACCAGGTCCAGATTGTTCCAGCAAAAGCCAGACCGCCAAAAACAAAGCCAACGTATCCACCAAGATTTGCCTCATCTGGATTGACGCTGAAGAATAATATTTTAGATCAATTATGGGACGGAAAAACAGAAGGACTTGCAGATACGGGACAACAATATTCACGACCATACTAGATAAGGAATTTACCCAGATCCCTAATGCGACAGTCTTTGATCGCAGCTTAGCAGACGAAACTTCAGCAAAGATGACATAGCCTAGGGGGCCACTGTCACCCAACTCATCAGTCAAGGTCAATCTTGCAACAGCAAAGTGACTCACATGCCAGTTTGATATATAAAATTGTATATGATTGTCTAAAGCAGAAAAATTAGTAAGTACCAAATATGAGCCGTCCCCAACGAAGATGCAACACACAAAGGCAGCTACCGTCCATCTGGCATTTTGAGAATGTGATATGGATATAAAGCCAATCAACAATAGCACTGTGGTGCAAGCAAGCATTCCCCAGAAGAATATGAATCTACGGCCGAATCGATTGACTGTATAAAATGTTAGCAGGTTGCCCACGATCTAGACAAACATCATTCGATGTTAACGAAGATCGAAATAACAGTCAAACGCTTACGCCGATGGCTGTCACTCCGATGCCTAAGTTGAAGGCATTGGTATCGGCGAAACCAGCAAGCTCAAAGAAGTATGTGCTGAAGCCCAGAACGAATACGACCCCTTTCAAATATTTAGCGTCCTAGTGTTGACACTCATTTAGCAGAAACATACCAGCGCCTTGCTGAAGCACGAAGACCATCATTGCTACGACAGTGCGTCTGAGGTTGACCCCTGTTTTACCCATCAGAATGTAATCAAGGATCATTAGCGGAATGAAACAAACCCCTGAAGCAATCAATGTATCTGGCACTCGACGCATACGTGTCTTCGAGCTCAATCGTGTCTTGGATTTGCTGAAGTTGCATATCTGCATCGATCGTTGGGCCACCAAGTCGCGTGATGACCTTCCGAGCATCATCTATCCTTCCTTTGCGGACAAGCCACCAAGGGGATTCCGGAGCGAAAGGAAGGCCCGCAAGGAGAATGACTGGAAAGATCCATTGGAGCGCACTGAATGAAGGAATAAAGCTGAATGTGGGCAAGGAGTCGAACCACTTACAAAGGCAAACGGTAAGCATAAGCATCGGTTCGGTTTCCTGTTCCACGAATTACTCCGTTCGACATGCTACGCTCCCTGTTGAGCAATGTGCCAATGAGGATACATGAGGAACATACAATTGACCCACTAAAAGTGACATGCTGTGTAAGAACTTGAGGATGAAATTAGGTTGAAGATAAACGTACGATCTATCCACAGATTAACAGATGCAGTAGTGATCCCACGTAAAGCGAGAGGGGAAACTTCTGCGCAATAAGATCCAGCACTTGATACGTACATTCCTACACAAGTTGGTTAAGACAGCGAAAGGTTGAGTGGGCAAATGTCAAACCAAGCGAGAAACCGTTGATCAGTTTGCCAGCTAATAGCATCCCGTTTTTGTGAGCGGGCGTAAGGAATTGTAGCAGAATACCAACGATGGAGACAAAACAAGCGACAGCGACAGCACCACGTCGTCTGTCTTGTATGAGCAAGAGGATCTAACACTCCAGACCCTCGTACGCACCCAAAAAGCTCCGAAATGTAACCCAAAGAAAAGGCTCCAATCATGCCACCGATAGAGCTGATACTGTTAAAGGCACTTTGCCATGATGCAGCAAGGACGTATTGTTGATCAATCAAGCTCCCGAAATCCCTACGGAACGAAGAGACGCTCAATAAACCACCGCCAACCTAACAGAAGACTATCTCGACACCGTTCGACCCATTTATGGTTGAATCACTTACCTGAGAGTCATAACCCCACAACAGTGCCCCCATGTTGATAAATAAACACCATGCAAAAGCGCGCCAATACGTTCGCACAGCTTGCGCCGGAGTGATGGCATGTTCAGTTGCAGCAGCCTGCGCTAGCGTCGTGAGGTTGCCATAGGGAGATTTCTTCTCGAAACCACTAGTTGCATCGACTTCTGATTGCGTCGTTTGAGCTACTTTCTCGTCGACCGTGCTAGTCATAGTTCTGTGTGAAGTATATGAGGCCCCAGCCTGATCGTTGACCGGTACTTATGCAGACAATCCGGCGTTTGCGGCATGCCTGTCATGCTGGAAATAGAAGCAGTATTTGAGTTCGCAAATCGAAGAGGAATACAATGAATTATTTATGAAACAAATTCATTCTTGAGCAAGGCTAATCCCAGTGGCAAAACCCATCAGGCTGCCGGCACATAGAAAGAAAATATTAACATCGTATCCTCTGGAAAAATGGATACATACACTGTTCAAGGACACATGAAGGTTGACAATAGGACTTGAAGCTCTATATCGGTACAAGATGACCCGACACGCCGGTGTCCATCTGCACACATGATCATGTACCACATGAAAAGCAAGTCTGTTGTTTACTTGTGCATAACAATAGTACATTAACATGTCTATTATTCATGGTGCAATCTAAATATAAATGCAGTCGTTAAGTTATTATGGTCATTTCTGAGTCATAAAAAGTCATGAGTGAAGTGAATACGCAGGCTACAGTGGTGGTATGCTCCGGTGATGCCACCTCTTGAACATGAGTGGCCATGAACCAATCACGGCAATTGGAGCCGCAATGAGAAGCATCACTATTGCACCCCATCCATTGTTATCGGAGGTATGGGTAAATAGCCCACCGTATCTTGTCGTCGAGCTCGTCATTGCCGTTGTGGGATTGATGGATGTCGTTGGAGTAATGGATGGGGTTGGAGTGGCAGATGGTAGAGCAGAAGTATATGCACGAACGTAAGAAATGTTGAAATATGCGTCATCATACCGTGGACTTCCAGGCCCCATTACGCAGTCCTCGTACTGTATCACAAGCGTTAAACACGAAAAAAAATGCGATTTTCGGCTATTAGCACTCACACATAGGCCTGTTGGACCTGAGTTGCCACACGACGCACTATAGGATGATCCAACACCTGCCCTATATGTAACATGATTATGGAGGTCCTGTGCCACGAGGTATGACAGGACTTACCAGTCTCCGCAAAGAGTAATGTCTAAAACCAGGTTCTGCGGACTGAAATATTGGGTAATGTTGCAAGTGTTAGAAAAATAACTGGCATGCGGAATTCCCCATTGAGTGACGTCTATCGAAGCTGAATCAACTTGATAGATAGAAGCGGGTATATCGGGGCGCTGAAAGATGTGTCAGCACGTTACGATATTGATCAAACCCAAGGGTGCACCGCACACTCCAGAACCAGATACTACCAGTGATTGTTAGCCATACGGATGACGAGGATACGGCATGTGCAACTACGTACAAGATACCTGACACATCAAATTGCGTTGCCCAAACTCCCCCGCCAGCTGCTGCAAAACTGCTTCCAAAACTATTCGGAGAAGTTTCCATCACTGTGCATCCAGAGGGTTGAGAACAGTCGGTCGTTGAACCACTTGTACCAAGTTGATATTCCGATCCATTATGAGTGCATCCTGGTGTGGTGTGAATGCTTATTTGGTTATCGGGCATCAAATTGATGCCCTCGATGATATCTATCTCCCCGTTCTCCGGCCAGTTAGGCCCTACAAAGTCGCGTTAGCGGGTGAAATCGAAGCCAACAGCATCACGCGTACCAAAACTCCAAAATGCGGGCCATACCTCATGTAGATGGTTCAGATGATAACAGCATGTAGACCAAGCCTTTCATAACATACCGAGCATCCAAATGGTATGTGACTGAGATCGATTATCCAAAGGCTTCCGACATCGTACGTGTCTTGAGTGGTTATGCGAACCTGTTGAGCTCTAATAAGTACTAGGTTTTTGCATCCTGTATTTTGCGCACTGTGCTACGGTTCTGGCCCATAGACACATCCGTTGTGTTGTCCACTTTGATTACGGCGTTTCCTTGACTGTCTACGTACGCCAGCCTCTGACTGGTTGCGTAGGACTCGTTGACCCATATGGCATTGCCTGCATCGTGTTTTCTACTGTAGCAAAATATAAGGAATGACGAATACGATCCCTACCTTGAGTCGTGTTGTCATAAGCGCCATAAAAGTCCCAAAGATCGAAGAAGCTCTGACCCGAATATTCACGGACGAGACTATAGCCCTTCACAGAAGATATATAAGAAGCAAAGATCTCTAACACAAGCCAGTGCTTCATGGTCACAAAGTGTGAAAATATGGGTAGAGGAAAGCCTGAGGGCATTCATATAGTCGGCAAATCTTCGAGTGGCAATGGTCGGGTGAGCAACTTCGCTACCGGCTGGAGAAGGGATGGTTTGGAGCTCGAGGCCCTGTGTAATGAAACCTTACATACTTAACCGCGCGCTGTGGCTTCCGGCGACTCGCGCGCATGACTGACTGGGTACTGAATCCGAACAGACATGAGGCGCGTGACAGCAGAAGCACGTGACCGAAGCACGTCACATATAGTGAATACCCGTGTCACAGGCCCCCGTTGATCGCGAGAAGTTGAACCTCATGCATTCTCAAACTCGATCCTAATTGCTCCCAAAGCACCAAGTACTAGTACTACTAATACGGTAGGTAGTCTGGCGCAAAAGGCGCAAAGCTTAAACGCCTCTTATTACTCGAACACTTGGTACTTAATACTGACGGGTTCAAACGTTCAAGGCTGGAACAACTAGTTTGTTTCCACTCATCGTCGCTGAATTCATCCGGATCCTTTGCCGCGGGCACTGACTCAGATGTCCTGCAACGTGATGTAACGTTGGACTTGGCAGATGTTATAATCGGATGGATGGCGCTTGTCGACGCACAGCTACTTGGTACAAGTAACTTGAAGCGGTATGATAGATTGCATGACCACATCATCTACCACGATCGCAGTGTTAATATCGGTCTTCCACAACAGGAGGCAGTCAAAAGCAGTACAGAGACTCTATGACCCTTGCACCAAGGACATCAAAGAAATTACCAGCAACACAGCCAAGCACAGACTATAGTATGAGAGGCAGTCAGCGAAAATAGAAACTTATCGTCCCATCACGGCCAACCCCTGGAACACTTGTCGTTAACGTATACGATATGCCACTGCTAGTATTAGCTACGTGGGGATTCTGGTGGGTGTGCACGTTTTCAGATCAAACAGCATAATGCTGTCCTGATGGTGATGCATAATGCGATGGTGCCCCGCTAATAAAACTGAGAGAAGTTACCTCCAGCCTCCGTCGGCAGCCACTTCGAAGTTCTTGCTTTCTACGCACTCTCTATTCGCCATGGAAAAGCCCTCGACAATGTTGATCGAGCAGTTACAAAACGTCCACGCCCGTCAACGGAAAGTTATTCAACAACTTCAGGCAGATAACGCTAGACTGCTCAGCGATCTCGTTGAAATTCGTCGGGAGAGAGACGCTTTCCGAGCAGAGGCTGCGAAGCTTCGCAAGGAGCAGGCAGAATTGCACAACCAACTGGATGAAACGCTATCGGAGTATCAAGATTTGAGGCGCGAGCGTCTCACTCTTTCCCGCGCATTTAGCAATGCGTCTTCTTTTGTACGGTCATCGAAAGCTAATAATAAGGTGTGTGCGAGTGGTCACAGTGATTATGCGGCTCTAAATCATTTAATCAGGCGATGCATGTCTTATCAGCGTTGACAGGAGATGAAGTGAAGAGCCCATCTCTTGATTATTGCACAGTCAGTCGTCGAGTTGTTACCATTGAAAGCATGATTCCATTTCTTTTCGCAGGGGATGACTCACGACAGTCAGAACTCATATTCAAGCCGTGAGTTGCCAGAACCTGTAACAATGGACGAGCCTGGAATAGATGAGCCTGTTCGCCGAATTCGGAAGCAGCCCACGACCATGATGATGCCTGCTCCAAGGGCGTCATTGTACGCACTCGACATGAACCGTTAAACGCGCCATGGGAATGAGTTTATGCCACGAAAATGAGACACGTCGGGACATGTAATGGAGGGCAGTGCCAAGGAAAACTGTTTGCCTTGTGTCATTGCTGGGGATATGTATCAGAGGACAGTATTATTTAGCGTATTGGACTTGGGACCTATATTAGGACGTCGGGATCGTAACGGTAACGCCATGTTGTAATGACACATTAGACCTTGTATAAATGACAGAAAAACTCGTCAACTGATGCATCGACCTTCAAAGCTTCATGTCTGGCACGGAGGTAGTCTCGAACTGAGGGATTTGCAACTTGAAATCACACCAAGATACAGTAAGTGCGAAGTTTGAATTCTGGCCCATATTACCTGGTACCATTCGACGTTAACATTCACCGATTGATGAGTACTGGCTTGCTCACCTGAGAGCCACAAGTGGGTATTTTGATTGTTCCGTACCAATTTGCCGATACCTTGCTCCACAAGGTAGATCTTAGGTGGCAATCTGCTGGCATTGCAGATATCATCTATTCGAAAGGGGATTCCAGTGGGTTGATTATCCTATATTCCCATGATATTCGGCACATAAAAGCAAGGCGTCTTCTATATCGTTCTCTTCAGATTTATTTGATCCTTTATCACATCCTCACAACGATGCGTGTCCCTTTTGTCCTCGCCGTTGTTGCTGCTTTAACAGCATTAATATCTGCTAGTGACAACGTCGAAGAATGTCCCATCTTTTGCATAGCACAGTCCACTTGCAAACACTGCCCCGATCATGTTTGCGTGAGTATGAGTAGTTTTGTCCTGAATTTGACTACATGACTCACTGGCTGACAGGCGCTCTTTGTATGCTCCTAGTATGGTGGTGAGTTGTGTTTCTCTTTCATATCGGCGCAGTATGGTTGATGGCTCGACGCGTGAGTTACTGGTAGTATGTTGCTGGGTTGATCAACGGATTTGCTTCTGAACAAATTTCACTGTTGCTCAATGGAGATCCTGGAATGCAGAGGATTCAAAGACCGACGTATCTACATTTCGTAGCCTGAAGACATAGCCACCAAATAGCCGTGGAGAACCAAGAGGTAGTCAGATCATTTCTCGACTGGGCAAGGATCAATGGCAGGAAACGCTTCTAGCCCAAGAGAGAAGAGTAAAATCACACTCACGCCGAGGATTTATTAACATTACCGGAACCCGGTTTCCCCCTTTCGCATGATTTCGCGTCGTTAGCATTAACGATGGGCTGCCAGCAAATGGGCCAGCTGCGACAGCATGTAAGCTGTACCACCCTTGACCTGTATTGGTGCACCGCATACAACTTTAACCTTGAAAGATCGCAGTGCACTATATCGTTAAATTCGTACTTCCCTGCAACATAAACTGATCCTGCCTTGCAAATGACCGTAGTCTGTACGTAGAGTGGTCTCGATGTACTGCAAGAGCCGCTCTCAGAGGAAGAAACGTCCCACAGGACGTGAGTTGACCACACGTTGCGACAGACTGACTGAATTAGAGCCCCCAAAGCGGCCCACTGTGCTGCATCCACTTTGATCGCGTGATCTCTGGTAAAGTGATCGTTGCGAAGTTTCCGATGTCCATATTGAACTCGTTCTGGAAGTGCCATTGATGATTAGTAAGAAACCTGGCATGCATCGAAGTTCTCGACAAGTGACATGGGAATTTGATGATCACAGAGGGTAGAAGATTACAACAACATTCATCTGCAAGCATGCATTCAACCTCTCGTTGATGATCAGACTATGGTGTCCAAGTAACGGACATGTTCATAATCGCAGATTTGAACTAATCCAGTGACTGTGGTTGACCCCGCATCAGTAGCTTCACTTGGTGTATGCACAACACCGACTTACGGAATGCAGGTCTAGCCAGAAACAGTGATATCGAACGGTACCTCTGTAGAAGTGAGCGCAGACCAAGTGACTGACCTTGAGCTCATGTTGTAGACCTCAAGTCCCAACTGATCCAGAGCATCGACATTAGGCTAGGTAGATCGCCGGAAATATGAAAGGAACGGAGTGAGAGGCTGTAAACCTGTATACAAGCCACGGCATTGGTCGTATGGCACTGTGGGAATAAGTCGAAAGTGAAATTTGTTCACAAGATAAATCCTATATATTTAAACGTTGGGTCATTAAATCGGCAGTGGGTGACTATCCGTAGGCTCAAGTAATGCGGAATAGAATATAATAGAATAAAAAAACCCATTTAAGGAAGTCGTGCCGCGATGCCGCTGTTCATTTGGGATGAATTTGCAAAACATTATTTTCTTGACCCTCTTATAAACTCTAAATCTGTAAGGGGGGGGCCCCCCCCCTTACAGATTAATCAGTCGGATTATATCCGTTTTAGGCCACTAACGCCTCAGCTATCCGCTGACTAATCCTGACTAATCCACAACTCAGGTCGCCGCCTCGCTCATCTTCAGCTTAGCGACAGTCGTGGCTTCATCATAACATCTTCGAATATACGGATTTTAACTGCAGTCCAATACCTACACTGGCTGGTGAAAATACTACTGAAGTTTTAAGATTGGTTACAGCAGAACTGCGCAGTCATGTATCACTGTGACCGAAGTTGAGCAATGCTGACCCCAATCTGCCTGTATCTGTCCAGTAACAAGCACCGTCCATCCTTCAAGCTTCAGTGAAGTTTTTTTCTTGTTAAATTCATTGATTCATATATATCTACTAACGTATGACTGCAACCACAGGGTCTTTTCTGCTATCTATGAACTTCGACAATCACTTGCACATCTGACAGCGGCAATTTGGGAGACATATAAAAGCTCGAGGACAACAAGGTAAGCTTTTTCTCGATTTAAACACTACTACAATCACACAATGTCTGATATCGCCCCTCTACAATCTATGATACCACCTGGTAGTAGCCCAGCCTACCCAGAATTACACTACAATGACGCTGGCAATGCCTATACATGCAATGCAGCTGGCGCTTGGGTTCCTCACCCAGGAATTTGCAAGGTGAGTTTCATTTTTCACCTCTACAGTTTCAGATGCTCATATTATTATAGGCTATTACTACGTCTCAACAGTCCTTTCGCATCGAACATGGGGAGCCCCAACTGAGTCTTAGCTGTGAGGTATGTTGATGGCACCATACTATGATATCATTCGCTCGACTAATTGTGTTATGTACAGCTCGACACCTACGCGCTCAGAACTCCGGCCATGTTCCAATCCAAGGAAGACACACCACTCTTACCGTCCAGTTATCGTACTCCTCTGCGCCAGATGCTGACAAACAGTATGATCAATCCTGCATTCCTTCCCCTACCTGAATCTGGTGATCTTGATTTGACTGACGCTGTAACTATTGCAGAGGCTCAAGGCCACACTCCAGCAGTCAAAGCAGCGGGCTTGTGTCGCCAGGTCAAAGGCCCGAGGGGCAAAGGTAAAACCAAGGAAAATTTGACATCTGCTAACTCAAAAAAGTGTTCCCAAGAGTACGCTGATGAAGATGATGAGGCGCATGTGCGGCGAGGCCGCCCTCAAGGATCTAACAACTATACAATTTCAGATGTGACTATTCTTCTCAACATGGTCTGTCAGGAGCTCCCCCTTGGTCAACGTGGGTGGCAGGCTGTCCATGTCAAGTTTTGCCAATGGGCGAAAGCAAACGGCCATCCTGAGCACAAAGTCACTTCGCTCGAGACAAAGTTCAAGCAGGTAAGGTTTGAATTGTCATATGGCTGCAAAATGGCTCACACATTGAACTACAGCTTGTAAAGACTATGAAGCCCACGGGAGATGGTGTCTGCCCTCCAGATGTCACACGTGCACTTCGCATTGATCAACTTATCAATGAGCGTGCAGGAACCCGTGACCTGGATGATATGGATTTTGATACCATTGAAGACAACAATAATCACTCTGTTGTCTCTGATGAGATCAACATTCAGGACGAGCCATACCATACCTCCCCCCCAGTTCAGCACACTGCTGTTGCACACTCTACTGCTCGCACAGATGCCCCTGTTCTACGTCACAATGCTCGAGGAGCTGCAGCTACAGATCTCCTCACTCGCCTTTCTGGAGCTTTTGACCCAGCCGCCCAGCACAACCGTGATGAAGAATGTGCCAATCACAGCCTGGCTACTGTGCAACTACTTACCCAGAGCCAGCAGCTGTGTGACTCACAAGCCAGTGTGGAAAACTTGCAGGGCCAACTCTTTGGTTTGCGCACTCACTTGTATGATGTTGAACATGAACGTGATCGGGCCCAGCTTCACATTGAGATGATGGAGATGAGCGGATCCACACGCCATCAGCATATCCAGATGCCCAGACGCAAGAACTTGCATCAAGAATGGTACCCTGAGGGTGGGGGATCTGTTAGGTGGATTACTGATGAGGGTGAAAGTACTGTGTCCAAGGCATCCAAGCCACCTCGCTTTCAAAGATGGGGGCCATCTGGATGTCACAAGTATTCTGATTGCCCACACTTCAAGGACTTGGCTGACAAACCTTCCAAGTCCCTTCAAAGGGAAGTGTCACAAGAGATTTGATTGTACAATGCTATTTAGATAGTTTTGTAGTGTGTTTAGGGTACCAATGTACCATTTGAAAAATTGACTGTCCTCTTGTCCGTCCTTGTCTGTCTCATGTGAGACAGACAACATGCAGCAGTACTATGAGATGGGCAACATGCAACAGTACTACAAGATGGACAACATGCAGCAGTACTACAAGGCAGACAACATGCAGCAGTACTAGATCGCTTTTCTATCCTCTATATGAGACGGGCAACATGCAGCAGTACTAGACATCTCATATGTATCTACTGGTATTCCAATGTGACATGAAAGCATGAAACTCGATCCTTCTTCCTCTGGTCTGAAAATAACATATTCTCAAAATCTCGCCACACATCCATATCATCCTCTGTAGCCTGCCAAAGGTTCATGTACACAGTCCATATCTGGTTGATTCCGACGTGTATGGCACGGAGATTGTGCAGGCAAAGACATATTTCGATGAGGTTGCTGCAAGCTTCTTCATTAGCAATGTTGAGTGGTAGATGTAGCCTTCCAAAGGCTCCTTGGATGGCGCACATACCCCATTCTGCTGTTTGATGGTATGAAAGTAGTTCATGGTTAAATGCCATTTGTTCCACTATCTTGGCAACTGAGCCGCGTAAAACCTGACCATGTTTAAGAGGTGCATGAATGTGCCCATTAATGGAGGATGTCCCTTGAGGGAAGGCAGTATCTGCAATGATGTAATAGTTGGGAGGCATGTGGAGTTGAAGTTGAGTGTAGATGTGAGATGCGAGGCAAGAATCATGCCAGCTACCAGGTGCATTGGTCCTTGCTGCAATCACGATGCCTTTGTAAAGAAAGAATTAAGTACAGACTATTGTGAAAGAGAAGAAAACACACCTTCAGCCTAAAAAGTCATGACGGAACTTATGAAGTGCTCAGAGAGCCACTGTCATATCCACATATCCGGATCTCAGATCCGACCCTTATCTCAGATCCACATCTTATCTCTGATGCTATCCACATCTTATCCCCCTCCAACATCTCGTCATTCAATCTGTCCACTTGTCTGGTCCAGTCCACAACTCATCCGAATCCACAACCAGCACTCGTCTCTTTTCGGTAACCCCCTAACTCTGTATTTCAGTTATCTGTATATCCGTCCTGCTCCCTTATCCACTACCTATGTTTCATTTCTGTTTCATGATTTGTGATCCATTTCTACTTACCAATAGACTATCCACATGCTTCGTACATAGCCTCAGACTCTGCTGATTGATCATTCCATTAGATACCTATAGTATATAACCTCCTGTAACTTTCTGTAGTACCTCAGTTTGAATATCATCTTAGTTCTGCTCATTCCTGTCCTCTGGACTTGAGTACCTCTACTCTTGTCACCCTCCGAGACTTAGGATTGATTCCTATAGTCTATCTGTATCTGCCTCTGTCCCCGACAGTCCACTACCGTTAGTTTCTAGTCTGGACTTATCCAGATTAGCCATACTGATACTTATCCCTCATCTGGAAGTCATCCAGATCCGTTACACTACTCGTCCGACCTTCCAGACATGCTAGGCTTGCCTTCCTGAAATAAGGGGCAATACTCGGGTAAGGGGCACAGTGCACAAGCTGAGGCCAAAGCCCTTCAGATCCAGTTACCCTTTGAGTACAACCTTAACAGCCACCCATTGTAGGTAGCGTTTTCGATGTCATCATCCTTGGAAGTTTGCACAGGCAATTTGAGCCATGTGATGCTCCTGAAGGCACCTTGCAGTCGTGGGTGATGTGTGATCATGAGTGCACTACACTGTTCGAAATTGGGTCCCCGTGGCCATTGAATTCTGGCATCAGTCATCGAACAGAGAGTTTGTAAGAGCATCAGCAGTCCAGAAGTGAGATAGCGAGAGACAGTGGCAGGAATCAATGCAAAGATCTGTTGAAGGCTAGTCTCCTGCATGGTGGAGTTGAGATAGTGAAGTATGAGGCCAAGTGCTCCACCAGCATTAAGTGAACGCCAATTCAAGTGTGGAATGCCATGGAAATTGATATCAGGATGGTTGATGGGCCTCTTGTACCACTGAGTGGCAAAGCCAGAAGTAAGAATGAATTCAAATGTTTGGACATCGATGCCCATGGTTGTAATAAAAGCACGGTCATTCTGACTTTCATACAATAGTTGCCACAGAGTATTGCGATGTGGATCAGGGAGTAGCTGAGTGCAACAAAGGTAAAGTCGTCCTGGGTTGCGTGCTTTGATACAATCAAGTTGAGCAAGCTCGATGCCAGCAACCAACATGGCTGCTAACATTCTTGCATCTTCTTCGTCATCAATAAATTCCATTTCTTCTGCATCATTTACCAGAGCATGCTGTAGCAGTAGTTCTTCCATTGGAGTTCTCACCAAGAAAATCCAGATTATTTTATTCCATATGCGTTATGGTTTAGTATTCTATATAGATTATCTTTTGCAAATGCATTTCAAAGTCCGTTATAATCTATTCTGGATTATTTAGCCTACGGATAGTCATCCAGTTGCGTTCACAAAGTCCGGTTTCTGGTCCTTCACCCGAATAATGAGAAAACGTTCCAGTAGGCTGCACAAAATACGTCCTGTTTTTGTCGGTGGCCGCGAGCAGTGTCAATGGTAGGAGCTTAATCCACGCCATCCGAGATCCGCAGTCGATCAAACATCACAGAAGGAGGGCTGGACACAGGATGGAAGGCAGTCACCATGGAATCATCGACAAGTGTTCAAAGGATAGTGGTCCCTTACGCAGACCATCAAAGTTCTCTTTATGAAGTTCACCGGCGCCGCAAATGTGGAAAAGCAAAGAATGATAAACAAACGCGCCTTAAAGTCGCGTCCGTCGCGTCGCGTCTTTCAATTTGCACTTCTTCTATTATATTACTTATTTCGCATTTGATGCTGCTATGGACGCATCTACGGTGTCACATCAGCCTGATATTCTTGCTATCGCAAGGGAGCAACTCGGCTTTCAGAAACACGTGAAGGTAAGCACATGTTGATTGGCGCTCGTCTGTGCGGTGTCATTTGTGCGGCAAGGCTGAATGTATTTTAGGACGCGTTTGTTCCCAAGTCCTATCTCACTGCGCTTCGTCGGCATCTAGATATTGATCCTTATGATACCAACGTCCGTTTCTATCATACCTGGTGGCACATCAATACCTCTAACCACCTCAATTACAGTTTAGAGTCACGTTGCAGCCAAAGACAGGATGTATGCGCTACCTATTGTAGATGTGAAAAGTCGCTGAGTTAAATTTATAGATGGCGTGGTCACATGCTTGGAGCGGGCTTGCGCTGCTATCAATATACCACTAAGTGCCAGATCTGGCCGCTCGGATGGAAAAGCTGATGGTTTTGGTAGTTTGGCCAATTATACGGTATGGTATTGTGTATACAAGTCTCTTTGTGTATGAACATCACCTCCTCAGGTCCATGCCAGTACACCAAAACATAAACAGGCGAGACTTTTGCGCATCAAAATGCTTCATGCTAACAAGGCGATCAAGAATGAAACGGTAAGTAAAGTCGCGTTTTCTGCCAGTTCATCATGACAGTGATTGCGCAGCCAAATGTACTTGTGTCAGACGTCGCCATCGACACAAAGCCGCCGCGAGGTGGTTTGTTGGCACAGCTCGATGCAAATCTTAATGTAAACAGTCACTCTAGCCCAAGTACATCTGCGCGACGAGCCCCAACATTGAAAGCGTTCGTGTCATTGCCGTCGAGGCGCGGAACTGCTGGGACTACCGTAAAGCCTGAGCTGGCTGATACTGTCATTCCCCGAAAGCGCACTTCCTCGTCTCTTACGTTTCTGGGCGCGGAGAATGAGGAAGACAAATCTGGTGTCTCCACTCTCTCCGTATCTAAGCGCGCGACTCTTCAGCCACCCAAAGCGCTTCTGGCGCTCGTCAATCCCAACACGCAGCCTTCGCAAGGCCACATTCCCGTACAGCTCGCTGATCAAAGGGCTGTGCTTCCTGTGGCCCACCAGCCATCCTTGCACCGCAGTTCTGATGAAACCCGTTTAAGGATCACCAACATTCAAAACGACCTAAATTCCCTGGCTAAGCTTTCTAAATTGACGAAAGACAGGTTCATCGGTCAAGGACCTTCTGCCATGACTTTTCAAGTCCCTAGCCACAATATCGGCGATGCAAGATATTCTTATCCAACGCTTAACCGCCAGTCTATTGTATCGGGATCACGCGCTCGTCTCGACGTTGCTATGGAGTCGGACACAGACTCAGAGCAAGATTGGGAGCTGCCTGATATCTTGGGTGGTGTTGGCACTCATGACGCACGCTTTGACGAGGATGGCGACTTCTATGGCAGGGGTAAAGATCTATTTATTGGACCGACTGCGAACCCGGGCGAGTACGTCGCGAAATCTTTCTGAATGAATGTGTTCTCACGTTCTTATTTCTGTGCTGTTCGCAGTATTGGCAAGTTTTTGATCGCTGCTGGCAATGCGGAGCAATTCGATGCAATGCGGAGCAATTCGATGGCAATGCCAGTGTCGACAAGGCCCTTGAAAAACTTGGATTGAAGAGCCTGTACGATCTCCTTCCGGGAATGGCCATTTCTTTGTTGGCTCACCAGGTTATCGGCGTCGCTTGGGCGTTGGAGCGCGAGAAATGCAGCGACAAGGGAGGCTGCTTAAGCGATGAGATGGGCTTAGGGAAGACAGTGCAGATAATTTCGGTGGTCATGGCCAACCCCTCCGATGACCCTAGATGCAAGACGAACCTTATCGTTGCTCCGTTGGCCTTACTGGACCAATGGAAGCTTGAGATCGAGATGAAGACCACCAACAATTTGAAGTGTCTAGTTTACCATGGTACGTTCAGAGTTGCATGTGGGTTTCGATTTAATCCGAGTCTTACGTTCTCTTCCACTGAGGCTCTAACAAGCCCCGCAAGAAGACCGACTTGATGAAGTACGACGTCGTGTTAACTACTTACCATGTGCGTTCGAGTATGATGTCTTTCATTAATTACTAAACCTGGGTCTGTAGACTCTCGCACTGGAATGGCCAGACCTGGAGGCGGAAGAAAAGGCCAAGCAGAAGGCTCAAAAGCGCAAGAAGAAGACTGATTCCTTTATCGAAAGCGATTCGGGGGATGACAGGATACCTAGGAAGAAAAAGAGAGAATGTGAGCCACGGTAATTACTATGGCCAACTAAACTGACTTTGTGTAGTGGGGCTTCTCTTCCAAGTCCAATGGTACCGTGTTATTCTTGATGAAGCACAGAACATTCGCAACCGGCGCACAAGTAATAGTTGTCACGTTTCACCCTCCTATATACTCACGACTCTGCAGGAATATCTCGTAGCGTCACCGATCTTGACACGACCTACCGTTGGTGCCTCACAGGGTGAGCATCTCGGCCATCAAAACCATCATTCACTAATTTTCGGACAGCACTCCCATTATCAATGGCCTAGTTGACGCATACGCGCTATTTCGCTTCCTTCGCTTCCGTCCTTGGTACGATTGGCAAGAGTTTAATGGACACGTCTCCATCATCGAGAAAAAGAATCGTACGTCAATGTTCGCCTAAGATCTCGCCTTCACTTAATCACGCTCTAACTACAGCTGAATTGGCAAGCACGAGACTCCAGGCTATCTTCAAATCAATTATGCTGCGTCGCAAGAAGGATACAATGTTAGATGGCAAGAGGCTCATCGAGCTTCCCACAAAACATGTAGAAATGGAAAAATTAGAGTTCTTCCAGGAAGAGCTCGAAATATACCAGATGGTATGTTCTGCTAGTGCATATATGCGTTGCGCTCATTGCCATATCTTTCAGGTCGAAGCTCGCTCCCAAGCTAAATTCAATCGTTTTCTTCGTGCTGGCACTGTCTTGAAGTGAGTCGCGCACTGTTTAGAGAAATTTTGAAAATCTCAATTACTACTCATTTAGAAACTATCACCAAGGTACTTCACCATTTCACTAACGCAACCGTCGTTAACGACTCGTTTAAAACACAGTCCTTGTGATGCTCTTGCGTCTTCGACAAGTGTGCTCCCACCCTGCTCTTATTCAAGAGACTTCCGAAGCCCTTGTTGCAGCAGATCAGTTGAATGGCGGGCATGACCTCAAGGCTGAGCTGGCCCGCGCAGTTCGACTGGTGTCATTAGATTTTGTAACGAAGCTGAAAGCAAAGTATTTTCAGTGCGCGCTGGCACGTATACAGGCAGAAAAAGAGGTGTGTTTCTCCTTTCAAATGGATTTCATGATGTTTACACGAATATAGTCCCTGGACGCCACTGCCGATGGTGAAGAATGTCCCATCTGTATGGACACATTCACCGAGGCACGTGTCACGGCATGCGGCCATACCTTCTGTCGCGAGTGTATTGCCAACGTCTTTAATACTCCCTTTGTCCAAGACGCGGAGGACCCTCGTAAATACCGTAGTAATGAGAAGCCTTGTGAGTCACGCACGTAAACCTTCCTCTTGTCACTCATTTTGTTTCGCAGGTCCTAGTTGCCGCGATCCCATTTCTGCAGATGCTGTTTTCATTCGCGAAGCATTCGAACCTACTGATGCCGAGCTGTCAGGAGATGTATCGGCATCTTCCGATGACGAGATTCCTGAGATCTTTGATATGATGCTTCGGGGATCAAAGGGCAAAGGCAGGGTTGGGCGCATCCGTAAAAAGCGTGCTGTATGTGACTCAGATGATGAATCGGAAGATGACGACGACGACATGAGCGATTTCATTGTCGAGGATGGCGAGGATGAAGAAGAGAAGGATGCCAGGCGCAACATCAAGAAACGTCTGAGAAAGCGCCGCGCAATGGTCATCGAGTCTGATGATGAACTTGACGCAGATGAGAGAGAAGTGGTTATAGGTCGGAGCACGAGGAAAGTGCCTGCTTCCACGGGTCAAGTTAAAATGATGTCGCGCTTCCTTCCTTCTACAAAGATGAATGTAGGTTGTCGCATCTCGTTTCCGGAACCATTTTTAATGTCGTCCCCAGCACATGATGAAGCATCTAGAGAAGTGGGCCAAGCAAAATCCTGGCGACAAGGTTGACTTCCAAGCAATACAGTGATCGTGGTGCTGATAATATTTGCAGACCATAATCATATCGCAGTGGACCGAATGTCTCAAACTCGTCTCCGAGTTCCTTACGGAGAAGAAGATACTCCATGTCAAGTGCGAATCTTCTGATGACGTCGCGCGTGCTTACCTAAATCGATGTTATCTTTCGGTTTAGGTACCAAGGATCCATGAGTCGCAGTCAAAGGGATCAGACTGTCCGAGTGTTCATGATGGGCAATACTGCACAGGTCATGCTTATGTCCCTGAAGTGTGGAGGTGTTGGGTTGAATCTGACAAGGGCCAATCGTAAGCCTCTCCGGTTTCTTACATCACTGCGTTCTGACTCCTCACAGGCGTCATTTCACTGGATCTTGGCTGGAGCGAAGCGATCGAAAGCCAGGCATTTGACCGAGTCCACCGTCTGGGTCAACAGAAAGATGTCTTCGTGCACAGGTTGGTCATTGCCAATACTGTCGAAGATCGTGTTCTGGCTCTCCAAGAGCGCAAGGTAGAACAAATTGTGCTCTATATTTATGCTCTGTTAATGCATGGCTTCAGCGAAACCTTGCGGATGGCAGCCTTGGCGAAGGCTCCGGAAAGAAGATTGGCAGTAAGTATTTGTCATGAGTCTTGGACACTTTATTAATGCGCACCTCTGCAGGGATGAGTGTCCGTGAACTGGCAAATTGTACGTGCCGTGTTACACTTTCCTGCACGTTAACTCACGCTTGGCTAGTGTTTGGTCTCGACCACCGAGGCAACCTTCTTTGATGAGAAGTATAGGACCGCGTAACCCGAAATTTTTCCACTCGTGTGTGTGCTTCATTCTTTTCCTGCTGCTACTGGCGCCGTTGTAAAATTGTTCTGGCGATTATCATTATCGTAATTCATCGAATTTGTATTGTAGACTTATACCTCGCAGATGTTATTATACCTTAGATCCCGTTGGTCTTTTGTAGTCCTCAGTAAATAACTGTTAACGTATAATTTTCAAAGTTTCATATTGCAGTCCGTGTATTTATAAATTGTGTGGAGCTACAATAGTAGTAGCGTAGTTGGCAAATCCAAATCGTTGGTCGTTCAAGCTCAAAGCTACCTTGTACTTGTTGCACGCAAAGTATCTTACCCTGCGTCGTGGATGCCAGACTTTCATTTCTGTAAACAAGACCATACGGGATCCGACAAGCTTGAATTGTTTCAACAATTTATCGCTTTTGAATGTAAGCTACATCAGGCAGTGGCCCAGTGCAGTGGTTGCCATCAACATTCTTACCGTCGCCTTTTCCGGATTCACCTATAATGCTAAAATGTATCGCAAATAGAATGTTGGCATGCATCATGAATTAGTATACGCATCAATAACGACAGATACATATGATGAGGTATATTGTCAGGGTACGGCTCCTCTGGATATCCCTACCGGGCCCCAGTTGATTTCTTCATATGTGCAAGAATCTTGTCTACTTCGGTGGTGTTCCTATCTGCGAGCTTCTGAAACTAATAGGTCGGATGAGATAAAATGATGAAGTGAGTGAAAAGCAAGTCAGACTCACTTCTTCGAGCTCAACTGAGTGCTTTTTGTAGTCGCCCTTTTTGACACTAGCCTGTTGTATCTTTCGAAGTTGCACACGTGTATCCTCTGCCATTCGCTGAGCAGTTGCAGTCAGCGCATTGCGGGCTTCAACTGTTGGCCTAAAAGAAATGATGAACGACCATACTACAGGAAGACGAAACAAGCGACCTAGGTATAGGAATCTTGATTGTCCTGGAATCCTGTCTCTGGGGAACGATATTTGGTAGCTTCGCGGCATATAAGGCCTGTTCTACTGCTTTCAAATTCTACTGGTGCACCAATAAGTGAATGTCCTCAAGCCTAGCCCCGACGAGATGCTCACTTGGTCCTCAAACACCGTAATAATCAAGGTTGAGCCATCTCGAACGCCAATGGTGGCCACTTCCTCGAGTTTCACAAGGTCCTTTCCTTTGCCTGGAAGTTCTATGCGTACTGGCGAGAGAAGGGCTGGAGTGACGCGACCGCTTGCACGAGTCTCTAGGCCAGCTACCTCTTTGCGGTACCATTCGACAGCGGCGTTCATCTTCGCCTCCGATTTTCCATATTCCAAACGAGCGGCCTCAGAAGTAAGAGCTTGTTTGGACCCCGGGATTAAGTCTACAGTAGATTTCGCCTTAGACCTCGATGCGTAAAGCCGGATGTATGATGTTTTGGGTGACCAAGAGATGGCATTGTGTGTAAAGCTGCCCTGTGTCGAACTCAGAAACTGAAGGCTATTGCGAGGCACGGTTCTTGGCGAGCAGGAGGCAGCAAGCCGTACAGCACTGAGTAGTGACATGACAATGATGATTAGTATGTAGAGTACTTAGTCTTGAACTTAGATCTATTTTTTTGCCGACGCAAACTCGCACAAAATTTCCTTTTACAATTTCATTTTACAAGCAGCAGCAATCACTTCAAGTAGTACAGCTACATAGTACACGTCTCTACAATACTTACTCATCGACAACATTTTGGCAAGCACGTCCTCTTTCTGGACATCATCGGTCAGCAGACATGTTGACCATGGATCACAATTGGGTCCAGATGAATGTAAACGATAGGGAGAAAAGCTCTTTGACACCAGTGGAATTATCGACCTGGTAATGGCCGAGTTGAACACTGGAAAAAGCCAGCTGACACCAGCGGCCACCGTCTGGGATGGCGCAGGAAATAATGGTTTACCAGAGAGGCAGGTACAGGCGCTCAAGCTCAAGTCTGAAGTGGTTGTTAACCACCATGCCGCATGACCCCAAGATCAGAATCACCCCAGCAGTCAACAACGTAGTATAGTTGAGGGGATGAGTATGACACACACTGGTCTAGTGAGTCTATATGATATCATGATATACGCTTTTTGATATTTTTTTTCGTAGACCCTCGGATACAGTTGAACAATTATCTACATCTACATCTACAACGTAGATCCAGATCTTCGCGGGACCTCTGGTTCCAGGAGTTATCGATCGCCGGTCCCGGGAATACACCGCTTATCGTGGTTATCTACTGTCAGTTGTTTTTCAACTGCTTCTTGATGCATTCCTAATTTATTCCTCGCCAAAAGATTCAAAACCATTGAATATGATAGAGACAAAGGGGCAACCCAGTCGCCTACCAGAGTGCCCGAAAGCTCTCTCAGAAGCTACTTATTTCTGCTTTTCTTTCATACTGTATCTCACCTCTTTGTCAGGGACCTCTGGGAACTCCACCGAGCGATGTGCCCCAATCAGTTGTAAGGCTTATCCCTTCCTAATTTCATCTCGTTTAGACCTTTGACGCCTGTCTCGTCTCCAAGCAGCAGCACAGTAACAGAAACATGTCGGTATAGTTTTTCGTACCTGCATTCTTGCACTGGTACGGGAAACGACTTCTGGGGTGCCAACCCTTCGTCCAGTCGCGCAGCTCCACCTGCGAGCCCGTCATCTCCCCTTCATTAGGATAATTTGCTCGACTCGCTGCGTTTCAGCACTCGACCTGTAAAGACGCCATAATCAAAATCGCTCCGGCGCCAGCATAGGAAGTTCAGCTTGCTTCCTGTAGGAATTTCCATACGCACCGTCGATGTAGCTCCCGGTCGCAAGAAAAAAGTGGGTGTCTCCCACCATTTCCCCTTTTGGTATCAGCATTGAAATAAGTAACGGGAGAAGTTTCTTGTGAAGTTAGGTACTGCGGGGTTGTTCTTCAGTTATGGTCGTCTCACTTCGTATTGGTCACGAGGTCACCTGCTGAGTGCGTCCGTGCCAGCATGACCCGGGCCTCAGATGTTCACCATCGTTGGCCGGAAGCTGACGGAAACAGAATGTTAAATTGTGTTTTTATAGAAGCGTGCGTCTAAAATATCGATACCCATACCCATACCTATATAGTGTTACAAGCAGGCCTCTCTGTCAGCGTGCATACGTGATAACTTCGACTATCTTCGCTGATTTGGGACTGAGATCGAACAAGAAGTGAACCCTACGCGCGTACCTCGCTGCGGCGTTAAATTCCGATATGTACTATAGGGAACATTCACAACTTGGAGCGGCTTACATAGAAAAGAGTGTATTAGCCTTTAGACACAACATCGTAAAGTGTTTTTAGATAAGTGATAAATGAGATATAAACGAGTGGATGGGTGCCGAGGCCAGACATAAACGAGTGAAAAACCAAAACCAAAAACATCATCAAGAAAGAAAGAAAAAGTGACACAAAATATTTCAAGATCATGCAAAACTAATGACGCCTATATTCATACCCCGGAAACTCCGAAGGGCGCCTCTGCATCAATTCAGGACACATGCATCCCTCAGTCCACCCATTTTGGGCCCGAGCGGGTCCGGTATACATAGTATACTCGTCCGTGGTATCTGCTGACCCGTATAAGACTCCCAACGATTGGTTGTTGATAGGTGGGGGTTGGTATTGGTACGATGTGCCAGAGGGCAGGGGCTGTGTCGGGGGGTTGTGCTGTGCCGGAGGCTGGGACTCTGTTGCGGAGGTGGCACCACGACCGCGCGGCAGAGGAACATAACCATGTTTTTTCTTGCGGTGGCACGTGAGAAGGGAGGGGTTGTGAGTCTTGAAGTCACAACCATCGTGAGGACAGATGTGGCGTTGCTCGCCCGCACTAAAATAAAATAAAGTAAAATCGTTCATCAGGTGGAATCCATCACGGTGATGATTCAGCACGTACTGTTTAGCAGAATGGATGTCGTAGCTGGCTTTTAGCATTGTCGCAAAGTCACACCCGGGCCAGGTGCAGAGGTACCCTCTGCGTGACCGAATATAAGTGATTGAGCTGTATACCATAGAGGAGAAACACGTACTTCGCTGAATGAGTGGCCTCATGTTTCTTCATGTCAGGAAACCTGGTGAAAGTCTGGTTGCAGCCAGCAGAACAAACGTAGAACTAAGTATTTCAACAGTCAGTCTTCAAGTTAGTGCACGAAGCATGCGCATGATTGGGCTTACCTTAGACATGATTGGTTATAGAAGAATATGAGTGGGGGTACTACTTGATTCTGGTGAGGTGAATGTGTGATTCAACTTGGGGTGATGATAGTGCTGGGTAGGTATTGGTAGGTATATATACGATTCCCGGCGGTGGTCGTGCCATTGTGCTTTGCGGTGGACAGACACATGCGGAGTTGCGCTTTTCGGTGTACAAACGCCTGTGGAGTTCGTATAGAGACGCTTTGCGAAAATTACTAGTGGATGTGGGCCATGTGACGCGTGAGTACATTGTCCTTGAAGGAACCACACCCGTTTGAAGGCTTCATTATCTGTTACAGCATTGAGTTAACACCGGGATAGAGTTATTTGCCAGAGATATGTACGTCAACTCGACGTGGAGAGTTGAGTAAGGACTGACATGGAATTGCTTAACATCGAGGTCCAACAGAGTTCTGGAGGTCTTTGTCGTCGTGACCGGCCTGGGCCCTGCAACAGGCAATCACTCGACCACCCTTAATCAACTAGATGCCTTGTATGTCCAAGCGTAGTGCTTTGACGATTCCGTCCTTGCAGGCATGACCAGGTAAGAATTGTCAATTTCAGTGGTGAAGGAATGAGATCAGACGCGCGAATGATAGAGTCCATGCAGATCGGTGCATTCGTGTCTATTGCTACTAATGCTAAACAGTACGTCGACGTAATGTTAGAGCAAAGAGAGGACTTTTCGAGCCTGCGGTTGATATCCTTGTATGAATGTAAGTTCAAGTGAATATCAGGAACGTACCGTACTAACAAGTTTCAACGTCCAAGTATGCCCGAGGTGTGCGTTCTTGCAGAGCTATGCAGTTACTTGAGGGACACTTTACATGACAGATGAGTGCAAACATTGAATCAGGAGTAATCACATACCCATTTGACGTGCGCTTCATGCGTCATCACGACTCTGCAGCCACAAAATTTGCAAGCAGATTAAACTACCCAGCAACCAATACACTTGTTTTCTGGCTCCACCTGACTCAGCTTTCCAACGCACCCGGCCTTTGAGATATTGTGCCCAACACAACACATTCACCTAGGTTGACATGACATCCAACCACCCAAGATCAATCCTTCGGGCTTGATCTCCAAGAAAAGCTCTCAGTCGATCATCGAGGAATCTTTTAAAAACAAAAGCAAACACTCACTGTCATATGGACCCTCAGTGTTGTTGGCAGAATGCTGCCACTTTTGAATCCGCCAATAGCAATTGTCAAGTGACTATTGCCAGCAGTAGTCAGAGGCCCGTGACAGAAGTCGTCAAAAGTCACGTTGATAGCACTCAATCCATCTAATTGATCGCACTTGCGAAGCCTCACAAGAGCGGATTTAGCCAACCAGGAGTTTGATAGAGTCGAGCACAAGTCACAGAAAGCTGGCCGACTGATATTTTGGACAGCGGTGTCGGGTAATGTTAACCTTCTTCTGGTTTCATACAGTTGTAGTGTCGTAGTGGAGCTGAAGAGGGTTGACAAAGGCATCGTACCAACTGGCTTGACTCGATATTGAAGAGGTTCAAGTTAATATTCGAGGCTCGGAGAGTGCAAGATGACACATTTGACATCAGAAGGTGTAGCTAGAATGATCTTTGCCATAGCTGAGAAATGTAGTCAAAAAGAGTTGAAAATGCTCACAACACTGTTTTTTTTCCGACTTCTGCCATTCTGCCCACTACACTATAGCACTGGTAGACTAGACTCAAAGTACTTCGGCTGCCAAATGTTGGCAAGAGCTATTAACGTATGTCACGTGTGTGCGTTACCTCAGAGGTCAAGACCTCCGGCTCCAGCACCGCTTGGTAAGGTATTTTCTGCTCGTATATAAGGCTAAGCACCTTGCCATCACACGTTTGCTAATGCCCACTACGCAAACCCTGCAGTCTCCCTCCGCCTACCACACTTAACCTCCAACCCGCACCCTCCGGTCTTTCCCGGCCCGCGCCATGTGCCAGGCCTAACCAACCGCGCGAAGCCTGGCGCTGCCTCGCACCTCGAAACCTCACCAGCACCCCCATGCCAGAGTGTGACCTCCGGAGGCCCTCCCACTACTTCCTGTTTCCGCCCAGTCACCAGGAAAATGTCGGAGTATTTAGCCTTATTCTACCTAATAAACCACATAAGACGGAAGGTGATTTAAGAAAAATGCAAGCAAATTTGATCACAACGAACACAACATTATGGAGATATGATAATTTTATTTCCAAATACATTAAGGAGACATGTCTTTATGTTCTAAGCTCGTGCAACTTCGGTAAAGGATCTTGAAACGGACAACATATCGAACTTCAAATTCATCACTGCTGTTCGAGTTGCCGTTTGCGAGTGCGAGAAGGTTGTCCTGTAGTAGTTGCGAGGGGAATACTCATGTTTTATCCGGAAAGCGAGCTCACGGGTGTGGCAAGGGATGACGGTGGTACCAGTGGAGGCTCGTGTTTTGGAATACCTGGCGAGGATGATGTCGATAAGATACGAACAGTACGATCCCCCATATCTGCAGACCTAAGAGATGTGGTTGCAACGTTGAGGCTGGAAACATCAATGCTGAACTACTACATGACAATGTGCCCGGCGTTGTCGGTAGGATGAGTTGGGCGGGCTTTGGTGGAGGACAGCAGTGGTCATACGAGGGCATGGGCACTAACTTGAAAAGTGCGCCTTCAATGACTGGAGAAGGACGAAGGTAACAAAAGTGACGAATGAGTGGTGTTTGGTGCGGTGGAGGTTGACTTGGGAGCTAGATGAGGACTCTCAGTAAAGTGATGGTAGTGAACAACCCAAGTTGTAGGCTGAGTCACCCTGCAGAGCAAGGTCATGTTGTCGATGGAAGACTATCGATGATTTGTTTGGAGATAAGAAACAATCTAGATCTAAAATCTGGGAACTCGGAACTGTAGCAATTGCAGAAATTCAAAGCACCGACCATATCGGAGCAAGGTTAGAAGTTTCGCAACGCGAACCCCTGATTGCAAAGCAGATTGAGGTTTAGGTGACTCCGAGCTCGTCATTGCTGTTCACGTTCGCGTTAGCTAGCGCCAGAAAGTTGTTAGACCGCCACTAGGTTCCTGTTACTCGCCGGTACATGTGTTGCATGTGAAACTGCACTGCTGCAGTCTGAGTTTTTGACAAACAGGGCTTTTGCATCCAAATGCGGTCAAGCGCGCGCTTTGCGGAAGTACCTTCGGAAGGGTAACAGGGCGCTCCATATCTCTAACGACATCTCTTGGGCGCTCTTGGGCGTCTCTGCAGCTAGTGCCGGGCCTAGTACCTGTTCTTTTCATATACGGATTTACCAGCATCACCACCTCCTTATCAAGGCGCCAGTGGCATACCAGTTTTGATGCGCTCTGCCAGGGAATCACAATGCACATACTTATACCGCCTTATCACACCCAGCTTGAAAATGCACGTTCGGAACCGTTGTACCAGTGGCATATACTAATAACAAGGAGGCCACTCCACTTCTATCGTTTCACCACTATCAGCAGTTACGACTACCAAACTCCCCTCGTGAAGTATAAACTTTAATAATAGGTACAGCAGTGATTGTCGAGCAATATTGAAGGCCTCTTTATAGATCTGCTAAAAATAATGACACCCCCATGTGCTGCATGACGTAATACAAAGATATAGGTCATGACTCCTCTTCACGGTGAACTTCGGTGTAACTGGGTGCAAAAATATGCATCTCCCAAGAGCAAATCTACGACATCGACGGAGTGATGGCCAGGTCTGGTTTTGTTTCTTCTCACTCATGAGACGAAAAGATGGTCGACAGGTAACCAGAACGTTTAACGCCACTTTTGTATGATAGTAGGAATCGAAAACAAGCCAAAATGTTCGAATGTAAGTGCTGCGCAGCACACGAGTACATGGCTGTGTATCGATACTGCCTTCACGTGGTCTTATTGACCAACTGTTGTAGGACACTGTCTATGAATTCGAACCACCTGGGTTGGACTATAGAATTTTTTGCCAGCGCGACTTCTCGCACTGCTTTTGGCCTGGCCAGATATCGAAAGCTTAAGCAAGGCAAAAACCGGGGGCGCGAGTGCTGAAAAAAACACAGGTTTGAACGTTGATTCTGATCCCGTACAGATAAGATGACATAACTGATCCGTGCCAGTCTTTCGAGTGACGGAACGCAGTTGCACCAGTATAAAAAGCGGGGGAGAGTAGCATTTGTCTACTCCTCAGACTCAATCAACATGTCAACCCTCACAATCCCGAAACTTGCAGATGAACTCTTCTTGCGACCCATCGTAATATCGATGAACAGCTTAGCCCTGTCAACCCTTATGTCCTATGTCATGTCCGCCAACGGAAGTATCGACTGGAGACCGGTACGTTCATCAATTTAATACTGAATAATATCGCTGATACAATCGTCTCTGCAGATAACCATCTGTGTTACGTCGGATATCCTTGCCATGGGTGCTGACCATCTTAAGGATAAAGAGGAGGAATTTTCGTCGGATTGCAATGATACCAATGACCCACGCCTCGCCTCTTGGTTTATATATGCACGAACCTTCCTTGCCGCCAGCGCTGTACTCCTTGCATTGGCACTATCTCAGTGTCCAATTTCGACGCTCCTCACCACGGCAGCGTTCGTCGCCCCTGCCTTGCTCTGGACCACTCCGATCAGCTTCAAGAAGTTTACGCTGATCTCGAGGCGTCTCCTCGGGAGGTTTGGAGAAGACAAGCACCAACCTTCTGCATCTGCGCCTGTCCTTGTTATTAAACGCATCCCTGGCATGAAAGCCATATTTAATGGCATCATTCGAGGGTACGTCTGCGTGTTCGCCTTGAATGATGCACGCGTAAACTAATGCTCTTCAGATGTGGCATCTACACTGTGGTCCTCTCCGTGTTGTCAGGATCAGGCAATCTGACTAACACGCTGCCGTCTCCATGGAGTGTTGTTCAATTAATGGTCTGGTCGACCGTCAACCGCTCATGCCACGCAGTAAGTAGACATTATATGATCACATGATTTGACCCTGATCATGTCCATAGATCATGACTGATGTCCGTGATTTCGAAGACGATATGAAAGCCGGCGTCCCCACTATACCTGTCCTTCTCGGTTCCATACTTAAAACGAAGGTCATATTGACGGCTTGTCATATGCTGGTTATGTTAGCTTTCATCGAAAACCCATACATTATGGGAAGCTGTGTATTTGCTGCAGCTCTTGTGTGGATTCTCGGCAAACACTCGCCGAAAAAGGCGTTCTTGTTTAGCTCTCATTCACAGTCCTTGTTTATTATCTGGTATTTGTTGACGAGGCAGTATCTTCAATTATAATCAAAAAGTACCTTAGAAACTTGTTAGAAACGTCTCTAGATGCAACTGACTATCGAAGGATATATTCATAGTCAGTTGCGTAGATTATATCTTTGTTGTCGTCTCACCATACTCATTGTGTTAAGTTACCTACCTAGACATCTTATGTGCATAAGCACAATTTCCTGACCATGATAACGAAAATTGCACCGTCACACACGACCGCCTTGCAATATCGTTCAGGATCCACCACCAACGAAATGATGAGCCATAAACTCAACATACGCTGATGCCCTGCACGACAGCTGAGCTCCCCACTCATGCCTTCGACTGGACCAGCCTTATCTGTGTTTATTGACACGACGACCTGGTCTCGACCCGTTCCACTGGCATGCACCCCTCGCAAGCCACAACGGAAGCGCACTTTTGACGAGAATGCTGTATAAGGGGATGGTGTAAATGAATCCAGCAATTCTCCTTACCTGCAACTAGTCCTCAGTGATCCAAGAAAGTCACAAAGATGATGCGAGCACATGTGCAGGCATAAAGCAGATTTACACTCGTAACGCAGAGTTTGACTCGCTGTTCGAGTTTCTGACTGGGCCAGGCACGCGCTGGACCATTGACGATTCGACGTTTGACATTTTTTTCGGCTGAGAGAGATTTTCAGTCCTAATGATCGTCACGGTCGAAGTTCTTGTCTGGACAATGTCGACATTAACCCAGGATATTCCACGTGGTTGCGCTCAGTAAACCCGTTCGCGGCTTCACTAAGCACAAGTGGCAGCCCGAGGGGCAGGTGTACTAAGGTCCTAAACTTTACAACAACATTTTCAAATTCCGAGGGCCGCGCCCCAGACTTACTGCAGGAATGCTAGTCAAGTTTAAGCGATCGACGATAACTGAATTTTAAAACGTAGCATACCTAAAAATTCAACCTCGAGAACCCGAGAGCACCCACTACTTCAAGTTGGTGGGGAGGATGTGTCCAGTAAAGCGCAAGTACATCCAGATAGATTTGAGCCGTCACAAGCAGTCAAGGCATTCCTGTCAATGGAGAGGTCGAACTGTAGTGGAAACTGCCCTGCGTGGAAGAATGCCAACGAGATGAAGGGCCTGGTTGATCGATCGCAGAAGTGTTCAGCATAAACATGACTCGTCAGTCATCCTGGCTAACACAAGCGTGATACACAGCCCAAAGTATCTTGCTGGACTATTGACACGCTCTTGGTCAATGGTTCGAACTTCTAACAGACCATTATACTGATTTATAGGGTATATACCAGTCTTCCTCGAGCATTCCGGCATGGAGAACCAAGGTGGTGACCTCGTTCTTTGGCCAGCAGCAAGGGGTAAATTGAGGAGCGAGAGTATGGGCCGTTTGGGATGTCGGGAGTAGCATTTGGCTTGATAGCAGTGGTTTCAAGATTTGATTTCATGGACGGTTTGTTCATAACAGTGTTTCGAGAGATGGAGACGGAGAGAGGCACGGGCTGCAATAATTAAAGCTTGAACTGATGGAAATTGAATATTGAATGGCCGCACGTGAGCGCTTAGCGCCACGCAGTGACTTGAAGTTCGCCTGTAACGTGTAACGGGTCAGGTGATGCTAATTCCTAGACACTGCTACTGGCGCATATTCATTGTATGCAAGAGTGGCTCAGAGTGGAGTTCTGTTGGAGGTCGCGACTCACCCAGGCTCACCCCGAGTGCCGACCGCCCCAGAGACTGTCAGACCCATGAAAGCAGGTAATCTGACGAAATCATTCATGAACTTCCTGTTCGTTGACTCTTTTTCTGCTAGATAGCGCCATAGCACTGTAATACTATTCACTTTGCTTAATGGAAAGGTAAAGCCTTCAACACAAAAGTTGTCATTTCCCAAGTTCGCACCAAGAGTCCGGGAAGTTCGATATTCAACTGCAGGAGATCTGTGATTCTGTTCCGCTCTGGTATACTTTCACTAAGACTTTGCGACAGGTGAACTGCAACTGTGACTCGTCAAAAGCACTTGTGGCGTCAATCTCTTGTGTCGATGTGTGGCGGAATTGCAAGCAAGTTTCTGCAGTCGATGATGCCATGTCGTGTTCACTGACCTGTCTATCTTTTTTACACCGGCATATGCAGTATCGGCTGTTACATTTGTGGTACTCTTCGCACTCTTCACAGCTGGTGTCACAACCTCGGATCCTCAATCTGGCAATTCCAACCCTCTTGATGTTGCCCTGTCTTCCAAATTATCATCATGCTAGGTAAGGTGTACTTAACTCAAAAATCTACAGATCGCAGGCAGATTTGCTAGTCGTTTCCGCAGCGAATAAAATATCGACTGCAACAGTTATGGGTAAAGATTCAGCTACATGTGGGTCTGTCCCTCGCACGTTCTCTATATCCTTACGGCGGTCAGTGAACTGAGACAAAAAGGAACCATCTGTTTCCCAAGAATAGATCTACGTCGCTGACAGTGTTGGATAGGTCTGTTCGTTCGATCCATCGCTGTAGAAAGTGAATGTCGACAGGCAACTAGAACGTTTGCTGTTTAGCTGAGCCAGCTTCTATCCGACATTTTGGGAAGCCACTAGACGCTTCTCAGAACCAGCGAACCTTGAATGAACGGGACTCGAATGCACACCCGTGACCCGTAGTAGTAGTATGCACGCCAGAAATGGGGATAAGTTGGAAAAGTGAGTGCTATATTACTTCTCCCCTCTCCGTTCGGTTCTGATCGACCCAACGAGATATCAATCTCGGATATAAAATGAATTGCGATCAGACCGAGCCCGAAATCTCGGTTGGACTCGAGAGCTGATGATGTCACTATCAGCTGCTCGATCAAAGTAGTTGACGGTCAGCGACTTACAACTGTGAGAAGCCGATAGGTCCGCATACATACCCGGACCGGGTGTGGCGTTGCTGTTGGTGGACCATCTTCACAATCTCTACTTATCGATACGCACCAGGAATAGAGACTTCAGTGATGACATAACCATAATGTAAGTGCTGCATATTTGTGTACCCAGCGCACGTTACATGATCCTGTTGAACCAACTGGTCTGGGACTCTGTCCATGTACAACCGGATTCGGGAACGTATATATGACTTCCTAAATTTCGCGTTCTGATAGTTTCAAATGGTATCTCCATTTGTTCTGTCACGCATACTGTCAAGAATATTGCACTTCGAGTCCCGAAAACACGGAGTTTGACTATCCCACGCAGAAAATCTTTAATGACCCGAGAACGATTTGTGCCGTTAAACTTGGTCGCCCGGGCCCACTATAAACAGCAGCAGACTGGCATATGTTGAAGCTCGAATTGAGATGACAATCCTCACAGTTACGAAGCTTTCAGATGAGCTCTTCTTGCGGCCCATCGTGATATCGATGAACAGCTTGGCTCTCTCGTCCTTCATGTCCTACGTCATGTCCGCCAGTGGAAAGCTCGACTGGAGACCGGTATGCTCACTGATTCAATACCGTAGGACATCGCACTCAATTTATATTCGCAGATAATCATCTGCGTGACATCGGATGTCCTTGCTATCGGCATTGACCATCTCAAGGATAAAGAGGAGGTCTTTTCGTCTAACCACAACAATGCACGCGATCCACACCTCGCATGTTGGTTTGTATATGCACGAACCTTCCTCACTGCTAATGCTGTGCTCCTCGCATTCGCACTATCTGTATGCCCAATTTCGACGGTCCTCGCGACGGCGGCGTTCGTACTTCCTGCCTTGCTTTGGACTACTCCGCTCAACTTCGCGAAGTTCGGGCTGGTTTTGAAGCGCCTCCTCTGGAGGTCTGTTAAAGACGAGGACGAGCACCAGCTTCCTGTGTCCGCGCCTATTCTGGTTATCAAACGCATCCCCGGCATGAAAGCCATTTTTAATGGTATCATTCGAGGGTCAGTCTGCATGTCTACCCTTGAACGTTGTACGCGTAAACCAATGCTTTTCAGATGTGGTATTCACACTGTTGTCCTAACCGTATTGTCGAGATCAGGAAGTCTGGCTGATACGCTACCGTCTCCGTGGAGTACTGTTCAACTGATAGTCTGGTCGACCGTCAATCGCTCATGCCATGCAGTAAGTGGACAGTATATGATCCCAGGATTTAACCCTGACCCTGACCATGTCTATAGATCATGACCGATGTCCGTGATTTCGAAGATGATATGAAGACCGGCGTCCCCACCATACCCGTCTGTCTTGGTTCTATCCGCAAGACGAAGGTCATACTGACAGTTTGTCACATGCTTGTTATGTTGGCTTTCATCGAAAACCCATACATCACGGGGAGCTGCCTATTTGCCACAGCTCTGGTGTGGATTCTTGGCAAAAATTCGCCGAAAAAAGGCCTTTTTGCTGAGTTCTCATTCGCAGTCCTTATTCATTATCTGGTATCTATTGAAGAAGCATGCTTAGCTTTTCGCGTGTTGGTCGTTCGAAATATTTTGTTCTTGACCGCGAAATTTGTCGGAATATTATAACGCCATAGAGACGTTTCTGGGTTGAATACAGAGCGTGTTATATCGACTGTCGTTTATTGTATCTATTGCGCCAGCTACCGGAGACTAGACGGTCATCAAACAAGACATTATATACTCTAGATCCGTGCACGATGTTAGTTGTGCATGAGTCCTATTTCAATTTGATAGATAGATGTAGTCGCGTATGCATGACAGATTAGCAATGTTGTAATTTGTTCTCGTGCCTATTTCACTACCCAAAGCGGCTACTTAGGCCATCGTAGATCAGGAATATAATGGCACTGCTGGGTATTGCTCGAGCAACAGTAATACCACACCCAGCGTAAAGCCCCTTCACACCCTGCGCCCTATACATTGCTTTCGCGGTGCCAAGGAACGTTGGCTTGGGGGCATTACTGCCTCGAGGACGTAAGTCTTCCTCAGTTTGCATCGTACTCTTGATACTGTCGGCGGGGAACATAGAAAAGTTGAATACACCGCCTGCGCATGCACCAGACAACGCAGATTCCCATGGGACGATGTCTTTCCGTGTAAGCTCGGAGCCGCGCCGCTTTATTAGCGTTGTTCCGACGAACTCTTTTGTGGCGAACCATGCAGCTCCACCACCGCATTCACGAATGAGGGTGCCAGTTTGGCCGAGCCAAAGGCCGCGGAGGCCCTCTGTGCGGATGACGGACATGAGAACGGCTATAGGACCGGGAAGGGGTCGAAGGATGGGTCCGAGGCTTGAGTCTAGGGTTGCTGCTGCGGTAGATTCAGGTATCGAGACTGAAAGCGGCTTGGGAGCAATCATCTGTACTTGCATTTTACATTTTACAAGCTCCACGGGTGTGCTAGTCGAAAATAAGCGTTAATTATAACTTGTATACCAGGCGTGGGTGACTTGCAGTAAAAAACTAGTGATGGCGCCTGCGCCTGCACCAGCCAATGCAAGCTGAGGTAACGACAGTTCGTGTGACAAGGGCTGGGAATTGATCTGCCGTATCACGTTTTGAAGTTCACTATATGACACGAACAATGAAGCATTCTCCAGCATGGCAGCCACTATTGGTGCCGGAAGGCCCTACAACCAGTATGAGCTCACGCCAACAAGAAGTTCTATTGAGAAGAGATTACATACGCGGTAAAGACCTCTAACGCCTTCATTTTCCCATGTTTTGACGAGACAGTCTATTGGTCCATTGAATCTAGCGGTGGTATCGAGAACTTGAGATTGTAATCGCACTTTTGTCAAGTCGAATGGGTGCTCAAAAACTTTGGAGACCATGCCTGCGATCTGTGTCACAGGAACTAATTGTTATTCATGCGGCTCAAGAAAACTTAAATCAGCCTCGAAAACGCACACTCCCGAACATGATATCCTTTACTGCTCGCATCGCAGATGGGGGCATTGAGGCCCAAGATAATGGGTCGGATGCTACCTCCATGTTGATAATGAATGGGGTGATGAAAGCAGGGAAAGACGGACTTCAAGAGTACTATGCAGTCAGTGCATGAAGGAAGTGCTGTACACGTGCTGTACCGTCGGTCCGCCGCTGTCATGCTGATTAACGATTAACGAGTTTATTTGGCTGAACCGGTTATGTAAACCTCAGCCTCAGTGACTCGGAGTGAGACCAAGTAACTGCAAGAATGCACAACTTCGGTATACTTCGTTGGGTTCCGTGTAAAATGTACAACTCCGGCATACTTGGACGTCGGAACTACCACCTTTTCTGGTACGTCTAGTGCGTTCCCGGTGATCCACTCATACTTACATTCATACAAGGATGTCAACTGCAGACTCAACAATCAGTCCCCTCTTTGCTTCAACATCACGTCGATGTACTGTCTATCATTGGTATGCGGGTACATTAACATGCACGGACTATATCAATCGCGCGTCCGATCTCATTGCTTCGACCATCTCATCACTAAAATTGACAATTCTCACCCGGTCATGCCCGCAAGGAGGGAACCCTCAAAATACTACGCTTGGACATGCAAATCACCTAGCGACTTAAGTGATTGGCCGAGTGACTACCTGATGCAGGGCTCAGGCTGGTCATGGCGACAAAGACCTCCAAAACCCTGTCGGACCTCAGTGTCACGCAATTCCATGCCAGTCCTTACTCAGCTCTCCACGTCGAGTTGACGCACATGTCTCTGGCAAATAACTCTATCCCGGTGTTAGCTCGATGCTGTAACAGATAATGAAGCCTTCAGACTGGTGTGGTTGCTTCAAGGACAATGTACTCACGTGTCACATGGCCCACATCCACTGGTAATCTTCACAAAGCGTCCCTGTACGAACTCCACAGGCGTTTGTACACCGAAAAGCGCAACTCCGCATGTGTCTGTCCACCGCAAAGCACAATGACATGTCCACCGCCGGGAGTCGTATATATACCTACCCCAATACCTACCCAGCATCATCATCACCCCAAGCTGAATCACACATTCACCTCACAGAATCAAGTAGTACCCCCACTCATATTCTTCTATAACCAATCATGTCTAAGGTAAGCCCAATCATGCGCATGCTTCTTGCACTAACTTGAAGACTGACTGTTGAAATACTTAGTTCTACGTTTGTTCTGCTGGCTGCAACCAAACTTTCGCTAGGTTTCCCGACATGAAGAAACATGAGGCCACACATTCAGCGAAGTACGTGTTTCTCCTCTGTAGTATACAGCTCACTCACTTATATTCGGTCACGCAGAGGGTACCTCTGCACCTGGCCCGGGTGTGACTTTGCGACAATGCTAAAAGCCAGCTACGACATCCATTCTGCTAAACAGTACGGCTCAATCATCCCCTTCACGGATTCCACCTGATGAACGATTTTACTTTATTTTATTTTAGTGCGGGCGAGCAACGCCACATCTGTCCTCACGATGGTTGTGACTTCAAGACTCACAACCCCTCCCTTCTCACGTGCCACCGCAAGAAAAAACATGGTTATGTTCCTCTGCCGCGCGGTCGTGGTGCCACCTCCGCAACAGAGTCCCAGCCTCCAGCACAGCCCCTGCTCTCTGGTACATCATACCAGTACCAACCCCCACCTATCCACAACCAATCGTTGGGAGTCTTATACGGGTCAGCAGATACCGCGGACGAGTATACTATGTATACCGGACCGGCTCGGGCCCAAAATGGGTGGACTGAAGGATGCATGTGTCCTGAATTGATGCAGAGGCGCCCTTCGGAGTTTCCGGGGTATGATTATAGGCGTCAATAGTTTGCATGATCTCGAAATTTGACAACTATCACTTCTTTCTTTCTTTTTTTCCTTCTTTCTTGACGGTGTTTTTTCGCTCGTTTATGTCTGGACTCGACACCCTTCCACTCGTTTATATATCTCATTTATCACGTATCTAAAGTACTTTGCGATGTTTTGTCTATAGCTAAAGGCTAATACACTCTTTTATCAATGTAATACGCTCCTATCGTTAAATCGTGGTATGGACACTGGTACGGGACGGAGGTGTCTATGGAATACAAATAGAGTATGGTTGTGTAAAATTAGGAGCCCTTGGCTCTAGCCAGTACTGTCACAATTCACACATGGGACTCCCTGCTTTCAAAATCTGCCTTCACGGGTAGCCCAGAGTTTTGCTACTGAAGAATTGAGCATGCCTTATGTCCATGAGTGTCCATGCCGATTCTCGCCGGTTCCTTGATCAAACCCATCTCGGGCTTCTCCAGCGAGTCCCTCACACTTCTCCAATCATCCCAGGCCTGCGCTTTTCCATTGAATACTACCTCCCTTCCAGCGCTCCGCTGGGGGCCCTGGGGCATGTAACTCTCACACCGACTGGACTGGTATACGATAACCTAACACACCTAAGACACAGCTGACAGGGTGTATCGCATCTACCCTCGCGTGTTCCCAACTATCCCTACAACCCTCGAGTTCAGCAAAGTTCAAACAGAGTTCCTCCAGGGCCATGATCACAGATTCTTCACAGTACTCTTTTGTCGATACTGTTGACAATGATAGTGAGGAGAAATCATTTGGTGATGCAAAAATGTTCCGTACAGAATGTCGTCCCAAGTCGCATATCCTTCGTGTGTGGCCCATGTGGAACCATGGCGCGTTGATATGCACATCGATGCTCTTTTTCGCGCTATGGATGACATTTCTATATACTGTGAGTGAGCGGACATCCTCCGACAGTTAACATATGGTGTTGATGATCTGTTACAGCTCAAGTAGTGCTGTCGACTCCATGGTCGTAAGATTCAATAGAACCCTCGACTTTTCTTCTATCTATCATAGCCCTCCTTCCCAGAAATCGATGCCGCTTGGGCCAGGATAACTCGCGATGGTGCGTCGTCCAAATTTTCCTGCCACCTAAACCTCAGTGCTGCCAACTCGCTTGAGGATATTCTCAAAGCCGGCGAAGTAGATTCACCTCTCAAGGTCAAGTATCCAACCAAACTCACTTGCTTGCGAGTCGCACACCCTCCTTGTTTTCTAACGTCGTGCTGGTCAGTCCTTTGGATCAGCTTTTTAGTGCCGGTCGTGTATCAGTACTCACTTCTTTCAGCGTCCAGGCCCCAAATGTTGTTGTTTGAGTCGCGCCTCGATTCTGATATGTCTGATAGCGAAGCCACAAAAGGACGATAATGAAGGTTATAATTAGTATTAACATCAACACGGCTATGACAACTGACTTCCATGGGATACCGGTAATAATTTCGAGTCACCATTAACTATGGAGCCCCACATGCGTCGTGTCGAGTTCCTCATTCCAGCAAGAGCGGTAATTAGCGGCGCGTTTACAGAGGGCTTACCCCTGCAATCAGAAACTGGATCCTGGAACCGAACATTGTTGCAATTTTTGTCATCAAGATCTGTGTATAAGACCTTGATGTGATATGCCTCAGCAAGAGTGAAATATTAATAATCGAGGGTGCTGATAACGCCACCACCTGATGTGAGTTGACGCTGACTTTGTTCAGCCTCTCTGAAACGCGTACCAATGGTGGAAAGGACCTGGGAGAATTCGTACATAGTTGATACTAGTGCATAGGACGGCACGGATCCCGACCACTACCTCATGGGTACCATACAGTCAAAAGTCAGGCTTACTAGGTAGCAAGTATTTTTCGTGTTTAGTATCGACTCGTCCCAGTGATATGGCAGGATCAGCATCAAGAACTACTGGTATTAATAGAAGTAAAGTTTCCTGATTTTCATTTGAGTCCTAGTGCTGATGTGTATTTTTGGCAGCTGATGGTGCTTGCGTCTTTCCCGACTGCGGTCGGGTTGTCGTGATCTTCAAATTATCATGCGAATGCGAAATACAGCCTCAGTGTTCTACGTTGATGCGACCAGTGATTTTCCTAAGTTATATGTGGCTTTATCTAACAATATATATAGGGACCATGATGGAACATTTGATCCCGCAGAAGTAATTCGCATGAACCCCCTGGCATGCATGCTGCTCCACATGCACTCCGAATCACTCACTCCTTCAAGTCATGCTTTGGAGCCGAGAAAAGTGTTTTGGAAGATGAATGGGTTTGTGCTGGCGAGAAAGCCGTGCTTGACCTGCGCACAGATTCTGAATCGTTCGCACGCAGCGAATCTAATTCACGATAGAAAACGTCTGAAGGTGAACGGGGCGCTTGTCTAACTTCATACTCCAATATATTAACGAAAACCTGTTCTATATATAATCGTATATCGGCATATATGACGATATTTGCAACCGTCCTCTGATCGGCGGGGTATTGTCCATCTTACATATCACTTTCTCGTGTGAGAGGACTTGCCCCATGCACAGAACCGACCCGGAGATGAAGATTCGGGCTTGATAGTCTTGCCTGTTGGGGTTGTGAGTGATGATTGATTTTTCAATGAGGCTGAGCACTGATTACTGTGATCGTCCACTTAGAACAATCCCTTTTCAAAAGTTTTGAGTGGATAAGGCTTCAACCAATTCAGGTGACCTGAGTCATGAGCGGACCTCGTAACGAAAAGGTATAAAGTTCTCTTGAAGATTCCAATGTAATGCATTGACAAAGTACCAATCGCACCTCTTAACTCAAACATGAAGCTTTCTCTTGTCTTCAGCATGCTCGCGTCCATCGTCGCTGTGGTTCATGCTGTAGCGTACCCCGCGCAAGGTGAGTATTCATAACTCATCACCATGCGGAGGTTGACAAGCGTAAATTGCTGCTAGATGTGGGGAAGCGTGAGGAACTTGACGTTGACTCGGATGAGATCTATTACACTGCCTACTGAACTTGACGCCAGGTTCTACGCAGGTGAGTTATAGTTGTATGTCTTCTTTTGTGGGAATCATCCATCATGCTAGGTCTGGCATCGCCGCAGCCTCACCCACACGTTACTTTCCTGAACATCTATATATCCCTTATCTGATTGCTTGGTTTCTGACATGTTGCGTGCCCATGTAATACAATCCCAGTTGCCTCACTCTTTTGACTTAAATACAAACCCAGTGTTCTTGCTACTAAGCCATGTATCTGCTACGTGCGCATTGCATTACTTTCCAACTGTATGTTGTCACTTAAGTCTCTCCTGTACATCAATGCATCACTCCGACTTGTCGCCGTCACCACGTATGTAGACCGTGCCATCAATGAACACGATGCCATTTCGCAATACTAATTACCGGATCAAGGACCAAGATTGCTTAATATTATTACAAAACGTATCTGAAATCCCTATTCTGCCTATCTGTCAGATCCAGGAATTCCTAATGCAGACAGAATATCAGCATTGTACACGGAAACCAATCGCCGATTCGGAGGACGCACCTTGTCAACTTTGACTTCCACATGCTTCCCATCCTCTGTGATTCGCTCGATAACATATTCTTCTCCGTCATCAACAGGCTCTGCATCGCGGATTCGATTTTCCCGGACGAGAACGGCACGGATGACAAGGAGAAGTAACGGGCAGGCGACGTAGCATGTGCCGATCACAGCCCATGGGATGTGGTTGCTGTTTAGTATTAATTATCTTTCCTTAAAGTCCGATGAAATGACCTACCGCGGCTTATATTGTGCCTTCCACATCAAAGGACCAGCTGCGTTGCCAACGCAGTAAGCCGAGAGTATAGTGGCGTTAGTAACAACCTGCAGGTTGGTTTTCACTTGAGGAGCGAGTTCAATAACTGGCAGGAGTACCTACCTTCTTTGTATGACCAGCAGTCACGTTATTTAGCCATGATAATGTCAGTACGAATCCGGGCACCGGGAATCCAGCTTTGGAACGATGAGCATAGAAAAACACTACAAGCATCACACGCACCTAGGAACTGGCCGGCAAGAAGTCCAGCCTGATATCATGTGAGATACAATATCAAAGACAACTTGATGAACTCGCAGAAGCAAACCACGCACCTGATTCGACCAAGGAATTAGATTGACCAGCAAGACGCCCAACCACGCCGGGACAAAGTACATAGCAGCGACGTATGCTCTGGAATTAGGCCGTCGTATTGCAAGCCGAACACCAGTGAAGATTGTCAATATTTGAATCACACCAGGAATACAGGACAAGAGAGTTGTCTGTAGATAGCTGAATCCGAACGAAGCAAGGATGAGTGATTGTTGATTTAACATTGAGCTAGGCACATTGCATAGAGCCGAGAGGAGAGCGAAGAGCCATGTCTTGGGGTCAGTCAGGGCTTCGATCATTCTAAAGATGTGTACGTGAGGGATGAAAATCACAATTGCATCGAATACATACTGCTCCATCTTGAAGTGTTTGTTTTCCACCCCTGTTTGGTTTTCCTATGCTAATTGTAAGATAATGGCTAATATCATAACTTAACAGACATACCTTGAGGCGCTGCACGGCTTTCACTCGCTCATCGGGAGTAAGGAACCAGGCATTCGTAGGCGAATCAGGAAACAAGAACCTTTATTAGGTGAAAACGTCTCGGTTATAGAGATTAGGCGCGGGGAATATCTGTTTCATAAACTCACCAAAATAAGATCGCAAGGATCATCGTCATTATAGCGGTGATGATCATAAGCCTGCGATCTATCAGAGTAGAATATGGAACAATGAAAATGAAATGGCGGACCATTGCCATGGTTCAAACCCTGTGGTTTTGATGTGCAAAACACCAAAGCTGATGAAACCAGATATTATTTGGGCTAGATTTCACTGGCTTGGGCAGCAAGATCGAATATACATTTGAGTAAGCGCACCAGTGCCAAGCATCAGAGCTAGATTCCAAAGCGTCCAATTAGTCGACTTTGTCAATCATTTGCAAATGGGAGCTTACACCAATACCCAACCCGTAGCGTCTGTTCCGTCCGCGTGTAGAACATGGAGCTAATGATCAAGAATCCAGCAGTGATCGACCCCTCACATACGCCCAGCAACAAGCGCACGACAAGAAGCCCACGAAAGCTCTTGCACGCTGCATGAGATGCAAGTACAACTGTCCAGATGAAGATATTGATACTGTTACATGCTGTCAACGGTGTTCGCATTGATAACGCCTGTGAAGCCTACCTCATCCACTTCCCGACCGGGAATCTTTGAAGGGCAAGATTCTGGGGATACTGGAAGAGAATGTAACCAAGATAGAATGCAGTGCCAAGCCTGAAAGATAGTGTGAGGACTATGCAAACTCGAGTAGTGCATGTGCCTCACCAATTGTACCTAAAGACAGTTGACCATTAGACTTACGACTCCAAGGATAGGGATATCTTACTCATTCGTAGTCAGGTGCGCGGCCTGCCTGATAACACACGTCAGTGCCGGTTCGGCTGGTCTCGATGTACAGTCCTTACTGAATTCCAAGGATGGCCGCAGAACCCAAGGTTAACTTGTCCATGAATTGGATCCTATGCGCACGTAAGCGCTAATCTGTGGTGAACGCAGCCAACTAACCCGTAAAGAACTGAACAGCAATCGTCAGATGCAATCGGTTTAAACAACTGAGTACCGAGCAGCCGACTAACCACACATCAGAGGCATGACATATCTATCGATCTTCCTCCTGGAACGAAATATTTTTGAACAATGCTGATCTTCGTGCAGTTTTCAGAGCGTACCTTACTCTCAAAGCCTCATCGGGCTCAAGAGTTGAATTCAACCCAGCAACTAGCTGAGCGCCAGTATCAACTTCAGACACGAAGACCTCTGCACGTTTCTGGTCTTTGAGTACACCACTAGAGGATTCCAAACTCATTTTGAGAGGACGTGAAGGTGACACCTTGAAGGAAGAAGCTTCCGGCGCTTGCAGGTTGATTCGCCCATTTATACTGTTTCATTGGGCATGTCAAAGCATCGTGATAACGATGACGTGAATCCCTGATGGTCTAAGCGGCAATTCATATCGGGCCTAGCTTTCGGTTCCATGAAGCGAACACGCGCATCCACGCACTGACACTCACCAGTCATCGTATGAGTCCGACTTTCCCTGTCACTGGCAAAGTGAGTACTTCAGGAACAGGAAAGTAAATCCTCACCGAACAATTATTTATGGTCACGGTGTGCAACAAGCGTTGTTTCAGGTCCAAGAGTTTCCAATCGAGTTCAACTTCTCGTGTCGTTTGCTCCCCTTCCTACGTGAACAAGGAAGCCCAACTTCGAACATTCTACTGCGGATACCTCAGAGCTACGATAGGCAAGAGTTGTGACTTCTTTGATTTTGGGTTCAATTAAGAGATCGTATTTCTGTCAAGGCGCTCAGCTGGATGTTGGTCCGTGACATGGCTCACATGGCGGCACACTCAGCAATCCAGACCAGTATAAAACACAGATTGATGCTCAACTCGTCAGCGTATGACCCACATGTTATGTTGCGCTGTGTGTGGAGCTGGAGACTATCAACACATGTCACATTTACTCATGGATGGATGTCATTGGGAGTCTCAGACATCGACAACTTGAACTCACTCGTTTGAGTTCCAGGCATCTTTCTGTGAGCCTATTATTTCATTGTCGACTTTATAAGTCATGCACGGAAATGGTCACTGAGCGCTCGCTTTTGTTCAGCATTCCTACTTCCTGTGAAACCCTCATCGGCATATTTTCGTTCGGAAAAGTTAAGAATTCACATGTTGTACCCAGACGTCGAGCGGTGACAGTGAGTAGCGGCTTGGGGCAGACGTACCTTTGACAAAGTTGACAAGCCCTGGCACTTTCACGCGTCGGATCAGGCATCATTGATTTTGACTGATCGACCCTCCAAATCACAACATAAATACCACGACGAAGCTCCATTAAGGCAATGCCACAAAATATATGTGCTGACTGCACATTATCTGTGATTCAATTTGTAAAATCTAATGTTGACCATCATTTCCCTGCTACACATCAACGCTGGTTGACACATGCCCGCACTCTTGGAGAACGATTGTACTCATGCGAGTTTCTCCGTCAGAGTTGGCCACCAGCTTAGCGTTATAATCTCGAGTGCTAAGGACGAGACGTGGTCCCAGGACAAACATCTGCACGAACTGGACCATTTGGTAAACACCGTAATAAATGCCAGATCTCACAGAAGTTGAGCCCTGTGGAAATGATGAGTGGCCGGGTTTAAGGTGCAGATGCCAGTCACAAATTAACGCACCATGAGGTCTGGAGACAGCAGGCCAATGTAGAAGACTTGGTAAGCGACAGCGTTCGTGTAGATGATACAGTGCTTTTATGGAGATCATGCGGGATGTCCGTTCCTTGAAACAGAATCATGACTCGGTCACAGCATCCACCTATCGTCACGTCAATCTAACGTGGATCGCTGAGCTTCGGTAGTAATAATAGTATATTTAAGCTGTGCATGGCAGGGCAGAGTCGCTGTCCACTTCGACGTGAATGTTCCCTTGAAACATGCAGTTGGGCTGACCACAGTTTGATTCTATCAAGAAAAGCACCTTCGAAAGTCAAGGTTATGCGTAGCAGATGCACGCATTTAACTCACTTTGTGCAGCGAGCCTGCCAGCAGATTCCGGCATGTGTATGATCATCGAGCACCACCATCACACTGCAGTTTTGAGATTATCAATAATTATTAATAACGAGTGACCTGATTTTCAGATAATCAAGAAATCTTCCCTTTTCTAACCCGGTGCTATGCTCATTCCCACTGTCCAGGGCCTCCTACTAGCGCATGTCTGATTGCCAAGAGGACGCCGACTGTCAATCAATCTCCGCACAATCTGAAAGCGAGATTAAATCAATCCTTGAATCTTTGAAACAGCATGTAGCATCAAGCCCATCTAGAGAGCAGAGATAAAAGTGTAGCAACACAGCCGGTCGTCAGCACTGCCCGTCTGGCGAATTTCTAACGCGGACAAGTTCCCGTTGTACCATACGACCATATTATAACGTAGCAACGCACCAAGGAAGGGGTTTTCATGGTAAGGTAGTCCTCCACAGTTGCATCAAGAAAGACGCCTTTGAAACTCAATGATTTTAGCATGCACACTGGATAGACTAGCCAGTGATCTTGAGGTGGTGCCGGTGTTGGATGTGCTCGATGCTGAATGCACAAGCGATCGTTCCAGAAGATGTTGAGCGATTTTTAAACAAGATTGAGTAACTCCTACCATTGGCCCTCGATGATAACCAAAAGTTCGGGGGAGGATGATGATCCTGGCTGTGCTTTTAACGTGGTGCGGAAACGATGATTCGATCACAAATAGAGATGTTCTGTGGACATCGCCGTTGACGTAATGGCGAGATGCAAGATCTGAACGGCCAGTGGGACAGATATCACGGGCGTCTTGGAAGGGGGAAGAAAGTTGCAATTAGAAGATAAATTCAAAACACTTCTCCAGCAATAGTAGTGAAAAATTTCTGTATCAAGGTGATGAAGATTAATTTGTGCATTCATGACGACTATATGTTTGCAGGGAACAGATTAAAGACGGTCTGTCCTACAAGCACGCAGTCATGACGAGCGCAGAGCGGCAGGGATAGTGAATTCAAAGTCCTCTGTGGATGATTGGTCATGTGTGCGAGAAATATATGATATCCTCTCGGCGTTTAGCATCAGAGTGAATTGATCACTCACAATAGCGATCGGATTGCCACGTCGAATAAAGGGTCCCGGCTGAAAGACGAAGGCTAGGCTGTTCTGTTGGTTTGCAATAGATGTTGCTGACGACGTAGCTCGACTGATGTTGCGATCTAGAGTGCTCCTATGGAAACCTTGAATACACAGACCAGTTCTCCGTAACCGACGATGAGACCCAAACCTGAACCGTAAAAGAAAGCTCCAACGGCCTAGAACCTTTGTTGATACCTGCAGGAAAGACTGGCGGGATATTTAACTTGCAGGAGTGTCACATAAAAGCGAGCCAAGATCCGTCAAAGACCAAGAGTGAGATCTCTGAGATGGTCAATGCATGCTGAGTATAATATAAAGGAGTGGCGTGATGACGACTTATTTTCTCTTCGTCGTGGACAGGTGGTGTGACGTCTCCGAAAACCTTCTCTAGCCGATGGGTGCATGCTATGAAGTGCAAGAGCGATTTACCGTTTGATACACTTTCAGTTGTTCAGGATTCTTCAGATGGTCTGCGGTGTGGGCGATAGTCAATTTTGTTGCGAAGTGCGTGGTGTCGTCTGGCGGAGATTATGAGGTAGCGGTGCACCCCTTCCCCATCAGGAAATTCACGCATTACTTAACGCACTTTTTAGCTACTTGTCGCAAAATTTGGTTATTGTTCTCACTCGTATGTACTTGCTTACTTGTACCGTAGACAGTACAAGGAATAAAAAGCTGGCAATTAATTATGTAGTGCAAAAGGACAAGAAGCAAGTACAGTAGATATGGGAACTCGTGGGACTGGGAGCGGGTGATTATGATGCTATCTCGAAGGCATGGTGATCTGTGAATTTGTTAACATAGTATGTGCTGAAAGCATCGTAAGAATGAAGGTACTGTATGTTGTTAGGAATGAAATCATGTCCGTAGACAGGAATTAAATGTGCTGCTCAGTAGACTGTCTTGAGATGAATGATGGCGAGGTTCGGGGTGCCATTGTCATGAGTGCTCAGACAGACTATCCACATGCTGGTGTCCTCATCAGCATGGTCACCAACCTTGTCAAACCATTGAACAAGGGCACATGGATACATGACCCAATTAAATTTGAATGAAAAAAAAAAACATTTAACCCTGGTGACTTCAAGCCCTTCAATTCCTTCAAGCTCTGGATTGATGTTGACAAATACGCAATCATTACACACATAGACATTCTGCCAGAGTGGACATGCGCAAATCTGTTCATGTCACATGCCGCTGATGCCACTGGGATCACTGGGGGCATAAAATGTTGCAGCCGCAGAATTGAAGATGTGAATACTCCCATCATGTTGAGGGCAGTTGGTGGCAGGTACATCTTCAGGGTTGTGGGGGTCGTCAAGGAAGAGTTGGGAGAAAAGGAAGTAGTGGATGAGACATTGCAGGTGTGGAACACAAACTTCCTCTGCCAGTGCCGCTACCGTCTGTGCCTGTTTTCATTCTGTCAAATGTTGTCAAGGTATTGAGGCAGACCATATTACAACACCACTTATGAGGTGTCCTTGCGAGCTGTACAAAAGCGAGAGCTGTCAGACCATCAACAACTTTGCCATCATCAATATCATCTTCTGCTTGAGGTGTGACAACAGGTGCATTTGGTTCATCTTCATGCCCATTAAGTATGCAAGACAACAAAGGTTAGATATAGAGAAACTTACAGAGAGAAGCCACAGCTCTTGATAATACAGAACCTACAAGCATGCCTCGTGTAGTGAAGTCAATGTGAGATGCCGCGAGCTTGTCAAGGTGTTGGTTGGTCAAAAGTACAGTGACTTGCAAAACTGTTACAATGTTTGGTACTTTTTCAGTGTACACAATATGGCGCCTATGCATGTGGGAATCATGCTTAGTGTTGGTGGGGGCGTGTGAACTACAAACCCTTGGCTACAAACTGACACTTGGATCATGTGATTTGGCCAAGGGGATGTGAAGATATGCCTATTTTAAGACAGAGATACCATTGTAATGGTTTTGCAGCTGTTGATATAGATAGAGGGATCTCAGTCAAATCAGAGGATGGTTACTGTTATTTGCTTACACAAATAAAAATATACATGAAAATATTATGTCTGAGTTTGAAATTGCTCCCACACTTTTTTATTCTTAATCATTACCACCATGGGATCTCCCTCTACTACTCAAAAGAATACCATTCTCTTTCAGCTTAATGCTGGTCATTCTATTCACTCTATTGCCTCCACAACTGGTGTCAGCACTACTACTATCTCCAAGCTTCATTAAAAAGAGTGTTCCTACTTGCAAAAGTTCACTGGTAGTCATTCAACCAAGCTTTCCTCAGTCAATATTTGACATCCTATTTGTTTCATCTTCACTCAGCAGGCAGAAACTGCTATCCAAGTGATCAAATCTTTTTCAAATATTGTCAATTAGCCCCCCAACCCAAGTACCACTTGCTGCTACCTGAAAAAGCTGGGATGAGGGCTGTAGTCAAGTCCAAACACTCTCTACTGTCTGCCAAATATTACAAAGCACACTTGGACTTTGCCTATACTTACAAAAATTGGACTTTGGAGGACTGGAAGTTGGTCATATGGTCTGATGAAACCAAAATTAATCACCTAGGGTCAGATGGTTGCAAATGGGCTTGGAAAAAGTCAGGAGAGAGGCATAGTGACAGATTGGTATAAGGAACTATCAAGTTTAATGGAAGTTCTGTGATGATATGGGGCTGTATGACCTGTGAAGAAGTTGGCTATGCTGCTAAGATTGATGGTAGAATGGATGGAGATCTTTACCTTCAAATTTTGAAGGATAAACTTCAGAATTTCCTGGAGTTTTATGATCTTAATGCTTCTGATGTCATCTTTCAGCAAGACAATGACCCTAAGCATACCTGCAGAAAGGTCAAGAAGTGACTAGATGGGCAGGAATTTAGGACTATGGTGTAGTATGTACAATCTCCTGACCTTAACCCATTGGAATATCTCTGGGACCTTGTCAAAAGGAGACTTGCAGAGTATGAGCATCCCCCTAAGGAAATAGTAGCAATGGTTGGGAATAAAGAAGCGTGGGAGCAATTTCAAACTCAGACATAATATTTTCATGTATATTTTTATTTGTGTAAGCAAATAACAGTAACCATCCTCTGATTTAACTGAGATCCCACCATCTATATTAACAGCTGCAAAACTGTTACAATGGTATCTCTGTCTTAAAATAGGCATATCTTCACATCCCCTTGGCCAAATCACATGATCCAAGTGTCAGTTTGTAGCCAAGGGTTTGTAGTTCACATGCCCCCACCAACACTAAGCATGATTCCCACGTGCATAGGTGCTATATTGTGTACACTGAAAAAGTACCAAACATTGTAACAGTTTTGCAAGTCACTATATCTTTAGTGACATCCATGACCATCTTATGGATCTGGATGACTCCATCCCTGCTACACAGCCTGCTTTTGCAGACTATAAGTCTGATTCTGACACCAGTCACAAGCTAGAGGTCTTGGACTGCAGTTCCACTCATGATATAGAGGTCTTGGACTGCAATTCCAACCTTGAGCCTCCACCACTTGCCCAAAAGCCCATGTCTCACTCCATCTTCCCACTGGACTTTTACTTGTTGGCTGCAAGTCAGAAGCAGAAAATGTCGCCTCTTCTGGGTGACGACGATGATGTGCTGATGCTGTCATCTGAAGATGAAAGTGTGGAGTGCACCAACACAAGTATGGTCGCAGTCAAGACTGAACCTGTTGAACCAGTGTCCATGTGCTGGTTGACATCTTCAGTATGTTTAATTTCTTAATGCTATATTTTACTGACTACAATTATCAGACCACTGTTGCTGCCATGCTCAAAGCTCCTCCCACAAACCAGCTGAAGACTGAGACTTCTGCTACCACTGGAACAGTTGCCCCTGCCTCCAAAGCCATCATATGCTCTGCATACAGGAAGAAACATCTCCCCAAGGGTTGCCAGATGGAAAACAAGTAGGCAAGAGAGTTTATTCCTACTGCTATTCGCTGCATTGGCAATATGGACAAAGTGTGGACTCTGGCAGATGACATTCTCTGCCCTATTTTGCAGTCAGTCTGGGACACAGTCTATAAGGGCAAGATTCCACACACAGTTGTCGCTGATGGGCCTGTTATTGCCCTCGTACACTATTTTTTCAGCCACTATTTATATCTAACTTTTGTTTTAGACCCTCCAACGGTTGTCCAAGTGGCACAATACTATAAGTAATGTCACCCTCATCGTACTTGCCAACTTCATGGCTTCACAGGATGATCTAGATACTGATCAGGACTGCAAAGATTTCACAATAGCCTTGGTTGAAAAGCTTGGCTTCTTGTTCGGGGAGATCACAGATGAAGGAGCAATGTCCAAGCCATTCCAATCTGACCTCATTTGTACAGATCCTTGTGCAGCACAAGTGTGCCATGTCTGGCGCTGTCAGTCTACTGGGAATCAACAATTCATTTCCAGGGCACTCAAAGGGTGCTCTTGCTCTTGCCACAGCAGTGGTAATCATTTTCTAACTTCTTTTTTCATAGCACTAACTGATGTTTTCTTGTGTTTCAGATGGAACACACCATCCAGCTTTTCACTAATGGACATATGATCCTTTCTGACATCGACACTGCTGGCAATGGCCAAGGCAACAAAACCCCCCTGGACATCAATCCATCCACAGGCAAGGAGAGCAGCATGCCTCTAGCATTTTCCGACACCAATTGGGGTGTGCACACCCAAGCTTACACAGTGTCTATCAATTGCTTGCCACACTCAGTCATCCTTTGAAATTTGGAGCTTGTGCAGAGTGTTGCCATGATGAGGCATGGTTTGCAGATGGATGTAGATGAAGAATCTGAGGATGAGTGAGCACTGATTTGCTAGAGGTGGTATCCTTCATTCTTATAGTTCATCTCTCTCTTGTCATTATTCACTCACTGTCTCGCCATCGCTATCTAATCACTCATCACTGTCCCCCTGGCTACTATTGCCATTATATTATTGGCTATATCACACATTTCACCATCTTTTAGCTCATTGTGGCCTCCTTGCTAGTACTTGTTTCTTACTTACTCTCTTTTTTTCATTTCTATGCTACTTAATCACCTTGTCTGGCTGGAATGCAGTTGTTTTTGCTTGAAACAAGTATGAATTAAGTGTAATTAAGTGTAAAATAAGTGCACAAAATGAGGCAATCAACAATTGAAGTGCAGTTCATGCTCGAACAAGTGGTAAAAAAGCCCAAAGAAGTGCGCAAAAGCCTAAAACAAGAGGAGGGGATCTGCTTTTGAGCTTGTAGCAGCTTGTAACAAGGATGCGTTATGGTCCTTGTCAGAAACTTTTCTGATCTTGTGTGGGAAAACAAGTGACGAAAGGGAAGTTAAGTAATGTGAGAATTTCCTAATGCCTGCGTCGATGGCATTGTTGGCAAATTGAGCTCGGAACTTTGGCGATGCGGTGAAGGTGCACGTATAGTACGTAGTTGAAATATCAAGGAGGAGTGACAGTGTGGCAGTTGCGTCGTGAGCTTTGAGAAGCGTGTTTGATGGGGACTGTCGTGATGGCGGCAATGGCAACTTGGAGGCGTATGTCGGAGTCTTCCGAGTCTGGGTCTTCGGGTAGTTTTCAAGTTTGCCTTTGCTCCTCCCCAAGAGTAAAAAGGATCAGAGCCATGAGGAGTTCCGAGGGTTTGACAATGTTCCTCGATATTAATTAAGAGCATCGTGAAAATAATGGCCGATTGCCGGGATACAGCCAGTTTCATATACTACAATCGTGTCAGGCAGAGCGACCATTTTCAAAGAGGTCCTTCAAGTTCGCGCGACCAAATATCGTAACAAGTAGGACCCTTTTGTTTGTCCAGTTCCACTGTGACAAGTAAAGGAAAAATAATCCAACGATAAATCTAGTCCAATGATACAAAAGTAACTGTAAAAATACATCTAACTGCGAATGTATCCCTCGAAAAGTTATCAAGGTACTTATAATCACAGAAGATACTGCCGACAGGAGCTAAATATGCCTCGTCGACAAATACCAGATAATAAACAAGGACTGCGAATGAGAACTAAACAAGAACGCCTTTTTCGGCGAGTTTTTACCAAGCATCCACACCAGAGCTGCAGCAAATAGACAGCTTCCCATAATGTATGGGTTTTCGATGAAGGCCAGCATAACCAGCATATGACAAGCCGTCAATATGACCTTCGTTTTGAGTATGGAACCGAGAAGGACAGGTATAGTGGGGACGCCGGCTTTCATATCGTCTTCGAAATCACGGACATCAGTCATGATCTATGGACATGATCAGGGTCAAATCATGTGATCATATAATGTCTACTTACTGCGTGGCATGAGCGGTTGACGGTCGACCAGACTATTAGTTGAACAACACTCCATGGGGACGGAAGCATGTTAGTCAGATTGCCTGAACCCGACAACACGGAGAGGACCACAGTGTAAATGCCACATCTGAAGAGTATTAGTTTACGCGTGCATCATTCAAAGCAAACACGCAGACGTACCCTCGAATGATGCCATTAAATATGGCTTTCATGCCAGGGATGCGTTTGATGACCAGGACAGGCGCAGATGCAGAAGGCTGGCACTTGTCTCCCCCAAACCTATTGAGGCGTATCAGCGTAAACTTCCTAAAGCTGATCGGAGTGGTCCAGAGCAAGGCAGGAGCGACGAACGCTGCCGTGGTGAGGAGCGTCGAAATTGGACACTGGGATAGTGCTAATGCAAGGAACACAGCGCTGACGGCAAGGAAGGTTCGTGCATATGTAAACCAAGAGGCAAGGCGTGGGTCGTTGGCGTTGTTGTGTTTTGACGAAAATTCCTCCTCTTTATCCTTAAGATGGTCAGCACCCATGGCAAGGATATCCGACGTAATACAGATGGTTATCTGCAGAGACGATTGTATCGGCGATATTATTCAGTATTAAATTGATGAACGTACCGGTCTCCAGTCGATACTTCCATTGGCGGACATGACATAAGACATAAGGATTGACAGGGCCAAGCTGTTCATCGATATTACGATGGGTCGCAAGAAGAGTTCATCTGCAAGCTTCGGGATTGTGAGGATTGACATGTTGATTGAGAGTGAAGAGCAGGCAAATGCTACTCCTCCCACTTTTTATGCTGGTGCAACTGTATTCCGTGAGTCGAATGACTGGCACGGATGCGTCATCTTGATTAGAATCAACGTTCAAACCGGTGATTTTTCAGCACATGCACCGTCGGTTTCACAAATTTTTGCCTTGCTTAAGTTTTCCGCCGAGCCGAAAGCAGTGTGAGAAGTTGCATTGGCAAAAAGCTCTGTAGTCCAACTCGGGTGGTTCGAATTCACTGACGGTGTCCTACAACAGTTGGTCAATAAGACTACGTGAAGGCAGCATCGATACACACCCAGGTACTCGTGTGTTTTGCAGCACTTACATTCGAACATTTTGGATTGTTTTCGGATTCCTATCATGCAAAGTGGCGTTAAACGTCCTGGTTACCTGTCGATCATATTTTCGCTTCATGAGTGAGAAGAACAACGCCAGGCCTGGCTAACACTCCGTCGATGTCGTAGATTTGTTCTTGGGAGATGATTTTTTGCACCCAGTTACACCGAAGTTCACCGCGGAGTCATTAAGGAGTCATTCATGACCTATATCTTTGTATTACGTCAGGCAGCACATGAGGGAGTCATTATTTTTAGCAGATCTATAGAGGCCTTCAATTGCTCGACAATCACTGCCGTACCTATTATTAGAGTTCATACTTGACGAGGAGAGTAAATTTGGTAGTCGTAGCTCTCTGATTGTGGTGAAATGATAGCATTGCAGTGAGTTCATTGTCATTCCGGCTTGTCCATGTGGTACAACAGTTCCGAACGCGCATTTTCTAGCCGAACGAGAGAAGGCGGCATATGTGCACTGTGACTCAAGTACCGGCAGAGCACCATGACATCACGAAGCATGGTACTGGAGCCTTGATAAGGAGGCGGTGATACTGGTAAATCGGTATATGAAAGTTGCAGGTGGTACTGAACCTTGGATCCTTCCGAATTTGGCGCTAGCCGATGCCCGAGAGGCGCCATTCGATTTGCTGGGTAGGCGTCTAATGTTAATGAGCGCCAGCCTATGTAGTAGAAGCGCACGATGAAGGTTTCACCGTCCCGATCGAAACGAATATTTCATTCCCGGGGTACGGGGGTAACTAAGCACGCGATGGGGGCAACGAGGTGCTGGTGGATGTTTGCGTCGTGCGAGAGCATCCTGGCTGTAGGCTATTCGTCTATACCTATGGCTCTGTGCACATGTGACTATTTGCTTTTATTTACGTGGCGGTCATGTGATGAGTAATACCAACAAACGAGCGCTTGGATAAAAATTAGATCCAAGTTTAAAAGTAGAGCTCTACATTATCCCGTACTGTGCGGCTCGGCTCGTGACGCGTGAAGCTTGAGTGCTGTGTCCCGCAGTAACCTTCAGTCCGACACAGAGGAGCTTTATGCATAATGCCATCTCTCGGTCATACCATACATCCGGCTTTACGCCTCGACTAGTGACACATTGGGGCCGGCTTGAGGCTCTCATGGGCCAGGCCCAAGGTGAGGGCCTAAGTTATAGGGCTTTGGGCCTGGCCTATGAGTTGGACAGGCCTGGGCTTCCCAGTTTGGAAACACTAGCGGCACATTCCAGAGTGCGCAATCGCGGGCATCATCTCAAGGCACGGTTGGTGCCACCCTTCTTCACTTGTGAGGTCTTGCTCAACATTGTCGCTGTCACCGAAATCTGGCCTGCGCTAAGCTGATTATTAATTATCACCGTTTCAAACCTCGTCGATAGTTTCCTGTAGAGCCCACTGAGCCGACTTCTCGAACAGGCGCTGTTCGAAGATCGGCAGATATGTCAGGTCGACGTCCGTATGGATCACGCCCGTGCTTCTGCCGGTCTGTCAAAAACTCGAAGGGATGTGATACTTGGAATGAGCTGGGTCATTTTACTGGAGGTTGATGGTCTTGAGCGCGGCCGAGGGGTTGCAGGTACTTTTCTCTAAGTTGCACAGGTGCGTATATTGTGCGTTTTATGCTGAAGCTCTTACTTCTGAGATTGCTCGTTTGGAATTTGAAACATCTGAGGCGAAGATGAGTTCCGTTGTCGAGTGGTACCGCAAGGAGATTACCAGCCTAGAGACTTGTGCATTGAGTGGTCGCATCACCCCAGCCCTTCCCTCGCCAGTACCTTCCAGGCAAAGGAAAGAACCTTGTGAAACTCAAGGAAGTGGCCATCATTAGCGTTCAAGACAGCCAAACCTTGATTATTACGGTGTTTAGGGAACATGTGAGCACTTCGTCGTGGTTAGGCTTGAGGACATCCACTCATGGTGCACCCATAGAATTTGAAAGCAGTAGAATGGGCCCTATATGCCGCAAATAGCTTTCCTCAAAGACAGGATTCCACGACAAGTAAGATCCCTTATACTTAGGTCGCTCACTTCGTCTGCACACCAACGCACACTGGAAATACTCTGCCTTCAGCTTCGTTACAAAATCTGATGATACTAGCCAAGCTCCGCGGACTAGCTCAGCTCTAAGCTCATACCCGCAATCCAGCTAATCTACTGAAACAAGCGCTTCGTTAGTCTCTTAAATAGAGCGGGGGACGAGCGTGAAATATGCCAGATGGTATGTTTTGTCATTTCCCAGCTTGAATGCATTCCCACCGGGATCCAGCACAACTGGTATCCAAAAGAGCGAGTTTACTTCCAACGTGACTTTGAAACACCACGTATGCTGCTGCCGTGTACAGTCATGACAGAGTAGCAGGGATTCTCAAGGTCCTTCATGAATGGTCGAAGTCTATGTCATTTCGCGTCTTGTGGTGGCATGCGAAAAGGCTATATTCGGCATCACTTCTAAGTGGAATGCATTCATTGGGCTTCAAATTTCAGCGCTCAACGTTAGAACAGATTGACGATTCACAACTGTACTAATGATAGGGTGAGGAACTCTGCCATCGGATTTGTAACTAAACTGATGAACGTTACTACGCAGCGCATTATTCAGCGCTCGGCCGAAAACATTTCTGTCCTTGCTTTACCGAGGACGGGATCTCCATCGCCTAATAACAGCGCCAACTCCTTCGCATCGCATCCTCTTTCTCTCACCGTCTCTTCGACCCTACGCACAATCTCCCTGCTCCAAAGTGTATTTTCCTCTTCTGATTCATCGTCTTCGACTTCCACGACATTGACTCCCATCCCTCCTGACAGCTCACCCAAAGAATATGCACCTGCGAGCTCCCAATCAAAGACAGCTTGTACCTGCGTACCATGCATGATGATATTCCGACTGTGAAAGTCTCTATGTGCGAGCATGAATGGCTCGTCTTCAGCAACGAAGCTAATCTCTAGCTGACGCTTCTTATTTCGTAGTTGCTACACAAAATCTTCGAGAGTTGTAATTTCGAAAAGATCGAAATCGATATCAAATGCGGGGTATGGGTATAATGGCATATCTCTTTGTCGTAGCAAGGGAGAATATATTCCCTTGTGGTCTTGTATGGACCGATAGGGTGGCATCTATTGAAATGAAATTTACGCTATCCGAATGTAATCAATTAATCAGAGAAATCAATGCACTCGCGGGACTAGCAAACCCGCCTATAGCAGTGAAATGCGTCTCCGCCATATCAACGATTATCTCGGCGATCTTCAGGGCGACTGAATGTTTCTCCGTCTCGGTATAGCAATTACATATAGTGCTCTAAGGCTTGCCATCGATGTATTCCTATGCGACAAATGAGTTTGGTCCCTCAGCGCTAAATGCGTGTATCTTGGGGACTGGAACATTGGGACAACGTGCAGATATCGGGGATATGGAAGCGACCTCGTTTGATATCTGATAAAGCAAGAGAGTATCTAGGTTCGGAAGGCACAGGGCAAAAGACCTGGATGTCCTGGAGTCGCCCTAACCAGAGCTATCATGGGAACTTGGCGACGAATGGGAAGGGTGAAGAACGGACTTGCCCAAGATATCATATATACCCCCTTCGCCAAGCTTCCTGTCCACTACTAGTGTAGGTCTGTCTCTGATGATAGCACTGGTTGAATCTTTGAGGGTTTGCTGTAGTACTAGGATAGACATTGCGCAATGTTCACCATTGTGGTCGCTCCGTGAGCGTGAGCTTGTGATCGTGACCGGTGCGACAAACAGTGACTATGATGTCATCTTTATCTTTATGTAAATCAAACCTTTCATAGTGATCATCAAGCCAAGCCGAATGGTGCGGGTATCCCCATTACTTACACCCCTGACATTTTGATAGATTTTCAGCTCATTCATATGAGATAGGAAGGTGCTGTTGAGTCACGGTGTGTGCGAACATCGTTCACGACCTCTCGAACGAATACCAGTACTAGTGCAGACGGAATATTCTGCTGATGTGAGTCCTGGCCATTGCGACTCATGATGCCTAATGACTCGCAATGGCCGGGACTCAGAGTTTTCGGTAGTTAGCGACACTATTCAGATAATATGGCCTATCCCGGATTCGGCCATACATCCTTCAGGGCAGGTCTAGATGGAGGACACCTGTCAAGTGGTGAACTTTATTCTGACCTATCCCGACTCCCCCTCAAACGCCTCATAAACACAGCTTCTAAGTTAGTGAGTGTTCACATGTTCTGTAGTACACGTCCTGTTTCTGACAGCAACTTGATGCATCCGATGACAACGACGACGAAAATTCCTCGGATGGCACCAACCTTCCACTTGCTCTCGAATCTCAAGACATTCGAGCCCCACACTCACACACCTACATAGCAACTCGTTTACCACCTCAATGACAATTCATTCGCACGGCGGCTCCGCAGTGATATTGACCACTAAAGCAGGTGCTCGCTGGGAAATGCTCTCGACAGTCTGTCAAACGTTTTATTCTAAAATTGCCGTCTACCATCAAGATTCCAGCGAGGGGGGCACAAAAGACGAAGAAATTATGCCCTTACGTCACATTGTTAGTACTTACTAGTTTCGCCACGGCTTGGCAGCGGCCGAATGGTAACTGGGGCATCGCATACTCCCCCTTTCTACGTGATTTCATTGAATCCATTCGACAACGTTTGCTGTGGTCAATCAAGGTCCTGATTCGAGAAACGGAAACTCAGACTAATCGCTATAAAAGTGATGGACGGCGGTATATCTGCACGCACTTAAATACGCCCCATCCCAATATGACCGTAGTCTTAGATGATCCTGCTTGGTGGCCGCTCATCAGTTTTTTTCGTCTTTGGAGCTATCTTATAGGTTCGTACAGAGCAATTTGGATGCCAATGGTGATATCTCAATATATTTGACTACCACTTCGCAGCTGCAGGCTCTACTGTGGTAGTATACGACTGGGGTGAGTGAGACAATACGTTCGACCCAGAGATCGTTGATATGTATACAGTATTTAAGCATCAACATTCGAACAAGAAGTAAGTTTATGTTATGACCTACGTATCTCACTAACAATGCTTCAACAGTTCGAACTGATCTTGGTGAGCAAAGTCTTACCAAACAGGATGATGCAGTTGACTCGGGGCAGAGCCAATGTTGGTCCTTCATGACCGTTCTTTATGTTTGTGTACGTTATTGCTACGAGCGCAGTTGGCGTGTTGTGCTGACTTCGGCATATGCTAGGTGCGCTACATTGGAATACTATTTTCTGTGTACGTTCGCAAGGCTATCTACATAACATTGTAATGTGCTAATAAATCATATCTCGCAACCAGCATGAACATTCTGTGTATGTGTCCTCGAATGCGTTTGCTCCTTCTGACTGACGGCACACAGCGAGTCTCCTTGTCCCGATTACCGATGTAGTGGGTATTCCGCACCGATGCCTGCCATTCCCGCTCGACTATTAACTACGCTCCTATATAGGGGTGAGTAATATTCTCGGCTGGCTTGTGTTACTTCAAGATAACGACTTCAATAGCTGTGAGTTCATTTTTCAATATTTATTCCACCATCAAGTAACTGGGTTTTCAGGCACTATAATTTGGTTCATACAGGTATGGACCCCTATCACTGTCAATGCTATGCTGGGCGGTGAGCTTACCCCTGTGCCTTACTGATATTGACTTGACTGAAATATCGTTCAAGTCATCATGATTGCTCGGATATATGCCATGTATCAGGGATCCAAAAAGTTGCTCATCTTTCTTGTTGTAACCTTGCTGGCTTCCACGATCGCCTCCGGAGTTTTGATGGTAATCGGAAGCTTAGGTGTTTCAGGGCGTAAGTTTTAATTATTGATGAAAGCCTGGAAACTCATGGACATTTACCAGAGGAGGCCGTCCTTTCCGGCTATCATACATGCTTTATCGAAATTGACACGCGCATGATGTATCTGACTTACGAGAGTGTGATATCCACCGCTGTATGGGAGATCCTCTCCTTGTTTCTCGCAATCTGGATTGTTATAAAGCACTTCCGCCAATCGCCGACAGGATCGACCATTAGGGCCAGTTTCACGACATTAATAGAGAGTCACGCATTTTACTTTCTGGCGTGAGTTCGGTGATTTGAATGTCATCATCTTGTTTCACTGAAATTCCGTATTTGTTAGCTTTGCTACTGTGGCTTGCTTCATGCTTGGTTCACTGTCTCCAAATATTATGGTGCGCCGACCTGTGACTGCCATCTGCAGCTGACCACTCTCTCATCATTTCCCTGCAGAACTCATCGTCCATGGGAGGTGCTACTTATACTGGCATTCTTTCAATTGCTCAGATGTTGCAGATGTTTGTGCTAGGACCGCGTCTGATCCTCAGCGTTCGAGAACATCACGCTAAGGTCATGACCAGGGCCGACGGGGGAATAGCCATGACGTCCATTACTTTCCAGGCTGGTGGAGATGCTTTGACCGGCGGAAAGGTGTAGCACATAAAACGATCCAAATGATCAACCACGATACTGTGCGGGGAGCATACTTACTTATTTATTTCGTTGTGATACTATTTAGCCTCGTCACGCTATGTATTTGGTGTTCCGGAGTGATTTGGAGGATAGAACTTCTTGTACTTACTTTCTGCTACCTGGGACACGGTCCAGATACGGAGAGCCTGATCGATAGTTCAATTGAGCGTCATTTTTACATAAATAAAGGGAGATATCATTATTTTGACAATGTTGGAGACATTGTATTTGAATCTCCGCGCTGAAGCACAACTTGTTGAACTAGCAGTCTACCACGTACTACGGTACTACGACTACCTACATAGTTGCCTTCCTTCTTTCAAGTTAGGTCTGGCCAAGGGAGATCAACTTCCCGTCAACCTACCAAAGCCTCCATACCTAGAGCAAGATCGAACTGTTTTCGGACATGCTTTCCCCTGCTGGGAGTTCAGCATCAGATGTTTTGGTTTTGAGTGACATTTTCAGAGAAGTCGCCGAACTTGATACGATTGATTTCGGTATTTGTGACCTACAGTTACCCAAGGCTTATGCTTATATGTGATTTCGATCTTCAAGATCAATGTGGGGACGTGCTGATGTTCCTCGCAGAGCCAAACCCCGAGGAAGAGTTTGCGGTATGTTCGACTTCATGGGCAGAGCGCGGGCACTCATTTGATCAATATTATAACAGGAGTTTTCTGATGTTTACTATGGGGTATACTCGATAGTAGAGCACATTATCGAAGAGAATGATGCGGTACCGGGAAGGCCAAGGTCAGGGTGAATGTCTCACTTCTCGTGACTACTAATACCAAATTGTTGTAGATTGACTTACTTCGAAGACGAACGCATCCTTCTTGTCGAAAAGTTCGGCAGCATGCACGAAGCTCCATTCTGTCACTTGCAATCGATATTTTCTAGCTTTTTGTACGGCTCCCATCTCAGGGATTGCTCTGTGGATACCTCAGTATCCAGGGTTTTGGGGCTGATGTCCGCATCTGCCATTCCAGACTTGTTGATTACGATGAATGTGATGACCGAGGATGATTGGATTCATGAGGTCCTTGTCATCGGAGAATGTGCGTTTGCCCAAGACACGAATTCAGTCCTTCGGAAAATCAAATATGAAATCGCCAGCCATCCAGAGGTCTTGATGGTCATAATGATAGTGATTGATGAACATCATGCACAATATCGCTCACCTGGACGTATGTCCGAAGCATGGCAGATATTACGCAGGGAGACATCGACTCTTTCACGCTCTTCATTCCATTCGCTTCGAGGCGCTACAGCACGATCTCTTAAGGAACCCATCGTAGTCGCGGGCCATACATGGTGTCACCTTGAATCTGTTCGATTTCACGTTTGGGTCCGGGGGGACGAAGCAATCAACGTTGATGTTGACAATGAATTGCTGGCACGTGGTGTAAGTATTTACAAACACTCATCTGGGTCGCTTTATTGATGCCTTCGCCGCAGACCTTGTTTCCAAACCAAGAGATGGGTGCAGTTGACGCTATGATCGATAAGGGCATGGTGATGATGCGAGACCATCTTGCAGCTGTCTGCCAGAAGGTAGCTCCGGGCAGTGACATTTCTGCTCTTCGAGACTCTAGTGTCACTTTCCGTCCCGAGTGGAATCGTCTGTTGCGTGATCTGATGCGTGCAGTCGACGACACCGCCTATGACCGGTACCGTTCGTGGTGTGATTCGCCCCCCTGAAGTACCTCTGCCCTCGATCACCAGACGTGCTCGTAACCAGGCAAGTTTTTGAAAGCGGGGAGCCCCATGTGTGAATCGTGGCAGTACTGGCCGGTCATGGAGCCAAGGGCTCCTGGTTTTACACAACATCATACTTAATTTGTACTCCATAGACATCCTCGCCCCGCACTAGTGTCGACATATAAGAACGTGTTGCATTGATAAAAGGGTGTATCAGCCTTTAGACAAAACATCGTAAAGAAGTGATAAATGATATACAAGTGAGTGGGAGTGTCCAGAGTCCAGACATAAACGAACGAAAAAAACAAAATCAGAAAACATGATCAAGCACGAAACAAGTACACAAATAATTCTGAAGTCTCGAGGTTATGCAATACTAAAAATCCTCATATTCAAACCCCAGGATCTCCGAAGGGCGCCTCTGCATCAATTCAGGACACATACATCCCTCAGTCCACCCATTGGAAGCTCTCGCGGGTCCGGTATACATGGTATAGTCATCCGCAGTATCTGCCGAGTCGTAGAAGACTCCCAATGATGGGTTGTAGACAGGTGGAGGAGGCTGGTATGGAGTAGGTTCGGGTTTGTATGGGGTGGGGTAGAATTGCATGTGTAGGGGTGGGGTAGGTTGCGGTTGCATCCGTTGCAGTTGCATGGGCCAGGGTGGCATGGATTGTGCTTGAATGGGTTGCGGTTGCGTGGGCTGCGGTTGCATGGATCGGGGTGGCACGGGTTGTTGTTGCATGAGCTGCGATTGTACAGGCTGCGGTTGCATGGGTTGGGGTGGCGTGGGTTGTTGTTGCATGAGCTGTGATTGTACGGGCTGCGGTTGCATGGATCGGGGTGGTATGGGTTGTTGTTGCACGAGCTGCGATTGTCCGAGCTGCGCTTGCATGGATCGAGGTGGCATGGGTTGTTGTTGCATGGGCTGCGATTGTACGGGCTGCGCCTGCATGGGTTGGAGTGGTATGTGTTGCTGTTGCATGGGTTGCAATTGCACGGACTGCGATTGCACGGGTTGAAATTTGTACTGGTAGAATGTACCAGGGGGAGGGGGTTGTACCAGGGGCCGGGACGATGTCCTAGTTCCGCCTGGCCCTTTGACGGAGGAGGCACCACGACCGAGCGGCAAAGGAACATACCCATGTTGTTTCTTGCGGTGGCGCGTGAAGAGAGCAGGGTCATGAGTCTTGTAGTCACAACCGTCGTGGGGACAGACGTAGCGTTTCTCGCCAGTACTAAAATAAGATTGTTGATCAGTGGAATCGATAACGGCGATGAATGGGCACGTACTGTTTAGCAGAATGGATGTCGTAGCTAGTTCTCGTCATTGTCGCGAAGTTGCATCCGGGCCAAGTGCAGATGTACCCCCTGCGTGAGCGAATGTAGGTGAGGTGAGGTGAGCTGTACAACATGGAGGAGAAATACGTACTTTGCTGAATGTGCGACCTTGTGTCTCTTGTAGTCCACAAACTTAGTAAAAGTTTCGTTACAGCCAGGTTCAGCAGAGCAAACGTAGAGCTAGATATTTCAAGAATCAGTCTTCAAGTGAGTGCATGAGGTATGCGCGCGATTGGGCTCACCTTAGACATGATTGATTATAGAAGAATATGAGTGGGTGACCCTACTTTATTCTGTGTGACGTGGATATGTGATTCAACTTGGGACGATGATAGTGCTGGATGGGTATCGAGGGAGATATATAAATGATTCCTAGCTGTGGTCGTGACATTGTGCTTTGTGGTGGACAGACGCTTGTGGAATTCGTATAGGGACGCTTTGTGGAGGTTGCTAGTGGATGTGGACCATGTAACGCGTGAGTCCATTGTCCTTGAATCAACCACATCCGTTTGAAGGCGAATCCGTCATCTGTTACAGCATCGAGTGAACACCAGGGTCGAGTCCCTTGAGTCGCTAGGTGCCTTGCGTATCCAAGCGTAGTTCTTTGAGGATTCCGTCCTTGTAGGCATGACCGGGTGAGAGTTGTCAGTTTCAGTGGTGAGATGGTCGATGGAATGAGATCGGACGCAGAGTGATTGATAAGGTGTAAGTCGGTGCATTGTCTATTGTTACTAATATTCTAGTCACGTCGACGTAATGTTGGAGCAAAGAGGGGACTGGCTGTCGAGTCTGCAGTTGAAATCCTTGTATGAACGCAAATACGAGTGAATATCAGTCTAAAGGAAAGGTGCAACATAACGTACTAACAAGTTCTGACTCCAAGTATGCCTCTTGAAGCGCATTTTACACGAAACCCAAGAAATATGCCCAAGTTGTGAATTAACTCGCAGAGACAGTGGAGTTTGGGAGACCAGTGGCTCATTGTGACAGAGGCGCAAACATCGAACAAGTCAAATTTCAGCACTCACCGTTAGAACAAATTGATCACTCACAACCGTTCTAGTGATGAGGTGATGAACCGCGGCTTCTGATTCGTAACAAAACTAATGAAAGTTACAAAGAAAAGAACCTACCCAGCGCATTATTCAGTACACAGCGGGGAACATTTCTGTCCTTGCTTTACCCAAGACAGGATCTCCATCGCCCAATAACAGCGTTAGCTCCTTCTCATCCCATCCTCTCTGTCTCGCCGTCTCTTCGACCCTGCGCATAATCTCCCTGCTCCAAAGTACATTCTCCTGTTCTGATTCTTCGTCCTCGATTTCCACGACATCGACTCCCATCCCTCCTAACAGCTCACCCAAAGGATATGCACCTGCAAACTCCCAATCGAGGACAGCTTGTACCTGCGTACCGTGCATGATGATATTCCGACCGTGAAAGTCTCCATGCACGAGCACGAATGGTTCGTCTTCGGCGACAAAGTTGATCTCTAGCTGACGCTTCTCATCTCGTAGCTGCAGTACAAAATTTTCGACGGACGTGATTTCGAAAAGATCCGAATCGATATCGGACGTGGGAGCATGGGTATAATAGTATATCTCTTTGTCGTAGCAAGCGAGAATGTATTCCTTTGTGGTTTTGTATGGGCCGATGGGGTAGCATCTATTGGAGTGAAATTTGCTCTATCCGAATGTAATAAATCAATCAGAGAAATCAATACAAAAGGCAACGAAGACTCACGCGTCCCTTGAAGAACTTGCTTCCCTCTACAGTCGGTCCAAGGGTATAACTTGTGGGACTGGCAAACCCGCCTATAGCACTGAAACGTGTCTGCGCCATATCAACAATTATCTCAGCGATCTTCAGGGCGACTGAATGCTTCTCCGTCTCGGTATAGCGATTCCATATAGTACTCAAAGGTTCGCCATCGATATATTCTTGAGCGATGAATGGATTCGGTCCGTCAGCGCTGAATGCGTATGTCTTGGGGACTGGAATGTTGGGACAACGTGCAGATACCAAGGATATGGAAGCGACCTCGTTTAATAGCTGATGAGGCAGGAGAGTGTCTGGTTTCGGAATACGTAAAGCGAAAGACTTGGATCCTGTGGAGTCGTCCCAGCCCGAGAGCTATTATGGGAAGAATTTAACTCGACAACAACTGGCAAGATGGCTCAAGGACTTACCCAAGATATCAAAAAAACTTCATTATAGCCCCCTTCACCAAGCTTCCTGTCCACCACGACCTCCGGTGTAGATCTGTCACCTTCAAGTCTAATGATGGCACTACTTGCATCTTTGAGGGTGTGCTGCAGTACTAGGTTTGTATTAAACGATTGTGGGATGAACATTACAGCAATGTCGGTGCTTCGTGAAAAACCGGTGTGGCCACAGACTTTGCACTGGTGAGTAGAATGAATGAAAGTCAATTATCACTGTGACACTCACCAATTCCTCGACTCCAACTTGAATTTACGCACGATTTTCAGACCAAGCATGTACACAATCCGCCTTTGTGTGCACTTGACCTCGTTTCAGTGATTTGTGTTTCTTGCATTGTGAAACACACTTGACAATTCAAATGCATGCCTTGTACGAATAGTCTTGGTGAGAACAACCTGTGCAAGAATGTCAGCATCACAAAAACCCTTTCATCTTAGCACTGAAACGCATGTCAAAGCACAAGTAACCGCCACCTCGGTGGCTATAGTGCCATCGCGTCATGCTATGCAGACGCATGCTTTGTTTGAATGTTCTATGCCAATTCAGTCCTTCTTTCGGCGCTAAAGCTTAAAGGCCTATATCTTGGGGACTGGTCCTGGGTCGACGCGTTAATCAACCACACAGACTGATTGGCTATCAAATCACACATAAAACACGAGATAGAAATAAATAAGATAGGTAAAGGTATGACTGCTACTGGTATCTACCATAGGACCTGCCCCAGCGGACAATGTTAGGCATTAGTTGTAGTACAATATTAATGTTCATTAGCGAGAAATTCTGAAATAGTAACACAAGAGTTCGGTGCATGGATATTATCCAAGCAGTCTCATTTAATATATGAGGAGGCAGAGGTCATCTGCTGTCGGAAGGCACAAAGCAAAAGACTTGGATGTGGAAACGTCCCAGCTAGAGAGCTATCACAGGAATAATTAACTCGGCAGCAAGCAGCATGAAGGCTGAATGACTTACCCAAGACATCAGTTATAGCCCCTTCGACAAACTTTCTGTCCACTCCAACCGCTGGTATCGTCGTTATAGCACCACTTGCATCTTGAAGGTTCTCCGGTAGTATGAGGTTTGTAGTAAAAGACTTTGGTATGGACTGTGCATTTCACTTGGTGCTTATAGCAAAAACCGACGTGCCTACAAACTTGGCAGTGGTGGGTTGTCGGCATGTTGTTGATACAGGTCAAACGGCTGAAGGTTGAGTGCGATTATTGATGAACATTTGGGGAGTGACAATATATATGCAGTCTTGCAGTGATTGTGATTTTGTACAAATGGACTCAGATCTGAGACAGATTAGCCCAGGGTGTATTCGAACGGATTACATACAAACATATGGAAGGAGCGATGGTGCCGGTCTCCTGCCTTGTGCAACATTGCTATCATAGTTGCCAATCACTCTAAGACCACTATTCTTGTGCAAGGTTTCCATGCGCCCTTGAGAAAAATCAGATTTGATATGCTCTTGTAGAAATGATGAGTAGGATAAAAATACAACAGTGATCAAAGAGCCTATCTAAGGCCTCTTTCAACAAGAACAGTCTAAGATGACTCCTTCGGTGTCTCCCATAATGTTGGGCTATTTTTGTTGTCAGCTATGTTGCTATGATTTCCAGCGCAGCTGCATACAGGGTGGTATGAATCGGTACGTACATGACCTTCCTCACGTGTCCTGTCCTCTTATCATCAATGCCTTCCCTCCCGCAATACCGGAGCAAATCCTCATCCTCCAATTTTAAAAGTAAAGCTATAGCTTCGCAATAAAACTATGCTTGTCCGAGTAAGGTGTCGTATTACGACAGAGACTGCCATCTGAGAGTGAGCACACCTTACAATCGAGACTGCGTCCATGGTATCGCAGAGGCTGTGACCTTTGGGGGGGATCCCTGAGGTGGGAAAGGTAGAAAAGGTCAATGCATGAACTGCATACATGAAAAAAGAACATCCCACATCCGTAATCATCTTGTCTGCGAGACTTTTATGGAGAACTCTACGAACGCTAGTACATGTTTGTACAATACTCATCAACGACAATTTGGCAGGCACGTCCAGAACTCGCTGGACATCATGAGGTTGATCAGGGACCATAACAAGGTTCGGATTGGTGTAAAACACGGGGAGCAAGCCATGCAAGTCGTGAAAGTTCAATTGAGCATCACCTTCAGGGGTAATATTATTATTTTGAATCTTAATGACAACGCTGGAGGGTGTAGGACATCGTACGAATATTTGAATCTCCGCGCTAAAGCGTGTTTGAAGCTTAAAACTTTAAATATATACACACATTCACCAGCACCTTCAACAGCCTGAACCGTTCAACTAGTACTACAGTTTACTTCTACGACTACTGAGCTGTCTTTGATTCTTAGGTCTGGCCAAGGGAGATTAACTTCCCGCCGACCTACCAAAGCCTATATACCTAGAGCTTGCCTAGAGCAAGATCGGACTACTTTCCGACATGCTATCCACTATTGGAAGTCCAGCATCAGATGATTCAGATAGTTTGATTTTAGAGGACATTTTCAGACAAGTCGCCGAACTTGACACCGTTGATTTCGGTATTTGTGACCTACACTTACCCAAGGCTTACGCTGATCTATGATGTTCGATCTTTAATGTCAATGTAGGAACGTGCTGAAGTTCCTTGCGGAACCAAACCCTGAACAAGGGTCTGTTCGAATTCATGGGCGGAGCGCAGGCACTCATTTGATGATTGTAACAGGAGTTTTCAGGTGTTTATTATGGGGTATACTCTACAGCAGACCACATTATCGAAGAGAATGATGCGGTACCGGGAAGGCCAAGGTTAGGGTGAATGTCTCACTTCTCATGACTAATACTAAATTATCGTAGATTGACTTATTTCGAAGACGAACGCATCCTTCTCGTCGAAAGTCCAGCGGTGTGCACGAAGCTCTATTCAGCCATTTTGGCTCAACATTTTCTCACTTTTTGAACGGCTTCCGTCTCAGGGATCACTCTGTGACTACTTCGGTATCCAGGAACTGTCGGTGCACAGTGGCGACCGTCCTCACAGTGTCGACATCACAATCTAATCACAAAATTCAAATTATGTGTAAAACATCGATTGGAACTTTGTTGGAACTGCTGACTACGTGCCAAAGCACCTACTGACTTCAAGTTGTTACTTTCCTTTCCCAACATGAGCTGCAGTGAAAAATGACAAGGAGGTAGGCATGTGTAGATAGAGGTCGAATTACGAATTAAGATATATTCGAATCTAAGAAATTCGAGATGACATTGATTTTGTGCAAAACGCAAAGAATCTTTGCAAAGGTAAAAAATATGCAAGCATGTCAGACTTCGATCGCGTAGTTTGCAATGAACTTTCGACAAACTTTGCATATGCATACATTATATCCTTTCGATCTATATCTACATGTATCCATCTTATTCTTGTCGATTTTCACTGGCATGCCATGAGCGGTGAGCGCGCCTGAATCAAACTTGACGTATATATACGTAGAGATGAACATTTACGACTTGGAACGTATTACATCGATAAAAGAGTGTATCTATAGACAAAACACCGCAAAGTGGTTTTACATAAATAAGTGATAAATGGCATGTACAAACGAGTGGAAGGGTGCCCAGAGTCCACACATAAACGACCGAAAAAATATCATCAAGCAAGAAAAAAAGGAACACGAACAATTCTCGAGTCTTGAGATCATGTAACACTAATAATCTTCATATTCATACCCCAGGATCTCCGAAGGGCGCCTCTGCATCAATTCAGGACAAATGCATCCCTCAGTCCACCCATTGGGGGTCCTCGCAGGTCTGGTATACATGGTATAGTCATCCGCGGTATCTGCTGAGTCGTAGAAGACTCCCAACGATGGGTTGTAGACAGGTGGAGGAGGCTGGTATTGAGTGGGTTGGGATTTGTATGGGGTAGGGTAGAATTGCATGTGTCGGGGTGGTATGGGTTGCGGTTGTATGGGTTGTGACTGCACGGGTTGTGGTTGCATGGGTTGCGATTGCACAGGCTGCGGTTGCATGAATCGGGGAAGTATGGGTTGTTGTTGTTGCATGGATTGCGGTTGCACGGGCTGGAGTTTGTATTGGTGGTATGTACCAGGAAGAGGGGGCTGTACCGGAGGCTGGGGCTGTGCCGGGGGCTGAGATGATGACTTGGTCCCGCTTGACCCTTTTGCAGAGGGGGCACCACGACCGCGCGCCTGAGGAACATACCCATGTTGTTTCTGGCGGTGGCGCGTGAAGAGAGCAGGATCGTGAGTCTTATAGTTACAACCGTCGTGAGGACAGATGTAGCGTTTCTCGCCCGTACTAAAATAAGATTGTTGATCAGGGGAATCGATGATGGCGATGAATGGGCACATACTGTTTAGCAGAATGGATATCGTAGCTACTTCTCGTCATTGTTGCGAAGTTGCACCCGGGCCAGGTGCAGATGTACCCCCTGCGTGAGCGAATGTAAGTGAGGTGAGCTGTATACTATAGAGGAGAAATACGTACTTTACTGAATGTGCGGCCTCATGTCTTTTGAAGTCCACGAACTTGGTAAAAGTTTCGTTACAGCCAGGTTCAGCAGAGCAAATGTAGAGCTAAATATTCCAAGAGTCAGTCTTCAAGTTAGTGCATGAGGTATGCATGTCATCAGGCTTACCTTAGACATGATTGGTTATAGAAGAATATGAGTGGGTGATACTACTTTATTCTGTGTGAGGTGATGATAGTGTTGGGTAGGTATCGAGGGAAGTATATAAACGATTCCCGGCGGTGGTCATGCCACTGTGCTTTGTGGTGGACAGACGCTTGTGGAATTCGTAGACGCTTTGTGGGGGTTACTAGTGGATGTGGACCATGTAACGCATGAGTGCATTGTCCTTGAATCAGCCACATTCGTTTGAAAGGCGAATCCATTATCTGTGACAGCATCAAATGAACACCAGGATCGAGGTATTTGCTAGAGATAAGTTATATCGATGGAGGTCAACTCGATGTGGAGAGTCGAGTAAAGACTGGCATGGACGTTGAATTACTTGACACCGAGATTCGACAGGGTTTTGGGGGTCTTTGTCATCATGACCTGCCTGGGCCCTACATCAGGTATTCACTCAACCAATCCCTTAAGTCGCTAGGTGCTTTGAGGGTTCCATCCATTTCAGCGGGGAGATGGTCAAAGAAATGAGATTGGACCCGCGACTTATAGAGAGTCCGTGCAGGTCAGTGCATTTGTGTTTACTACTAATGCTAGACAGTACGGTGTTGACGGAGCAAAGAGGGGACTTGTCGAGTCTGCGGTCGACATCCTTGAATGTAAGTACGAGTGAATATCAGGGAAAGGCGCAACGTAACGTACTAGCAAGTTCCAACTCCAAATATATATACCCCTCGAAGCTTGAAGTTGCGCATTTTACACGAAACACGACGAAATATGCCTAAGTTTGGAACCTTGCCAGGGAAACGACAAGGAACACTAAACGGATCGGACGAGAATAACAGGACGAAACTGTGGATTCTTTAAGCGTTATACTAATAAGTAGATGATGGTAGGTAGGAGACCCGAGTCTAGTCTGAACGGTTCAAGAATGACGGAATATAAGGGGATGAGTCACATGACGTCTGATAAGGTAATCGCGTAGTAAGCAGTCAGCTTACAAAGTTATGCATTAACTCGCGGAGACAGTGGAGTTTGAGGCCCAGTGAAAATCGACGAGAAAGAGGTAGATACGTAACGATATACGTCTAGAAAAATTGAGGCTGTCAAATTTATCGCTGCGTTTCGAGGTCTTTCGAAAAAACGGCACTTTTCGAGACGCAAAAAGATACAGATCGAGACTGTTTAGATAGACATTTACATACGGATTCTCGCTCGATTTGAATCAAAAATGTAATCGATACACAGCTAATGCAATCAAATCAGAATATCGAGGGGTATCGCTATTGTTTGGGGGGTATCGCTAGGTATCGCTATCACTGGGGTACCCACTGCGCGCTGCGCTGCCATCCCGCCATCCCGCCGCCTCGCCCGCCATCCCGATTCTCGACGCCTGCACACATCCATCGGGATCCCACCGCTAGTCATGGTGCTCATTCTCACTGTCCCTGCCTTGGAGTGTCGAAGAAGAGCCAATCTGTAGTAATAGAAGAACCAGTTAGTACAGTGGCCTATAGTACCAGCAGGCACGACGACACTCACCTGCGCTGCGGCCATTCGTTTGTATTCCTGGTGTAACGCATTAGCGCGGGAAGGTGTTTGCGATGTAGCACATACCTCCTTGATACTGGCCGACAGATTGTTCCAGTAGAGTGCGAATGCACTAGCCGGTTCACGCTGGTGACCTTTTGCTTGCCAATCGAGTGCACACAGATTACTACAAGGACGGAAAAGATTAGAAAATGCTAGTAAGTAACATCAACTAAGACATACCGAGGTGTTACTTTCGTGCCAATACGCATTGGTTTCACACTGGGTTGACGAGTTTTCTTAGCGGGCGCAGCTACAAGCAGCTCTCTCTTGACTGAGAGCGATGCTGCATCAGAGTCGGAGTTTGTTGGGGTCACCGTTAAGGATGGCGTAGGTATCGAGTCGTTGGAAGGTGCCGGTGAGTTGGTTTGGGCATTGGTTGAGGGCACCGGGGTCACTTTTGGGATAGGTCGAGGTCGAGGTTTCAAGAGAACGTGATCCCTAGATTAATATATCAGTACATATACCAGTATCGAGACATAGGACTTACAGTGGATTTTTTATCTAGCGAGTGCAGTTGAAGTTAGTATTTAAAAATATCAGAGTCGGACTACGCACCTCCACATTAAGAGTCTCCGTTTGCTCGTTTGCTGAGGAGACGGACGGTACTAGAGCAGATTCGTCAATTTTGACAGGTGGTAACGAGATCTGAATGTCGGCATCCTCGAGTGAGTCGAGTCTCTGTTTCTTAGTTGGAGGTTCTTGAAGCACCGGGTCAATCACCCGATCGAGGTAGTCGCTGGAAGACTCGGGATCACTGGCAGATGTAGAGGTGGAAGGTAAAGTGTCGACAGAACTCTCGCGCAGCTCGCCGCGCAGTTCTTTCGGAGACATACATCGCAATCGCAGACATAAACGACGGCAGTGTCGTGTGGCCGGTATATACCAGCCTGGAGATTGTCCATGGTATGGTATGTGGTGACTTAGAGAAATTTCGATCTGTAAGTGCAAAGCGTGATTATGATATAAGATATGCACGACGTAAGCATGACAATGTCGCAAATGCTAAGTTTGTCGAATGCACTGTGCAAATTACAACACCATTCTTGCATTTTTGACGTTAGCAAAGATTGTTTGCATTTTGCACAAAATTGAGCATTTCTCGTCTCGAATTTCTTAGATTTCTATTTACTTCATTATCTACTTCGACCTGTTTCGCCACATATCGGCCTGTTTCTTGTCGATTTTCACTGGGTTTGAGGGACACCGGCGGCAGGTGTAAACATTGAACAACTCAGTGTTAACCGATCGAGTAATCACATGCTTGTTTGATGCGCGCTTCATGAAGAAGTTCCGCCAGCGCTGCTCGCTGTAACGCACAGCGAGTATGGCTATATTCTCGAAACCGCTCAACCTCAACGAACTGTTTCCACACAAGTCATCGCGGCGACCGTTGCTTGTTCTGCTCGCAACAGTCCTCATTCTTCGGTCTAGACTGTTTAAACCCTTCACGAATAAGTCAAGCTCGAGCACGTCGAATGCTCTCGGTCTACCAACACACAGTCAAAGCGAGTTTGGAGTCGACGCTGTTCATTTTCCGCTCGTGAATGCGAGTCCAGGACTTGGTCTTCCATTTGTACACCAGCTCCGTTCGCTCCTGCGCATAGTCCTCCCTTCGCTTTACACTCGTGAAGCGCTCCTGCTCACTGCTCACTCTACTTTCCTCGTTCTTCGTACAGTGCTGAGTATAGCAGTCGCACGCCTAGACGGTCGCATAGTAAGGGACTTGGTCAGTGCAGATGGCAAGGGGTTCTTGACTGGCCTCGCTCTATGGTTTGCACTCGCTGTACCAAGCATATACACAAATTCAATGGTACGTATCCTCCCGACTCTCTTTTATACCACTTTATACTCTCTTCAGATCCGTCACCTTCAATCTACACTTTCCCTCAGGTTCCGAACCCGCTTGACTCGATACATCCACGACTTCTACCTCTCCTCCGCTCCCCATCTCCGCTACTACCGTGTTCCCCTCCATGGAATCGACCAGTACATCACAGCAGATGTCGACGCTTGGGCAGAGAGTGTCGCTGGTATCTAGTATGTTCTTTCTCCCCCGCCTGAACAGAACTAACTCTTTCTAGCGGTAATCTCATGAAGCCCTCCCTCGACCTCCTTCTCTTCACCTCCCAACTCGCAAGGTCTCTTGGCTTCAGAGGCACTGTACTTCTTTTCATAAACTATTACATTACTGCCAAGGTCTGTCGACTACAATATCCTAGGAACAATGCTAACATCCACCCAGATCCTCCGCGCTGTGACACCTGCTTTTGGCCGTCTTGCAGCTGTAGAAGCCCGTCTGGAAGGCGAATATAGAGCCGGTGTTGGACGCGTTGGGAGAGAGAGCGAAGAAATCGCGTGAGTGCTTTTTGTTCTGTCTTCCATGCTTCTTCGTCTCACCCGACGGTAACACAGGTTCTACGACGGAGGCGCACGCGAACGAGATATCCTCACTAGAGCATATTTGCGATTGATTAAACATGTGAATTCGATATACAAGGTATGTTCGAGTTTATTTCTTACCTTTGCAAAACTTCATTCCATCACCGTTTTGAAACGCATCTCCACTTCCTGTCTTCACCCATCGTGCTTTCTTCCAACTCATCCCCTTCTCCACTCATCTCTCACTAAATCCCACCCATCTAATCTCCCCAAACCTCAGCTAATACCCTTCACAGATCCGCATCGCATACGAATGGACAGAAGATTTCGTCATTAAATACCTCTGGTCTGCAGCTGGGTACGGGTTGATAGCTGTACCGCTGCTTATCACGAGGAAGCGCTCTCGTGGTGCGGATGCTGTGGATGGAGAGGGTAAGGGTAAGGAAAAGCGGGCACGAAAGCAGAAGAGCGATACGGATGGTATCGTTGCTGCCAGGACGGAAAGTGAGTGTTTTGGTACTTGGTGTGTTATGGATTTGATCCTCGTCCCCTTTTGGTTTTATATCCCCCAACGATTGAACACAGCTGACAAATTCATACAGCCTACATCTCCAACCGCCGCCTCCTCCTCTCCCTCGCAGATGCAGGTGGGAGACTGATGTATGCATATAAAGATCTGCAGGAGGTTGCTGGGTTGACTGGGCGGTGAGTGCTTGGTGTGTTTCCTGCGTATATTGATGGGTCTCATTTTGTTGTTCTGCATTGCTCGTACTTTCTTATTTTGATCTTCTTTACTGGATGACAACTCGACGAATCCACTAAAAGACTATACACCCTCCTTTCGACTCTACACAATCTCCCCCCACTCCCCCCTGCACTCCCAGGGGACGGGGATACATTCGCGCTGAAGAACGTGGACATATGCGTTCCGGGGGATCCATTTACCTCTCCCGACTCACCCTCACCCACACCTTCCCGTCCCCCCGCTACCACTTCCAAACTCAAAGCTCACGCCGAACCAATCCCACCCTCAGAAACCCTCTCAGGGCCAGACACCACCACCCTCGTCCGCGCACTCACGCTCACGCTCCGACCAGGTATGCACCTCATGATCACGGGATCCAACGGGGTTGGGAAGACGGCCATTGCGCGTGTTTTGGCGGGGCTTTGGGCGCCTGGGAGTCGTTCGATGCTCAGGGGCTCGACGCACACTGGTGGCGCGCTTACGCGTCCCACAGACGACGTAGACGGCCGCCCAGGTGTGTTCGTCATCCCCCAACGTCCCTACCACCCCACAGGGTCCCTCCTATCCCAAGTCATATACCCACACTCCGTATCCGAGTTCACCGCGTCCTTCGCAGCGTTGTCAGAGCTCGAAAGCTTACTGGATGCTGCTCATCTTGGGTATTTGGTGGATAGGGAGGGTGGGTGGGATGCGGTCAAAGAGTGGAGGGATGTGTTGAGTGGGGGGGAGAAACAGAGGGTGAGTTTCTTTCTTTTGATGTTTGGCTTTTTCTCTCTTTCGTTCATTTGTGTTGGATCTTGTTTTGTCCGAGGGGTTGTTGGAACGAGATGAAATGATATCAATATCCTGTTTCACAGCTCGCGATGGCTCGCCTTTTCTACCATCGTCCCAAGTTCGCGATTCTAGATGGTTAGTCTCTTGCCTTCATCCATACATCCCTGGTATCTGATCTAATCCAAAATGCAACAGAATGCACATCTGCCGTGAGCTCCGACGTTGAAGGCCAGATGTACGAGTACGCAAAATCATTAGGGATAACATTGGTCACTATCTCCTTGCGGTGCGCCCTGTGGCTTTTTTGTCTATGCTGAATCCTAATAATATTGACGCATGCAGTCCGTCTCTGACAAAGTATCACACGCATATATTGACTCTTACGGGCGATGGGACGGGGAGTTGGACATTTAGCCGGATTGCTACGTCTCGGGCTCATGAAGGGTTGACGGAGGGGCGTGATGAGAGCGGACTGGCGACACCGCCGAGCGAAAGCGAATCAACCGCGGGGGATGGCGAACGTGAACTAGTAGCAGCACCCACAGAAGACACAGGAGCCAAATACCTCGCGCGCGTCCTCGAAGAGATACGTGTGCTAGAAGCACGACTTGAGGAGTCGCATGTGTGGGAGAAGAGGGTGAGGGAGCTTGGGGAGGAGTTAAAGGCGAAGTGATGTGCTGGTTCTTTTTTAGGTTGGGGATTTTCTGTGAGGGAAGGGCCGCGAGATATTGCATATGGACTCGGGGACCAGTGGAACGACGGCCTTCTAATGCGACATAGTTATTATAGGCTGGCTTATATACGGACTGGGTGTAGACACACGGTCTGGTGACCTGGTAGCAAGGTTTGGCGCCGTTAAGCTTGTCTGTCATACATTAAGACTGCGGTGCATGTTGGCAGTTGTTATAGGAGTATATGACTCGCTCGCGTGTGATTATGAACTCAAGCAAACTGGTGCATAATGCACGGGAGGCACAAATGTTATCAACATAGAGTGCTTCCATATTCCAATACCATATAAATTCCAGATAGCAGAATTTTTGAAAAGTTGGGCTTATGGAGCGGCTAGCCAGTGGCCCACTCTGTATCTAGAGGGAACTCCATGTCCCGGGTGGCGGGAAGTACAAAAAGTTGTATCCTCCAAATCACAATTCGGAACGTTACAAATACAAGCGAGATGAAGCTAAATATCACAAGGAAACAAATGAATATGCATAGTAATGGAAGTTCTATCACATCGGAACACCAAATACATAGCGCTAGCGTGACGAGGTTGAATATCGTAACGAAAAGAAATATGCATGCTCCACGCACAGTATCTACGTGGTTGATCGTGTGCGTCATTTTATGTGTTACACCTCTCTGCCAGTCGACGCATCTTCGTCGGTCAATGCATCTCCACCAGCATGGAAGGCAATAGACGACATGCCTGTTCCCCCATCGGCCCTGGCCACGACCTTAGCGTGAGATTTTCGAACACTGAGAATTAGACGCGGTCCCAGCACAAACATCTGCATCATCTGGGCAATTGTCCAAACGCCGAAGTAATTAACACGTTTCATGTGTGATGAGTACTGCAGAGAAATGATGAGAGAGTGGTCGGTTGCTGATGCTAGTCACAGGTCGGCGCACCGTGACACCTGGGGATATTGAGCCAAGGGTGAAGCTACTCATAGTAGCAAAACTAGTAAATGCGGAACTTCAGTGAAACAAGATAATAATATTCAAATCACCGAACTCACGCTAGAAAGTAAAACATGTGACTCTCTATCAATATCGTGAAACAGCCCCCAATGGTCGATCTTCTCGGCGATTGTTGTAGTTCACGGAAGTGCTTTATAACACTCCAGGCTGTAAGAAACAAGGCGAGGACCTCCCATATAGTGGTAGATATCATACTCTCGTAAATCAGATACATCATGTGTATGTCAATATTGGCAATGCAGGTATAATAACCGGAAAGGACGGCTTCCTCTGGCAAATGTCCGTGAGTCTCTTGTGCTCCAAACTTTCATCAATGATTAAAACTTACGCGCTGAAACACCCAGGTTTGCCATTACCATAATAACTATGGAGACGATCGTGGAAGCCAGCAAGGTTGCAACAAGAAAGGTGAACACCTTTTTAGATCCCTCATACATGGCATTTATCCGAGCAATCATGATGACTTGAATGATATTCCAGTCAAATCAATATCAGTAAGGAAACTGCGGGAGAGCTCACCGCCCAGCATGACATTGACGATAACAGGATTCCACTCCTGCATGTACCAAAGGATAGTGCCTGAAACCCCAGTTACTTGATGGTGGGATAAATACTTCAAATGAACTCACAGCTGTTGAAGCCGTTACCTTGAAGACACAGGCCGACCGAGAATATCACTCACCCCTATGTAGGAGCGTAGTTAATAGTTGCATGGGAACGGCAGGGATCAGTGCAGGATACGCACTATATCGGCAATCCAGATATTAGGGAAAAACACTGCATGCCGCCAGTCAGAAGGAGCGAATGCATGTGAGGACACATACGCAGGATGTTAATGCTGGTTGCGAGAGATGGCTTATTGGCACATTGCAGTGTTGTGTAGATGGACTTGCAAACGTACACAGTATATAGTATTCCAATGTAGCGCACCTAGTATATGTTGAAGTCAGTACAACACACCAACTGCGCTCGTAGCAATAACGTACGCAAATATAAGGAACGGTCATGAAGGACCAACGTTGGCTCTGCCCCGAGTTGACTACATCATTCTATTTGATTCTGATACAGGACTTTGCCCACCAAGATCAGTTCGAACTGTCAAAACATTCTTAGTAAGATGTACAGGTCATGACATCAACTTACCTCTTGTCCGAATGTTAATGCTTGAATATTGTATGGATATCAATGATCCCTCGGAACATATTATCTCGCTCACCCCAGTCGTATACTACCACAGTAGAGCATGCAGCTGCGAAGCGATAGTCAAATATATTGAGATGATACACCATTGGCATCCAAATCACTCTCTACGAACCTAGAAAATAGTTGTAAAGATGACAAAAACTGATGATTGGCCACCAAGTGGGATCATCTGAGATTATGGTCATATCGGGATGAGGTGTATTGGAGTGCGTGCACTACAGGCATATATACCGCCGTCCATCATGATCGCTTTTAAATATAGCAATTAGCTCGGGTGCCTGATTCCTCCTTATTCTCGAATCAGACTCACAGCAAATGCTGTCGAATGAATTCAATGAGAATAGGTGGAAAGGGTGGATGTGCGATGCACCACGCCACTAGCTGCCACGGTCCACCACTGGCATTCAGGCAGTGCCAAGCCATGGCGAGAACGTACCAGCAGTGTTTCGTACCTGTAACTCCCACGTAACCGTTGTAATTATAGGTGGATGGGTGGCAGGTAGATACAGCATGTTGTGGTGACTCGTGCCTGCCAGTGGTCCTTGGCAGAACTCACATGAAGGGAAGGTGGCCGAACCTAAGCCTAGGCCTGGCAGAATTCCATGGTATCTGAGACTCACGGAAACGTGAATCTCTGATAACACAGTTTGAATTCAACAGAGCATGAAAATGATGTCCCTAAATTAAGATGGGATTTAGAAACGTGAAACATACTTGAGCCGCATCGTGGGTGTTTTCACACTCCGTCTGTCGTTCCAAACTCTACTTAGTCTGAACGAAGTCCTTCAAAATAGTAGGTTTTGTAGTCTGACATAGCCCGAACCAATCATATATAACGGCACGGCGGCCAGTGCCAAGGTAAGACACACGAGAGATGAGGATAACGAGGAATCGTTGAGGGTATGGGTGCGAAAATTTCCATTAGACTGACTTCCAACGCGGTAGAATTTAGCCAATGCAGTATGAGTCCGAGTCTCCGAGAGCACCAGACGGATCAGGAGAGCGTCGATTTACGCGTGACTCTGCCACCAAGGATACATCACCTCGAGGAATGGGGTTTATGCACCACTGTTGCAAACCCAGCGTCAAGGATATAGTGAAGGTTTTCTACGTCAGAGGTCATTGTGGTGATGGATGCCCTGTCAGCTCGTGCATGGTAGAGTATTTTCCATGGAGTAGCAATGTATGGACTTGGTAGCAGGTCACTTTGCACGATGAACGTCAGTGTTCGACGCGTCTTTGATGGGCTTCGTCAGCGCCTGCAATCATTAGATTCGGTACCACGATCTTGACTCTACTCCCCATCTTCGCTACTACCACGTTTCCCCCCATGGCATCTGACAGCAGACGTAGATACTTGGACAGAGAGCGTTGCTGGTATCTAGTATGTCTTTCCTCCCTCGCCTGAATAGAACTAACTCTTTCTAGTGGCAATCTCATGAAACCCTCTCTCAAACTCCTTCTTTCACTTCACAACTCGCATGGCCTCTCGGCTTCAGAGGCATCGTACCGCCTTTCATCAATTATTATATTATTGTCAAGGTGTGTTGACTACAATATTCTGGGAATAACGCTAACATCCACCCAGACCCTCCGCGCCGTAACACCTGCTTTTGGTCGTCTGGCAGCTGTAGAAGCCCGTCTGGAAGGCGGGTGTAGAGCTGGTGTTGGACGCGTCGGGAGAGAGAGCGAAGAAGTCGCGCGAGTGCTCTTTGTTTCTGTCTTCCATGCTTGTTATCTCATCTGACGGCAACACAGGTTCCCCGACGGAGGCGCGCGCGAACGAGATGTCCTCACAAGAGCCTATTTGCGATCAATCCAACGTGTGAATCCCCGACTCTCACGTAGTGAGAGAAGGGTTTTGTCGGACACAAATGGCTAATTCCCTGCAAACGCATCGCACCCGTGAGAATAAGGCTTGGTCAGTAGGAAAATGTTTGGAGTACCGGCTTTTTCATAAGCGATCCCACTACCGAAGGGCCTCAATGAGATTCGTATGAGGGACCCCACTGGACAAAAACCAACTTTTGGAAAAACATCATCAAACTTTGCTCGTGAAAAACATTTACCTATAGTGTGACAAAAACATTTGTTTTGTGACGAAAACTTTGCTCGCATCACATGGAAACATTTGTTGTGTGACAAATACTTTGGTCACGTGGCCGAAAACTCCGGTTTGTTCTTGTTGAAGTTTCGTACTGTTACGACGTTTTGATCGGTCAATCGCCTCTCCATGCTTTTCGATTGCTCGATGCTGACCTTCGCGTCTGAAACTACGGAGGCCTAGGTAACTATTGCCGTTTTTACTTTCCTTATCGGACAACTATTGATATCACATTGTTTTCGGTGGTTCCATGGCATAGCCACTTTTCCCGACTGCTTTACTCATCATCGACATCCTCCCCGCAGCCTTACCAGTATCAGCCTCATCAGGCCCCGCCTCCCACTCCGCAATATCAGCCGTCGTCATCCCCTCGTCAAGCTCCGCCTCCCACATCACAATATCAATCACCACCATCTCATCCCCAAAGCTACTTACCTCAACCATACCCACCTCCACACTCCCGCGCCACCTCAGCAGCAGCCATACCAACAACAATCCTATTTCCCTCCGCCACCCCTGCGTAATCACCAGTCCCTCCTCCCCAATCTCAACCTCCTCCCAAAGCACCATATTTTCGCCGCCTCCTCCACCACCGCCACTCCCTGGAAGTCCACAGGGGATGCTGGCAGTGGCACGAGGGGAGCAACAATCACCCCCTGTGCAAGGATATCAGAATTTGACGCAGAGAACTGTAAATTAAGTAATCTGTTGCGTTTCGAAACGGTACATTAAGTAAGCCGTTTTTTTTCCCGGTTGTAAATGGATTTTTAGGCCCAGTCGTCTTTTGTTTCTTGCTTCATCGTACGGCCATTAGCTTTTTTGTTGGCTTTTTCGACTGCTTTCATCATTGATCGTCGTTGAGCATGGACAGGACCGGATCGGACAGTATGTGAGTTTGTGTTTTTCGTTTTGTTTCGACGCGGCTCATGCGTTTTCAGCGTTTTCATTACGAAGTCGCCCTGCCGTTTGGCTCGCGTTCTCGAGGAGGGACAGTGTCCTCCCTGTGACGAGCCCCACTATGTGAAACACTATCCTCATTATTATGATGCCCTCTATTATCCACAATATCATCTTGCCGTCTTTGAAACACCCGAAAATTTTTGTGCTTGGTTGAAAACCTGTCTTAAATCTCACCCTTTGTCTTGTTCGATGTGCCGTTGTTTGGATTTTCGTGGTTCTGTTTCGTACGACGGTATTTCTATAACTGTGAGCCAGCATCGAGTATCGTTGTCGATGGCACTGAGTGATTTTGCTGGCGCAGGTTACTGCCACTGTGTTATCTTGCGCAAGCTTGCCTTTAGTGAAGCTCTATCTGTTGAGCAGTGTCTATCTTCGAGACTGGGTGTCTACCCAAAATGGTTTTACTATGACGAGGAACTTCAGGAGCAGAAATTGATGGCCCTCTTGGACAGTGTACTAGTTGATTGTGTTTCTCGTCTGTCTCTCTTGTGAGGAAAATCAAAAAAGGGTCGTGTTCGCGCAGTGCTATCTCACTTTGTTGCTACCCGACAATATGTGATGCAATCAGATGAAGACCAACTACGAAGTTTGCTGTCCTTTACCGTGACTACAGAGGGTAGCCAACTGCTTGTGCCTCAGTTAGCGAAATACTTTGGTGATACGTATGGAAGAGAAGTTTTTGTGGCTTTATGTCGACCACCACCGCCGCAAGTGTGTGTCCTCGAATCCCTTGATGTGCCGCTGATCAGTTGGTCCGCCCTTCCACTTACAGATTTGGTTCAGAGGCTTCATAAGTTGACCATTGAAGTGCTTTCTAATTGTATACGTGGTCTACCTGCAAAGGGACGTCCATCAGTAAACGGCCGCTCACGTCAGAAGACTTGTAATGGTCTCGCCGTTCACATTTGAGATCGAGTGAATTTCTTGCAGTGTATCGGTCCGAGTACGGTGTGTGATATCTTGCTCTGTTACCTACCACTATCTCAGCCTTGTGATCAGTCGGACGAGCAATATATTCTGCAGATCTTGTCATTTGAATATGGATCTACTGTAGTGGACCGACTCGGTCATCAAATCCCTTCGCAGCCTGACCGACGCAAAATAATACGGCGTGATAGGAAGATCGAGTTGGCGAACAAAACACGAGACCTCGCTATTGCACGCCGGCGTGAATGGCCGGCACCTGTATCGAAAGAGGTTGTCCTGGATTGCTTGCATCGTTATTATGAAGGCTCGAAGTGGACTGATCCTCCTGTGTGCACTGTCTGTTCTCAAAGGCAGTCTGGATCTGCGGAGGTTGTTATTTCAGCAAAACCTGGAGCACCTTGCCTGCCAATTATATTGAACGCTCTTCGTGTTACAGACACCTTTATCATCCGAAAATGCATCGTGCAGTGCGTCTCAGCATCGTTCACATTCAATAATAAGAATCTCGATGGTGTTATGCTCGATAAGGCAGGGATTGTCGAAGATACTTCTGACTCGACTACGATGAATGTCTGTGCTGACTGTTTTACTGCTTTGTCAAAGCAGGATAGTGTGCCTCGTTTTGCGCTCGCGAATGGCTTGTATCGTGGTGAGCTCCCGACGTATTTCAAAGACTTGACTTGGGTAGAAGAGAAGATCTGCGCAATATACAATACCACGGCGCATGTGACGCGCTTGTTCCAGTTGTCGGATCCATTGCAGCCGAAAGTTTTTCATGGCAACATTTGTGCTCATGACATGAACATTGTATCCACCGTGTCTGTGTTGCCTCGGACTCCTGCAGACGTGAATGGATTCCTCAGCATTGTCTTTGTTGGTCCTGGTAAATTCAAGCCCGACCAGATGGGTCCCATGTTTCGAGTGCGGAAGGATAAAATCTGGTCTTTTCTTGTTTGGTTAAAGCATCACAATCGATTGTATTCCGATATCCTACTTGAACCGGATAATCTGATACTTTATCCAGATGACGACATGTTGCCTGGATTATCTGATCGTGTGGTTGAAAATAATGAGCTCGATGTCAAAAGAGTTTTTGAAGAGGAAACGGCTGGATTTCAGAAGCATCCAGCGGAGCTTTTGGTAGATGACTTGGATGTCGACTCTGATGTGACAATGCTTGAGAAAGCAGGTGTCTCTGATCCGGAGTGTGATAACATCAGTGGACGAACGTTCATGGCTGCTGCGCTCAAGAACCTTGTTTCAGAGAAGTCGACACTGCCTGACCTCGTGGTGCATCGAGGCTTTCATCCCATTAATGAGTACAATAATCCCAATCTCATCCCAGGCATGTATCCTACTTTGTTCCCATTTGGTATCGGAGGATTTGAAGACGATACTCGATCTAAAGCTCTGTCTTTCCAGCAACAGGCTCAATACTACCTGAACATAGCAGATCGCTCTTTTCGATACCACCATTCATTTATATTCGTGGTGTGGAACATGATTCAACGTCGAATGGCCCATCTTAAAACTTTCTTTACTGTCCGCCGGGCAAACTTCCAGCAAGTTGCACAAAATCTTACCAAAATATCGCCTGCTATTCTGGACAGTCTTGCCTCGAAACTAGAGCGCGAGCATAGATTTTCGGACTTGGCGCCTGCTGAACGAAACGCGATGAATCTCCTGAAGCAAGTCAATACCATTGCGGCTTGAATCCCAGGCTCTCAAGCATCGAAAATTTACGTACGGAATGAGATACAGAGTTATTTCAGTTACTTCGGTTTGCCTCATCTTTTTTTCACGTTTAACCCGTGTCCGGCTCATAGTCCTATCTTTCAGGTTATGTACGGTGATCAGACCGTTGATTTGTCGCATCGATTTCCTCGCCTTGCTTCAGCACGGGAACATGCTATGCGTCTTGCCCGCGATCCTGTAGCCGCAGCAGATTTCTATGAATTCTCTTTCAAGTGCTGCTTCGAGTACCTCCTTGGCTGGAATTTCAAAACACGGTCATCTTCTCCGAATGGGGGCTTGTTTGGATGTTTGCGTGCATTCTACGGCTCGTCGGAATATACAGAACGCGGGTGTTTACATGGCCACTTCCTCATATGGCTCGACGGCGGTATGAACCCAACAGATATCCACCGGAATTTGCATGACGAGGCTTATCAGAAGAGGTTTTTTGCTTTCTTCGATGATATTATTCACCATCACTTACCAGATGTGCAGGTTGAAATAGAGTCAAAATACAACCCTCGTCTAGAACGTCCTCCGGCGCTGCCTCTGATGGCGGATGAACATGCGAAAAGCACGCATGATATACTTGACAAGTGGGGCGCTGATGCGTTTGCTACGGAGATCAAAAAATGTGGTGAGATATTGCAGCGTCACCGTTGTTGACCCGTGTGTCATAAGTATGGTAATACCGATAAATGCAGATTTCTCTTCCCTCATGAAGTTGTAGATGTGTCGTACTTTGATCCCGAAAGCAATGCCATCGTTTTCGTATGTCGCGACGGTAACGTGAACTATTTCAACCCGTACATCCTTGTTTACTGTCGACACAATCACGACTTAAAATGCATATTATCGGGAAAAGGTGCAAAGGCTGCAATGTTTTATATCTCGGATTACATTACAAAAATGGATACTAAAACATATGAAATGCTCTCGCTCCTCTCTCGTGCAGTGGCTCGTTTACCTGATGATACTGGACAGACGGACACCGTAGGAAGTGCGAAGATGCTGTTGCACAAATGCCTCTCTCAGTTTAGCCGACAGTTGCAAATTCATGCCCAGCAGGCGGCTCGATACATTCGTGGGTTTGATGATGGTATCCCTTCTCATCAGTCCGTGCCAATGATGTCTTCTCTACTCTTAGATCACGTCAAAAGGACAAGTCATGGTTGGGATTCGCACCAGGAAAACGATGACGTCAGTGATGATGATGACGACAATGCTGTAGAGCACTCGCGAATTCGTGTCACTGCAGACAAGAATGGGGTTATTGAAGAGACTAATCAGATTCATCATTATATATATCGGAGTGACGCCTTAGCTGAGATGTCGTTCTATGAATTCTGTCGATGCGTTCATATCAAGACGAAGGGTAGACGACAACCTAAGAACACGTTTGAGACGCGTCTTGGTGTTCTGAGAAGACACAACTTGAAAGATGGACATCCGTTAAGTGAGACGCATCAGTTGATTGAGCACACTAATGAGGAACGTGGCGATTCTAACTTCGAGTATGTACCGAGAATGGTGGGAATGTCTATCCCTCGTCCAAACAACGTGAAGGTTTGGGCATGGTTTGCACTGGCGCATTTCAAGCCCTTTAGTATTGATGTGGGGCTTCTTCCTGATGGTATGACTGTTGAAGAGGTCTTCAGTGAATATCAATTTTCGGACAGAGCGGGTGCGATAATGAAAAACTGGGAAGCTGTGCATGAGTGCGAGGATCAGCAGGATGCTGAACGGTTACTGAAAAGCTCGAGCGACTGGTAGTACCAAATTACATTCTGATGTGTCTTCGGATCCCACCTCCGCGGATGGCGAGGTTGATGTTGTCAGTGCGACTGGGCCTAAGCGTGATTCTCGAGAAGAGTTTCATATTCACCAATTTATTCTGCTTCTCAAACAGTCCCGCTGGCTTAATAATGCATCAAACGTTGTTGGCGTGTCTCAAGAACCTCGAGAATGTTCCCCTTCAGTGGCATTCCAAGATCAAGACATTCAAAAATGTTTGAAGTCCTGGAAGGATGAAATCAAAAAGCAGGAGACATCTGTAGCAGATCTTCGTCGAAATGCCCTAAACCCCGACCAGCAAATTGAGCGAGCTTCCCTTTGTGAGACTGAAGTATACTGCCCAGTTTGTAATATAACTGCTGAACCAGTAGAAGACACGGATACACCTGCTCTAGTCGATATCACATCTGCTGCGCTGTCCTCTGATGATGTAATAAAGAAGATCGGAACCAAATGTGGTTTGAATGAGCAGCAATGGATTGCATTTCAGATCATCGCCAATCACTTCATGCGGACACATGTTAACAAGTGTGATGAAGAGACCGAACAACTCACTATGCTTATGACCGGTCCAGGTGGCACAGGAAAGACTCACGTCGTAAAGGCAGTTCGCGCAGTCATGCAGTATTATGGGTGTGGTCATATGATTCGATTTCTCGCACCCACTGGCTCCGCTGCTGCTCTAATCGACGGAATGACCGTTCATAAAGGCCTGGGGATCACCATAAAATCTAAGTATAAGGGGAAAGGTAATCGGGAACCTGGTGAAAGCAATCAAGATTACACAGTAATTGTCAGTGTTCGCAAACGGACCCAGCTTCGCGAGGAATGGAAGAATGTTTTGTTCCTGTTGATCAATGAGATTTCACTGGTCAGTCTTCAGCTCTTAGCTGAAATAGATCATGCCCTACGCTTTGCTAAAGAGAAGCCCGATCAGTGGTTTGGCGGTGTCGCAGTGATTTTTTCCGGAGACTTTTACCAGTATCCCCTGGTTGGTGGAAGTGCCTTGTACGTGCCTATTTCTGTATACAGTGGCCAGAGTGATGAGGAGATATGCAAAAGGCTCGGACGATTGGCATGGAAAACGGTCAATACTGTAGTGAGTCTCACTGAACAGCAATGTATGAAGAACGATGAGACCTACGGTGATGCAGTCTGTCGATTGCGAGTCAGGCGGTGTACTTTTGAGGACGTGGAGCTTTTTAATTCGCGGGTGATCAAAAGTATTGATTGTCCAAATGGTGTAGACATGGGCAATGGTGACAACTACCATGCATCAGCGATTGTGGTTACTAACGCCCTCCGTGAAGCAATTAATGTTCATAAAGCAGAAGCTAGCTGCGGTGGAAACAGACTTGTCTCTTGTTACACCTTAGACAAATGTTCTCACAAAGTTCTGAATGGGGATGAGTGTTGGCAGCTAATTCGCCTTGATATGGTTGCACTCCGTTCGACGCGGTCGTTACCTGGTTGTTTGCCTCTCTATGTCGGTATGCCCGTCATTCTGCGCCTTCGTAATTTGTCAACCGACCTTGGTGTTACGAACGGCGCGCAGGGTTTCGTGCGCAAGATTTTGACAGAAGAATGTCCCAATGGGCTGCCATACGCAATCTGCGTAATCGTACATTTTCCATCATCTAAAGTGCAGCTGAGTAACCTCGCACCAGGAGACTTTCCTGTCACGCCAGTTAGTTGGACATTCACGACTCTCCTCCAATGTTCAGATGGGGCCTCAGAAAGGTTGTGAATAACTCGTCATCAGCTTCCAATCCAACCAGTGTTTGCAGTCACAGGACATTCTGCTCAAGGGAAGACACTTCCGAAGGTATTGATTAATCTACATGAAGGTGGATTTGTTGCTTATGTTGCTGCATCTCGTGCGCAGACTTGTGATGGTTTGTGTATATCTCATCTTGTAACACTTGATCAGTTAAACAAGCCTCTTCCTTCAGATCTATTGCAAGAAGCATGAAGATTTGATGCAATAGAGCACAACATGTATATCAAGCATGGATTCCACGATGGTACTATTGTTCCTGTTCTGGATGCAGAAGCTGAGTGTTCAATGAAGCATTCTAGAACAGGTGCTGCAGAGTTTGACTTTGATAATCTGCCAGTGAAGATGATACAGAAACGCAAATTTTCGGAAGTCAATGTTAGGACCGACGACTTGCAACCTGTGCTTCACGATAATAACAAGTGGTTCAAGGTTTACCATGAACTGCAGTCCCGATATTGCTCGGCGGAAATTAGTGCTGGATGTATGTGGTCACCAGAGAACTGGTCATGTTCATATGACAGTGTTTTCATGGTCCTGTTTCATGCTTATCGACGTGGAAGTGCTACATGGAAGAGTTTATGGAGCTCCGATAATGACAAACTCCATGTGTTGCTCTCTTGGTCTTTCTGTGTACTGGAATCCCAAACTCACATCCATTCGCAGGAACTCTTCAACCGTTTTCGTGATGAGTTCTGCGACATCATATCTGCGCAGAATCCACAACGTTTTCCTCATACTGGTATGGTAGGGGCTTCTGTCACTTGCATGCTCGAGCTTATTCTACCTTCATTGTCATATTCAATGTGCGGGATTGCTTCAATTACAGACCAAGAACATGGTGATGTGCCCGTTATGACCTCGGTTGACCTCTCATTGGATTTTCCAATAATGTGTGTACCATTACCTGAATCTGTTGTTGCATGCGATGAAACTATTTCCTTGCAGCAATGAGTTGATCTCTGGCTTCGTTATCATGCAAAGAAATCAGCTATACCCGAGGAAGTGGTGTCTGCACAAGACCTGTTGTTATGTGATGGATCTTTTACATGGGACATCAAGTTGGCAACGTCTCCATACTTCATTTTTTTCCATGCAATTCGCTGCTTAGTCAAACTGTCTCTCAGGCTAACTATTCCCTGTTTGACGGACAAGCAAGTGCACTATGTTCTTTGTGGAATCATATACTTAGGTGGCTATCATTTTTCAGCTCGAATTTTTGATGATTCTAATGTATGGAGTTATGATGGTAGAGAACATAATGGAAACCCTGTTTTTGACATGGCAATCTCTGAGATACGTGAATCAGATTTGTCCTGCTTGAATGGATGAGAGGCACATGTCTATGTCTACAGCCTCCAAAATGCCGATCAGCTTCTCTGAGACTTAGATCATCTGTGGCACCTATGTCTAGAGCCTCCAATACACTGATCAGCTTCAGACTTAGATTGTCTGTGGAGGCTTCCATGTGAATCACTTGCCTTGCTTCTTGGACTATGATACATGCAATATTTTATTTATTTGTTTTTCATTTGATTCACCGTGTCATGTATAAAAATACAGTCATTGCGACTCTGACCTCTACCCATCCATTCACTCTTGCTTCATTTGTTGCACTAGCTGTCCTCCAGTCTCTAATACAATGTCTCAGCCCTCAATGCCTGCACCTTCCCCTAATGCTTGTTTGGCATCACGTTGAAGGTTCAACAACTCTGCTGGCTTGCAGAGCAAAAGAAAGAAAGAGGGCTCTCACCCTGGGGTGAGAGGAAGGCTACTGACTCTCTAAGTGTTGGTCAAAGTGCGCCAGGCAATATGTTCGACCCTTAAGGGAAGCAAGGAAAGCAAATCCACGAAGTGATGCCAGATCAACTCTGGTGAAGCGTGCTGAAAGCACGTGCATGGGAATGTCGAGCACGTAGGTGCGCGAAGCGTGGGAATAGAGCACATGTGGTGCACAAATGTGTAAAGACTGATGGAAGGTGTGAAGGCATGAACTAAGACTGCTGAGTGATAATGGACTGTTGCTGGTGACTAGGGCAATGACTGAAGCATACTGGCTGAAGATGATAGATTCAGACTCTAGGTGACTACTGACATGGTGGTGGTAGCTATATGAAAAACTTCCTAGGCAACAGGTAAGCTGTGCCTAGGCGTGCTCCCAGGGCTTGGAAGCGAATAGGGAGTGCTCTAAGTATGTAAGTAGGGGTCCATGACGAAATAATGTCATACTAATACTAAATATGGTCTGATAATGAGAATAAACAAGAAAGGACTCACTAGGGAACTGGTTGGACGATGGATGGGATGCTGCACAACAAAGTGCGACCAAGCGCAGGAAGAGCGCACTAAGTGCATGTGTGGGAAAGTGTCGCATAGTGCGGGAATGCATCGCGCCTCTGGCACATTTTGTGGGAAAGTCGTAGATAGTGAGTTGCACACTATACCAATCGTCATGAGTTGTAATATGTGTGATATAAGCCTGGAGGAATCTCATTCCCTACACATGTGTCCTCTCCTTGCCTACACCATCCCTGGAGAATACTCCTGATGCCTCTGGAGGTGATTCTGTATTTCTGTCCTCATCTCCACTCTACACCTCGCTACTTGGCTGCATGAAGTCTCCCAATGTTGCCAATGCGGAGATGCTCGTGAGTATCCCAATTAGCAGCAACCCTCGTCCTATGCGCACTGTTTTTAACGATGGCACTGACTATTGGGTTGGGGCCAATGACAATGTACTCCATCTTGTGTTTCCTGCAAAGTTACACCTTGAAGGTCGTTACAATAAATCTGGGGAGTACTTTAATCTCCCAGAAACAGGTGTAAGTTTCCATTGGTGAGCTGCTGATGCAAACTTTCTTACAAACCATTATGCAGCTTGACCTCGGCAATATAAAAAATACAAAGATTCAGTTTGAGGTTCTCCCTTTGGACGATAAAGAAAAGGATTGCCCTGCCTCAGCAATAGCATCAGGAAAATAACACTTGACTACAGGTTGCTATATAGTCAGGGTAGTACCTGTAGCCCAATGTGTCAAGTGCCTACTACGTGCAGCTATATAGCCACGCAGTGAACTATATAGTGCTATGGCAACTCCTGTAGCTTGTTGTAGCAACCAACTACAGGTGCTACAGACAGCTATATGTGCTACAAATTAGTACATGGTGCTATAGGAATAGTACTAGTATTTGCTTGTTCGAGCTACAGGTAGCTACACACTGCTACTGTAGCTCCCTGCAATATAGATCACACCGCTGACTGGAAATCAACAAAATCAAATCAATTAAGGTGCTATAGTGCATGAGCATGCATACAATCCTCAAGATACAGCTGCCTCAATCACTATGCGCTTCTTGTGCTTCTTGAGCCTCGTCTTCGTGCTCTCAAATCGCGTCATCAAAGACATCATCTGTGAAGCTATCGATAGTCACTGCTGTCATAAACAGATCCACACCAGTGTGCATCCTTTTTATGGATGTCAGTTTGGATGATGAACAACATAAGTAATCAGAAACATACCAAGCAATGTCAAGAAGATTGACACCAATTTTACCAAACAGTTTGTAAGCAGCAGTCCACTCCTCAAACCGCTGCAGGGAGTTGAGATGGAGAAGGTAGACCGGGAAGTAAGCAACCAATGAAAATTTGATGTCCTCCTTAACTCCAGTCATCCACTTGTCAATGCAGCATTCAATCTGTGAGACCAAGTCTGTTGCAGCATGAACATCAGAATCACTGAATACACTCACTGCTGTGAGTACAAGTGCCATGGTTTGAACAGGTAAAGGATCAAAATATTTAGCATATACTATACCCTCATTGCTTCGGTTTGCAAACCACATATGGTTGATCACTGACTGGATTAAGTTGGTCTTGTAGATGCCGCGTTTCGTTTCCCAGTCCTTTTACCCCACCAGTCAGATGTTGACGAAGGATTGTGAAATTGAATTTAAACACGCACCTTAAAAACAAAACGTGATCCTTCCTTGAGAGACTCAGCCAGGTCACGGTTTTGCATAATGGTGAGTGTAGATCTGCTTGTGTGGAAGCCAAAGAACTGAGACTGTCAATCCGCGCATCTTTGTTTTAAGCTCCCCGCACACATGTGATGTGCGCTTCATCATCTATATGGCAACATAAAATCAAGTAGGGCAAGGACGTGGAGACAAGATGTACCATTTTGACAAGAGAAGGGGTAAGTTGGATGGTAAGCTCTGCCATGTTAGATGCCTCATGCCAGGCATCCTTTGCTAGCTTGGTCTCAATGATCAGTGTCTCTGGAAAAGGAGCGCGAGTCATGACTAGACAACAGTAGATGGATGTGGCAGTGGTGAGCAGATCTTTGGTGACATCATCAAAATTGCTGGCCTTTAACCATTGGCATGTTCTATTGGGACCTTTCTTGAACTTTGTGTCAGTATTGAGGACCTCTGAGTCTTCCCATTGGTGCTTGGTGCCGACAACCGGTGGTGAAGAAGCTTCAGCCACTTCATCATGATCATTGGCAGTGTTGTCTGTGCCACAATCAGACTCGTTCTCAGCATCATCCATGCTATCAACAAACTTGGTCAAATTGTCGCTCTCACTGCTGTCGCTGCTGCCCTCACCGTCACTGTCATTATATGAAGTCACAACAGTTGTGGATGCTGAAAAAGTGTGTTAGACCAGGGTACACGTGGGCCAAGACATAGTACCTTTCTTTGGCTTTGTATGGATCTTAATCATGGGTTTTCAGGCCAAGACAGTTGGAGGGGTCTTGCTCATACTGAAAGTGAGTGCCTGTTGATCAGACAGTCTTGTAGTTACACAGCGGTCTGAAAACTATTATGTAGTTGTGAGTAACATGGAGTGCCTGGACAAATAAGACACTGACCATGCTGTCTTCATCCCTGTCAACATTGCTGAGAAGCCAAGCAGGCTCACTATCGAATATCTCGGGGTGTGTCTGGTATGTAGTGCGCAGTGCCTTTAAGTCGCGCTTCTTCATCTTCGTTTCTAAGGCCATTTGGTGTTCTTCTCCTCCACAAGCTTTTAAAACTGTTAAGCAGAAACATGTAAGTGAGCACGAGCATTCATGTCAGGCTTGATATAACTTACTTCAATATGTCTCTTTTTCGGTTGGCCGACGTTGGCGACCACTTGCAGTGTGTCCTACGGTTGACACCATCTCTGCACGTAGGTCCTCTTGGGCCTTCAAAAGTGCCATTTTAGATGCTGTTTTAGATGCCTTTTTGGAGGGGCCTTTTGTGGCCATGATAGATGGTAGTCAGTAGAAATAACAATGACAGAAGGAGGGGGTATGCATGCCTTTAAAAACCCTACAGTGGCATTGGATCAACAAACAATTTTTGAGTTTTGTTGATCGAGTTTTGTTGATCACGAAGTTAAAGTTTTCAACTGACCAAGCTGGTGTCAATATAATGACATAAATAAGAGGGGCAGGGATGACTTTCCTTCAAACATACAATTGATTCTACAGTGAAATCAATACTACAGCCAAAATGAATAAATAGTAAGTGGCTGGCTTCTCCAACGCTCGCCTCACACTCACCGATGTTGTAGTTCAGTGTTCAAGATGTTAAACAAACCAGAAGATGTGAAGCCAAACATCTCATTATTCAATGGATTGAACGAAGTGAAGCCAAACATGCAGGCTGCTACACAAGGCCTTGAAGTCAGCAAAAGGTGATACTCAACCCTCGACCATAAACGATGACAAATACTAACCAACCAGCAGGCCTGTACCTCCTCCGAGTCGACCCTTTCATGTGGTCATTGCTCCAGGACGGGCTAGGGAGGTACCGGCTGCTCTTGAGATTCAGTTTCCATTGGTGCCATACTGTCAAACCCCAGGACCCATCAAAACCTCGCAGGCCTACCTGCGAACCCTTGTATTAGAGCGCTGGGATGCAGAGATTAGACTTTGTGAGGAGACATGCAGAGCGCAGCTCTCAGAGCACATACAAGGGCCTGTTGCTCACCAAAATTTGGTGCAGGAGATGATAACTGTGCATTGGAATGTAGAGAAAAGGCGGTGTGAAGAGTCGCACAAGGTTCAACTTTTGGAGCTCTTACTTGCAGCTCATGGCATTACTACACTGTCTTAGTAGTCTTGGTAGTCAGTTAGTTTTAGTCAAGCATCATTCAGAATAACAGCGCACCCCTCTCATGTGGATCGTCTCTTTCAACCATGCGGCAAAACCTCTCATGTGGATCACCTCTTTCAATGATGTTCAGGTCAGTCTCCAATTTTTGTGGCATAAGAAATGGTGGCGCACAAGTATGAACTGCATCCGTGACAGTAGTTAGTCATGAGGGTTGAATTGAACTTGGTCTGGGCTGAATTGGACTCACTTGCAAGGGTCACATGCAAACAACTTTCGGGTTAGTCACAATTAGGGCCGGTATGAGGACTCACTTGAGGTTAGTGTGGTGTTTTTTCCATTTTGTGTGGCATCAAGACACTTAGGGCTAGTACAACACAACTTTGCATGAGTTTCATGTCAATTGCACCATACGAGCCAGAATGCCCCACTGTGTATTCTGTGGGAAGGTAACGACCACACATGAAGGTCTGAAGAGACACATCATAGGGTGTCCTGAATGTCGAACACAGTGGGCATCAATGATCAAAGAAGTAGAGGCAGAGAACTTAGACAATGTACCTGATGTTGACTTCCCCCATCAAGATGCAGCTCCAGGACATGTTCACCTGCACCCATCTCCAGATATGGACAATAACCCAGTGCTTGGCAAGATTCGTCGGGTTACAGTTGAGGAAGTCAAAGATGAGGATGGGATGTCATTCCCCAATAACAGGAGATATTTCAAGCCTCAGCTGGATGCTGGCTGGGCACTGCATGAGGGGGAGACGAGTTTTGAAAGATATAGAACATACCAAGAGGAAGAGGGTGAGGATCCATGGTTGCCTTTCGAGGATGTGTAAGTGCTTGAATGTGCTGGCAAAGCATCTACTAAATAGATATCACTCACCAGGGAAGAGTGGGATCTGGCCCAGTGGCTTGTTAAGAACCTTGGTCAGACATGGACCAATAAATTCCTCAAATTGCCCATAGTAAGTTTGAAAGCGTTGATCAAAATTTGAACTTACAATATTGATACCCTAACCAGACACAAAACCGCTCCAAACTTTCATTTCATAACAACCACTCATTCTTGCAGCACATGGACAAACTTCCACATGGGCCAGGATGGACTTGTAAGAAGGTGACTGTGTGTGGTAACTGCGAGGATGAGAACATGTGAAATGATGCAGGAAGACGTTGAATTGTGGATCCATAATCCTGTAGAATGCATGAAAGAGCTCATTGGCAACCCATCCTTCAAAGAAGATATGGCCTACTCACCTGCAAAAGCATATGCAGACTGTGCAGGGCAAGATAGAATAATTGATGAGATGTGGACAGCAGACTGGTGGGGCGAGAAACAGGTAAGACTATTTGAGAGGAAGCAACAAAGTAATGGACTGACCTCGCACACAGAAAGCCTTGCCAGAAGGTGCCATAATAGCACCAATCATTCTATCTTCAGATAAAACGTCCTTGTCACAGTTCCAAGGGGATAAGTCGGCATGGCCAGTGTACATGTCCATTGGAAACATCACTAAAGCAAAAAGGCGCCAAGCATCAGCACAAGCAACTGTCCTGATTGGGTACTTACCAGCAGGCAAACTTGACTGTTTCACCACTGATGCACACTCCTTGGCTGGATACAGACTCTTCCACCATTGCATGACTATACTGCTCCAACCTCTCATTGGTGCTGGAACCAACAGTGTTGAAATGGTGTGTGCAGACTCATGGGTTCGTCGTGTCTACCCAATTCTTGCAGCATGTGGCCGATTTCCCGGAACAGTGTTTGGTCAGTTGTTGCAAAGAGAACCAATGTCCAAAGTGCCTTGTAGCAGCAAATGAGCATGGGGATGGACTCAACTCCACAATGCGTGATCCAGAGTCAACAAAAGAAATCTTGCACAGGTGCAAGATTGGTCAGCATCCTCCGGAATTCGAGGCAAATGGTCTATGTGCTGTTTACAAACCATTCTGGGCTGATCTGCCTCACACAGACATTTTTCTAGCTTTCACACCTGATCTTTTGCATCAACTTCATAAAGGTGTCTTCAAAGACCACCTTGTGAAGTGGTGCATTGATATTATTGGGGAGGATGAAATGGATGCACGTTTCAAGGCAATCCCGAATTATCCCGGTGTAGGGAATGAGATTCCTCCAGGCATAGATCACCCATATTACAACTCATGACGATTGGTACAGTGTATGACTCACCCTCCATGACTTTCCCGCAAAATGCGCCAGAGGTGCGACGCATTCCGCACTATGCGACGCATTCCACGCATGCGCTTAGCGCACTCTTCCTGCACTTGGTCGCACTTTGTCACACAGCATCCTGGAGCATCCATCCATCGTCCAACCAGTTCCCTAGTGAGTCCCTTTTCGTTTATTCTCATATTTAGCATTGTACCATACATTATTTCATCATGGACCCTTTATTTACATCATTTACATACTTAGAGCGCTCCCTATTCGCTTCCAAGCCCTGGGAGCGCACCGAGGCACAGCTTACCTGTTGCCAGGGAAGTTTTTAGATACACCTACCACCACCACAGAATATAGCTACCACCACCATGTCAGTAGTCACCTAGAGTCTGAATCTATCATCTTCAGCCAGTATGCTTCAGTCGTCGCCCTAGTCACCAGCAACAGTCCATTATCACTCAGTAGTCTTAGTTCATGCCTTCATGCCTTCCATCAGTCTTTACACGTTTGTGCACCACACGCACTCTATTCCCACTGCTTCGCACACCTATGTGCTCGACATTCCCACGCACGTGCTTTCAGCATGCTTCACCAGAGTTGATCTGGCATCACTTCGTGGATTTGCTTTCCTTGCTTCCCTTAAGGGTCAAACATATTGCCTGGCGCACTTTGACCAACACTTAGAGAGTCAGTAGCCTTCCTCTCACCCCAGGGTGAGAGCCCTCTTTCTTTCTTTTGCTCTGCAAGCCAGCAGAGTTGTTGAACCTTCACTGGGCTTCAACACTTCAAGAAAGGGATATCGAGTGTGAAGCAGTGGACAGGACGTAAACACAAAGAGATGCAGTGAGCCTTTGTTGGCTTATTGAGTGGAGCAGTACCTAGGTGTGTGTTTAACGAGTCATTAAGATGATGTTTTGATGTCATGCCTGGCAGTCGTGTTTTGGTAGTTGCGCAATCTATTCTCGACTTCTCGTATTATGCCCAGCTGCAAATTCAGACGACTGAGTCCCTCAAAGCACTACAAACTGCCCTGACTGTATTTCATGCTAATAAAGACATCCTCAAGGAGCTCGCTGTTCGAGAGCATTTCAACATACCGAAATTACACCAGCTCACTCATTATGTCTCATCAATCACATTGTTTGGTGCAGCTGACAGCTTTAATACAGAACTTCCCAAACGCTTGCACATTGATTTCACAAAAGACTCATACCATGCTAGCAACAAACGAGACTATGAAGAACAAATGGCTTTATGGCTCCAACGCCAAGAAGCCGTGTTTTTACATAGCACATACCTGGATTGGTTGTCACAACAGCCTCGCTCCAAGTCAGCTGCGGGCCTCACTGAATGTCATTCAAACCCATACGACTTCGACACAGATTTGGACATGGACTTGGAGTCAGAAACACCAAATCTTCCCGCCACTGAACCACTTCAAGCAACCCATGTCCTTGCAAAAGCCCCCACGCATCCTCATCAATCTGTTCAAACCATCATGACAGCATATGGTGCTACCAAGTTCCTCTCTGCTCTCCAATCATTCTTACTCAAGAATCTCCTGCGCGACACCATCGTCCCTGGACTTCAAGACCGATTCGATCTTTATCGTCAAGTGGTGATTGTGATGCCACCTGATTTACGAGTTAGTGATGTGCCACAGCGAAGGCACATCAGAGCATCCCCAGAAACGTTGCCGTCAGGCCAGAAGCCTGGTATTTCAGCCTGGTTTGACATAGCGTTGATAGCAGACAGGCCTCGCTCTTTGCATTTGCATACTCTCGAAGGTATTTTTTTTTCGGGTTTCACAGCAGTCCATTTTAATGATAGTCTTGTTGCAGGTGTACGAGTAGCCCAAGTTCATGTTATTTTCACCCTACCTCGCCAGTTCGGTGCATATTCCAGAGCTCTCACTTATGTTGAGTGGTTCACACCTTTCAAACCACCGGACCCTTCCTCTCGAATGCGGCAGGTCTCGCGCTCAACACGCCAACTTCGCCGCAATGCTGCTGTAATCCACGTCGACGAAATTGTGCAGCCGTGCCATCTGATACCGAAAATGGGACACACAGTAGATGTGAGGTTGAGAAGCGGAAATGCATACAAGGTAGCGAATGATTTTTATTTCAATGAGTTCATTGATGGCGAAATGTTTTGCGCGTGTGTTCTAAGTACTTAGATACAACGACGTGTCATGTATGTACTACGGGTGCACCTGTAGCTGCCCGTAGCCGCAGTGGTGGCTCCTGTAGCTACCTGTAGCACAGTATTTCCCTTGCAAACTATATAGCCGCATGTAGCATGGCTTTAGACTATGTGGCACTATATAGGACAATATAGTGTAAGGTGTGCCTACATAGTGCTACTGTGCCTACATAGCGCTATATAGCTGTCACTAGGGCTACGGCATTTTGGGTTTTTTACTGATGAGGGTGCTCCCAGTTTGCGATGAAGCTCCTCTTCGCTCTCCATTCAGAGGTCGAGGAAGCTCGCAATGCATGTCAGTCGTCTACAGGTCCTTCGCTTACATTTAAATTTATTGATTTACAAATACAGCGTCAGATGCTAGCGCAATTCCTTCAAATGTACCGTTTTGGCGCACATACAAGGAAGACGACAAGTTCAGTCTTGTTGTCACGGCCGAGCTGTATTCCAAGATGTCTTGGATATGAAAACTGCAACTACCCCTCGCTTGTCTCGAGTGGAGGCTGTCAGTAAGTCGAGTACAGTCGCCGTGTCCAATGCAGCTGATGTGACGTGAAACAGAGTGTGCGGGTTTGATGAGTCCTAGCAAGTCTTCTGTTTTTTTCTGCTGACACTATCCTGATTTACTCTCGTGGCTGTAGGCAAGGCAAGGGCGACCGCTAAAAAATACACACAAGCCCTTGGTGATAATGAAGGGAAGAAGTCCAACGGTGCGTTTTATGTCACGGTCTCGCGGCACTTGAGTTATAAGGTACTGATTGTGCACATGTTAGGTCGCTGGTGGCGCATTTGCGACCTTGAGGATTCGAAGAGGCATTATTCTGCCTTGCTGAACACGTATGATCTGCGCGGCACAAGGGTTCAGTCCCCCGATGTCCGGGACGAACACGGTGTCCGTATCCACGTCAGTGACTACAAGACCAAACTCAAAGAGGGAGCAATTGTCGAGTTAGAAGTGATCTTGAAACTGTAAGTTCTCGGTTGTTTGCAGGGTTCGATATTCTGACATTTCACAGGTGGACTATCAAACCACGCAACAATACATCCAACCCCCGTGATGCCCAGGGGTCTCGCGTTTATCAGATCATGCTCCAATACATGCAGCTTCTGCCATGTGCTAAGTATACGCAGAGCGTATTCGTGGACTCGCTCAGCGCCAGGAAAGGGAAAAGAAGGGCTGTGGACGAGGCAGTTAACCAGTCGCCAACTAAAAAGGGCTCCTTTTCCACTACACTCGAAGATGACGAGTCCAAGTACACTATGATCGAGTAGTTTTGAGTGCTTGTTTCTTGGTGTATTTTTTTGTCTTGGCTCGAAAGTCCAGGCGTCCTACGTCGTTGTACTACAATTATTCGTGAATCATACGTTTTCTTGGCGTCTTCATGCGGAGTCGGGGACTGGCGCGGCCGAGCGCCGCTACGATTCGATATACTAGGTATGTTCGAGCTTGCTTCTTACCTTCGCACGCCTCCATTACCGTTTTGCTCATATGAAACGCTTCTCTATTTCCTATCCTCACCCATCGTGCTTTCTTCCAATCAATCCCCTTCTCCACCCATCCCTCCTCATCCTAAACGCACCATCCAATCTCCCAAAACCTCAACTAACGCCCTTCACAGATCTGCATCGCATGCAAATAAACAGGATTTTATCTTCAAATTCTTCTGCCACTGGGCATGGGTTAATTACAATGCTGCTGCTTATTACTCTCATGGCGCGGGTGTTGGGAATGGAGAGGGAAAGGGAAATCGGGGACGAAAGCAGAAGAGCGACACGGATGGTATTGTTGCTGCCAGGATGGAAAGTGAGTCTTTTGGTGCTTGGTGTGCTATGAATTCGATCATCGACCCCTTTTGGTTTTTATCCCTCAGCGAGCACACCATTCCACATGTAATGCAACAATATATTGATCGAGCGATGTAGAAGAAGTCATGAACAGAGACTTACAATCCTGCAGCCCTTCCTCATGATTATTTGACACTCTTGGCATTTTCCATATCCACGAAATATTCTGTTGGCTGACCGTCTTCCCCTCGTCGTGTTTGAGAGGGACTGCATCCTTTGTCCTATTGAGTGGTTTCAGTATCCGCTGCCAGTCATCGTTCTTGCCTAATTTTGATGCGAGTGTGCGCCAAGCTCGAAGCAAGCCGCAGCAGCAAAGTTAGCAAATACAGAACTTCAGTGAAACAAGATAATAACCGGCCGAACTGACACTAAAAAGTAAAACGCGCGACTCTATCAATATCCTGAAATAGTCCCCGATGGTCGATCCTGTCGGCGATACTGCAGTGCAAGTTGGCGGATAGGATCTGTTTCTGCAGGGACCTCGTAATTAAGTGGACTCCAGGGGCTTCAAGCATCGATTAGCCACCCCATAACAGGAAGTATGAGAAGTTCCATTCTCCAAGTTACTTCCGAACACCGAATACGAGGCTGAATATCATAATGAAACAAACAAATATGCATCCTCCCCGCACAGTACCGAGGTTGATCATTTGGATGGTCTTATGTGCTACACATCACTAGTCAACGCATCTCCACCAGCCTGGAAAGCACTGATGGTCGTCATGCCTATATCCCAGTCAGCCCTGGCTACCAGCTTAGCGTGATATTCTCGAATGCTGAGGATCAGACGCGGTCCCAGCACAAACATCTGCAATACCTCGGCGATTGCCCAAATGCCAGAGTAAATATCACTTCCAATGGACGATGAGTCCTGTAGAGAAATGACAAAAGAGTTGTCAGCTGCAGATGTCAGTCACAGGTCAGCGCACCCTAATATTTTGAGACAGTAAGCCAAGTCTCAAGGAAGCCACAGTAGCAAAGCTAGTAAATGCGGAACTTCAGTGAAACAAGATAATAACATCCAAATCACCGAACTCACGCTAGAAAGTAAAACATATGGCTCCGTATTAACATCGTTAAGCAGTTCCCAATGGTCGATCCAGTCGGCGATTGTTGCAGTTCAAGGAAGTGTTTTATAACAATCCATACTGTAAGAAACAAGGCGAGGATCTCCCACACAGCGGTGGATATCATGCTCTCGTAAGTCAGATTTGTCATGGACGTGTCCATGTAGTCAATGCAGATATGGTAGCCAGAAAAGATGGCTTCCTCTGGTAAATGTCCATGAGTCTCTTGTACCCCAGGTTTTCGTCGATAATTAAAGCTTACGCGCTGAAAAACCCAGGTTTTCAATTACCACCATAACTCCGGAGGTGATCGTGCAAGCCAGTAAGACTACAACAAGAAAGATGAGCAACTTTTTGGATCCCTGATACATGGCATATATCCGAGCAATCATGGTGACTTTAAATGATATTTCAGCAAGTCGATATCAGTAAGGAAGTCGCGGATCAGCTCACCACCCAGCATGGCATTTACGACAACAGGGGTCCATGTCCCTATGTACCATATGATAGTGCCTGAAACCCCAGTTACTTGGTGGTGGAATAAATACTTCAAATGAACTTACAGCTGTTGAAGTCATTTTCTTGAGGACACAAGCCAGCACGGAATATCACTCACTCCTATGTAAGAGCGTAGTCAGTAATTGGATGGGAATGGGAATGGCAGACACTGGTGCAGAATACGCACTACATCGGTAATCGAGATAGGGAGAATCGCTGCATGCCGTCAGTCAGAAGAAACGAACGCATTTGAAGACACATACACAGAATGTTGATGCTGATTGCGAGATATGTCTTATTAGCACATTGCAATGTCATGTAGATAGCCTTGCAAACGCACGCAGAAAATAGTATTCCATTGGAGCGCACCTAGCATACGTTGAAGTCAGCACAACATGCCAACTGCGCTCGTAGCAATAACATACACAAATGTAAAGAACAGTCATGAAAGACCAACGTTGGCTCTGCCCCGAGTTGATTGCATCATTCTATTTGGTTCTGATACGGGACTTTGCTCACTAAGATTAGTTCGAACTGTTAAAGGATTCTTAGCGAGATACGCGAGTCATGACATTAACTTACCTCTTGTCCGAATGTTAATGCTTGAATACTGTATACACATCAATGATCCCCCGTTGAACGTATTATCTCGCTCACCCCAGTCGTATACCACCACAGTAGAGCTTGCAGCTGCGAAACGATAGTCAAGGATTGAATATTGAGATGTCACCATTGGCATCCAAATTTCTCTATACGCACCTATAAAAAAACTGATAAGAGAAGAATAACTGATAAACGGCCACCAGACGGGATCATCTGAGACTATGGTCATATCGGGATGGGGCTTATTTGAGTGCGTGCTGATATACGTCCATCGCTTTTATAGTGATTAACTTTGGGCGTCCATTTCTTGAATCAAAATCTTGGTCGGGTGCCTATCCGTAGGCAGAATAATGCGGATGAGAGACACTTATCTGTGACCATGTAGTGGTGTAGGGAGCAAAACTACTATTTGTGGTTAGTTCTGCCGATTATAACCGACATAACTCTACGTATACATCCCTAACGATGACTCGGATATCAAACGAATGCCTCGTCCTATCCGTCATCCTCGCCATTGTAATTCACTACCTCGGTTAACTTCATCTAGAGTAGCCTGTGGAATTATTCTTTGTTCGACTCGATTCAACTCATTAAAATCAAAAGCATTTCCTCGAGCACTTCAACTTCGTCAAAGCTCTCATCTTCTTCGGTCCTCTTCAACTCTTTGAGAACTGCAAAGTCAGGAGAACCATCGTCCGGCGAGATACTTTTTGGACCAGCAAGAAGGTCATCTGCATCACGAGGCTCAGTCAAGAGCGGAGGTGCCTGCATGAAGGGCGTTTCAGGATCCTGTGCAGTCTTGACAGATGTCGAAATTGAAATGGCCGACTTATTGATGGTCAGTGACTCATGCAAGGCGTCCTCTAGCATGCACCATCCTACTTTAGGGACATCGGTTTTCATGTTCTATTGAATTCAGACTACTATTAGATCTAACTTGATTACATCTTCGGCGGATTCTCCGCGACCCTCATATGCCCTGGTGTTCTATCAGGTTCTGCCACCCTCTATTCGCGTCACTTCTGCCATGTGCAGGTACAACCATTTCTAGACTGGTTGGCAAAATTCCCGAGTGCCGCCAACAATGCTAAGTCTAACAGACCAGTCGCAGGACTTCATTATGTCAATGCTGGTATTATTGATAATGAATGGACGATGATGATGATGATTGCACGGGTAAGAGCGGCATTTGCAACATCACACTCACAAGCGACAGATTCATAGGAATGCCTGAGTCAATGCAATGTTGGCTTCGGTGACTACCTAATACATAGACTCGTACTAACCAGTCTAGACTACATCCTAAGGTGTTGAGAGGTTGACGCGCCATCAACTTTTTGTTTCCATAGAGAGTATGTCACTCTCTATGTAAGACAGTTCTATCCAGCCTAGGGGCCCCATGATGCCCCGCTGTGCCATCAACTTTACTAGTATGTGGCAGTGCTGGTTACGAGCCTACATCTCACTAACTAAGAATGCTTTAACAGTTCGAACTCATCTTGGTGAGCAAAGCCTATAATCAGAACCAAGCATGATGATGCAATTGACTTGGGTAGAGCGAACATTGGTCCTTCATGAGCATTCTTTATATTTGCGTACATTATTTCTACAAGTGCAGTTGGCATGTTGTGCTGACTTCAACATATGCTAGGTGCGCTACATTGGAATATTATTTTCTGTGTACGTTTGCAAGTCTATCTACACAACATTGCGATGTGTTAATGAGACACATCTTGCAACCAGTACCAGCATCATGTGTATGTATCCTCAAATGCATTCACTTCTTCTGACTGGCAGGATGCAGTGAATCTCCCTATCTTGATTGCTGATGTAGTGCGTATTCTGCACCAACGCCTACCATTCCCATTCAACTACTGACTATGCTCCCATGTAGGGGTGAGTGATATTCTCGGCTAGCCTGTGTCTTCGAGAAAACAACTTCAACAGCTGTGAGTTCATCTGAAGTATTTATTCCACCACCAAGTGACTGAGTTTTCAGGCACTGTTGTTTGGTACATATAGGCATGGACCGCTATCATCGTCAATGCTATATTGGGCAGTGAGCTTATCTGTGGTGCCTCACTGACATTGACTTGACTGAAATATCATTCAAAGTCACCATGATTGCTCAGATATATGCCATGTATGAGGGATCCTTTTCCGGCTACCATAACTGCATTCCTGACATCGACACGTACATGATGGGTGTGACTTTCGAGAGTCTGATATTCACCGCTGTATGGGAGATCCTTGCCTTGTTTCTTACAGTTTGTATTGTTATAAAACACGTCCATGAACTGCAACAATCGCCAATAGGATCAATCATTGGGATTGTTTCAGGATATTAATGGAGAGTCACGCGTTTTACTTTCTAGCGTGAGTTCAGTCATTTGGATGTTATTATCTTGTTTCACTGAAGTTCCATATTTGTTAGCTTTGCCACTGGCTTGCTTCATATTTGGCTCACTGTCTCCAAATATCACGGTGCGCCGACCTGTGACTTGCATCTGCAACTGACTACTCTCTCATCATTTCTCTGCAGGAGTCATTGTCCATGGGAAGTGCTATTTACTTTCAATTGCCCAGATGTTGCAGATGTTTGTGCTGAGTCCGCGTCTGATCCTCAGCGTTCGAAAAAATCACGCTGAGGTCATGGCCAAGGCCGACAGGGGAACGGGCATGACTTCCATTGCTTTCCAGGCTGGTATAGATGCTTCGATTGGTGGAGATGTGTAGCACATAAAGTGATCCAAACGATCAATCATGATACTGTGTGGGGAGCATGTATATTTATTTGTTTCGTCATGATATTTAGTAAAGCTTTGACGATTTAAGTGTGGTGTGTGTATACACTCACTCATCCAGTTCTCTCCAGGGATTGATGGCAACCTCAGTTCAAGCATCTCCCATCAGACGCAGTCCCTTTCAACATTTTCGCTATAACATAATGCCTCCAAATGACAGATACCCAGGTAGTGCTGTTGTAGAGGTGTGTATCATGAGATTAATGAATATCGTACAAAATGAAGGTAAGTCGACGCATCATCAATTGTTAGGACCTTTAACTTCCCCCTGCATTCTGTTTACCCTCCACCGAATCTGTATCTCGCGCAATGGAGTCGGCATATGATCGTGACTTCTCCCATATACCTAAGTGTGTTTATTCCGTGCGCGCCAATGTCTAACTTTTCCGTTCAACGTCCTAAACTGCGATCGGCGTCTGCTCGTGTACGTAGACGTCGCTGGTCTAAAATAAATGTGGGAAGCAGGTACAGCATCACCAGTATGTATCGCTATCACATCGATAACCCTTGTATGCTTAATCTGACGCTCGAAACGACACCAGCAGTAAATACATGACCAAGTTCAATCCTAGCGCATCTCAGCATTACACCCTCATTACTCCCTTGACGCCCCTTGTGGAACTGGCAGAGTTTTTGCGCTCCCTGAGGCGTTCCTGCTCATCGCCCACTTTAACTTCCTTGTTCTTTGTACAGTGCTGAGTATAGCTGTTGCCTGCCTAGACGGTGGCATAGTGAGAGACTTGGTTAGTCCAAATGGAAAGGGGCTGTTGGCCGGCCTCGCTGTGGTTTGCACTCGCTACCAAGCATATACGTAAATTCCATGGAACGGCATCCTCCCTGACTTTCTTTCATCCTCGTTCGTACTCTCTTCAGATCTGTCACCTTCAATCTATGCTCTCCCTCAGGTTCAAAACCTGTTTGACTCGATACATCCACAACCTTTACCTCTCCTCCGTTCCCTATCTCCGCTACTGCTGCATTCTCCTCCATGGCATCGACCAATACATCACAGCAGACGTCGACGCTTGGGCGGAGAGCATTGCTGGTACCTAGTATGTCCTTCCTCCCCTACCTGAACAGAACTAACTCTTTCCAGCGGCAATCTCATAAAACACTCCCTCGATTTCTGTAAGCCTTGCTTACGCATCAAACAGCTGATTGGACACCGCGCGTTGTTTACTCTTATTTGCTTTGAGCCCCAGACGTATATCGGGTATCGTTTCTTACTCTCGTTCAATCACATACGCTCATACACGTTTACACTCGTCTGATCTCGACCTTAGTGTTTCTACCCTCGGGTAGTTTCCAATTTCCTTCTCTTCACCTCCGGGTCCCAACTCGCTTCAGAGTCACCGTACTGCTTTTCATGAATTATTAATATTACTGCAAAGGTCTGTCAACTACCCAAATCGAACAATGCTGACATCCACCTAGATCCTCCGCCCTGTAACACCTGGTGTCGGACGCGTCGGGAGAGAGAGCGAAAAGGTCGTGTGAGTGATCTTCCTTATGACTTCCATGCCTGTCACCTCATCTGACACCAACACAGGTTCTACGACGGAGGCACACGTGAACGGGATGTCTTCACGACATACTTGCGGTCGACGAAACACGCGAATTCGATATACGAGGTATGCTCGAGTTTGCTTCTTACTTTCGCACACCTCCATTATTCCACCACCGTTCTGCTCGTATGAAATGCTCCTTCATTTCCTATCCTCACCCATCGTGCTTTCTTCCAACCAATTCCGTTTTGCATATGTCCCACCTTATCCCAAACCCATCCCTCCTCTCCTCTCCCGAAACCTCAGCTAACACCCTTCACAGATCCGCATGGCATACGAATGGACAGGAATTTGTCATCAAATACCTCTGGTCCACCGCTGGGTATGGGTTGATAGCTGTGCCGTTGCTTATCACGGGGAAACGTTCTCTTGGTGTAGGTGCTGTGGATGGAGAGGGTAAGAGTGACGAAAAGTGGTGACGAAAGTAGATGAGCGACGCGGATGGTATCGTTTCTGCCAGGACAGAAAGTGAGTGTTTTAGTGCTTGGTCTCTTATAGATTCAATCCTCGTCCCCTTTTGTGGTTTTATCTCCCAACAAGCAAATACAGGTGACAAATTCACATAGCCTATGGTGAGAGCGGACTGCCGATACCGTCTAGCGAAAGCGAACCAACCGCGGGGGGTGGTAATTGTGAACTAACAACACGCACAGAAGACACAGGAGCCAAACGGTTGAAGGCGATGTAATGCAATGGTTCTTTTTTGGGTTTGGGGTTTTTTTCGAGGGGGCTGCGAGATATTGTATATGAACTTATATGTGGACTGTGTAGACACAAGGTCCGTGGTGATCTAGTAGCAAGGTGTGGCGCTGCTTAGCTTGTATGTCGTATGTAGTGACTGCAGCAAGATTGCAATACAGGTTAGCAGTTGTTATTAGGAAGGCACAAAGTTTGTCAACGTAGTGAGACAGTTATAAATCCCATGTTGCAATGCGATATACTGTAGAGCTACGACACTAGGTTCGTCACGTGCAGCGTGTGATTATGTCATACTCAGTGTCACTGGTTTGAATGTCCATGTGACCTGTGACCACACCCAAATAGATTCGCCCGCGGATGCTTCGCCGCTTGCAACCATATGACATGCCGCTGCTTCGTGATTGTGACAACTTGCTTCAGGATTCGCCTCGCATAGTGCTAATGATGGTAACAAGTGGACTTGGAGACTCTGTGGCCTTAAAGCCTGCCAGGTGAGTCTATGATCCATTTTCAAGTGCCTGTCATTCTGACATGATGTTCAGAAGAATGATCCAGCTGGATGGGCGAGGATTGCTACTGCTCAGTACAAGACTGATGGTGTCGAACGGGCAACAAATTCCGAGTCAGAGGACGAGGCTAGTACTAATGCTATCGGAGTCGAATCCCCGTTCGATGATGCTGGCGAGCATGATCTTGATGCCAGTGACGTGCCAATGGATGCACTTCTTGACCATATGGCTTCTGGGGGTGAACATGTCCGTTCTGACCGCCATATCAATGCAGATGGTGGACTTTCGTGTGCAAACCACTCCAAAGTCTATGATGTGGGTGACATTGCTGCTGAAGATGTGGAAGGTGGCTCGAACAGTGTTCCAAAGGTTGATTATGGGCGTGGAAAGCGTAGACGCATCACAAATTCGATGTATAACAATTTTTGGTCCCATTAGTGCACAACCTATGTTTTTCCTATGTTTTTTTCCGAATGTCACAAATTAGCTTCGTCCCGCCAAAATTCATGTGACGGTCACACCAAATAGATTCGATTCGTCAAGGGCTGTGACCTGTGACGAACCTAGTGTCGTAGCTCTACAGTAATGACTCATTGGATGTTCTGAGAAGTTCCCGAGGACTCAAATTAGCATATTTGAAAAGCTGGACTCGTGGAGCTTCAAAGCTTCAAGCATCCACTCCGTATCTAGAGGGGACTCCGTGTCCTAGGTAGCAGCAAGCGAGTACAAGAGGAATCACTTCAGAACACCAAATACACAGCGTAACGATATCACGAAACAAGTAAATATGCATGCTCCCCGCACAGTACTATGGTTGGACATCTGGATCATTTTATTACTACACATCTCCACTAGTCGGAGCATCTCCGTCGGTCAACATATCTCCACCAGCCTGGAAAGCAATGGATGTCATGCCTGTTCCTCCGTCAGCCCTAGCCACGACCTTGGCGTGATATTCTCGAATGCCGAAGATCAGACGCGGTCCCAACACAAACATCTGCAACATGCGGGCAAATGAATGAATGCCAAAGTAAACGGCACTCCCCATGGACGATGAGTTCTGCAGAGAAATGATGAGAGTGGTCAGCTGCAGATGCCGGTCACAGGTTGGCGTACCGTGATATTTGGAGACAGTCCGCCAAGCGTGAAGCAAGCCACAGTAGCAAAGCTAGTAAGTGCGGAACTTCAGTGAAAGAAAATAATAACATCTAGATTATCGAACTCACGCTAGAAAGTAAAACACATGACTATCCATCAATATTGTGAAACAACCCCCGATGGTCGATCCTGTCGGTGATTGTTGCAGTTCACGGGAGTGCTTTATAACAATCCAGACTGCAAGAAACAAGACGAGGATCTCCCATACAGCGGTGGATATCATACTCTCGTAATTCAGATCTATCATGTACGTGTTAATGTGGGCGGGAACGCAGGCATGGTAGCCGGAAAGGACAGCCTCCTCTGGTAAATGTCCATGAATTTTTTGTGCTCCAGGCTTTCATCAATAATTAAAACTTACGCGCTGAAAAACCCAGGTTTGCAATTACCATCAAAACTCCGGAGGCGATCGTAGAAGCCAGCAAGGCTACAACAAGAAAGGTGAGTAGCTTTTTCGATCCCTGATACATGGCATATATCCGAGCAATCATGATGACTTGAATGATATTTCAGTCAAGTCAATATCAATAAGGCACCGCGGGTGAGCTCACCGCCCAGCATGGCATTGACGGTGATAGGGGTCCATGACTGTATGAACCAAATGATAGTGCCTGAAAATCCAGTTACTTGGTGGTAGAATAAATACTTCGAATGAACTCACAGCTGTTGAAGTCGTTATCTAGAAGACACAAGCCGGTCGAGAATATTACTCACCCCTATAGGAGCATAGTTAGTAGTTGAATTGGAATAGCCAGGATCGGTGCAGAATACGTACTACATCGATAATCGAGATAGGGAGATTCCCTGCATGCCGCCGGTCAGAAGAAGCGAATGCATTTGAAGACACATACATAGGAGGCTGGTGCTGGTTGCGATATATGACTTATTAGCACATTGCAGTGTTATGTAGATAGCCTTGCAAACGTACACAGAAAATAGTATTCCAATGTAGCGCACCTAACATATGTTGAAGTCAGCACAACATACGAACTGCTCTCGTAGCAATAACGTACATAAATATAAAGAACGGTCATGAAGGTCCAACGTTGGCTCTGCCCCGAGTCAACTGCATGGTCCTGCTTGGATATAGGACTTTGCTCACCAAGATGAGTTCGAACTGTTAAAACATTCTTAGTAGTGAAATGTGCAGGTCATGACATTGCCTTACCTCTTGTTCGAATGTCAATGCTTAAATACTGCATACGTATCAATGATTCCTCGGTTGAACGTATTGTCTCGCTCACCCCAGTCGTATACCACCGCAGCAGAGGCTGCAACTGCGAAGCGATAATCAAAGATATTGAGATGTCACCATTGGTATCCAAATCGCTGCCTACGAACCTACAAGATAGCTGCAAAAACGAGAAAAACTGATGAACGGACCAGCGGGATCATCTGAGACCATAGTCATATCTGGATGGGGCGTATGGTGGAGTGACATCTCTGAAAACCTTCTCTAGCTGATGGGTGCATGCCATGAAGTGCAGGAGCAGTATACCGTTTGATACCTTATTGTTGTCCAGGAAATTTTTGAGATGGTCTGTAGTGTGGGCGACTGTCTATTTGGTTGCGAAGTGCATGACGTCGTCTGGTGTAGGCTATCAGGTATCAGTGCACCATTTCCTCGCATCGATTGCATTGTTGGCAAGTTGAGCTCGGGACTTGAGTGATGCGGTGAAGGTGCACGCCTGGTACGCAGTTGAAATAACAAGGAGTGATGGTAGCAGTTCCATTATGAGCTTTGAGAAGTGGCGATGGCGACTTGTTGGAGTTCGCAGAAGCATATATCCGAATCTTCTGGGTCCTCGGGTAGCTTCAAGTTTACCTTTGCTCCTCACCAAGGGTGAAAGGGATTGGAGTTCCGAAGTTTTACATAATAACATTCCTCGATATTAAATAAAGGCATCGTGAAAATAAGTGGAAGGGTTAAAAATACATGTGCAGACAAAAATAAGTATAGTGATATAAAATCTACATACATAACCGACTACGAATGTATCCTTCGATTTAGCCAGTTGCATCTATAGAAACGTTACTAAAGTGCTTATTGTCGCGGAGATATTGCCGACAGGAGCTAAAGATGCCTCGTCAACAAATACCATATAATAAACAAGGACTGTGAATGAGAACTGAACAAGAACGCCTTTTTCGGCGAGTCTTTACCAAGCATCCACACCAGAGCTGCGGCAAATAGACAGCTTCCCATAATGTATGGGTTTTCGATGAAGGCCAGCATAACCAGCATATGACAAGCCGTCAATATGGCCTTCGTTTTAAGTACGGAACCGAGAAGGACGGGTATAGTGGGGACGCCAGCTTTCATATCGTCTTCGAAATCACGGACATCAGTCATGATCTATAGACATGATCAGGGTCAAATCATATGATCATATAATGTCTACTTACTGCGTGGCATGAGCGGTTGACAGTCGACCAGACTATTAGTTGAACGACACTCCATGGAGACGGTAGCGTGTTAGTCAGATTGCCTGATCCCGACAACACGGAGAGTACCACAGTGTAGATACCACATCTGAAGAGCATTGGTTTACGGGTCCACTGCTCAAGGCAAACACGCAGACATACCCTCGAATGATCCCATTAAAAATGGCTTTCATGCCAGGAATGCGTTTGATAACAAGGACAGGGGCAGATGTAGAAGGTTGGCGCTTGTCCCCGCCAAACCTCCCGAGGAGACGCCTCAAAATCGGCGCAAACTTCTTGAAGCTGATCGGAGTGGTCCAGAGCAAGGCAGGAGCGACGAACGCTGCCGTGGTGAGGAGCGTCGAAATTGGACACTGAGATAGTGCCAATGCAAGGAGGATAGCGCTGGCGGTGAGGAAGGTTCGTGCATATATAAACCAAGCGGCGAGGCGTGGGTCGTTGACGTTATCGCGGTCCGACGAAAATTCCTCCTCTTTATCTTTAAGATGATCAGCACCCATGGCAAGTATATCCGACGTGACACAGATGGTTATCTGCAAAGACAGTTGCATCAGCAATATTATCTAGTATTATATTAATGAGCATACCGGTCTCCAGTCGATACTTCCGTTGGCGGACATGACATAGGACATAAGGGCTGACAGAGCCAAGCTGTTCATCGATATTACGATGGGTCGCAAGAAGAGCTCATCTACAAGCTTCGGGATTGTGAGGATTGACATGTTGTTTGAGACTGAAGAGCAGGCAAATGCTTCTCTCCCGCTTTTATACTGGTACACCCGCGTTCCGTTGAAAGACTGACACAGATCAATTTAGGTCATCCTATCTGTACGATATCAGAATTAACGCTCAACGTTCATGAAACCTTGTTCAAACCTGTGTTTTTTTCAGCGTTTGACGCCACCGGCTTTTACCTTGCTTGGGGCGGCTTAGGCTTTGGATATCCGAGTCTGCGGGCCGGGCCAAAGGCGGTGCGAGAAGTCGCACAAAAAACACTAGTCTGGCTCGGGTCGTGCACAGATGCCGTATCCGACAACAGTTGGTCAATAGGACTATGCGAAGTCAGTATTGACAGCCAAATTCCAGGCATTCGTGTGCTGTACAGCACTCAAATTCGAACATGATTTTGGCTTGTGTTCAGATTCTTGATGATCATGCCGCAGCAAAGTGGCGTTGAACGTTCTGGTTGCATGTTGACCATCTTTGAAAGGAGAACAAACGAACAAACTCCATCGATGTCGCACTTGAGAGTTTGTTGCACCCAGTTACACCGAAGTGCACCGTGACTGAAGACCATATCTTCGTATTACGTCAGGCAGGAGCAGACCTATTATTAATATGGCTGAGACCATTAGTTACCCCACAATCACTGCAATGTACATTGTATTCACTCAGCGCTCAACGTAACGTTCAACACTGCAGAACGGTTCCGAACGTGCATTTTCTATCCGGGTGGGATAAGGCAGTATATGTGCAACTGTGACGCATTGGCAGAGCACTACGAAGGATACCACTGGCGCCTTGATAAGGGGAGGCTGTGTGTATTTCTGACGCTGGCGGCTGTACAGAGGCGCTGCATTTGTGCTTCTAACACGAACAAGCGCTTTGGAAAAAATTAGATTCAAGTTTTCAAGAGTACTCCACATGCAGCACATGCTACACCTTGGTCCTTGGCAGGACAACACGGCAACTTGCGAGAGACCAGCGCTTTGCCAGACACTCGAAATAGACTGATAACGACTTTTCAGAGCTTCCCACGGTCTTTTAGACGGTATGCAGTAACCTCCCGCCCATTTCTCAAATTTTCTCTTGAGGTGCGTGGCCCTTATCTTCTGTGAACCGAAGAACACCTGTGTAACCTTTAGTGTATATCCCATGAGTTCACGAGGTCCGAAGGACATGCACGAGGTTCAAGAGGACCGTTTCTGAGGGTCGATAGGACTGTTTGCGAGGTTCGAGAAGACTTTTTGCGAGAATTGAGAGGACCGTTCACGAGGATTTAGAGGAACATGCCACGAGAAGTATTAATGGTCTCACATGTGTAGGTTGTATATAGAATCCTATTTCCGTCATAATCACCAGACTTAGTGTTGTTGTCGAGGTGAGTTCAAATCGAGTTAAACTCGACTCGCTTCGAAAATGACCAAATTCGTTTCAACTCGAACTTACCGATCGAGTGTATCGTCGACTCGAGTAATCGAGTTGATGTAGTTCACTTCCATACACCGTAATCCCCTGTGATTGGAACCATCTGCACGCTCGGTATCACAACGGGAGCTCACCAATTCAACAACGATTGCTTCTCGGTCTTTGTCTGCTGGATAAGGGCGCATGAACAACCTCAATGTAACCGTTCGGTTCTCAGCGTCCACTACTAGTACCAGCACCATTCCTCCGACTACCACCATCATCGTCTCTGAACCAATGGTGCACTCACCGGCACCGGAAACCACAGAGGAACGTATCCGCAAGGAACTCGAATAGGACAGGAAAAATGCTGAGTGCGAGTTTTCTCATTATGAAGATGCAGGTCTACTACTCGAAACGGCTGAGCGCACAACAGATATAGTTCGTTTCTGGGAGGTATGCCATACAATCCCGTCATTAATTAGAAATTGTTATGTAGCAAAGAGAGCACACATTCCCGCTTCTATTTCGTGTCGCTATGAATGTCCTACCTGCTCAAGCTTCATCTGTGCCTTCCGAGCGTATATTTTCATCCAGCAAAGAGACCTGCACTCTACGGCGCAGTAACCTGTCTCCGACCACACTCGAAGCACTACAAGTTCTGAAGACCGCCTCAATTTTACAGCGGACCTGGTGGCTAACAGGCAAGACTACACAACATGTAGACCTGTAATCCTAAGAGCAGTTGACGAGCTGATGGTTACTGGGAATCTTCGAGAGCTCGATCAGTTGCTCGCGAATGCAAGGAAATTGATTGTAATAAGTTCCGTCTGCTTTTTGTGTAGCTACTTGCAAATAGTCGTCGTTGGTGGTACGAGCGTCACTGGCTTCTCATTGGCTGGACTATCGGTCCGTATCACTCCCGAACTCGTTACAACTCGTAAGTGCCGAGTTGTGTCGAGTTGCTGCCACCTCGATTCGATTCGATTCGCCTCGGCGGCAACACTACAAAATAGTCACCGGCGAGATGTGGATTATAAGAGGATTTGACAATAATCTGATGTGAGAATCTCGGGACTTATAACTACCATTCATTTGCCGTCGGATATCAGCGCGAGACTTAGGGATTTAGCTACAATGTTGATAGATATCGTGCACGCCATCGACATCGTCGTTATCATTTAGCTTTCGCTAACTAGTACTCTGACTCGTCCCTCCTGCAATGCCTTTGCAATCATATGTCTCGTGCACCTGCGAGAGCTTCAACTGCAAGTACAACCCAGACGATAGTGGACAAAAGCTTCAAACGGCTCAAACGGTTTCCAGGCATCAGCGCATCAGCATGCAGACGCATCATCGATCACTAGGACCTGCAACTTCCCCCCGCATTCTGTTTACCGTCCGCCGAATCCGTATCTCGTGCAATGGAGCCAGCATATGATTGTGATGTGAGCTCCCATATATCGCAAGTGCGTTTCTTCCGTGGGTGCCAACATCTAACTTTCTCGTTCAGCATCCTAAACATCGATCGTCGTCCGCTCGGGTAAGTAGACATCGCTATCTGAAAGAAAAGTGAGAAGCAGTCACTGCATCACCAGTACGTATCGCTATCACGTCGATACCCCCTTATATGCTTAAGCCAACGCTCAGAATGACTCCATCACTAAATGCACAACCAAGTTCAGTCGTAGCGCATCTCAGCATCACACCCTCATAACTCCCTTGACGCCCCTTGCGGAACTGGCAGAATCTTTGCGCCCCTCGAAGCGTTCCTGCTCATTGCTCACTCTACCTAAGTTCTTCGTACAGTGCCAAGTATAGCTGTCGTCCGCCTAGACGGTTGGATAGTAAGAAGGGTTCGCGCTCGCTATACCAAGCATATACGTACGCAAATGTTATGGCACGTATCCTCCCTCACTTTCTTTCATTCCCGCTTATACTCTCTTCAGATCCGCCACCTTCAATCCACACTATCCCTCAGGTCTAGAACCCGCTTGACTCTATATATCCACGACCTCTACCTCTCCTCCGCTCCCCATCACCGCTACTACCACGTTCCCCTCCATGACATCAACCAGTACATAACAGCATACATCGACGCTTGGGCAGAGAGTGTCACTGGTATCTAGTATGTCCTTCCTCTCATGCGTGAACAGAACTCTTTAGCGGCAATCTCATGAAACCCTCCTTCGACGTCCTTCTCTTCACCTCCCATCTCGCAAGGTTTTTCGGCTCCAGAGGCACCGTACTGCTTTTCATCAATTATTGTGTTACTGCCAAGGTCTATCGACTACAATATCCTCGGAACATTGTTAACATTCATCTAGATCCTCCGCGCTGTAACACTTGCTTTGGGTTGTCTTGCAGCTGTGGAAGACCGTCTGGAGGGTCAATATAGAGCCGGTGTTGGACGTGTCGGGAGAGAGAGCGAAGAAGTCGCGTGAGTGCTCTTCGTTCTGTCTTCCATGTTTGTCACCCCTAGTCTGGTGCCAATACAGGTTATACGATGGAGGCGTACTGCGAACGGGATATCCTCACGAGAGCATACTTGCGATTGACCAAACATGTGAATTCGATATACAAGGTATGTTCTAGTTTACGTCCTACCTTTGCACACCTCCACCGTTCTGTTCATATGAAACGTCCATTTCCTATCCTCGCCCATTGTGCTTTCTTCCAACTCACCCCTTTCTCCGTATTTTCCCTCCTCATCCCAAACCCACCGCTCTCTTCACCCCAAACCCCAACTAACACCTTTCACAGATCCACATTGCATATGAATGGACAGAATTTCATCATCAAATACCTCTGCTCTGCCGCTGGGTATAGCCGTGCCGCTACTTATTACCAGGAAGCGCTCTCGTGGTGCGGGTGTTATGGATGGAGAGTAAGGAAAAGCGTGGACGACAGCAGAAGAGTGACATGGATGGGATCGTTTCTGCCAGGACGGAAGGTGAGTGTTTTGGTGCTTGGTGTGTTATGAAATCGATCCTCGTCCCCCTTTCTTATATTCCTCAACGAGCGAACACAGCTGACGAATTCACACAGCCTACATCTCCAACCGCCACCTTCTCCTCTCCCTCGCAGACGCAGGTGGGAGACTCATGTGCGCATATAAAGATCTGCAGGAGGTTGCTAGGTTGACGGGGCGGTGAGTGTCTTGTGTTTTCTGTGTGCAGCGACGGGTCTCATCATGGTGTTTTGGGTTACTCGTGCTGTTTCATTCTGGTATTCTGCACTTGACGACTTAATTATGATACGTGAGGGGCGGCCTTCTGACGTTGAAGTGGGCTATGCCTGAAGACTATGCTATCGAAGGACAACAAAGACCTGCTGTGCTACTGCCTCCGGCTGCTCTAACAACGCTCGCTCGGCTAAACCCGGCCCAAACACCGCCAAACCTCTCTCTACTCTCACCCTCTGCCTAGGGGTCCCCTACTCCATGTGCCCCCCTTTAAAAAAACGGCGGCGCCCTCGTTGCCCTCACTCGTCGCTCTCACTCGTCGCTCTCACTCGTCGCTCTCACTCTCTACTTCGTTCTCTACTTCGTTCTCTTCTTCATCCTCTTCTTCGTCCTCGTTTTCTTCTACTATTTTTGTGTTTTCTTCGTCGTTTTCTTCGTCGTTCTGATCTGGGAGATTTTCCTTGATCGTTCTGGCCTCTACGTTTCTTTGTTCTTCTGCTAATTTCGTGCCCTCTCTTGGATAGAACGCTCTCAGGCGTCTTGCATGGAATTCGCCAGCTAGTGGCTCGCCTTGGATCGTTTCTAGACGATACAAGTTGCGCAGTCGCTCGGTTATGCGGTGTGGGGGAGACCATTTCGGCAATAACTTGCGTCTCGCTTCGAGCATGTTATGCAGGCTACTATGAAAAAATTGAACCAATTGTCCCTCTGAGAATATGACTTCCCTTGGTGAGCGTGCCAGTACTCTTTTGTTGAATGTGGCCTTTCTTTTGATGGCGTGACCGTGGCTTTGTAACCTGTTGAGGTGTTGCTGTGCGACATATGCCATGTGGATGTTGGTGCCTGATAATCTTATTGCTGAAGTACTGTTAGTAAGGTTGGTTCGAGGAGTATTGATTACTTGGCCTAGGAGTAGTTCTTTCAGTGAGAACTTCAATGCTGGCAATATCTGATAATTCAACTGCTGTGACTGCTTCCTCCAGGTGGTTTGGCCACGTATTTGGTAACTTGTCCCAGGATATTGCTTTATAATTGTCTTTGCTGAGGTTTGGTGTGCATAATCTTTTGAGTACATGTAACAAAATCTTATTTGTGCCTTCTACTAGACTGTTAATCCATGGTGAGTATGCTGCCACAATGTGAGTTTTGCCAGACCACTTAGCGCAATAGTCCTTGACCTCTGTGTTATTGAAGTGTCTCCCTCTGTTGCTCATAAAGGTTTCTGATGGTGTGAAGTTATGGAATATTTGCAACAGGCTATTGATTGTCATATGTGCTGTTCCTGCTGACTTGTATTTGAATACCCAGACACTGTTGTGAGAATGTGTCTAGGTAGACACCTAGAGTGTGGAATCCTCGTGCCTTTGGAAGGGTCAAGTAATTGCTGACTAATAGCTCGAATGGGTGCCTGTGTGTGATTGGTTCTAGAAGTGAGTGTAAGTGCTGTGATCCAAAATTCTTGCACTTAGCACAATTTCCTATCACTTCTAGTATTGATGTGTTGAGTTTAGTGCTGTAAATTTGGTCTGTCAAAGCGATTTTTATAGCGTCTCTTCCCCAATGGCCCTTGTCCTCATGCTGCTGTTGTGCTAATTGCTTTGCTTCTTCTTTAGTGATGCATTCCACTCTACTGCATGCTTGTACTGTTGTTCCTCCTTGTAACTGCCATAACTTTCCTTCCTCAATTAGATATTGTGATGCTTGGTGTCTTGCTCTTTTGCGATCATGTAAGGATTTCCTTGAGTCCATTTCTAATATTGACTCTACTACTTCTAGAAAGATGGGTTTGTTAGTGAAGCATTTCTGTAAATCACTTACTAGTTCTTGTTGAGTCATTGATTCAGTGAGTAGTAAGTCATTAATCAGGCTGGAGCTTGCTTCCCAGTCTTCGCTGACCATCCATGCGCTCCCATCATCTATTCTGGTGTCTCTTGGCTGGCCTTCCCATTGACAGCTAAGTCTGTCAGTGATAACGTTCAGTTTACCTGATACATGTTGCACATCTACAATATGGTGTGCTATGATTCCATCTCTCCACCTTGCATGTGCTGCATTAAGCTGATTGTTGACCAAGACGTCCCATAAGGCCTGGCAATTGGTCTCTATTTCCACTGGGAAGCCCCATATAATGTTGGAGAATTTGTCAAGGCTAAATTTCAAGGCTGCAAACTTGAGTATGAAGGGTTTGTACTTCTGTTCTGTCCTTGATGTGCATTTCAATGCGAAGGCTATGGGGAGCAAGCATTCTACCCATTTGCCCAATGGTTTCTATTGCCATACTCATTGACTTAGTATGGCTGCGAATCCTTCTTGGCATCCATCTGATGTGACCACAAAGTTCAACCCATCATATTTTGGTGCTTGAAGAATAGGTTGTGACACCAGGGCTGCTTTCAGGTCTAGAAATGCTCCTGTATGAGCTGCTGTCCAATGCTCTTCAAGCTTGAACTCTCTCAGAATGTGTTGGTATGTGGCTTTCGAATATGGGGCTTTAAGTGGCGCTGCTTTGATGAGATCTCTTAGCAGTCCTTCTCATTTTGCATAACTCTGTACTAAGTTGTGGAAGTGGCTTGTTAGCCCCAGGAAGGATTCTAAATTCAGTGCATCAGCTGGTTGCTTCCAATTTACAATGGCTGTGAGCTTCTCTAGGTCAGGTTGGACACCCTGTGGTCCTACTGTTGCTCCTGTGAATGTGGTTTCTGTCATAAACAGGTGACACTTTGTTGGTGATATTGATAGCTTGTGTTCTCTGCATCTTTGAAATATTCTTTCCAATTTCTCAAACATATCTTGGAATGAGTCTGCTGTGCATCCTCTGTTGTCGATGAAGAGTTCCATTGTCATATCTGCGAGTAAGTTGTGCAAATGGGTCACTGTCATTTTGCAAAAGGTTGATGGTGCTCCTGTAAGGCCCATCGGCATCCTCTTGTACCAGAAGTACCCTCTCCCCTCTACATAGAAGGCAGTATGTGGTCTTGCTTCCTGCAGAACTTCCACAGCATAGAAACTGGATGTGAAGTCGAATATGGAGACATACCTGTGTCCGCTCAACCTCTGCTGTTTAGCCCTAATATCTCCTTGCGGCATTGGTGCAATCACTGTATGCTGGTTGACTTCATTGAAGTTTTGGCATATGTGCCACTTCTGTGGGCCTGTTGGTACTTCTTGTGGCATTTCTTCTGGAACCTCTTTCTCTGGGAGTGTGAATGCTGGCGGTAAGCCATTTTGCATATACTGCTTGTTGACCTTATGCTGCAGTTCTTCTAAGGTGAGTCCTCCGTGCTCATGCACTTTCTGAGCTAAGACTGTCATAGCACAGCATTTGACAAACTCTGGGTGTGCTTTCTCAATGATGCCTGCTGCAAGCATCTCATCAATTTTCCCATGCAGGAACTGGGTTTGCAGGGGTGTAAGGGCTCGTTGATGGACCTGTAAGTTGAATGTAGCTCCATCTGGGATGTTCAGGCAATGTACCACTCCTGGTACTGGTATGACCTCTGATAGCGAGCATGCAAAAATGTCCATGTATCTTGAAACGAGTTCTTTGACTTTCTCTTGTTCTTCAAGACTAAGGTTGTTGCCGATCTGCACTGCCTTCACGATGTAGGCTACCCTTTTGGGATTCCTAGGGTCTGTGGTTCTCATGAAGACCTCCGCTTTGTTGTCTAGAAAGTTCACCAGTATTGCCTCACATAATTCCTTGACTGTGTCTCCTGATAGTTGTCCATTGCTGGTCATGATGCAGATTGGTACTGTATGTTCTCTGGAGCTTCTTCCTTCTATTGGCTCATTTTGTTTTGACATCGTTTCTTGGGTCTCTTCTTCCAGTGTTTTGATCTCTACTGGTGTCCTCTGGTTCTGGTTGCGGATGGTCATTGAGGCCTCATTTCCATTATGTAGACTGTGTCCATCTCATATTCATGTATGGCTTTGAATGCTTGTAACATTGGTTTTCCCAACAGGAACTTCCATCCTCCGCCGCTGTTGAAGACTTCAAATTCCCCTTGCACTCTTACTCCTGCTATTGTGGACTTTGCCCTTCCATGTCCCTTTTGATGGGACTAAAGCACTGTTGGCCATTTGCAGCTGTTTGGTTGATGCCTTCCAGTTTCCCAAATGGTGTTTTATGCTGTCGAATATCATTGCGCACATTGCAGCTGACCATCACCCCTTCATCAAAGAGTGCTTTGACTCTTACTATCTCTCCTTGCAGGTCCTGTGAATGCCACATAATGTAAAAACAGTTGGCAGTTCTGTTGGGCTTCTCCATCGCCTGCTGAATACAAGTCAACAATGTCGCATTGCTCCTTAGTTGGTTGTATATCAACATGATTCGTAGGATGAACATGTTCAATGGGGAAGGTAAGCTGGTCCTCATGTGTCTCCTTCTCACACATGAGGACTGATTGTCCAGACAGTTGAGGTACTAAATGTTCTCAGGTCATTTGGCTATCCTCTATGCCAACAACCTGCTCCCATTTCCCTGTTCTACAGTCTCATCTATCACAAGATTGACTTGTGGAGCTGTGGCTCTATTGAAGGTACCGAGGACTCACATGCAGGTGCTGCTGCCATATGCTTTCATTCTTGGGAAGTTGAGCATATGTGGGGATGGGGCATCTTGGCCCAATGTGACCATGCACGCTGCATCTGAAGCATTCTCCAGAACAGACTTGCACTGTTCCTGGGGTTAGTGGGAAGGGTGTTTTCTCTGTACACCTAGCTCCTTCTCCCCATTTCACTGCCCATTGCCTTAACTGCTCTCCATATACTGCATATCCTGCTTCTGTGTCTGCATGGTGTTGCAGTTCATTGATGTACGTGCAGCAATGCATCTCTTTCTTCTTGCGTTGGAGGCTGTCCTCTGGGGTATTGGTTGGGCGCCATTTGGTTGGCTGTGACGTAGTGTACTGCTCTTCATGGTGTCATGACATTGGAAGGTGCATTTCCTGTAGTTCTCAGAGGTGCTATGGCCTTTGGGGTGAGCATATTGGACCCAATGGATGTTTGCTGCATTTGTAGGTATAGTACCTTGATAGGATCTTGTCGATTTTCTAACCATGTGATGCATGCATTCTGAGCTTTTTCTGTTTCCTTCCTCTCCTTTACCCTCTTTGCCTTCTCCTGCAGAGTATTGATATTGATGCCTTTGATTTCATTTAGGAATGTGTCCCAATCTGCAGGCACTGCCAAAGTTAGGTCTCTAAGTGCTCGTGGGAGTGCTTCACAGACTGGTTAGATTAGAATGGGTACATTTTCTACTCCTGCATCCTTCACAAGTGTCTTTAACTTGTTGTGGAATTGGATGTGTGCCCATGTTGTGATCCCTGCTACTGTGACCCATTCCCCAACCTCTTCCTCTTTGAATTGCAGCTCTAGTAAGTCCTTCTGATACTCCCTCTGTGTCTTTCCTGCAATGACTATTGCTGGCCATTTCATTAAGAATTCTGTTTTGGCTTGCGCCCATGTAGCTTTCTGCGATGCTCCTAGACCTGTCCACCACACATCTGCTTCTGAACCTGCCAAGATGAATGTGCCAAGCAGCAGGATCATTATCATTTCATCTGAGATATGGTTGACAGCGATGTATGCTTCAAGGCTTCATATAAAGTTAGCTGAGTTTTCATCATCATGCCCATGGAACAATGTTGGGGAGTTTGCTGATGTCATTGACATTGTAGCTTTCCTGATTGTCTGCACTTGCTGTGGTATGATGGTAGGCTTTATATTGGGCTTTGTTAATACTACTGGTGGTTGCACTGGTGGGACTATGTTATATCCGCATATCCGGATCTCAGATCTGACCCTTATCTCTTCTCAGATCCACATCTTATCTCCAATCCTATCTGCATCTTATCTCCCTCTAACATCTCATCATTCAACCTGTCCACTTGTCCAGTCCAGTCCACAACTCATCCGAATCCACAACCAGCACTCATCCCCTTTTGGTAACCCCCTAACTCCGGTATTTTGGTTATCTGTATATCCATCCTGCTCCCTTATCCGCTACCTATGTTTCATTTCTGTTTCATGATTTGTGATCCATTTCTACTTACCAATAGACTATCCACATGCTTTGTACATAGCCTCAGACTCTGCTGATTGATCATTCCATTAGATACCTATAGTATATAACCTCCTGTAACTTTCTGTAGTACCTCAGTTCGAATATCATCTTAGTTCTGCTCATTCCTGTCCTCCGGACTTGAGTACCTCTACTCTCATCACCCTCCGAGACTTAGGATTGATTCCTATAGTCTATCCATATCCACCTCTGTCCCCAACAGTCCATTACCATTAGTTTCTAGTCTGGACTCATCCAGATTAGCCCTACGATACTTATCTCTCATCCGGAAGTCATCTGGATCCGTTACACTACTCGTCTGACCTTCCGGATGCGCTAGTCTTGCCTTCCTGAAATAAGGGGCAATACTTGGGTAAGGGGCACAGTGCACGAGCTGAGGCCAAAGCCCTTCCGATCTAACTACCCTTTGAGTATGACCTTAACAGACTAGTTGAGTGATTGATTCTCTGAGGATAGATGGTGGTACGCCCATGTCCCACTGGAAGGCTGGAAGAAGTATTGTGTTTCTTCTTGGTGCATCAGGTAATGACTCTTCATCGTCTTCTCTTAAATCCCTGCTAACCTCACAATCTGGAAATTCATGATCCTCTGGTTCCTCTTCATCTGGCATAAGCTGCTGTTCATTAGTCTCCAGTGTGTTGAGAGGCAACGACACTGACAAGTTGAATGTGCTGCTAGAATTTTCAGTGTCTGAGAGGGCCTTGGGGAGGAACCTTCCTCCTGGCCCTCTAGGTGGTAGTTTCTTTCTGTTAGACAGTTTGGCTAAAGAGACTTGCCCATTGTCAGTACTGTTTCTCAGTTCCAAAATCAAAATGCTATGCTTTATAATGTGTTCTCCTCATGTTTCTTGACTCTTTTGTACTTGGCTAGTCAGGTCATCTGCTCATGTAATACACAAGGCTTCTGATTTCTGCATCTGGACTCTGGACTCTGGACTCTAGACTCTAAGGGGAAGACCAAATGTGAAGTGTTTTTGGTTGAGGTGAACTCGCTCTGTTCACCAGTTGAAGTGGGCTATGCCCGAAGACTATGCTATCGAAGGACAACAAAGACCTGCTGTGCTACTGCTTCCGGCTGCTCTAACAACGCTCGCTCGGCTAAACCCGGCCCAAACACCACCAAACCTCTCTACTCTCACCCTCTGCCTAGGGGTCCCCTACTCCAACGTGACATGGTTATTATAGACTGGTATGTATGTGGACTGGGTGTAGATGCAAGTTCTGTGATGATCTGGTGGTAAGGTGTGGCACTCCTTAGCTTATCTGTCATATGTGGTAACTGCGGTGTGCAAGTTAGTAGTTGTTATAGCATGAGTTAGCCTATCTGTTTCCAGTCAGACCTCTACGCTGTGTAATTAAGTGTACATCGCCCACGTGTGGTCATCACTAGTTGTGCACTCAAGCAGTCAGATGTATAATGTACGGAAGGCACAAAATGGTTATCAATGAAGAAAGTCAGTTATTTCGTATTGCAATGCGATTCAATATTTGTATATTCTCAGTAATACTGGGAAGTCTCCGAGGACTCAAAATAGCAGATTTGAAAAGCTAGACTCGTGGAGCTTGAAGCATCAATTGGCCGCTCCGTATCTAGAGGGGACTCCGTATCCCAGGTAACACTAAATACAAGAAATTCTATCCTACAAATCACTTCAGAACACCGAATACATAGCGAGATGAAGCTGAATATCACAACGAAACAAATAAATATGCATGCTCCCCCCACAGTACCTTGGTTGATCGTTTACACCGTTTCACGTGCTACACATCTCTGCCGGTCGACGTGTCTCCACCAGCATGGAAAGCAATGGTCGTCATGCCTGTTCCCCCGTCGTCCCTGGCCACGACCTTAGTGTGATGTTTTCGAATGCTGAGGACCAGACGCGGTCCCAGCACAAACATCTGCAATACCTCGGCGATTGACCAAACGCCAGAGTAAACAGTACTTTCCACGGAAATTGTGTTCTGCAGGGAAATGATGAGAGAGTGGCCAGCTGCTGATGCCAGTAACAGGTTGGCGCACCATGACTAGAGACAGTGACCCAAGCGTGAAGCAAGCCACAGTAACAAAGCTAGCAAGTGCGGAACTTCAGTAATTCAAGATAATAACATCCAGATCACCAAACTCACGCTAGAAAGTAAAATGCGTGACTCTCTATTAATATCCTGAAACAGTCTCCAATGGTCGATCCTGTCAGCGGTTGTCGCAGTTCACGGAAGTGCTTTAAAACAATTCGGACTGTAAGAAACAAGGCGAGGATCTCCCATACGGTGGTGGATATCATACTGAAGAAATTCAGGTTTATCGTGGATGCGGTAGGGCAGCCGGAAGCGGCGACCCCTTTCAGTGCTAAATGTCCATGAGTCTCTTGTGCTCCAGGCTTTGATCAAGATTAAAGCTTACGCATTGAACCAGCTGAGTCGATAAATACCACCATAACTCCGGAGGCGATCGTGCAAGCCAGCAATATTACGACAAGAAAGATGAGCAACTTTTTGGATCCCTGATACATGGCATATATCCGAGCAACCATGATGACTTGAATGATATTTCAGTCAAGTCAATATCAGTGAGGAAACCGCAAGTCAGCTCACCGCCCAGCATGGCATTTACGATGATAGGGGTCCATACCTGTATGTACCAAATGATAGTGCCTGAAACCCCAGTTATTTAGTGGTGAAATAAATACTTCAAATGAACTCACAGCTGTTGAGGTGGTTATCTTGAAGACACGTGCCAGCCGAGAATCTCACTCACCCCTACATAGGAGCGTGGTAAGCGGTTGAATGGGAATAGGAATGGTAGGTATCAGTGGAGAATACGCACTACATAGGTAATCGAGATTGTCGGGAAATTCCCTGCACGCCGCCAGTCAGAAGGGACAAACACAGTTACACATTTGAGGATACATACCCAGGATGTTGATGCTGGTTGCGAGATATGATTTATTAGCACATTGTAGTGTTATGTAGATAGCCTCGCAGACGTACACAGAATATAGTATTCCAATATAGCGCACCTAGCATATGTTGAAGTCAGTACAACGTGCCAACTGCGCTCTCCTTAGCAATAACGTACACAAATATAAAGAACGGTCATGAAGGACCAACGTTGACTCTGCCCCGAGTCAATTGCACCATCCTGTTTGGTTCTGATATAGGAATTTTCTCACTAAGATCAGTTCGAACTGTGAAAGCATTCTTAGTGAGATACACAGGTTATGTCATCAACTCACCTCTTGTCCGAATGTTAATGCTTGAATACTTCATAAATGCCAATAGTCCTCGAAATATATTATCCCACTCACCCCAGTCGTATACCACTGCAGCAGAGCTTGCAGCTGTGAGGCGACATTCAAATCTATTTAGACGTCGCCATTGGCATCCCAATTGGTCTGTACGAACCTACAAAATAGCTGTAAAGTTCAGCAGAATAGACTCGAATGAACATCCACCACTGAGGGAAACCATATGCGACTATGGTCATATGGGAATGGAGCGTCTGGAATGCATGTAGACCGCTGTCCATCGCTTTTATAGCGATTAGTTTGGGTGTTTGTTTCTCTAATGCGGCACAATCCTGATCGATCACAGCAAATGTTGTCAAATGTCTTACGAATGAAGAGGCTCGGACTGGGAACGGGAAAGGGACCAAGTAGGGTGATAGTCAGGAAAATGTACGTAGAACAGTAAATAAGAAAGCTCACCTCTGCAGTCTTGGATCAAAAGACTGAGGGAGAATATTCGATTGGGAGAGGAATTAATGCGCTGATTGAGACGGAGAATCAAAGGTGAACGTGTATGAGGCGTGTAACGAGGAGTGACTGTGTATGTAAAAGAAAATGATGGGTACGTGCGAGAGTGACGTCCTGAGAGTTGTATCTCGTTCAATGAAATCACTTACCACTCCGCCACCATGCGGCTGCCATGCCGCGGCGGAAACTAGATACCAAATGCGACGTAGCATGGCTGAGTACTATGAAACACTTGATTTGCATAAAGATAAAGTAGTTGATATCATGGTCACTATGACAGGCCGCTACACTGGGCGGAGGGATGCTAGAAACTATATAAAATAGCCGTAAGTGCTCATTTCAGGTGCAAAACACACCTAGAACATACAGGCTTGACTGAGTCGATTGCCCAGTTTCCTTGTGGAAACTACTAATATCAAGCGCCCCGCCCATAGCGGGTTGTGACCCTCCCATATCACTCTTGAGGACTGAAGATACATAATCAATATTCATTTCATGCAATTCCTCGGGTCAGAATCACGGCAATTTTGGATAAGGTAACTTACACATCCTTATCGGCGCGGCCTCCATGGGATCCTCTATTCCGCTTCTCTACCATGATGTATCCGAGTGATACGCCAGCTTTTGACCCATCTGTTGCTGTTACTAACATAGGCTATCATGCTGATGTCCGTTAGGAGGTTCATACCAGCCCGGGCTGATCCGTCCTTTTCGAGCTTACTCATTGTCGATTTGTCATCAAGTTCCCAGGCTGGGACATGCAAGTCTGCACCTTCCGAAAGGTCCTCTGAGATACTCTCCTGCTTCATCAGATATTAAACGAGGTCGCTTCCATATCCTTAATATCTGCACGCTGTCTCAATATCCCAGTTCCCAAGACATACGCATTTAGCGCTGACGGACCGAACACCGATGAATACATCGATGACGAGCCCTTGAGTACTTAGATATGGAATCGTCATCGTCAAACTGAGACAGAGAAGCATTCAGTCGCCCTGAAGATCGCCAAGGTAATTGTTGATATGGCAAAGGCGCGTTTCAGTGCTATAGGCAAGTTTGCGAGCCCCACAAGCTATGTACACCCTTGGACCGACCGTAGAGGGAAGCAAGCTCTTCAAAGGACGCGTCAGTCTTCGTCGCCTTTTGCACTGATTTCTATTATGATTAATTTATTACATTCAGATAAGGTGAATTTTATTCCAATAGATGCTACTCCATCGATCCATGCAAAACCAAAGGAATACATCCTCTCTTGCTATACTATACCGGGTACCCATACCTCGCATCCGATATTGATTCCGACCTTTTCGAACTCATGTCTCTTGAAGATTTTGTGCAGCATCTACGAGATAAGAAGCATCAGCAAGAGAGGTTCGTCGCTGAAGATGAGCCATCTGTGTTCGTGCATGGAGACTTTATCATCATGCATGGTACAGTGGAGATCCTGTCCTCAGTAAAGTAAGGGCAGAATTGTTTCTTGCTGAGGCCTGAATAATGCGTTGGGTAGCTCTTTTCTTTGTAACTTCATCAGCTTCATTACGAATCTGACGCCGCGGTTCTTCACCCCATCACTCGTACAGTTATGAGTCGTCGATCTGTGCTGACTCTGAGATCTCGGCGCTCAACGTCAGAACAGATCGACGACATGGTCTTTTCGCATGCCACCACAAAACATGGAATGACAATGACATAGACCTCGAGCATCCATCAAGGACCTTGATAATGCCTGCCACTCTGTCATGACAGTATGTTTGTTGGATGCGACTCTCTTCAGTTAGTCTTTCGTAAACATGCAATCATCATGAAAGCACGACATTAGCTATGGTTTCCTTCGTCCCCTTGATATGTACATAGCAGCTGTGCACAGCTTCAAGCATCGATTGGCCATTCCGTATCCTAGTCCTAAGTAGCAGAAAGTAAGTACAAAAAGTTCTATCCTCAAAATCACATCGGAACACCAAATACATGAGATGAGGCTATATATCACAACGAAGCAAATAAATATGCATGTTCCCGCACAGTACCAGGGTTGAACATTTAGATCGGTTTGTGTACTACACATCTCTACAAGTTGACGCATCTCTGCCGCTCAACCAACCTAGAAAGTACTGATGGACTTTATGCCTAATCCCCTGTCGGGCCTGGCCATGAGCTTAGCGTGATATTCTCGAATGCTGAGGATCAGACGCGGCCCCAGCACAAACAACTGCAATACCTCGGCGATTGCCCAAATGCCAGAGTAAATATCACTTCCCATGGATAATGAATCCTGCAGAGAAATGGTGAGAGTGTGGTTAGCTGCAGATGCCAGTCACAAGTCGACATACCCTAATATTTGGAGACAGTAAGCCAAGTCTCAAGGAAGCCACAATAGCAAAGCTAGCACATGCTGAACTTCAGTGAAACAAGTTCATAACATCCAAATCGCCGAACTCACGCCAGAAAGTAAAACACGTGACTCTGTGTTAACATTGTGAAACGGTGCCCAATGGTCGATCCTGTCGGCGAACGTCGCAGTTCACGGAAGCGCTTTATAACAATCCAGACTGTAAGAAACAAGGCGAGGACCTCCCACACAGCGGTGGATATCATGCTCTCGGAAGTCAGATTTGTCCTGTACGTGTCCATATCGTTAACGCAGATATGGTAGCCGGAAAGGACGTCCTCCTCTAGCAAATGTCCATGAGTCTCTTGTGCTCCAAGCTTTCATCAATAATTAAAACTTACGCGCTGAGACACCCAAGTTTACAATTACCACTATGACTCCAGAGGCGATCGTACAAACCAGTAAAGTTACAACAAGAAAGATGAGCAACTTTTTAGACCCCAAATACATGGCATAGATCCGAGCGATCATGGTGACTTTGAATGATATTTCAGTCAAGTCATTGTCAGTGAGGAAGCCGCAGGTGAGCTCACCGCCCAGCATAGCATTCACGATGACAGGGGTCCATGTCCCTACATACCAAATGATAGTGCCTGAAACCCCAGTTACTCGATGGTAGAATAGATACTTCAAATGAACTTACAGCTGTTAAAGTCATTTTCTTGAGGACAACAGCCAGCAGAGAATATCACTCACTCCTATATAGAAGCATAGTTAGTAGTTGAATGGGAATGGCAAGCATCGGTGCAGAATACGCACTACATCGGTAATCGAGAAAGGGAGAATCGCTACATGCCGCCAGTCAGAAGGAGCGAACACATTTGAGGATACATACATAGGATATTGATACTGGTTGCGAGATATGACTTATTAGCACATTGCCGTGTTATGTAGATAGCCTTGCAGACGTACGCAGAAAATAGTATTCCGATACAGCGCACCTAGCATACGTTGAAGTCAGCACAACATGCCAACTGCGCTCGTAGTAATAATGTACACAAATATAAAGAACGGTCATAAAGGACCAACGTTTCCTCTGCCCCGAGTTAACTGCGTCATCCTATTTGGTTTTGATATAGGACTTTACTCACTAAGATCAGTTCGAACTGTTAAAGTATTCTTAGTGAAATGCGCAGGTGGATAACATCAACTTACCTCTTGTCCGAATGTTAATGCTTGAATACTGTATACATATCAATGATTCCTCGGAACGTATTATCTCACTCACCCCAATCATATACCACCACTGTAGAGCTTGCAGCTGTGAAGCGATAGCCAAAGACATTGAGATGTCACCATTGGCATTCCAATTGCTCTCTACGAACCTACAAAATAGTTGACGCAAGAAGAGGAACTGATGAACGGCCAAAGAGTGGGATCATCTGAGACGAAGGTCATATCGGGATGGGGTATAATTTTGAGTGCGTGCAGATATACCCCCGTCCATCGCTTTTATAGTGATAAGCTTGATTGTCCGTCCCTCGGATCAAAAACTTTGATGGATCACAGTAAAAGTTACGGAATGAAATCATGTAAAAGTGCGTGAAGCCAATGTGAACATTGTGGAGCCCTCATTCGAAGCCAAGTACCTTTTTGGCCAATTTTTTGAATGCCGATAAAATCTGTGCATGATAGAACTTGTTTTCTGAGGGGTTCTCCATTAGTTCCATCAGGGACCATGCGGCTATCAATCTAACGCAGACCAACCGCAGCTTCATCATATCAATGCTGTGTATTAACAACGAATGGGCGATCACAATAGGGATGTGCACGGGTAAGAATGACATTTACACACGATCAAGCGACAGATTAGCAGACACCCCTGGAGCAATGTCAACTTTGGCCTGATTATCTAGATTCAAAACTAGTCTGGATTACGTCTTTGAGAGGTTGACGCGTCATCGGCTTTAGCATATGGCAGTGCTGGCTACGAGCCTAGTGACTGTCGGAAATTGATATCATCTCAGACATAATCGGATCAATCACAATGCGGTGACGTACCAGCAGGGTGAACTTCGCTCATTTCTCGCACAGCTGCTTGTGAGGCTTGTTAAGGAAGCACCTTCAAAAATCAAGGCTATGCGTACCAGATGCAGAAGATCCAACTCAGTGGGCAACAGGCCTCCAAACAGATCGATCATGGACACTAATCGCGTCCACATGCATGTAGGAGCATCTTAGTCGAATCGGGATGACCGCCGCTCTTCATCGTCTTGATGCCGATAGCAGCTGCACCCGCAGCAATTACTTCAATTTCCCGGCCATTATATTCCAACAACAATTGGGTTATGTGACGGCCTGACACGACAATCTATCTTATTAACGAAGGTCATAGCCAAATCATGATCTATCACCGCCATGGAGAAGCTATTCCAAATATATTACTGCAGCGGGTCCCTGATACCAAAAACAAAGCACCTGCTTACTTGAAATAATACTCCGGTGTCCAATTTGCTGGAGGCTCAGCGGGGCACGAGGGGCTGAATGGACATTTGAAATTTTGACAAAACCTCTCCCGCTACCAGATGGGGGTCGATTTAGGTTGGGAGATTCGTTCTGTGAGGTGGGTCAGACTTAGCATCGGCAGCTGGCCGACTGGCATGTGGACTGTAGTGAGGCCCTATGTGGAGAGACTGTAAATTCGAGAACTGCCTCAGTGCGCATATGTCAATTACTCACTTTTCGCCCGTCAAGACCGGATCAAACCGTAATGTCCCGACGACGTTACTTTTTGTTTGTGTCAGGATAGCATGGCTTACCAGCGAGCATGATACTTATCACCATGTATCAATTCGTTCATTGATAAGCTACTACATGACTCCAAAACTGAGTACTCACCAATTGCTTTATAGCAATGACACCTCACGACACTTACTATGAAACATCAATACAACAATACACAACTCTTAAAGATGCTCTCGACCTGCAACGATCGATGAATGAAGAAAGAAAGAAGAAAATCGACGGTCACTACATTAGTGTCACACCGTCACAACCAGTCACATGTTAACCAAGTATGTCAATTTAACTCGGGTACTCTCCAGTTCGTTTGACCTTCGCCTCGAAGTTGACAGGAATCGGTCCATTCCTTAAAGCTTTCACGATTTAAGTGGTGCGTTTGTACATTCACTCATCCAGTCTCCTCCAAGAATGGCAACCTCAATTCAACTCCCATCAGACGCAGTCCGCCCTAACATCAATGCCTCCAAACGATAAATACCGTGGTGCTGTTATAGAGGTGTGTACATTAATATCCTACGAAACCAAGATAAGTCGACGCATCATCGATTGTTAGGACCTGCAACTTCCCCCTGCATTCTGTTTACCCTCCACCGAATCCGTATCTCGCGCAATGGAGTCAGCATATGATCGTGACTTTTCCCATATTCCGTAAGTGCGTTTCTTCCGTGCGTGCCAACGTCTAACTTTCCCATTCAGCATCCTAAACCGCGATCGGCGTCCTCTCGGGTACGTTGACGTCGCTGCTCTGAAAGAAAAGTGGGAAGCAGGCACAGCATCACCAGTACGCATCGCTATCAGATCGATGCCCCCTTATATGCTTAATCTGATGCCCAGAACGACTCCATCAGTAAATACATGACCAAGTTCAATCGTAGCGCGTCTCAGTATCACACCCTCATAACTCCCTTGACGCCCCTTGCGGAACTGGCAGAGTTTTTGCGCCCCCGAAGTGTTCCTGTTCACCGCTCACTCTACCTTCTCGAAGTGCCGAGTATAGCTGTCGTCTTGCGGTGGCATAGTGAGAGAATTGGTCAGTGCAAATGGCAAGGGGTTCTTGACCGACCTCGCTCTATGGTTCGCGCTCGCTATACCAAGCATATACGTACACAAATTCTATGGTAAGTATCCTCCCTGATCTTCTTTCATTTCCGTTTATACTCTCTTCAGATCCACCACCCTCAATTTGCACTATCCCTGAGGTTCAGAACCTGCTTGGCTCGATAAATTCACGATATCTACCTTTCCTCCAGCGGCAATCTCATGAAATCCTCCCCCGATCTTTTTCTCTTCACCACTCAACTCACAAGGTCTCGATTTCAGAGGTACCGCACTGCTTTTTTTTTATCAATTATTTTGTTACTGCTAAGGTCTACATTCTGGAGACAATGTCCAGATCCTCCGCGCTGTAACACCTGCTTTTGGTGGTTTCGCAGCTATAGAAGCCCGTCTGGAAGGCGAATATGGAACACAGGTTCTGCGACGGAGGCGCACGTGAACGGGATGTCCTCATAACATACCTGCGATCGATCAAACATCTGAATTCGATATACAAGGTATGCTCGAGTTTGCTTCCTACCTTCCAAAATCCACCCCTCTCTTCTCCCAAAATCTCAGCTAACGCCTTTCACAGATCTGCGTCACATACGAATGGACAGTGGACTTCGTTATCAAACACCTCTGGTCCGCTGCTGGGTGCGGGTTAATAACCGTCCTGCTATTTATCACGAGGAAGCGCTCTCGTGGTACGGGTATCATGGATGGAGAGGGCAAGGAAAAACAGGGATGAGAACAGAAGAGCGACACTGATGGTATTGTTGCTGCCTGTACGGAAAGTGAGTGTTTTGGTGCTTGGTGCGTTATAGATTATCTTTTGATTTTATGTCCCCCGACGAGCAAACACGACTAACAAATTCACACAGTCTACATATTCGACCGCCCTTCCTCCTTCCCCTCGCAGACGGAGGTGGGAGACTTATTGAACGCGTATAAAGATCTACAAGAGGTTGCTAGGTTAACTGGGCGGCGAGTGCTTGGTGTTTTCTACGATGGGTCTCATTCTGGTGCTCTGCGTTGCTTGTGCTTTCTTATTCTGATATTCTTTACTGGACGACTAAATTACGACCCGTGCGACTACTGAATGACAACTCGATGAATCCTCTCAAAGATTCCACACTCTTCTTTCAATTATACACAACCTCCCCCCACTCCCCCTGCACTCTCAGGAGACGGGGATGCATTCCGGGGATTTCTTCACCTCTTCCAATTCACTCACACCTAATACCCCGCTACCAACCCCAAACTCAAAGCTCACAGAACTAATCCCAATCCTACGGCGCCTGGGAGATGTTCAATGTTCAGAGGCTCGATGCACACTGATGGCGCACTTACGCGTCAGACGGCACAGACGGCTGCCCAGGCATATTCGACATCTCTCATTGTCCCTACAACGCCCAGGGTCCCTGCTCTCCCAAGTCATATGCCCGCACTCCATGTCCGAGTTCGCCGCGTCCTTCGCAGCACTGTCAGAGCTTGAAAGGTTATCGGATACTGCTCATCTTAAGCATCTGGTGGATAGGGAGGGTGGGTGGGATGCGGTTAAGGAGTGGAAGGATGTGTTGAGGGGGAGAGATGCAGAGGGTGAGTTTCTTTCTTTTGGGGATTAACTTTGATCACCATCTCCCTACCGTGCGCCTTTGCGTGTTTCTTTTGTGTCGATGCTGCCGATGTTGGCGCACGCACACCGTCTCTGACAAAGTGTCACACGCATATATTGACTCTCACGGGTGATAGAACAGGGAGTTGGACGTTTAGCCGGGTTGCTATGTCTCGGGCTCCGGAGGATGGGACGGAGCGGTGTGATGAGAGCGGACTGGCGTTACCACCTAGGGAATGTGAATCGACCTTGGGGAATGGCGAAAGCGAACTTACAACAGAGGGCACAGGAGCCAAACACCTCGCGCGCGCCCTCGAAGGGATACGTGTACTAGAGGCACGGATTGAGGATTCGTGTGGGTGAGAGAAGAGGGTGAGGGAGCTTGGGGAGGAGTTAAAGGCGAAGTAATATAAGGTTGGTGTGCTGATTCTTTCTTGAGTTGGGGATTTTTTGTGAGGGGGACGCGAGATATTATATACGAGCCTATATGTGGACTGGGTGTCGACACAAAGTCCGTGATGATCTGGTAGCAAGGTGTGGCGCCGCTTAGCTTGTCATTGTCTGTCGTATGTAGTGACTGCAGCAAGATTGCCTGTGTGCAAGCTAGCAGTTCCTATAAGGAAGGCACGAATGTCATCAACGTGAAAAGACAGTTATAAATTTCATATTACAATGCGATAAAATATTGTATATTCTCATTGACAGTAATACTGAGAAGTCTCCGAGGACTCAAAATAACAGATTTGAAAAGCTGGACTCGTGGAGCTCTAAGCATCGATTGGTCACTCCGTATCTGGAGGGGGCTCCGTGTCCCAGGTAGCAGAAAGTAAGTACAAGAAGTTCTATCCTCCAAATCACTTCGGAACACCTAATACACAACATGACGAGACTAAATATGACAATGTAACAATAAATATGCATGCTCGCTGTACACCGCAGTACCCACGTCGTTAATCATTTGGATTGTTTGATGTGCTACATATCTCTGCCAGTTGACGCATCTACGCTGCTTAACGCATCTCCACCAGCCTGAAAAGCAATAGACGTCATGCCTGTTCCCCCGTCGGCCCTCGCCACGACCTTAGCGTGATATTCTCTAATGCTGAGGATCAGACGCGGTCCAAGCACAAACATCTGCAACATCTGGGCAATTGAATAAACACCAGAGTAAATAGCATTTCGCATGGACGATGAGTTCTGTAGAGAAATGATGAGAGTGGTCAGCTGCAGATACCAGTCATAGGTCGCGCACCATGATATTTGGGGACAGCGAGCGAAGTCTGAAGCAAGCCATAATAGCGAAGCTAGAACATGTGGAACTTCAGTGAAAACAAGATCATAACATCCAAATCACCGAACTCACGCTAGAAAGTAAAACACGTGACTTTGTATTAATATCGCGAAACAGTCCCCAATGGTTGTTCCTGCCGGCGATTGTCGCAGTTCACGGAAGTGCTTTATAACAATCCAGACTGTAAGAAATAGGGCGAGGATCTCCCATGCAGCGATGCATATCGCACTCTCATAAGTCAGATTTGTCATGTACATGTACATGCTGTCGGTGCAGAAATAGTGGCCAAAAAGGAAATTTTGCACTGGTGAATGCTCGTGAGTCTCTTATGCCCCAGGCTTTCATTAAAAATTAAAACTTACGCGCTGAAAAACCCAGGTTTTCAATCATTACCATAACTCCGGAGGTGACCGCGCAAGCCAGCAATGCTACAACAAGAAAGATTAGCAACTTTTTCGATCCCTGATACATGGCATATATCCGAGCAATCATGATGGCTTGAATGATATTTCAGTCAAGCCGATATCAGTAAGGCATCACGGGTGAGCTCACCGCCCAGCATAGCATTGACGATGACAGGAATCCATATCTGTATGTACCCAGTGATAGTACCTGAAATACCAGTTACTCGGTGGTAGAATAAATACTTCAAATGAACTCACAGCTGTTGAAGTTGTCATCTTGAAGACACAAACCAGCAAAGAATATCACTCACCCCTATATAGGAGTGTGGTCAGCAGTTGAATGGGAATGGCAGGCATGGTGCAGAATACCCACTGAACCAGTAATAGGAATGGGGAGATTTGCTGCATGCTGCTAGTCAGAAGAGGCGAACACATCTGAGGACACATACCCAGGATGTTGATGCTGGTTGCGAGAGATGACTTATTAGCACATTGCAGTGTTATGTAGATAGCCTTGTAGACGTACACAGAGATTAATATTCCAATGTAGCGCACCTAGCATATGTTGAAGTCAGCACAACATACCAACTGCGCTCTATGTAGCAATAACATACACAAATATAAAGAACGGTCATGAAGTGACCAACGTTTCCTCTGCCCCGAGCCAATTTGTGTCATCCCATTTGGTTCTGATATAGGACTTTGCTCACCAAGATCAGTTCAAACTGTGAAAGCATTCTTAGTGAGATGCACAGGTCATGACATCAACTTACCTCTTGTCCGAATGTTAATACTTGAATACTGCATAAATATCAATGGTCCCTTGGAACGTATTATCCCGCTTACCCCAGTCATATACCACAGCAGTAGAGCCCGCAGCTGTGAGGCAATGTTCAGATATATTGAGACATCACCATCGGCATCCCAATTGCTCCATACGAACCTACAAAGTAACTGGAAGGACCGAAGCTGAGCAGCCACAAAACAAAATCCTCTGAGACTATGGGCATATCGGGATGGGGCTTGTGAAGTGCGTGCAGAATCTGCAGATATATTGGTGTCCATCGCTTCTATGGTGACTACTTGCGGTGTTTGTTTCTCGAACCAGAATCTTGATTGATCACACCAAAAGCTGTGGAATGAAATCACATACACAGCACAAACACGCACAACTAATGCAATACCCGTTGTGGTTACAAGTTAGGGTTAGTGCATTATACATAACTCGGGCACTCTCCGGTTCGGTTGTCCTTCGCTTCGAAATTAATAGGAATCGGTCCATTCCTCAAAGCTTTGACGATTTAAGTGGTGCGTGTGTACACTCACTCATCCAGTCCCCTCCAAGAAATGGCAACCTCAATTCAACTCCCATCAGACGCAGTCCCCTTCAACATCTTCGCCCTAACATCAATGCCTCCAAACGATAAATACCGTGGTGCTGTTGTAGAGGTGTGTATCATAAGATTAATTAATATCCTACGAAACTAAGATAAGGCGACGCATTATCGATCACTAGGACCTGCAACTTCCCCCTGCATTCTGTTTACCCTCCACCGAATCCGTATCTCGCGCAATGGAGTCAGCATATGATCGTGACTTTTCCCATATTCCGTAAGTGCGTTTCTTCCGTGCGTGCCAATGTCTAACTTTCCCGTTCAGCGTCCTAAACCGCGATCGGCGTCCTCTCGGGTACGTTGACGTCGCTGCTCTGAAAGAAAAGTGGGAAGCAGGCACAGCATCACCAGTACGCATCGCTATCAGATCGATGCCCTTATATGCTTAATCAGATTCCCAGAACGACTCCATCAGTAAATACATGACCAAGTTCAATCGTAGCGCATCTCAGCATTACACCCTCATAACTCCCTTGACGTCCCTTGCGGAACTAGCAGAGTTTTTGCGGGACAATATCTTTGCGCTAGGTGCGTATTGAGTTGAATATTTTGATTTTGCGGCCCCTAATGGCTCTGATCATTGTAGTTACGGACCAGGGCAGGAATTTCGTGCTTGCTGTGGCGACATCGCAGGATCTGGACGTAAGCCAGCATTTTTCTCGTGCGTAGGATTGTGGATTTATTTGTATCTCTAGAATTTTGTGACGCGCAGGGGCCGTTGATCTCATGACTGATAGATCATTTATTCTCGGCCATGTGGTTTTATATCTATATCAAGTGGAATATCATGCGGTAGGCACCTGATCGTGCATCTGTATACTATATCTCGGTTACAAGGTTGAGAGGGGGTATTTGTTTCGTCACAGGAACAACATGAATATTGCAAAGGCCTACGGTGCGATATTGTCTCTCAGTGTGCTATGTATCAGCTACCAAGCACTCATCTTTGCCATGAATGCGATAGCAGATGGCTTAATCCTGATCCTGATGGACTTCCATGACACTATAGATATATCGGATATGGTGTAATGGTTAACATTACCGCCTCTCATAATGATGCAGCATCGCGGTAGCTCGGGGTTCGATTCCCCGTATCCGAATTTACCTTTTGTTATTTTGGCTGGTGACGCTCCACGCTCTTTGTCCGAGTTGTAACTCGAAACACTTACTCTTGATCGAGTAGCCTAGCTACACCCGCAAGTGATCGTCACTTTTCTTCTGATTCTCGAGCTATCTAATAGCCCGCGAGTCGTGACAGGGACTTGGGGAGTTTTTTTTTTTGCTTTCTTGTTGGGACAGCTCAAGAGACTAGAAAAAACATCATCAGTGTTGTTAACCGAACGTACCGCAGCATGCGAGGTTTGCACTGGGTTATACGCTCGAGGTACTATACTCAGATGCAAATATTGAAGAGGTTTACTTCTAGGTCGGTATACTTGGACCCGTTCCTGCCAGGCTGCCATGATCTAGTTGCCCGATAGCGTCCTCGACTCCGGGACCACGCAGGCTTAGCCAAGGAGGGTAATTTGAAGTTGATTCAGGTGAATAGGCAGTATGGCATTCGTATGTCTTGATCAAGGCCTTACACATTCAAAACAAGACAACCGATCCTTAGCCGGGCAGTTTGCTGCGGCTGCCTTCAAGTTGACTGGGTACTGATGGGTTCCGAGGTAAGGCTAGGTCGTCTGTGTTCGGAAGTATGTATATCATGATATACACGAAACGACCTGACGGGAATCCCACAGGCTGCTTATGAATATGCCGACGTCCTCGTCTCGTCTCGAACGGGATAAGCACCAGACGGAAAACCTGTCTTGGTAATAACAGCACTGTCATCGTATGTGCTAACGAGATGAAGCAGTCAGGTTCTCTTACCGTAAAATTCATCATACTCATTTGTTCTGTGACTACGGGGCATACCTCAGGCTACCGCCCACCTTTACTGACAAGCAGTCACTTCCCCGCTTTCATCCCTTCGTTTTGGAGATTCCGACATAGAGGCTGTTGATACGTGTGCACGTGTGGTTACGTTCCGTTGTCCCAAATCCTACATTATATTTTATATTTTATGCTTACCTGCGGGAACAACATGCGCATCGCACGATGCACGACAAGGTGTTATTTGGGCGAGTAACCCTTCGTCGGCTTATCGAAGCCAGGTGATCTGACTGCGCATACAAGATCACTGTACTCAGCTGGGACAGCGGTAGCCACTTGGTTGGTGAGTGCCCTCCCAATTCAATCTTTGATAGTCGTTTTCAGGATCTAGATGTTTCCCAGACCCTGAGACGTTCAAGCTTAATCTTGATCATTAGCTCGATGTTGAAGGACGCATGCAAAATAATTCCAAATTCAGCCTTCTAGCTCGTATTAAAGCCGTTGCATGGTTTTTATGCATGGCATTTTGCGAACAAGCAGCTGGGCACGATGATTTCAAGGCCAGAATTTCAGATTCCAGAAGACAAACTCATGCATATCATGGAAGGGTGTGCACTGAAAGCATGATCGTGCCTCTTGAACTACGTCAGCATCGGTATCAGATGAAGATGATGGTTCTGTTTAAAACTTGAAGTTGTCGTCGTGGTCTTAGTGCTTGTGGTTGGGGAGTGTTTCCACAGACGTGCTTTGACACGAGCGTGGTATTGGCCTCGCCGCTAGCATGTCGTATGCTTCTTGTTTTTGAGGACCAGAGAGTTCAGTTTATTTAGACTAGCTATCAGTAGTAGTCCGAGCAGCGAGAATTAATCCAAATAGCTGAAATTCTAGCTAGTTGAGCTCTGTAAGGTATCGGTTACTTGCAATTTTCTTGCCATTTTTAGCTTTCCAAACTTTTTACAACCTTTATGAAGACGCCATGCAACTACAATGTCCGACGGACCCCTGATCCATTTCTGAGCAATTCACAGTTAGTACACGTCCCTGATAATTCAACATGTTGAAAATAATCACAAAGGATAAACAAGGCCTTCTTGCGTTTCGGATAGTGCGTGGAAGGAAGTCAGCGGTGTTGTAGAAGTAGTACTCATCGGTGCTTGAGGTCTGTACCCAATGTCGTAATGTTTTGTTTGCAAACAGGGCCAGCAGGTTTCGAAGTTTGTTGCTAGGATAGGCCTGATAAAGATGGAAAAACCACGTTGTATATGGATATGGATAAGACGATGGCGACGCTAGAATGGCACGAGTCTGAATGGAGTCCTGGCGTGTAATAAAATCAAGGCAGCAGCATGCAAGGTGCTCATGAGCGCGTGGACCATCTATGTGATATTGCTTCGAGCGTAGAGGGTCACTCATAAAGTCCCGGAGCGAAGCGTGGTAAATCTCAATACGCCCAACCCCATCATTCAAGATTACGGGTGAAAATGCTTCAAGCATCATAGCCAAGCTCCTTTTATCTACGTAAAAAAGTTCTTGGAGTTCCGCAAGTGGTAACGGCACGAAAAGATGGATAATAGACTGCCAACATCTGGCAGTGCGCAAGTGGATCCTCCGAAGTTGCAATGATCTGCCGATAAAGCTGATCGATGTCGGCACCGACAGTCGACTTCTCGCGTAGTAAGAGTTCTAGTCTCTCCTGCGGATGATGACCAGCGGCGGATATGAAATTCATGGCCATGGCAGCATATACAAACAGACCGCCCGCCTTAAAGACCAACGTCTCGAATTCATCCTCCGACGGCCAGGGGATGGGTGGCTGACCGAAAACAATAGGTCGAATTGTTCGTGTTTTATCCAGTGACACTCGCAAAAATAAACGGACATCCTGTATGGTATCTTCATCACGAGTGGTAAGGAGAATGTCGTGGACATTGGAGGGTATGGCAGCGCGGATACGATCCTCAGGGCGGCTTGTGAATATCACGTGGATGAATGGTAAGGCTGGGCCCGCGAGGGTGTCTGTCAACAGCGCGACCAGTCTTGCCGCCTCTTCCCATGAAAAACATTCGTCAAGAGCATCAATAATGATGACATAGGGCTCTTCACGAAATCTCAATGTCTGCAGTGGCGTGATAACGAGCGCCCTCATCTGATCTGCATGAGATTTTCCAGGTGATAGGAGGCTGTCGTCGCTCTCGATCGCTTTCACGATATCTTCTCGAATGCGCGGAAAAGCTATTGCAAGCTGGTATGCGATGGTAGGAATAATGGCGGCAGCTCTTTGTGCACGTTTATGCGAGAAGAAGAAAGTGGCAGCAAGTCTCTTTGCTGCTTTCATCTCCTCAGCTATGGTGAATGCGATAGATGTCTTTCCAACACCGGCAAGACCGTTGAGCCAGATGGTCGTCCAATCACGTTGGCCAAGGACTTCGATTATGCTCTTCCGAAGGGCAACACATGTGTTTTCCATGCACCGTGAGTGGGGCTGGCGATATTCGGAATCGAAAATGCCGCTATATTCTACGACATTGCATAGACGGTTCCAAGAGCTGCTAGAAGATAAGGGATGTGCTTAGAGGCGAGGTTGGTGCGAGTCATGGTGTAGTGCGCGGGAAACTTACCGAAATCCATTGTGAGAGGTGTTGAGCAGGATGGACGGGAAGAAGGCAGTAAGCTTTAGCGCGCTCACAGGTTATGCTTCCATGATGTACGGAAACAAACGTCGCATAACATAAGCGAGTATCGGGCTGACACTTACTTATCTGCGACTTGTAAAGTCAGACCCGGATATGCAATCTTAATTCCTGCCACACATAGCTACTCGTCAAAATGTTCGAATCAGAATATTTTGCACTGAAGCAAGTTGATGAGGATTTGATCAAGCCTGAAGTTACGAGCATCAACTGAGACTTGATGACAAGCTAGCAGTATCGGATATGGTGTAATGGTTAACATTACCGCCTCTCATACAAAAGCTTCGCGGTAGCTCGGGGTTCGATTCCCCGTATCCGAAACGAAAGACGATTGATTTTTTTGACTAGAAAAATTGATCATGGCAGCTTCATTATGGCGACTTGCCAAGAAGTGGTCGACCAGCCGACGTCTCGACCGTTGAAGCTGTTACAATTGGGAAGCGACGTAATAATCACGTGATGGGACGACAAGTTTACGCGTGAACGCGCGCTGCTTGGCTAGTAACTCGAGCTCACCATTGTCGACTTTGAGCATGGCAAGCGGTCGTCGCTCCCCTTCTCCGGAATCGCCTGGCCCTCAACCAATAAGGAGGCTTCATGAATCTCTTATTAACCGAATTGCAGCAGGCGAAGTATGCACTGGGTTAATCAAGATACAGACGCGAACAAGTACTGATGTAATTCATCTCTAGATCATACACAGACCCGCTTCTGCGCTGAAAGAGCTGCTGGAAAATAGCCTCGATGCCGGGTCTACTTCAATTCAAGTTAACGTCAAGGATGGTGGTATGAAGCTGCTTCAGATTCAGGACAACGGTTGTGGCATTCGTGTATGTCTTCTTCACATTCACATCAAGGCACTCCATTGAGCTTATTTAAAGAAAGAAGACTTACCCTTGCTCGCTGAGCGCTTTACTACCTCCAAACTGACTACTTTTGCCGACCTCTCCAAGCTAACTACTTATGGGTTTCGAGGGGAGGCTCTGGCATCTATATCCCATGTTGCGCACCTGACAGTGATCACGAAGACCAAGTCAAATAATTGTGCTTGGAAGCATGTATATAATACATTGTGCACGGAACGAAACACCTGACGAGAATCCTACAGGGCTGCTTACCTTGATGGCGGTCTCGTCCCATCGAAAGCGGGACACACACCAGACCCGAAACCTTGTGCTGGAAACAACGGAACCACAATCATAGTATGTCCCTAAGAAGTCAAATAGTTCTCTCTCATCACTCAGTTCACCACAGATTGAAGACATGTTTTATAATACACCTACTCGAATATCTGCTCTTCGAAGCTCCTCTGAAGAATATGCGCGAATCCTTGATGTAATGACCAAATATGCTGTGCACAATTCCAAGGTGTCATTCGGGTGTAAAAAAGTATGTTGCTTGGAATATCGTCGACGATGCGCTATAATGCATCGTGCAGGCCGGTTCCCTGAGTCCTGAACTCTCGACCCCGTCCTGTTCAGACACGTCTCAGGCCATTCGTCAACTTTACGGCCATTCCATAGCCAAAGAGCTCCTGCATGTCACGGCGTCTTCTGTTTCAGATGATAGCACGGACATGGATAGTTCAGAAGATCCGGAAGCATGGTCGGCAGAAGCATATTGCACCAATGCAAACTACCAAGGCAAGAAGACTGCGCTCTTGTTATTCATAAATCGTCAGTTTCTGCTCTTCCCATATTGCTATCTTGCAAAATCTGACGCATATTTTACGCAGACCGTCTAGTGGAGTCGCATCGTATAAAACGGTCTATTGAGAGTATATATAGCGGTATACTGCCCAAAGGTTCTTCTCCTTTCGTGTATTTGAGGTAAGACCGAATCCTATCAATGGAATATAAAATAATAATTCGCATAGCATCAACCTCGACCCGAGGTCTGTAGATGTCAACGTGCATCCGACCAAGCGCGAAGTCCACTTTTTGAATGAAGAAACTATCATCGAGCGAATATCGGATGCCATTCAGCAGAAGCTCGCAGGTCAAAGTCAGTCGCGGGTATTCGAGTATCAGGTACATCGAAAGATATATGCTCCACCCGCACTCTAAACACTTTCATTGACAGACGCTGCTCACTGGAGGCATCGCACAATCAGGATCACGGAAAGGCAAGGAAAAAGCGAGTAATGTCGATGAAGTGGAAGATGGCGAGGGACCAGAGGATGATCGCCGGGCATCAGGAAATCAAGGTAAGTGTTTGCGCAAATCTCAGGCAATTATCATTTGAATCTTGTTTAGTAGCGAAGAAGGTGCTTTCCCAGCACAAAGTCCGGACCTCCCAACAGGATCGCACACTAGACTCGATGATTCCGGTCACTGACCCATTGAGAACCGACTCCGACGAGCCCGTAACAGCCATCCGGTTACGGGACATCAAAGAATCGACATGCCAATTCGCATCTATAATAGAACTCAGGCGTCTTGCTACCAAACGCACTCACCATGGTGAGCTATGCAGTTTTTTTTTCGCAACGAAAACGCTCTTACACGCATATAACGTAGACCTGACCGAAATCATCAAGAAACATACCTTTGTCGGCGTGATTGACATGTCCAGGTGTCTTACGTTGATTCAACACAACAAGAATCTTTACATGGTCAATCACGCCGCACTAGCGTGCGTTACTGGGCTTCTTCGGAGGCTTGTGTTGATACGGTTATTGCAGGGAGGAAATGTTTTATCAGCTTGCGTTGTTGCAATTTGGAGACTATAGCCGACTCAAACTTGATCCCCCACCATCTCTTCGGATGCTTGTCAAGTTTGCGGTCGACGTGGAAGATACAGCACGCAGTGGCATGAGCGAGGACGAGATTGTCGATGTATGATTAAATTTCAGTACTTTGGCAGATTCACTCAACGTCCTTTCACAGCGAATAGTCAAGACCTTGATGGATCGCCGAGAGATGCTGCTCGAGTATTTCTCCTTGGACATTTCAGAGACTGGCGATGTTAAGACACTTCCACACCTTCTTCGCGAGTACACCCCTAATCTTGACAAGCTACCCATGTTCCTCATGCGTCTCGGGCCTCAGGTACGTCCCAACGCCATATTGTCATTCCACAGACACCAAGTTGCCTTAGGTCATCTGGGAGTCTGAGCAAGAGTGCTTTGGTTCTTTCATGCGCGAGCTAGCGTACTTTTACTCTCCAGCCCCGCTGTCTGTCGTCTCAGCACCCGCCTCTGACGAAGATAAACAAGAAAAGCAAAAGTCTGAAGCATGGCGCATACAAAATATCCTATTTTATGCGATGCGCAAGTACCTGGCAGCTCCCAAGTCCCTGTTGGACAATGACGTCGTGCAGGTGGCGAGCTTACCAGATCTTTACCGGGTCTTCGAACGCTGTTAGACCTCATATCATGCTGCAATTTCTATCCGTGAGTGCTGGTACATAACTCTAGAGTTGCCATATTAATGTACAGTAGACTACAATGATTCTATAATGCATCGAGAACAACGAAAGCGTGGTGAAGATAAGTTAATACAAGCTCTTGCCATTTGGAGCGGTACGGTAAAAGGTTGGAGAGTCGTACTTGAATGCGTCAACCTCAGACTCAGGATCAGACTCGTCACTGGAGTCGTCCGAAAGGTCGCGTGATCCACCGACTTGAATACATCTCCGAATGGAGTCTGAGGCATGTCGTTGGAGTCGTCTGTAGATCTAGCCAGAATGGATGCAACTCTATCTTCCAGCTGCTGACTTGGTAGAAGTTGCGTCCTGAGGTTTCGTCTTCTGGAAGAACTCGCTTAGCTCGTGCAGGTCTTGAACCAGGACTCCCAAGTCTTCATCAAGCTCATCCGCGAACAGGGGCTCTTGGACCTCTGGCTGGAAGTGCACCGTAGATATGCGCGATGATGTCGTGAACATAAGTGCAACTGCAAGGACGTTGGCACGACATTGGGTTTGTTGATGTGATATACGTGCAATGCACCAGCCAGAGTCTTCTGGAACACCAAAAATCTCTGTCTCACCCTCACTTGCACCTGCACCGGTAAGTGTTGAGACGTGCATGCTCATGCGAAGGACCTGTTTGGCTGTGAGTCCTCCAGTGATCTTCGTTGGCTCCTCCAATACATCAAGAGCTTGCGTCGCCAACTCTCCTTCCACCAATCGCAATAAAGGCATGAGATGCTCTGTGCCCAACGACTGCAAAGCACGTTGTTGGAACAGCACTTTAAGGACGTGCATTGAGTACACCTGGAGCCATCTCTCCTTGTTGAGCACCAAACTCAACAACAGAGTTGCGATATCGGTCCAGTCATCGGGAGGGTAGTGGTCACGTAAACTGCTAATGGACTGACGAAGAAAATCATCTTTGGTCCTGAACCGACGCTTGACAAAGGAAACCATAATCCGATTGATACTTTCCAGACCATCTTCATCAGCTAAGTCCGCAATTGAAGAACAGAAATCGTTTAGAGCCCCATCATGCTGGTCAGTGCACATGGCGTGCATGCACCATGGTAGGGACAGAGTAAAGAGGTCTCGAAGCCAGTTTTGGGAAGAGTCGAGCAATTTGGCGCACTTCAGCTTGGCCAGTCTCCCAAGAACTGTGAACGTGTCATCTAGAGTCGTGGCGGAACGAAGCCCGCTCCAAAGAGCTTGTTGCAATCCAATGGACCCGTTCCAATCTCTAGGGCGCTGGGCAACGATGAGGCCAGCGATATGGGGATCATCCAAGTCAATCCGATCAAGGAATGCAGACAACAGTTTGATGGCTTGCGTATATTCAGTTTCTGCACTGGTTGACATCACTGCATGCGTTGTCCAAAAAAGACGAGGAAGTAGCGTATCATCGAGTTCGTCCAGCGTAACCATATGGGTGATGGTACGGATAACTTCCGCCGAAAAGGCCTGTCTTTCTGGATCTACATCCGCTATGGAAACAGATAACCGACTCAGCAACTGATCCAGCGCGGCATGACTCAGAGGCAGTTTCAACACGCGGAGCACTTGTAAAGAACGAAACGCGAGGCTTCGCATGTTGCAAAGCTCCACGTAGGCTAGTGCCAGTTTGCCTACAGTCTGTTCCAAGGCTGGAACAAGAGGCTGGAGCATAGGAAGCACCTGAGAGAAGAGCGCACTCATTCGAGTTTCCACGATGTCGCTGTCATCATCGTCCTTCCAAAATATAGAATCTCCTTGATCCTCCCAGGCGCTGATCTGCGCCACTAATGCAGAGCAATTGGACTGTGCGAGACCTGGAACACAAATACGCAAGAGCTGGAAGAGCATCCCACGCGCCCTGATCCTCATAAGAGAGACACGGTGGTCAAGATTGGGAAAGATTGCCTGCAGAATGACTGGTATGGAAGTGACATGCGTCCACTGTCCTTCCACTGCAGCAGACCCCAGTAAGATCAGTGCATACTGCGCCGGTCCCAGTAGTATCTTTGGCTGCTCTTCCGCAAACTGAGCATTCAGATCAGACCACAGTTCAAAGTCTTCTGCGCCGGGAGGCTCCTTCAGTTGGTGATCAAGGGAAGGGACCATACGTTCCGGCTCGCAGTAGTAGCAGAGAAGCTCGTAAACTTGCAGCGCAGCAGCAGAGCGCGAAAGACATGCTACGATGGTGGAGGCGCAATCAATGAATGCGGAGGTAGCTACCTTGAGAGCTTGATTGATGAGGAAGGTTATGGTAGCCGCTCCGTAGGTTTCGTTGGGGTGGTCTGTGAATCGCATCCATATCGCGGCAACTTGCTCGAAATGACTCTCACTGTATCGTTTTGTGAGGGTGAGGAGATGATACAGGATGCGGCTGCTGGCTGGAGATGGGTGTAAACGTGCTTCATTGTCGGGGTCAAGTGTGAGCTGTATATTTGGGACCCAAGCCTCGAGGCTCTGCAGCAGTAGAAGGACGACTCTCTCGTTTCCACTACGACGCATGCGCATCAGCAAGGTAGTCATCTCCGTAACCACATCGTTAGCGTGATTGGGGTGTTCGCCGGAGAGACGTTCAGTGACTAGTCGATGTACATGCAAATATACGCTGCTTGAGGGATTGGCAGCCATAGCCTCAAATTCGCCAAAAGACAGGACGCCAGAGGAATGCTCATGCATGACTTCGAGGAGCATAAGAGACTTTCGTCTAATTCCAGAATCAGCGTGACAGAGGTTGGTCAAGCCCAAGCATATGATTTGGGCGAAAGTGTATGAGCTGACATCCACGTTGCACACGACCTCGGACAGAACCTCGAAGAAGGCAGAGCTACTCGACGATGAGTCATTCGAATCGATGAAAGAGCGTCGAAGGACCTCGCCGAGTAACATTTTATCCACTTTTCTGGAGGAGATAAGGGAACGAAGGGCTTTTCTACAAAGGAATGAGTAGGTAGTACATATGGAAAGGGTTAATAAGCACCTTCCACATATGACGACTTGAGGGTAAGAAGATTGAAAGACATGATGAAGGCGGTCCAGGATTTGTGCAGCTTCCAGAGGTTTCGGATGCTCCTGAGGGCGATCTGAAGGTGATGAGGAATCAATGGTTTCAAAAGGATAATATGCCCTTTGCTGCTACCATGTCAGCTGTGAAGAATAACACATGAAGTGCTTTGCTTACGCAAAGGGCAGCGAGGGCACCCACAGCTGCATTAGAGAGCAATTTAGTTTCGTGTTGAAACCGTTCAGCAGAGTCTGATTCGGCATGTGGGTCATTCACAGCCGCAGCCGCAGCCCTTTGCATGAGGATGTATCGCTGCTTCGATGATTCGGACTGAACACCATACTGGCACCATTCTTCACAAAGCCTGTAAAGAGTCGCATACATGTAGGGTGAAACGAATCGTTCCGAGTCAGCGAGGTTCGCCAAACTATCGAAGAACCGTTCGATCAAACCACAGAAATAGCGGCGAAGGCGCTGGAGTGCGTAGTTGTCACGATTCTCTGTAGTAATGAGGAAGGTTTGCATGTTTCGAATGAATTTAAGCGCATATGAAATGGCGTCTTGCTTTGCAGAAGATCTCTGGTGCTGCAGCTGAGGAGCAGTGAGGAAGTAGATACGAGCAACAGCCGAGTGCAGACGAGCTTGACGTCGTGAACGCCCACTCGACCCAGGAGATCCAGATTTCGACCGGACGTCATCATGGAATTGAAGGAAAGTAAAGTGATTCAGATCTTCCAAAAGCTGCGAGAACCCACTAGAAGGAAAAGAACTGATGCTGACTACAGCAGCATCACGAAATGGGGCATATTCCACATCTAAGAATGGTGTCAGGTACCTGAAGAGGCAGCGTGTGGTTGACATCCGCTCGCGCTCTGAGGTAGCGTCCGAAGGAGCTCGCGAATGTTCTCGACCGGCTTGGGCGGGAGTACCACCACGGCTATCAGATATAGCAGCCGTAGCACACAGGATCTTGATCCACAGATACCATTGATCGATCAAGTTCATGTTGTCTTTGACCTGCTTGTACCCCTCTTTATCGGCGGAGCCTGGCACCCTAGAGACGCCGGACGGTAATCGTCCGCTGAGAGTCGAGAGTCCGGCAAGGTGCAACATTGAAGGATGGTAGCGAGATGCTGCAGCCTCGATCATGGCACGGCAGTCCACCGCAACCTTCAGCGGTTGCTGGAACGAGGCTTGGATAAAGCTCGGGAAAACACAACGCCATATTTTCTTGTCCTTGTCATAGTTGCTATCGGCGATCCTTAGCAGCACGTCCTTTCGCCCAGCCCGCCTCCACTGTTGCAGCCGGTCTAGCTCCGAGCTATCTAATAAGTCGTCAAAGCCCTGAAAATGAGGATTCTCACGAGCATCACACTCGAGGAGCCCGTTTAGAAGGATGGAGGCACCCGCATGGGCACTCTCGACCACATCTATATGAGCAACGAATGGTGCAAGTATGCGGATGAGCTTAACCCCTGCACAACGGACAGTAGAAGCTTCGTGCGATAACAGAAACAATGCTCCTGCAGTGATTCCGTCTCCTTGAAGGGCAACGGCCTCCCTTTCACTAGCTATGATGTCTGCTTTGGGTTTCTGCAGGATACCTTTGACCCAACCTTCCACCAGGCTGATCCAGAAATTCAGAAGTCGGGTACTCTCGAGGACAAGCCGTGCACCGGTTCCCTCCCTTCCAACATAGGCAGGATCAAATAGGAAGGTCGTAAAGTGGCGCAAAACTGCAGGCGCATACCGCCCGTCAGCCATAAAGCGCCTCAGCGCCGCTCCCGCCGCTTCTCCGATCCGAGGCTCAACATGTATAATACCGCGGATGAGTATATTGATAGCGTCCGTGAGTGGTAAGGAGGCGTGCAAGCAGCGCGGCCACGATTGCAAACATGTCTGTAGCATAGATATCTGCGACACGAGATGATTGGGGTACGCAAAGGACCCTTCAGGACGGCGGCAAATGACGATGTTGTGGGACTCTTCATGGACAGAATTAAACCGCGACAGCGACCACTGTTCATCAAAGATAGACATTTGACCCACAGACTGGCTCGCTGACCGTGCGATCGCCGTAATTACAGCTCCATATCTGTCAAGCAGCTCTTGAACTCCATGTCTGGATACCACTGCAGCCGGAAGAGCGTCGGAAGATGAAGGATAATCATCCCAAGATGGTACAGCAGTGAAATCGACACTAGACGGCCATGTAGGAGACGACTCCTCGCGTTCGAAGGCGTTTAAAGTTAAGAGGATAGCCTGGGCCGATACAGCAACGCGTTCAGGAGCCAATATACCCATGAGATTACTTATGGATGAGGAATTCACGACGGCTTCCTGAAGTAAATCCATGCAGAGTCCCAACCCATAGTCGAAATAGCGCGACAAGACAAAATGCACGATGCAGATGAAAGGCTCAAGATGCTCCTCGTGATGGAAAATTGATGACCGTCCAGCAGGGAATATGTATTTAAGGAGGGAGTCCAACTTGGTAGTGCTCGTCGCTGAGGGCTCCTGGCATCGATACAGGTATGTCCAGATCAATCGAACGATTCCATTCAAGACAGGAATCCGATGGAGCTTCTCCTGAATCAGAGGTCAGCAAGAAAAGCGTCTCACTAGTCGAATTCGAACCTTCATCTTCGACAGCCCATACTCAAAACAAGCCGTCCAGTTGCGGAGGAAGTATTGATGAGGGGCAACACAAAGGCTGGTGACAGCCAATGGGTAGGCGATATGCCAATACCGCGGCTTACTCATCATCTCCTTAGCCCGAGGATAGATCCTTTCGATTGCCTTTTCCCATTGTGGATGATTGACTTCGGCCTGTGCCGTCTTGAGGTCATGTTAGCGTGTATCAGTACCAGCAAGGGAATAGGAAATACCTTTCCAATGGGGTGCAAAAGACGAGTCAACGTATCGGCGAAAGCGATCTTGAACCGAAGACCATGCGCATTTGCAAAGGACTTGGCTAATAACTCTAGAAACTCGGCCCCTTCCTCAAATGCCTCCGGAGGCCATACCTAGCTGACACATGAACACAAAAAGGCAGAGAACAAGATGATCCTCACTCTCAGCTGAACGTGACGGAGCCCCTTCACTAGATGCTCGTACTTCGTATCGAGGTCTTTCGCCACCTGACCATTGGCCACAGGCTCTAGCTCGCAAAGAAACCGATCCGTAACACTAACAAAACTGGCGGAGAATTAATTTGTATGCTGATGCAGCAACAACACCATGCTCACCGAACATTTGCTAAGTGTCCGAGCAGCGTGGCATACAGTTCAGCATTAAGCCGATGATTAGCTGACTGTGCAAGGAGCTTCAAATCCGGTCTCTTGAACTGCTCGAACGTTGTTTCCTCCAAGGTAAATCCCAGCGTATCACCCAATGCGTCTTTGGACAAAACGGACAAAACGGCAATCAGAGCACGACACATGATATATATTGACGCCAGCGACTTTCGTTCATTCAGCAAGGTAGACAGTTCTTGAACTCTCGCACCACGTGTCCATAAAGGCGATTGGCTAACATGATGTTTAAGTATGTCGGCGCTGACGTTTTCATTATGACTGCGTCTCCAGCGCATAACCGAGTCTATGACGGGTTTCGGATGTTTCTGAGCTATCTTTCCCAAAGAGCCCATCAGGTCATCGAACTTGGGATCCAGCGAGGGACCCATGAAGTTCGACAATAAAGGCTCGCGGTCCTAAGGGCGCGTAAATGACATTGCCCGACCAATTCGAAAAGAAAGCAAATACCAGTGTTTCACGAAGGAACACATTCATCTTTGCTTCAGCAAGAGTGGCAAACCGAATAAAAACTGCATGCAGAGCATAGTCGGATGGCATCTTAGGACCCGATAACACTTTTTCATCTTCCTCCACCATTGAGGGCCCATCACTACTGAACATCTGAGCACCAAACGTGTCGGGCACACGTGGAACGGGAGGAGGAGAGGATGAGTAAGAGAAGCCAGGAACATGATCACTCCCTGTGTCCGAGTTGTGAAATATAGACCCGGATTGAGAATGATGAGATCTTGCAGTGGAATGCCCTCTTGCCCTTGATGGAGCGCGAGGACGTGATTCGCTAGATCCAGGCGTCGGAGGGCGAGGATGCGGCGGACTTGCAGCACTGAATGTCTTATTAGATGTCAAGGTGGAATGAGGCAAGGACGAAGTCGAGCGGTTAAAAGGGTTCTTGAGAATGGGATATGCTTGGTAGTCTAGGGGAGGTAATGGTGGCACATCGGTGTTCTTCTTGAACGCGTTCCTGATAGATGCAAAAGATGGCTTCTTGGAGAACGGAGAGCTTGCAGTTATGGAAGGTTGAGTCATATGTGAGCTCTTGCCAGTCTGACGAACAGGTTGCGAACTGAAAGAATCCTCTGACGCTGCAGAATCGCCGCGACTATGAAAGTAGCTTCGGTCGCTACGTTCTGGAAGTGCAATGGGGGTCATGATGGTTGGTGAATCTGGGCCTGATCCTGCATTTCCGAATGCACCAAAGCCATATCCTCCAGACCTGCCGAAGGGTATGGGAGTGGATTGAAAATCACCATCATCAAAGTCTGGACAATTCAAGGTTAAAAGCTTCCAGCGGAGTAGATGCATGGTTTCTAACCTGGTATTGTAATCTGCAACACGCCCTCTGAGCTCATGATTCACTGCAAAAGTATGGTCCCGAGGACAGCAATAAGGTTTAAATCTTCACTGGGGAAATTGTGAGGTAGAAACAGCCAGGGTAGCTTTACGATGGTAGGTGAGGCTCCACGCACTAAAAGGCTTATACGTTCTGTCCGAGGTCCTGCCCGCTGCGTTTGACGACCGTCGACGAACCAGTAGTGATCTGAGCCTGTTGAACAAGGACTGACCGTGAGAACTTCGCGTATATATCAGCATTTACTATGATTGATGTAATTGTACTACTAGTAATTGTAAACTACGCTACGGTAAGTTCAAGGAGCTCATGGTACCCTGTTATCAGTCGGACTCTACCCGGTTCCTTCGAACTTCAAACCCTGAGCTAACAAAGTCCGGATGGCACGACATTCGCAATGAAAAGACTCTACTTAACATGTTTGGTTCAGCTTAATATTGTGAATCATGGATGCTGTGCCTCTAGGGTGTCCGGACTTTTGTTAACTCAGGGTTTGAAATTGTTTGAAAGAACCGAGTAAAGTCCGACTGATACTTAACAGGGTACCAGAAACCGAAGTTCAAATAGTTACTACCCTCTAACTCCCTCTAGTGACTACCGCAACTTGTGGCACCAAGTTAGTTCTATCTATGACCAAGTTCTATAACGAGATACCTGAATCTCTCATCGAATGGATCAAAAAACAGCACATGTTTTGGGTGGCTTCGGCTCCCTTGAGTCCTGACGGCCATATAAATCTCTCTCCCAAGGGCATAGCGGATAGTTTCCATGTCGTGAACTCTCGCCGAGTTTGGTATCAGGATTTGACTGGGAGCGGTGAGTATCACATGAATCAAATTTCGTGCTACTTAACTGTGCGAATAAGGAGTGGAAACGATCTCCTATATCAGGGAGAATGGTCGCGTAACGATCCTGTTCAATGCCTTCGAGGGACCTCCCAGGATTTTGAGATTGTTCGGAACAGGTACTTACAAGCAGAGGGTCCTTTGCATTACATTCTAACGTCCGAGTATAGGAACTGTATACGAATATGGCACAGAAGAGTACGAATCTCTTATTTCTCCTGAGACTCGGAAGTCGGGTTCTCGTGCAGCTATCGTCATCGATGTGTATCAGTGTCAAACGGTAGCCTATCTTTTATCTACTCCGATCTCTCTCAATTTAACAGTTCCGCTAAGTCGTGTGGATTTGCTGTTCCAATCTATGACTTCGTTACACATCGCACCCAACTCCTCCGAATGGCCGATATCGAAGAGTCACGCAACCGCGCTTCAGACGCCATATCTCCCCAGAGATCCATCAGACGGGTATCAAAGCATATTGGGCACGAAAGAACTCGAGAAGCATGGATGGCCTACCTGGTCTGCTCACAGCACCTGATTCTAAAGTAACGCCTGTCAATAATTTTGACAAGGAAGGTCAAAGACCGAAGTTGCAATATTCGTCTTCGAGAGAGGGGAGCGCCCGGAGTAGTGATGTAAATTTAGCCATCAGTTTTGCCCTTGGTGCTTTGGTCGCTACTACCCTTCTTTACATCCTATCTGCTACCGGAAAGCTTGATGTGTTCACCACTCGAGCTTAATGCGTGCCCATATGCACAGCGCTCTTTCCCTTCCATGTATGTACTCGGCGTCATTCTGCTTTGTGTGTTGCGTTGACACAACTGGCTTCGTGTAACCTTGACATTATTGAACCGTATCCAGTCTAGCTATACACATTGTTGTGTATTACGAGATGGTGAACATAAGGTGAAAAGTGGCTTATCACATTAACCTTCGTCAGTCTCGACTCCCGTGCGTACACATTTGTTTTGGTGGAACGATTTCTAGTGAACGACTGATCAGCTCTTCCCATTCTCCCCTAGTCTGACCTTATAGAAGAAAGACAGTAATGCTGTGATGATAAACGAGCGAGAGAGTACACGAGCTAGTCAGAACAAGAATAATCTCAGTCTCCAGAAAGAACTCTGTATTGAACCACCCATGTACCTCCTAGGTCAGAACAAGAATACCACGTCTTGTGAGCATATTGTATCGCATGCGTAAATAACTACGGGGACTCATATCTCATTTTCTAGAAAGAACTGAGATAATAGTACTATGCGATTGCTGCTGTCTTTATAGCGGACATAGGGTAGGAATGGAAAATATATATATCATCGACTTAAATATTGATGAGCACAAGCCGATGTCAAAAATCGGTCGGTCCTTACTGAGCTCGGTGACCGCTCTACTACTACTAGTGTTGTCCCGTCCTCCGTATCTCGGATCCTTCGGTCATCGACTCGTCGGATCGTTCGGAGTGCAACAAGTAATTCCTTCTATCTGAATAGTCTGATGTATGTAATACTCGACGGCACGGTTGAAATTGACTCACCCCATGGCCCATGGCCCCATGACCAGATACTAGTAGTACCGTGCTCAAGAGGTTATAATTAGGGTCCTCTCAAACACCGATATGATGACCTCACAATTCAATAGTACTCATATTTAGGTCAATTGGCACCAAGCTGATCAGATAATCCCCATGGCTAAGTACTATGATGAAATACCTGAATCTCTCATCGAATGGGTGAGGAAACAGCACATGTTTTGGGTGGCTTCAGCTCCTCTGGGTCCTGGTGGACACGTCAATGTCTCCCCCAAGGGCACAGCGGATTCCTTCCATGTGGTGAACTCTCAACGAGTTTGGTATCAGGATCTGAGTGGAAGTGGTGAGTATCTCATTGTTGAATTATTTTCATCTTATTCGACTGTTGGGTTAAAGGTGTGGAAACTATATCTCATATCAGAGAGAACGGTCGCATAACGATTCTGTTTCACTCCTTCGAGGGACCTCCTAGGATCTTGAGGTTGTATGGGATAGGTACACGATAAGATTACTTCCCATGCGTCAATGACATTCTAACATCTAGTGTAGGGACTGTATACGAATTTGGCACGCAAGAGTACGAATCTCTGATTCCTCCTGAGACTCGTAAACCGGGGTCCCGTGCAGCTATCGTTATCGATGTATATCAGTGTCAAACGGTAGTATCTCTGATCTAGCCTGTTTCTGAAGTTGGGTCTAATCATTCGCCAGTCATGTGGATACGCTGTTCCAATCTATGACTTTGTTACACACCGCACTCAACTCCTCCGATGGGCTGACACGAAAGAGTCATTCGAGCGCGCTACTGCCTCCACAGAGATTAATCCGAAGGGCATGAGAGCATACTGGAAGCTGAAGAACCTCTCAAGCGTGGATGGTCTTCCTGGTCTGCTAACAGCCCCTGACTCCAAAGCAACATATCTCAGCGTTTTTGACAAGGAAGGTCCAAGACCGAAGTTGAACCGTTTGTCTTCCGGGGATGCGGACGTCCTGAGAACCGGCACAACTTTAGCGGTTGGTTTTGCAATCGGCACATTGGTAGCCACTGCTCTTCCTCGCATCTTATCCGTCACCGGAAGCTTTAGTATCCGAACCTAGTGTGCAGCAATAGTATGAATGCCGTTTCTACTTTATTTCTATGTGCTGAAACAACATGCAGTTGCATACCTTTGGGACAGTTGGATCGTCTTGTGTACTTTAGCTATACACTGGGATGATGCCCGAAAAAATCTGTTTCTATTCGTGGAAGTCATGATGCCCCGACGGCTCAAGATACAGTTCCAGGAGTCACATGAGCCTTGTCTAATTTCTCCACATCCTCGTCCGTAGAATCACAAGAGGTCGAAGGCGGTATCACATCGTCGGGTAAGACAGCCTTCTCTACATATGTGCCCCGAGCCGGAAACAACGTCGAGAGGGCGTAATAAACGACGAATGCTGACCAGAACTATCAAGAAAAGGGGAAATGACAGTGAGTTGCGCGGGTGAATGTAATTAATGCACGCACTCCAAATATCCACCCAATGGCAAATAAATTATGGATACCTCCAACGTTGATGGACGGCTTAATAGAGTGAATGAGCCCAGGCATAGCTGGTGCAATGCAAATCACGAGTGTTGCCAAAGCACGCCAGTTCTGTTAACGAGCCTTAGCCACGTGCACAATCTGGAGATCAGTGGGGATGAACTTACCACTCCATATGTATAGCGGTATCGACCATTAACTTGGTACATCGCTGGGACGTCAATTTTGCCCTGATGGATTAGCCAGTACTAACAGAACTTCATTCAGTTCAGTGTGCGCCGATGACGATTGGTTTACTTACATCGACAATCATAATTCCAATAAATGGTCCGATGAAAATAGTGTATCCACTCAGGAACGACAGAAACCCAGATGCTCTGCAAATGAATGAACAAAATAAAAGGACAATATATCGAGTCAACAAACTTTGCCAGAACTTCCCAAGGACAGAATGCCCATCCACCGATGAATGCACATATCACTTGACCGCGTCGTATATTGATGTATTTCGGAAAGCAGACTGTGAGGTCGTTAGCAGCCACAAGGGCATTAGCGCTGATATTAGTCCCGATAGTCGTCAGCAGAAATGCGAACGAGGCAAAGAACGCTGCTGCTCGGTTGTCCCATTGGTTAATCAGCTGTAGGGGATCCCATAGGGCCGAACCATAGAGGACAATTCCCTGCACTCGTCACGGCCAGTCCAGCGAACGAACAAAGCGTGAATGCCACTGGGATAATGATAGCCTGTGAATATTGTCTATTGTTTGATTCGGTCAGAAATGGTTCATGTACCCCAACAGAAACGAACTAACGCCCTCTCATGTGTGGCATACCGCTGTTTGAAGATCAACACATTGTAGTGAAGGATAGGATGTGGTCACAAACCGTAAAATCCGCTATGTTGACCGCAGTAGCCACAATAAAGACTCAGCGCACTATTGAGTGCAGTCAGCCAAGCCCAGGAGAGGTCAGAGCCTTGCACTGCAGCATGTTGAGAAAACAGTCCGACTGAAGGAGGAACCTTGATAAACGCCCAGATGACCATAGCAAGCCAGGCGAATGGGACGATTACACCCTTGATCATGAAGAGATAACGGATTTTCTGGGGAGACAGCAGCATGAATGGAAATTGGAGGAGCCAGTAAAGAAGGTAACACATCATGCCTGGCCACGTTGATTATGATCAATAAAGTACGTGCGCTTGAGCAATGAGCACTTGCCGACGCTGGTAGTGTTTGACGAGGCCGGTATGTGATTTGAGATATGGGCGATAGACGGCCATATGGCCTTCAGCATCTGAAAGATTATGCTGTTGAAACATGACGTTCCTCCTGGACAAGTAATGTACCTGATAGATACATTCAGAACCGTTGTATGTCTGTTCATGTTTTGTTAGCGAAACTAGAGAGAGCACCATACATGGATTTCAAATGTCCTACCTGAATTCCAAACCAGGACATGGCAATTATTCCCCGCGTAATAACAGGGAAGTAGCTGAACCAAAATCCAAAAGACGACCTGCTAAGGACCGAGAATGGAACCCTCAGGCGGGTACCGATTGTCCCGGTGAGGAGTATCGGAACAGCCGTTATACAGTACGCAACAACAATGGCAGGCAAGGCCTGTCTCCTGTGTTCAGAGTGTCAATCCTGCTCAAGAGATAGTAGGTGAAAACTCACCAGGAAAGACCAATAGCTAACATCGAGCTCGCAACCTGTCTAACGTCAGTCGCAACCAGATTGGCGCATCTTTTTCGAACTCGCCTCCCAGACAGCGATATTACTGGCATCGGAAAACCAGTATGATACCTGAAAGACATTGGTGTTAATTCGAACTGTCCTGCAACCGACCTCTGTCACGAACATAACTCCATGAACTAATCAGTACGACTGGTCAGGCATGTTGAGAAATCACAGCAAGGGATGATGCTTACCTCCATGTTCGAAAGCGCAGAGGCGTAGGGTCCATATCATGATTACTCCATCTATTGTCTGTCGCAAACGCTGTATTCTCGAGCTCAAGCTCCCATGTTGAGAGCTTCAACCATGAAAGGTCATAAGAGCTAATGGCGATGGTATCTAAGACAACCTATCTCTGAACAGGTATATACTGTGGACACTGGCATATATGTGTGCAGAGATATTTGTGTCTCGATGAGAACGCTTTACATCACAAGGGCGAAAGGTATTTTCGTTCGTCAGCTCTGACAAAGTGATGATAGTGTCAGATAGTCCTTGTCAGAGTGAGAGTCGCTGGTGGGGAACTGATACGACATGTGCACTCATACTGACATTGCAATGTGCTCAGAGTTTTCTGATTTTCACGACCAAGGTTGTTGGGTAGGCATGGGTCAAAAAGCCAGTAGTTACAATCAGCCGGCATCTGCCAAGTTTGCTTGGCGGGCCGCAGCTGCAGGGTTTGTCAATGTTTGAAGTAACGTGACGGAGAGCCGCAGTTGTCACATACGTAAGATAACGAGGTCATGTTGGCTTAAGTAGCGCTCATGACACCGCCCAGAATAATATGCAGATATCTGATAATGGTAGTTCTACCAGCAATGGGTCTACGATACAAAGCAGTGCCGTGATAGTCGTCAAGTAAGCAATACAGGGCAAAAGAGACCGAAAAATTGCAAGGAGAGACAGCAATGCAGGATTCCATAGCGAGTGTGGTAACTAGACATGAGAGCGGGGGCAAGACCGAGGATACGCGAAAACCCGAGAAATATGAGATCGACTGGCGATCATCAAGAAACAGGGAAGACGTTGAGGCGGACAAGAAAAGAATCATAGGGTCACGTCGTGTTTAGGAGTCAGGTCCCGGAACAAGTAGGTCGTAGTGCAATGAAGAAGCAGGCATCCGGGTATCACCGTAGCACGTTCAGCCTCTGAGCTAGTTTTTGAATCAAATCTTCATCAACGCCAAATTCCCTGGCGATGTCGTTGTACTGGTTGAGAGCGGGAATAGTGCTGTGAAGGCTAGGAACGGAAAAAGTGGCGTATGGACTAGGGGCAGGGATATCGTTGTCACGGATAAAGATGCCGCTGTCAGTGCGGAGGTGCCCGCCAGGTAGTTGGAAAGCAGGGACAAACGGCGGAACAGAAGGTCTCACTAGGCTGGAAAGCATCTGGGCTTGTTGTGGCGCAAAGGCTGTGGATAATGGCGCTTAGTAGTAGTTCCAAAAATATCAGTGAAACAATACCTTGACAAGTTACCGCAGCTTGAAGAAGTTCATCCAACAAACGGGATCCTTCCGTTATCGCATTCCCTACCCCTGTCATGAGAAGACCCAACGCCGCTACGAGATGTCAGATCACAGCTGTTCAAGTGATACGAGAAACTCACAGTAAGTCAGATCTGTATGAAAAGGACGTCAGAATACTGCTTGAAGCATGGCTGAGATGGAGAACACGTACTAAACAGGTTATCTCGGAGGTTGTTGGTCCAGAATACTCTACCATCAACGTTCGTGGGGAACTTGGATAGGATGCTAATTAGGAAATGGAATGGAAGAGAGGGAACTTTCAGGAAGTGCGACTATCAAGAAGCCTTGATGAGCAACACAACAAGCGAAACCAAAATAACATACATCAGGTGACTGCACAAGATGCAACAAGGCCTTGAGTTCCCCGTCGGTCATGATGCCGGTCTCGAGCGCCCCCCTGATCTGATCATTCCTCAAGCCAGTGAGTGATGGTCTGGAGCCCTCGAAGCCGCCTTTCCATGTCGGGAACAGCTGCCAAATATTGTCAGAGTTACAGAGGTTTTATATCACGAACGTCATACAGAACGCATCAGCTCTTCCTGCGAGCTGCGAGTGACAGTGACCCCCCGTGCACGCTTGCCTTTGCCGAGGACAGAGTTTTGCACGCCACGCAAAGCAGCCCTCGCGAACTCCTCCGTGCCAAATTCAACAAATGCATGACTGAGGGTTTTACCCCGCGGATCCAATAGAACATGCACTCGGACGACGGGCTGCTTGAGCCAGGCCATGATAGCTGGCGGAGTTATATCCTGCGACAAATCAGATGCGCCACAAAGCCGGAAGTATGGACCCACCCAAGGCACATTGTCAACGCGAAGAACCACATTTTCGACTCTTTGTTGCTTAGGGGCTGGGGTAAAGTTGGGAGGGGACAAATCCCGTTGAAAATGGACAGCGAGTTGGTCCACGTGTGGCGCAAAAGCTATGGGCTCAAAGCTGGGTAAAAGAGGTCTGTTGGCTCTGACAGAGCGTCGTTGCAAAGGAGAAGAACTGCCATCTAGTGGAGTGAAAGCGGATGGAAAATTAAAATACTGAGGTGAAGATGAGACCATTGAGCTTTCATCAAATGGCCGGTTTTGAAGTTGGAAATCTATGACGGACTCCTTGCAAACAGCGCATTGCATGGCTTTTTCGCCGACAATGTTGAGAGCGCTTGTAAGGCATCCTGAACACAGAGGGTGCTCGCACGGCTTGAGGATTGCAAACCGACCCCCGTCGCGACCGCAGACAGAGCAGGCCGTCGACGAGGGGACGGTGGCGTTCGACTGCATATTTGCTTGGAAAAACGACTCGCCGAGATGCTGTTGAACACACTCTGTGATCGTCGGAAGACTGGAACCGAAAAATGGGTCGTGCAGAGAGAAAGATTCAGCTGAAGGGAATGACTGAGGGTATGGTTCAAAAGTGTTCTCGTCGATGTCGAAGAGCTCGGTAGACATCTACATATAGAAAGCAGTGTACCGTATCAGCTAATCAATGGATACGGATCAGTGAGAAACGAGTCACTAACCTGCCCAAATGAAGGGCGCCGTCGCGTGTGCGCGGGATCAGTCGAGCTTCCTTTGAATTTCAACTGGCTGACGTTTGTTGGTTTTGGTGGCGGTGTATTCAGCACTCCGAGAGCGCGGCGAGCAGGGGTTCTGAGGGCATAGGGCGAAAGCGGGGTGCGAGGTGGTGCTGTACTGGAGATTGTCCGAGACCGCCGATGAATTGCAAGAAACGGAGGGGGTAGAAGTGCTGTATAGAAGACTATCAGTAGTGTTCAAATAGAGTATTCTAGGGCGGTGACAAACCTTCCTCGGTTACGAAACCTGTACAATTCATATCGGAATGGGTCAAATCACTGGCTAAATGCGCATATATGCATAGTAGGGCCCAATTAGTCCACGGAGCAGCGCAGCAGGACAGCAATAACAACCAAAGTTTCATAACGATAATGTAGTTGCATGAGTCACATGCAGCAATTAGCGGGTGTATGCGCACCTTCATCATCACCATAATTAGAGTCGTCTGCACTTGAGACCTTGATGCCGTTCTCATTGGCACGTGAGCGCCAATTCTCAGCGATGTCTGCGAGACTCTTGTCCACCAAAATTGCATCATTTTCGGCAGAAGGGGATGCCGCGTAACGTTTATTAAAACTAGAAGCTGATCCTGGAGTGGTTATAGTTGAACTTGATGCAGTAGAAAATGAACGAAGGCTCAATGGTGTGTATGGAGTGGAGTAGGTGCTTGCGGGGGTAACTGGCGATCGATACGAAGCCTTTTGAGGGCGGACTAAACGTTGGGGAGTCACTGGTGCCGCAAATAGCCGCTCTGATCGATTCAGACGAGTACAAGCGGGTGAGGTAGGGGCAGAAGCGGGTACAGTTGGGACTGAAAGCGAGTGCTTATGCATGGTGACTATTGGTATCCATGTAACCAACGCACGGTAAGAAGCAAGGAAACAAGAAAGGCCATTGAAAACAAACACCTTTGTTTGTCCAGGTTCGCAGTAAAGGAGGCTATGCACGAATGAAAGAAACACCAGAAGTCTTGGTGGCTCAGAACAGGATGTTACGGTTGCCCCTTGCAACGATGGAGTCCAATATTTTCCTTAATGATACGAACCTTTTCTTGCAGTGAATCAAAGGCAGCTGGTAGATGATGATCGTGGTTAGGAAGAGAGATGGTGTCCCGACTCCCGACTGACGACCAAAGTGAAAATAACAAGCTGAACTCGAAAGAAACTAATACAAGCCAAAGCGTGTGGGAACATGCCTTATGACGGGCGCGTCGCGTAACAAGTCACGTGCATTCTGACCTATTTACCCTGACGCCGCCGTACCTTTCTAAATGGCTTATGTGCAGATCAAATCACCACGTATTCCTGTGTTGAGCTCTTTTAGCGCTGATTTATCTATGATCTCATATGAAATATATCAAACTCTACCGTTGTCGCGGATGAAGCTATTCTAACAGCCATTTCATATGTTTCGCACATATTTTGAAACATACCTCACCAACTAGAAGCCACATCTATTGGCACCTATCCAAAACAATTCTTACGTGAGTGTCTACGTTCTCGAAAATGCGAAATATCCAATAGACCTGCAGCTGAGCGCTGACTGGTCGGACCCGCTTACCCACCGATACTGGAAATTTTAATTTGCCAGCTCGCAAGCGTCTTCCAAAGATCTCGAAGGAACGCTAAAACTTGCCTCCAGCTGATGCGCTAATGATCGGTGCGTTTGCAGCTGGCATGCCCAGCCCTTCACCGTGTCGCCTCTTCAAATCATCCACTTCCAAGAACTAGAACGTAGTCCGATGACAATGGGATTACATGCAAAAATGCGGAGGCCGCTGCTGTATGTATATATCCGGAACTTCGGTCCCTTCTTTCATGTCATCCGTGTTTTTTCAGCGAGTGCGGTCGCAAGACCATGTTTTTTATGATCATGTTGAAAGAATTTCATGTACGTCCAAACACAATATCGGTGTCCGAGAGAAACGTCTCCTGACTGTACTCCTTAGAGTCAAGCAGCCATCCCCAACGGGTATAGTTGGTCAGAATGGCCGTCTCTGACCGAATTGGTATTGCACAAATGTGGTCTGCAATGATAACTCCGTTAAGCACGCAAGGCCCTCTCCACACGGATCCCACTGCACATCTTTATCAACTGCCGATCCCGTTGGTGATCAGGGCCTGCAATGCGCGCCGAGATCGATTTCTGAAATTACCTTAGTGACTGGCCATCCATCCACAAGTTCGAATCGAACGGATAAGTTATCACTCGTTCCTGACAATCGTGAGTACGGGTCCAGGTTGCCTGCCCCTGACTCATCTGATTCATAGAGTGACAAATAGGAGCTGACGCAGGTGCAGCTGAGCCCCCGTGCATTAAAGTCCTGAATATCGGAGCTGTGGGCAATTGGTCACCCACCTAGCCGTATATATGCATATCACGGGTGACGGAATCATGTCAACAGGTCGCCAGTGACAGGATATAAGTCGGCGGTCAGCTGGCGCTTGTCAGCCCAGCCTTGACTTATATACTCGATGAAGACTAGCCAGGTTAGAATACTGCTGTGGGCCCATTGGGGCCTCCGAACTTACCCTGCGATAGCCGATCCGCTACGTGCGGAAGCAATGGATGTGGGTAACAGCATATATGGCGTACATTCCAAGAGTGAACAAAAGTTCAAGCTAAAGATAGGGTATAGGTTGGTCATATTTGGACATAACGTTTTGACTAGAATCACCACATACACAAAAGTGGGAAATCCAGTGAATATTTTGCTCCCTTGGGTGGAGCTGGTATCTTTGGTATAAAGAGGCAGTACATCTAGCAAGTGAACAATAAGTGTACAATGGAATGCCTCATTCGGTACTGAGGGGGATGAGAATGGTGTTACAAGAGTCCGAGGGGGAAAGGACAAAAAAACCCAATAAGATGATCCAAACTATGCCAAAAAAAAACAGCGCTGCCTACAAGTTCCAGACCCTTTGAGTGCCTTGACCAAAATTCAACTCCAGACTCTTTAGAGAATTCCACTCGTTTGAAGTAAGGAACTGTTCGACGGCATCTTGCCAATCCTCGAATTCGTCAGATGCGCATTCCCGTGTGAATGCATCCTGAGCAGCACACATTGCTGCGTTGACTATGGTGATCCGCTCGATTTCACAAGCGGTCAAGACAGTTGAGCATGGGAAGAAAGTCATCCAAAGCGACTCGTTCTGCATCCACGTGGAAGTTTGTAAGAATAGGTAGAGGAGAAGCGATAGATTCATCCTCCGCGGCCATCCGGTCCTTTCCGAGGCAAGTGGATGGTTGGGATTCACCAAGAGGGATTCCTGTTTTGAATGACCGTAAAGCAGGGCCGCAAGCCCGAAGCCATGCCAAACAGGCCTTACTCTCCACTTCACCATCCCTGTACATGCTTCCAGAGAGTGATACACGCTCCAGCTGCGCAAGTTTTCCTTGCACACACATGTTTTCATCACAATCGATCCATACGTCCCTCAGATTAAGTGACTTGAGAGTGGGAAGTTTCAGGAGGCTGGGAATGCAGAGCTCTTCGCCGAGGATAGGGTGCGAAGGGACGTCGTGGTCATTGAGCACCAACGGAACGCCTGGGGGAGAGCATTTGTCTACATGCAACGCTGAACGAGTCACGCGGGACAGGGTGAGATGAGTGAGGGATGATAAGGACGCGGCGAGGGAGACTGCGATACGCTCAGACCTGTGTGGGGGACCAATCAGATAAAAGCTGTGCAATTAACATTGCAATCACATACACAGGCGTAGTTTCTTCTTGACCCCAGCAACCAATCTCGAATTTTTGGACCTGTTGTAAGAGTGGCAAAGACAGGTGTGATTGTGGATGCATCAAGTGATGCCGCAAGCGAGAGTGATAAGGACTGCAGGTAGGAACAAGTGGCGAGAATGGTTGCAAGGTCTTCTGTGCAGTCGACTTCTTGCACGAGTGCCTTCTCGGCGGGTTTTGTGCAAATACTAAGACGCCTTATATGAGCGCCGTATCTGGCTGGTACGTGGGTGGCGAATGATCGCAGAGCCGTACGAGATGAGATTGTGACATCGGAAAATATTTGAGGTACGAGAAGGTTATATGAAGATCGAGAGGTACGTGAAAGAGCACGAGTATCTTGAGGAGGGAGGAAGCGAGCAACAGCTAGATGCAATTCGGTTGGGAGGTTGTTCCAGTTCATGATGGATGGATGCTGTTGGGGAAGATGGGATGGGTATTTGTACCAGGCTGTCGATATTGGCATCTTGTGCGGATCAAGTTAGCAATAATTGCAAAGTGCTAATCTCCATCTTCGTCGGGGGGAGCAGTTGGAATGACACTACTCGCGCCTTTTCGCATTCCATGGTATTCGGCGTTGTAAGCCATAACTACTAAACTTCTCTCCGAGATCAAAGGAGAACTTCCATGCCCTAATCCAGATATCAATCCCACGCTTCCGCAATTCCCCGCCAACCAGCTTCTGCCGCGGCGCGCGCTGCTGTGTCCTTGTTTATCGGCCATCTAGCAGTCATCATCCTAGGAAACAACCAAGTGTTAATGTTATGTTCATTTATCCGTGAGACCGAAGATCATCATCTACAGCATGTGGCTATAATTGTCTCCACGTTAGCATCAGCTCCAGCGCAGTGAAATCATTAATATTGGTGTCACCTTTCAGCGGCGTTTGAGGCGTGAGGTCACCAACAACGTCTAGATCTCAGATGCAGAGGGGGTACTTGTGAGCAAGTGATTATGTCCGGTGCCACACACTCACGTCACCAATAATAGTATCCTAGACTAGTACTCCATCTCACCTATGTATGTCCGTCTACTGCGCTGTACTGACATAAACAATCACGTGCAACCCCGTGGTCAAGGGTCGCCCCTGTCGACCCTGCCTAGACTGGCCTCTCTGGAGCTGCTGTCACCGCTGGGTTTCGCTGCCAGGCTAGCATCCCCCTCTGTCACGTTGATTGTTTGACAACTATTCATCAGACGATGCCCCAATCATTCTCATATATTGAATCCTCCGGGCTTTGGCCTTCACACTGCCTTTTTGTTTGGTCACTACGGTCTAAATCACCAAATCAACATTGTACGATCCCATTTCTCGATCGTGACTCTGGAGTGCTACGATACTGCCAGATCAGTGGTTTCGCGCCTTTCTCTCGGGTCCGGCGTTTGAGCTCTGGCTTCGCCTCGGGCTTTTGGGCAGAAACACTGATATTATCTACTTGGAGTTTCGTAACCAAGCAGTGGCCTTCCTTCATCATTGTTCTCTGTGATGTCCAGAGCACTCGTCAGTAGCCGCTATTACCCGAAATCGCACAGGTGGCCGTAGCCAGAAAAATGCTGAATAGTCCTCACCGCTGACCAACCGGCCCATATATTGCCGCTATTGCTCTGCATCTTCCAGGCTCCGGTTACTGGGACCAGCAAGCATATTTACTAGAGTAGGAACTACTGGCGCCTATTGGAATCCTGCTCCACTCCTGATCCCTAGTGGGGCGGGTAATTTTCCCCAGATGGAGTCGGCCATATTGTCCTCCTCAGGATCGACCGAGCGCTCGCCATCGGTGACAGTTTAAAATAAGGCCCTGGTCAATCCTGTATCCTGTATTTCCATTGTCGACTGACACGTTACATGACTTGCAGTATAGCAAATGCTACACTCTCCGATACGCTCCATACGCAAAATGCACATTTTCCGGAATCAGCTGTACGTTCCGCTCAGTTTCAGAGCCTCACGATTCGGCCTTGCTGTATACATTCGCCGACAGCAACGCATCGTTGTCGACATTGGCAAGTTACCTTCAGTATCGACGATCATTTATGGTAAGGTTAGTACCGGTTTTGGGTGCCGTCGGGATGCCAATTGCACAGGTTCACCATTTGCCTGAGTGACCTAGAACATTAATATTCTCCACCACTCACTACACACGATGCGTATTGTACGGAGTTGACCGACCGTCGTAGTTCATGTGATGTCAAGCTGCTCTGATGCTGGGAGAATGTTGTTTTTAGTGACGCCACGATCATCAAGAAGTATTTACCACTCGGTACCTGGTTTCGTCCTCGTTAACGTAGCACCTGGTCTTCGAACTATTCTATCACTCGCTTCGAGAAAAATTACTGTGAGTCAACTTCCATTCGTGTGAGCACAGATCCGGCACACCCATTGCTCTTCCGCATAATGCATCGCCATACCTCGATCGAATACTAAACTTGCCTCTTTTGGGATTTCGCACTCCGCGTGTAAAACATTCGAGTTTCATCTTAATCATGATGAGCTCGAGTCTATCACAATTATAGGCAATATTGACACATGGCTGCTGAGAGAACGTTTCGTGTACGAAATGACTCCAGGTGGCTCCTTCGTAATATCACCCGTGCTAACCACATGCCATCCATTAATTTCTGAATAGTCCCATACGGAGCAACAGCGCTGGCCTAGTACTAGTAACTCCTCGCGTGCTTTCCCAAACCTGGCTCAGCGTCCTCGGCTTACGTCCATCCTAGACCCTACACTTTAATCACGGGCATCATCAAGCCCTACTCGCCGAGTTGGTCACTCCGTAGCTTCGCACCGATCGATTGACCGACTACTTAACAAGTACAACTCGATTCGTATCTGAATGCTGTGGAGCCTATCACCTCACCGATCATCGATCATCTTCAAATTCCGGCTTAAGATTACGACTTTTCACATGCACGTCCAATGCCCATCTCTACGTGTTCCGTACGTCAGAGGCTATGCAGATACGAGCACCGCATCCGAGCGTAAATTGCGTATCGATTCGATTGTCAGAGTTTGAGAACTGACCTTCATACCCGTTCCCTCTGATAGTACACTGATCAGGTACTAGTCCACTATTGTCTAAATGCCCTGATTCTCTTCGTTAAAACCGCCCATCACCTTAATTGACTAGTTCTCGTAAACGAGGCGAAGTTGAATTAAGGGCGGAAAAGAACATGCACGCACTCCGAACGTATAGGATCGAGGTTGTAAAGTCCACGTATGCAAATAGACGACACTACGATGGCGAATCCTTCGCGACCTCAGTAGCGGAGAGATCGGGCTCGAGTTGCCTCGTTGGGTTTAGCTGCTTCTTGACGTTGTAACTCGCAGCATGTGTGACTCTTGAGCTTGAGCGCTTGAGCTTGAACGATGGAGTTAACACACATGCCCCGGATCCTGTTACACTCCCCACCTTTTACCCTATCAAGTGTTTGGCGGTACAAGCAGAGGATCGGATCGTTGATAAGAGCGGTGCATCTGGCCCATCTGGATCTATGATATATCAATTCCCACAGGGGGCTCGTGTCCAGAGACTGCGACTTGTGCATAGCTCATCGGCCTTGTGATATAAGCCAATCTCATACTAACTACTCATTTTCAAACCCTTTCATTTCGAACAAGATGTGAGCATCAAACGTATTGCTTTGAGTAATATTGACGCTCATTTCAGCCATCAGAAGACTCGTTCGATCACACCTGAGCGTCGAGCGGTGTGTTTCGTTGCGTGGCGATTTTGCTCGTACAGGATCCTAAAAGTTTTCGGTCTGTGTGTCACCGCAGTCGTCATAGTTCTTGTGACTGATTTAGTGATTGAAATGATGACGGACAACAAATAGACAAGAACGAATCAGACACAGGATGTTTCAATGAACAAACGCATCTTGCTAAGATCCAAGCCCAGTAAAGATCAACAGGATGCGTGTCGATATAGATCGAAGAAAATTGAGCCTGCAGATTTTATTGTCTGTGTTTCAGGGTCTTTTGAAAAAAAATTTCAAGACGAGAAGGATACAGGTCGAAAGGAAATTTAGATCTTTAGGTAAGTCACCCACTCCAATGTATGCGTTGAAAGATTGGACTGGACCAGGAAAACGGTACCGATACAGATCTAAAACCATGGAATGAATTATAAATGAGTATCGCTGTGGATTACTGGTATTAGGGAAGTAGTACTATAGTGAGATATCCGCTTAATATCCATTGCAACGCTACTTCACGGCCTCGCGCTATTCAGCCTCGTTCGCTAGTATTCCGCGCCGGTAGTTATCATGATCATTATCACCACTTTGAGTTGTGCCAGATGTGCTGAGCTATAAAAAAAGCCTGTGAGCATAGGACATAGGGTATATACGAAACTCACCTTGGCTGCAGCTCTGACTCTGTACACCTAGTATACAAATAAGGATACATCAGTAGAAGTAAACAGACATGAAACATAACAAAAAACCAGGACATGCCTTTCTCGCTAATATTCGACAGGTCCCTCTAAAACATTGAGAAGACACTGGCGGGCTTCCCTTGATTGCCCTTTGATTGCCACCTGAGAGCACACGTTCCTACGACATTGATAGGGTAAGCTATAGTTGTTGTTACAATAGTAACGACCTACCGTGCTATGACCTTTGAGCCCACTCGCATTGGTTTAGTACTCGGCTGCCGTTTTTTCGTGGCGTTGACTGGCATTGCCGCCAAAAGCTCTGCGAAAGATGCTTGGTCAGCCAACCGTCGATAGCGCCGGCATCATCCGTTCACTGCTTTGCCACTTCAGAAGGCCAGTGTCCAAATAGCTTCATGGACGGTTGTATACACACGGTACTTATATCAGGCCTCATAGACGCAATCTCTGGTAGCTCCTAGCCGTTCTGACACGTCCGACAATGTCTACTAGCTGGTCATGAGTTTGTGTGTTGACGTCGACATTCGATAGGTATGCGAGGTCAACGAGTACTGAGAGATATCATTCAGAATCGGCGACGCTGTTGCAGGTGCTTTGAGAACGCACTGTCATGATCCTATGTGAGGGACAAGGCTGTAGACAATGGTTTGAGATGGTGCTCCCGGGGACTATGATGTGTTGAGATAGAGATTTTACTGCAGACAGAATGGCAGAGGACTCGGGCTTGACAATTGTCCAAGCACCAACGACCGTAGAAGTCGCCACACGGGAGAATGAAACTCGCAGTGAGCGCGTGAATCTCGTTCGAACCGTTGACGACAAACCGAAGCCCGACGAGTATAGTGGCTTGACCAGTGATCAAGGAGACGTAGGGGAAAGGCACCAAGAATTCGAGCTCCTCTTCTCAAGGACAATACCGGCAGTCACAGTGAGTAAATCAACTGCTCGCCGCTCCGAGCTCGTGGTTGTCGTGTTGTAGCCCGCAGGAGATACAGTCGCAGGCCAACTTGAAGCACAAGGAAATGATTGCATCAAGCCAGGGTCGTGGCATGGATGAATAACGTGGTGGGTGGATGATTCGGAGGAGATACGCGTTGTTCAAGCACAGTGAGATATAATATAACCATAATGCAAATGTGTAAGGCACAAACTATGGACTTACACAATACCATACACATATGTACAGACGCATCTGCAAACTATGCGATCGAAGTCTGTATTTTTGAACTTTGCATGGGACATGGTCTCGAATTCTACCTAGCAGACGTTATCCAAGTCTAGTTGACTTAGGGCAGGTTTGCTGTGTTGAGGAAGCGTGAGAGCATTTGCGGCACTTGCCGCAGCTTGAATTTGGGCTATAGGCGATACCGACGACAAGCAACGTCCGACGACCTCAAGACACCTCGGAACTTCACAACATGGTAAGTCACTTCTGGCCATTTGCGAGACCTCATATATTTCGTGTACTCGAGCACCGTCTATTTCTTCTCGGAGACGCGATGGATTGGTATCAACTGTTCCAGATACATTGACTCAATCACTCCCTGCAGACCAAGAAAAGAAGAAATGGCGGCCGCAACAAGAAGGGTCGTGGCCACGTCGGTTTTGTTCGTTGCTCGAACTGCTCTCGTTGCGTCGCAAAAGATAAGGCCATCAAGCGCTTCACAGTGAGGAACATGGTTGAGAGCGCGGCCGTTCGAGATATCAGTGAAGCCAGTGTCTACCCAGGTGAGATCATTTGAATTCATTATCTATACAGGATCTTATATCTTTGTAACAATGCTAGAATACGTGATTCCTAAACTCTATATCAAAATTGCATATTGTGTATCCTGTGCTATTCACTCGCATGGTGCGTATCCTCAAAACGTTCTATTGTAACACCTGTTCATCTTGTCCATCACCTCTAGTTGTACGTGTACGGTCACGCGAAGGCCGCCGCAACCGTGCCCCTCCCCCACGTATTCGGTGGAAAGATGGCAAGAAGGTGAACCCTGCGGTTGCTGCCGCAGAGGATGCCAAGGCAGCTGCTGCAGGAAAGGCATAAGGCTGAGCGATATCATCAGTTTATGTTTTCCCGCTACCGTTAGGGTGTGGGTCTTATAGCTTGCTATTTTCTCACCTTTGCGGTAGATTTTGAGATCCTGCAAAACCTATGCGATTACTCGATCTGTGTCTAAATCAAGTGACCACGATCGTTCTAGAATCTAGGCTGGCGGTTTCAATGTACATTTGTCTTGTGTGCCCCTTTCGCGTTTGTCTCTCGTCCCTTGTCCCGCAATCGCTGCCTACCCTTGCATCGTTGTATCCCTCATGTTGGCCTTCATTGGGCTCCTTCCTGTTAGTGCCTCATTTGAGCTCAATATTCCTCATGCCCTCGTGTCTTCTGATGTCGATCGCTTCGTTGGTCATTTGCAGGCCGGTGAATGATTTATCGAGATCCTGACTGCTTGTTATGAGAATCGCTCGCTCACCACCGACGTGGAATTTGAAGTGGCCACGGTATCTTGCATGTTGTCATCGGTGTGCATTTCATCAGTGCATGGCGTGAGGTTGTTTGCGGTGACAATCAAGTCATTCATAATCCCCATTGCCCGTCGCCGTCGCCGTCGCCGGTACGCAGAGGCAATCACTGTCTAATCAATGACGCGGGAGGGCCAGCATATTTCTCGTTCCATACAATAGGGACCGGGAAAGTGACCATCCAATGAATCCTGAGACGTACGCTGACGAGGCTCATAACGTCGGTTACCATCGATGAGGAACTCGTCGTCGTCGTCAAGATCAGTTTTTCACGATATTAGGTAGGGTGTGTTATATGTGAAGCTTGGCATGTGCATGCGAAGGGCGCCAAGTGAGTCCCCTATATATATGTCAGCCTATAATAACTAAGTCATGTCCGAGACTCTCCCACCTACACGACTCCGCGATCCATGCTTCTAGCACATGTATCTTTTCGAGGATCCGAGCGCGGTGTTTGGCTCCTGTGTCCTCTGTGCACGTTGTTGTGGTTCACGTTCGCCATCCCCGCGGGAGCTCGAGATGTAGCAATTCAGCTCTCCCCGTCCCATTGCCGGTGAGAGTCAATATGTGCGTGTGATACTTTGTTAGAGACTGTCTGCGTGTGTCAACACCATCAGCATTGACACCAAAACCACACAGAGACGCACCATAGCAATCAATGTCATCCCGATGCTTTTGCATGCTCGTACATGTGGCCTCGACGTCGGAGCTTACGGCAGATGTGCGTTCTGTTGTGTTTCCGATTAGATCAGATGCCAAGAGGGAGGCATGAGACTCACTGTCTAGAATCGCAAATTTGGGACGATGGTAGAAAAGGCAAGCCATAGTGAGCTGTTAACAAGGGTATCAGTATTAAAAGAAATGAACAGAAAACCCAAACTCACCCTCTGCTTCTCCCACCCGTTCATACATCCTTCCACTCCTTAATCGCATCGCACCTGCCAACTCTATCCACCAAATACCCAAGATGCACCATCTAGCAAGCTTTCAAGCTCTGACAGCACTGCAAAGGACGCAGTGAACTCGTGTACAGAGTGTGGGTATAGGACTTAGGCGTGAGTGTGCTGTCAGTTGGATGCTCAAAGGTGCCGTGACGGACCAGCCCTACTAGTAATTGAGCCCCTATCGAACAACCCCTAAGCGCCCAATCTAGAAGGACAAATCACGTGGGGAATGATCATGGCTACCTGCACCAGTCAACCACTCTCGCCAACTCTCTCCCACATACTACACACGCCATTTCGCCCGCTATAGATATGTATCAAATACCCGCGCCACAACCGCTCAGTTCTCCAGACCCACAGTCTCCTGGTGCGCTTGGCGATGAAGGAAAAGGGGCGATTAGAGATCGGGCTGAAGAGTCAGGAAATGTCGCGCCCGAAGACCATGGCAAGGGAAAGAAGGATGACTCGGAGCCTGAGGAGAATACGGCAACCACGAGCCAGAAGAAGATGCGTTCCATCCCTGCACGCGCTCCATACTTCAGACATCGCATCTGGACAGAGTTGGTGCTTAGATCAGCACTCGGCGTCTCGAAATCAGGCTCCAACACCAACTAGGCCGTTGGGAGGCGTTCCTTGAGCAGGCGGAGAAGCGGTTGCGGATGTACACGAACATCTCGGTCTTTGTGCTATTCTCCTCCGTTCTGTTCATCGTGCTATCATTGGCCACCAGTTACCATTTGCGATCGCTCTTCGTTACCATGCTCATCTCATCTCATTCCACAATGTATAGTGTCTACGTTTTCCCCATGGTTCATGTCATAAATCACGAACAGATCACTGTGAGTTATGATTTAATTTATCTACTATTTCTTACCCCTGTCTGGGTCCCTTAGCAGCTCACCTCGGATCAACCATCTCCACGTTTCCTGACGTTCATACTCTCTGCGGTGTCCTTTGTGGTCCTCTGGAATGTGTTGGCCGAGATAAGTTTAGTGGTCAGTCTTATCATTATGGCGTGGCAGGAGCACCTTAGTAGAAAACTACGGGTCTTTTGTATTGTCTACATCGTTCTGGTCGTTACGGTCTACCTAGTCGCTCATTTCCCTCTACGCCGCATCATGACACAACCCACAACCAACAGCGTAGTATAGCATTTCCGTCCTGTCATTCTCGTATTCATTGACGATCTCCCACAAGACGCTAGTAGGAATCAATTGTGCTTGCCTGGACCCTCCGCTGAAACATCTCCAACGTGCAAAACTCTGGCGAACCTGGTAAGTGCTTCCCCTTCTCGGCGCACATCGACAGCACCATGTTCGCACTCTTGTAGCGTATACGGACATCTGCAAGGGGTCATGGAGGCTTGTTCTCAATTCGTATTTGGATACTCATAATGTTCGTCCTGTCGTCTCCAAACTGATGAAAGCACGCGGAGGCCCGAAAGATTGCTTTGTTGTGAATTCGGGGTTCATTTTCGGAAGAGCTCGAATGTTACTGATGGAGTGAATGGTGGCCACCTTGCACGCGAGAAGATGAGGATTATTAGTATGAAGACGAAAAGTGCTGGGACCGACGAGCTTGTCATCGAATACATCGAATGTGCATAGCAACGCTGCAAGCGTCGAGTCGTGCGTAGTGTGCACGAGGATTTTTGTTGGGTCTTGCGTTGCATTTTTTTTCTGAGGCGTCTGCAAGGAGGCGACCCATCCCTAGTCGGCGACCGTCTTTTGATTTGACTGATGATCAATAGAACTTGAGCTGAACTTTCGGTGAATATAAGGAAGCACCCTTGCGAACTAAAGGTCGACCAATACTCGTGTGCGGATGTAGAGTAACAGACTAGGGGCTTACTGTCAAATTACTCGACTGCTACAGCTGCTTCCTAGGGACTCACGAGTGAGTGGAGAATGCGATGAAGGGATGAAGTTATCGCACAATTAAACCAATAACATTATCATCCATGAATTCTGGTGTAACTCGGAGGTCGTGAACAGCTGCCAAGCGTACCTTTGAAAAAGCACTGAGTTCAGCTGCGTCTGTCCTGCCCTGAAAAACATACTGTATCAAGGATCCCCGAAGCTCGAGGAGTTCCATCAAGGCGTAATGGCCTACTGTCCATATACCTTGAAACTTCCTTTTACAACGGTTCTAAACGCGAGTTCGAAACAGCATCAGCAGCTGGAACATATCAGACAAATCTGCGGAATACTGGTCAAAAGCATGTGATTACCTTCAGCAAACTGCAATTCTAAGAAGGTCAGTTGCTTGCAGGCTAAGGTATTGCTGACGAGATTCTCATTACTGAAACCAAAGATATCGTGGGTAACGAGTTCGCGTTTGACTTCTGTGACCTGTGCGAAAACGTACCGTATAATGATAGAGGGTATCGTACCCGGAGCGCAAGCAGATAGAGGGTACACTCCGTGGACTATGTACTGCAGAGATTCGATCGTCCGCGCGATGTTCGTAGAGCTGCGTGTGAGAGCTTCATCAGGAGTCGCGAGACGAGGGTGAATAGACTTACCCGAAGTAAATCAAATGCTCATCCTCGAACTTTGGGGAGAATTTTCAATCTTCGGAAAGATGCGACTCGGATGAGATGAAATCAAGAAGCTGCTCGGATGCTCACCCGTCTACATAGAGGCTTCGCAACGCGGCCCCGAAGGAATATGTGGACTGTTCTTAGACGCGTAGGCCAAGCAATCGGGTGTCGCACGAAACCCTCTCACCTTTTTCTGATATCCGTGAGCTTCCCTAAACCGTATTGGAATGTGTGCATCACGAGTAGCCATATACGCAGATTAACGTACCATAATCCCTCAGTTGTCTTGCCATGCCTGTTCTCGACAACATTCCTATACCACAATCTGTCATCTATGGTAGGACTATGTCCAGCTACGGTCTCGTGAAAGCGTTTCAGTGTTGCACGTCTGCCAGTCCGCTGGTATAGATGCTGGAGGATCCGACATGCGCATTCTGACCAGCGTACGTTCGGCTAGAGTAGAGTATGCATGGAAATGGCGCAACTTGGTGTGAACGCGAACTCGACACGCCATGCCTCACGCAGTATACGTGCACTTGTTCATTGAAGGTTCAATCACGGGTAGCTTTCGACGTCAAGCGGAACCAGTCCGTCTTGCATTTGCTGCCTCGTTATTCTAAGTCGTCGCACTTAGAGAAGTTCGCGTTGCACTCCCACTGCGCCATCGCGTCCATTATAAGCTCCCAAGTGTGAGGGTCCCTATCAAATGTGTGTATATAAGGGTTTGATGCGGAATGTTGGTTTTCATGTGATGAATCTAGTATAAACCCTAACCTTAGCGATTACACAGCCTACAGAAACTTGAAGACAAGTCCAACGTCTGTAAATTTTAAGCCTCGGCTGATGCTGAATAACAGTGAACAATTTAAAAAAAAATCAGTGCTTCAACTGAAAATGCACAGTGGTCATTCCACTAGTGGCTGTTGAAGGGTTATCGTAAAATTTGTTGGAGGACGTTGTCCGTCTCTAAATTCACCTTGTTCGAGTTGATTTTAATTGAGACCCAAGTACCAGTCGCCACATGTGAAATGCTGAGTTCTGTTTGTCCAAACAAGCCTGACTGAAAATCTCTCTCAAGACCGCAATGCTCTTGTCGAAGTGTCTCCACAATACAACAAACAATAAACGCGCGGTCAACATACAGGTCCGTGCGCTGTGTGGCAGGCACACTGGTCGGACTTTGAAGGTGTAGGGCCATTCAACAAAACTATCGCGTCGAGACGAACCACCCAACATATCCTCTTTTCGCTTCCACACTTGAAATATCTCAGATTCAACACTCTCAGCGATGTCCGACAACGAGGGAACCACTAAAAAGAGCGGTTATCGCCTGGAATACGCGACTTCTGCCAGATCCAAATGCAAAGGTGCGGCATGGCATATTACTTGTTGACTTTGCGTGTTGTTCATACAGTTTCATTGACAGGTCCCAAACCCTGCGCTGGTGTGCACAGTTAATTGTAATAGTATCTTCCATCATCTAACATTTACTACAGGCAGTCCAATCGCTAAAGGAGAGCTTCGTGTTGGCTCTGTCGTCGATTTCAGGGGGAACACCAGCTAGTGAGTGACATATCATACCCAGAGATTGCCTTCTAACAATAGTTCGGCAGCTCATGGCGCCATTGGGGTTGTACGACCGCCAAGATCATATCCAACATGAAATCTCAATTTGAATCCGCCGATGAGCTCGATGGTTTTGACGACCTCAAAGACGAAGACAAAGAACGCCTCCGCAAGGCATGGGAGGAAGGCAAGGTTGCTGACGAGGATATCCCAGAAACAGCAAGGAAAGCCCCTGGAGAAGAGGCTGAAGAAGACGAAGAGAAGCCCAGGAAGAGGGCACCAGCAAAAGCCAAGAAAGACGCAGGAGGAGAGGATGGTGAGAAGCCAAAGAGAAAACGTGCACCTGCAAAGGCCAAGAAAGTAGAGGACGAGGGAGATGAAGATGCTGAAGATAAGCCAAAGAAGGCTCCTACGAGGAAGCCTCGGGTAAAGGTACAATATTTTCAGAACTCTCGATGTCTTAATTCTCACTCTATCTTTCACAGAAAGCTGCTGCTTCGTCAGACGCTGAAGATAAAGGAGAGTCTGAGGAGAAACCCAAGAAGCGTGCGCCTGCGAGAAAGCCTACTGCTGAGAAGAAAGTAGCCGAGAAGAAGGCTCCAGCAAGAAAACGAGCTACTAAGAAGAAAGTATGTATCAAACTAGTTTCTGCTCCACATGAACTCATCTTTGCATGATTTCTAGGACGAAGAGGAAGAATCCGGTGAGGACTTTGCAGAGGCAATTGCCGAGGTTCAGGAGGAGGAGGAGGATGCAGAAGAGTCTAACAAGAAGCGCAAGGTCGGCAGGCTTCTGTTCTCCCGAAGGGATTGACTAACTTCTTTGTAGCGACCCGCTTCTTCGAAGCCAGCATCCACTGTCAAGAAAGCAAAGGTAGCTTCCAAATCAAAGAAGTCGAAGGAAGTTCTTGAAGAGGAGGAAGACAACGAGTAGATCCTTTATCCTTATGGCGGCCTTTTTTATCCATTCCCTCGAGTATCCACGATTTCACGCATTCATAACGTTGCCAGCTGTTGATGTAACTTGTTTGAATTCTCTTGTATGCTGTTGAGTAATTTAAGCCTCGCATTGACTGTTCAATCGTGCATCGATGAGCTTAGGTCCGGACCCCAACTGTTCAAATGCGCACCATCACACCTTTATTTTGCTCTACTAAGCATATAGATCTCGAACTGTACCATCTAGCGCCACCCTACTCCAATCATGACCATGCAGCACCTCTCCGCGCTCATCCAGCCGTCCAGCGAGCCAAACTGCACCATCCAGCCCTACACCCTCATCTTGGTGCGTCTTGGTTCCTGGAGGCTAACAAGAACGAGCGACAAGCGTGCTCGACATTGTTCGAGAGATTCTGTTGCCCCCCACTCGGTGACTAGCGTCGAAAGGACGCGGAACTTATGAAAATCGTTTGTGGCACTAACTGTAGCACTTTTTTTTTGAGTGGAATTAACTTCGATGACATTGACTAGTGTCACTATTGGATTCATAACAATGTCGTCTCTAGCCTCGCATGTAGGGTGCCCTCGTGGTCTACATACTCAGTCGTACTACAACAGCACAATGTCAGTCAGTACGAGTTATTAATGAGAAGTCTGTAAGAAATGCCTCCTCGATTGATAAACAGACTTACTCGTGCATTACCCAATCACCCAGCTTTCGTGATATGCGCCAAGTCATATCGGGAGGAGACACATAGGCAGTGTCATCGGTGGATCTTCAGTGGTCATTGGCCATCGGAAGCACAAGGAGTAGAGTTCATTGTCATAAGATAATCAGTGCACCGGAATTCATGGAGTCAGAACAAATCCAACCTACCGCCAAGGTGCAAGGGCCACAAAGTCTGTGCCTATCAATGAGAATGGGATTTTCAGCGCGCCAGGTGGGGTTGCACGGCCAGGTTTCCGGCTGTGCGCCTCGATCAAAAGTACAGCTTTAAGACGCGCTGGATGGCTATACTGACGAAGACCAATCTCAGCGCTCCATAATCCATCGCTAGGCTGTCGCAAGATAAAGCGCAACCACCATATGCGTCCTGCAAGGGGTGCCATCACATCAATGAAGGAACAAAGCGACGGAGACGTGGACTACACACCCCCTGCAACAAATTCGACGTACCAAAAATTTTCAGAACTGGCGCGCAGGCGTTTTTGGAACATCCCGATTCGCAGAACAACATTGAACTGGTTGGTGGCTTCGTCGCATGCATGCACCCGAATCTTATCTGGCGGGCAACCTAAACAGTCTCTCAAACGCATGTCTTCGGTGTCTTCAGAAATACGCGTGAACATTGGATGGTCGTTGGTTACCATGCATGCCTTGAGCAAGTCGGACGAGCAAACAAAGGGATAAAGGGGAGGGGTGATGAATCCATGAAACGCCCAAAAAGCTTGTGGCCGATTATTCATGATTGCCCAATACAGTGCTGTGTGACCCTCAATATTGGGTTGTGTCAGGATGTTAGAGAACTCGGCAGCTGGGATAGCAGCAGCGCAGGTATTGAGATTTGAGGTCACAGAAGAAGGGGTGAAATTAGGGGCTAAGACAATATCACGGATGCGGGATAGAACAGCTGTACGTTTCTGCTTCATGCGACGAAAGGGAAATAGGGATGATTTACTACATCGAATGGGATCTGCTGAGATTGTTTCATGGTACGAAGGAGGCGTGGTAGCAATGGAACTACTGTCATCAGAGACTTCGGAATCGGTAGCCATCGATATCGTGGTAAGTGGTAGAGTGCCAAATACCTGTAAGCCCGCTGCTTACATGATACTTACATAACCCACCATGTGATCCTTCGGACCACTTATATCATCGTCCGACGCCCCAAAGATCTCTAGACTCGGGTCTCTTACCTACCACTACTGCTCTTTTGTATCACGCTCATAAAATCCACGGTTTTGTCATATTATTTCCGGTTCGATTCTTTTAGTGTTTCCCGCCGTTACCTCGGCGGGTCTCCAATACCACAAGATTGAAATACATAGGAGGTCAAATACGATGACCCCTGTCAGACAGTCGTTTTGAAGTTTTCGTCGTAATGACCGAATCATTCTGACTCGGAGCATGGGGCACTGTGATTAATACTGCAGGCAGGCTAGTGCACTATACTGATCACTGGTGATGAAGTTCCAGAAGGTCCTGAATCTTGAAAGGCCCATCTTGCAATGGATGTGATCCAAATTTGAGGTGTAGATTTTGCCCTGAGCATCCAGCTGGGCCTATTTTATTCCTCATTTGAAGCCATTAAATCCCGTATGTGACTGCACTACTTGTGTCAAGATATGAAAGAAAGATGAGCGGAGGACAGGACAAAAGTGCAGCAGTCAACTCATCATATGTGAAAGGTTGTGTCTTCGGACAGATTTGTCGCATAGAAACGACAGGTTCATGATGCCACTCTCAATGGAGCTTTCGAACAGGCTCAAAGACAGGAGGTTTGGGTCTAAGATAAAGCAGCATGTACGTAGGTGTGATATCTGTGATCATATAACAGTCTCAAGGGCCTCGCCATCAGCCAGAGACTCCCCCGACTCTGTGAAAGATCTCTGGAGAGCAGCGATCTCCTCGTCGCTCCTGAATAGCGTGCTCAGCTCGAATCTGTCATTGCACGCTATCCGGAACTCCTCGGAGCGTGGAGATTTCATTTCTTTCAAGTACGATAGTACCACGAATGCAGCCTGTCCGTCGTATGTGAATGGGTGGTTCAGATAGAAGGGGTGAACACGGACCTCGTGATCAAGTTGTACGGGCTCCTTCAACACTGTGAATAGTATAGAGTCAATTTCGTCTTGCGGTGCTTTCAATATTCGCGCGACTTTCGCATGTGCTACAATAGCCATCGGCAATGAAGAGTGTTTCTGGAGGTACTGGGAGTTGAACAATTCAAGGGAAACCTCTGCTGGAAGTAGTGAGGCAATGGACTCAGCAAGTACTGGTCCGACCGGTGCGGGAATTGGCTCGGGTAATGAGGAAACTGGGACTCCTGTCAGATAACAGCGTGAAGTTGCAATCAATCTTACCAGTGTTCCTCAGATGCACTATCCGCGAGTGCAAATCAGGATGTTCGGAATCCAGCGAATGGGCGCGCGTGAGCATCCTAACAGCTTGCAGGTATTTCTCTGTCGGCAAATCAGACACTTATCCCCTTGCTCCAGATTTCGACACTCGACTTACTTCGTCGAATAGCAACATCATATATCGCAAAGCAAATGTCCATATTTTGCGGCACAAGCTCTGATAGGCCTGTTAAATATTTGTCCGCGCGTTCGAGGGGATCCTCGGCCAAGACCAGTTTCAGGCCTTCTGGATCATCGTCTTTCGGACGGGGGGGGTCAAGGCCTTTGTCCTCGGATTGAGTGGCTGTGGCTGCGGAAAGAATGCGGTTGCGTAAAGAAGACAATGCGAAGGTTACAGAACGACGTGTTGATTCACCCTTTTTGCTGTTTGCACCGTCTGCTTCGGGCTGTCCCTTACGAGCAGCTTTTTTCGCCTTGTTAATGGCTTTCTTGGAGGAAACGTCTGAGGCGGTTGTTTCTAGGTCTGACGATCAGCTGACGACAATGAATTGCAACACATTACTCGCCTGCAGGTTGAAGACTAGGTCCGAGAGTCGCATCGTCGTACAATGCAACCCATATCTTCAGAGACATCAGGAAGTTGTCTATATATATACATGTCAAAAACTCACTTGAACGGTAGCAACTGCTGCATGAATAAAGCCTGGATGTGACCGCACATTATCCTCCCATTTCAACATCCTGGAAAAGCATATCATCAGCCAATTAAATCAAACACGTGGCGTACAATCCTGACTCGGTGTAAACATTGAGAATCGTTTTCCGTACAGAATACTGGTGGAATTCATACTGGTCTTCACGGAACGATTCGAAGACCTGCCGAGGGTCAAGCTTCCATGTCCAGACGAAGGCACAAACAGAGTGAGCTCACTTTCTGTATTACATAATACTTCTTTAAAGCAAGGTTGAGCTTGCCAGCCCGTCGATATGAATCACCCTGCTCGACAAGGTAATGCATTGCCTGCATCTCCTCCAGATCTACCGCCGCAGACGCCCCTCCCTAGGTCCAGAAATGAATGAACGACAAGAAGACATCTTCATGCCGTGTGGCACACTCACCCTCGTGAATTTGGAGAATATAGCGTCCGCTTCATTAACCATGCCAGCCCTCAGCAAGTACTTGCCCGTCTTTGTGTTAATAAACCTGTCCTGCCCATCCAACAGACGAGCATCATTCATGGCCCTCGCGGCGCCATGTGGGTCACCCGCCCGTTTGAGCACGCGGGCTCGTGTCATATAGAGCTCTGGCAGTGTCGGAGTATGTGTTATTGCAACATCCAATATTTCCAAGGCCTGTTTGTGGCGCCCTAGGTAGGAATGATGCTGTGCGAGGAGATATAGCGCCCACAAGTAAGTTGTTGGCTCAATAGAATCGCCGGTCGAAGGGGGTGAGGTCGCCAAGGTCGCACGAAACTCTTCCACGGTATCTTCGATTATTTGACGCTTGACCAGGTCCCCGTACAGTGGCTTGAGGTCAGCAAAGAGGGAGGGAATCCCTTTCGTGAGCGCGTTAGTCAGGTAGGGTTTGATGAGATCCTTGAATTCCTGTCCAGTGGCCACATGAAGAGCCAGTCGACGAGGAGCGGTAGCAAACTGGGCATTAAAGTAGCCGTGGAGCATCTCAAGCGCCTTTTCCCGATTTTCGTCAGTGACATTAGCTGGGAAACAGTCATTACACTAGATGAAAGTGTCGAAAAGTAGCACCCACCAAGGTCGATGCCTTGATTAGCAAGGAACCCTTTGTAGTACTCGTAGCCATCGGCATTTTGTGACAGAAGCCAGCGCCAAGCAGCATCTGCCTGTTCCGTCCAAGCGGTCTTTTGCTCATCATCCGCGTTGCTTTCCTTCAGCTTTGCCAATAAGCGAGCTGTAAAGAATGAATTTCTCTCAAGACAGAAGCGACATGTAGTCACACCTTTCACCTCCGTGCCCGCCATGCGATTCAGGACAGAGCCGCCCTTGGTCCTGTCATGTGACTCGAGCATGTCAACCGCGGATTGGAAGTCACCCATATCCTCTAGTATACGAATGTGGTACATCAACAACTCCGAGAATTCCACATCGTAAGATCCTACACTCTGCAGACACGTTATATGAGTGAGCAGATACAACGATGTAAACGCACGTACCCGAAGGAACCCTTCAATATATTCAAGAACTTGTTTTGCCTCAGGGAGGTTTCCATTCAGCTGATATGCGACCGCGAGACCAACCCAGTGATGTCGGTTGTAAGGCCGCAGGTGGAGGAGGTTATGACGAGTTTCTACCAGGCCCTCAAATTGACGCGTCTGCGTTTGAAGGACAGCAGTATCTCGCAGGATATTGAAGTTGTCCTTCATTCAAGCACTGAGACACGCCAGAACAAGCAAGTTACCACTTAAGCCCACCTTATCAAACTTCAACGCCTGGATGTACGACTTGAGTGCATCCTCGTATTTGTGTTCACTCTTCTGGATGAGCGCCCAGACGTGCCAGCAGATATGAGAAGACAGGTCCTTGCGCATGCCCTCCTTGACGAGATTGATGCCCTCATCACGCTGGCCAAGGTGCACTAGAATCAGACCCTTCATGCACATTGTTTCTGCAGCACTGCAAATCAGCTATGAAAGGTGCGAGCGTTAGTTCAGGTTGACGTACCACCATGTTCGGGATACTTTTTGAGTATTTGATCGGCCGTCTTCCTGCCCTTGGTGAGTTGTCTGTTTTCATACTGACTTAAGAGATCAGCAAATAGTTTCTTGTCCTTTTGTGCTAGAGTAGGTGGTGCCATTTGCTGGTGGTGTCCAAGTCGCTAAAGGCCAGCCTGAAGGGTATATGAGGTTCAGGGACGAGGCTGTTGCGTTTGCCTCACGTTGAGCGCGTGAAGAGTGCGTTGACGTTAGTTCGGAAGGTTTGTGTACTTGCTGTATGGAGAATGTTGACTGTAATCAACCTCATGGACCAGTGGAGGTACTCGTGCACCGTAAGATGGACCTCGGCAAGTTCGGCATATAAATTTCGAAGACACAGCTCTGGGAGATAGATTACTCATGTGTAGCACAGATTACGGTGTGGGGATACAAAACAGTACAAACGAGTAAGCAAGATAGACAAAAACTACAGCACAAAACTGAAGTACTGATGGGCGTAAGTAAGCAAAGTAGAAAATAAATTAACAAATCATGACTTTCTCGCGTGATTACCCTTCTTCTTCACCTGCTTGCTGATTTTCCTCTGTGAAAGTAAGGTCAGACTCGACAGGGCGCAGTAACGGGACGTCCAACACACCTTTGCACGCGTCCCCGCCTTACGACTTGGCTTACGCTTTTGTTCCCCTTTTTTCTCGTTCGCTTGCTCATCGCTCTCTTGTCCACTAGACCCGTCCTCACGTTCCGAGCTCGGCTTGGTGGGCGTATCCTCCCTATCATCTTGCTCTGAATCATCTGAGGACGGCTCTTCCTCGGATTCAGACTGATCACTGTTCCATCGAGCTGTTTTTGCACGTCTGAACCCGCCATCAGATACCTTCAATAACTGTAAGATAGAGAATTCCTCACTTCGTAGTCCCATTGGCCCTGTGCCTTGACGCCTTCCTTTTTGGAGGGGATTTGGAGTCTTTGGGTTCTCGGGGTTCACGCCGTTTTTCCTATCGTAGCAAATGATCAGGTGCACTCAACACCGCACAGCCCTGGAAGCTTACTTTGGAAGTGCCCGCAGGCTTCTGTGTTTTGGACGATTCTAAAAGCCAGGCCGATGTTTCTTCAGGGAGATAAACGGTCTTTAAGATCTGAAAGTGGCTACCAATCAGTTTTCGAGCCAACCTACGTAAAACGCTATGACCTTCGTGGCCGCCTCCGGATTTGGTAGTGCACGGAGAATATCCGAAGGTAGTTTCACCTTTCCCGGATAGCTCTGCAAACTCCAGGAACGTGCTTGTGCGCGAGCCTTGATAAGCTCTTGTGTGAGCTCGCTCATAGCGTAAAGATTCTAAAAGTAGCGCCGTTAATATCACAGATTCGACAGACAACACCAATACGGACTTCGCTATATGTATGCGACTGTCCATCACGAACAGTCTTCGCCTTCATAGCAAGGTGGTAAAGCAAGGATACATTATCAGAAGATGCTATTAAATCCAGATAAAAGTCGATGTATCTATGCAAAATGTCAGTGTCTCCGCATGCCCCTATAGATTTCGCAGGGAACGGAGCTTACTTGGCCATCTCTTGCAAATTTTCATGTGCATTCGAAAAATCAGGGTGATGTGCGAGAAGATGAAGCAAGCGGATGAATATAATTTCGAACAGGTCGACTTTGGCAGCTAAGGAGAGGCAAGTCTGTCAATGACGCTCGAGATTCACTATCATCAGAACCCACCCGCGGACACGTTTCGTGATGCGTGTGTAACATAGGAGATGGCCTGCAACGGTATCAGACACAGGTACGATAGTACATAAAACATCACTAACCCGGCTCTTTACGTCCGCCTCAGGATCATGCACAGTCAAAAAGGGTATAAGATTGTATCGCGGGGGAAGTTTGCGTGCAGTGAGGAGGGGGAAAAGCTTCATGAGGAATTCCATGCGAACATTATAGCATGGGTCCTACACCAGATTAACTTGTGCAAATTGATGCGGACGGCTCAAACCTACCTGCACAGTGATGGCTAGCGAGATGAAATTTGTGTTGATGGCGGTCGCGAACTTGTCTACTACAGACAAATGCAAAAGAGATATCGCAGCCTGTAACCGCATGCGCGACTTGACCTTCGGACTTTCAGTGACCAACCGTAAAGTCAGTAAAGTATACTCTAATAAAGACATGCGACACTGACTCGTCCGTTGCGTCAGCTGAATACGAGCCAGCATGATCAAGCAGAGTTGACAGCATCTTCAAGACAGGGGTGGCAACTTCAAGAGCTGTGTCTGTAGATGCATGCGCAAGACATCGATTGCGGCACACTTTGAGAGCCAATATTCGAGCGCGGAGCCTAGGTTGTACGTCGTCGTCCTCTACCCAATCGGCATCCGAGTCCATCTCATCCTATAGCATCACATATCAGTAAATTATCCTCTTTTAGGCCTACAGAATGATAGCAATACGCACAGGATCCGCTGGACTAGGTACCATGAGCAACTTCTTGACGAGAAAAGCCATCAAGACGTCGCTCTTGCGCTCAAATGCATCTGGCGCCAACCGAGCAAATTGAGCAAGAACGGCGGTATGTGCAACAAGTAGATCGGGCTCTGCTGTTGACAACTTCCTCGCTATTGACTAAAAGGCCTAGGATAAGTGCTCAGTCAGGATCAGACCCGGCAAGCTCACCTCCACAGCTTCGGCGCATAAATCATCGTGTTCCTTGGAGGCCACCAATATTTGGGCAGCGAACTTCGCTATACGAGCATTTGAACCCATGACATAGCGCATTACACGCTCCAGCGTCCGTCTGTGCAACATTAAGCGCCATAATGAGCAGACGACCAAGGGACCACTCACTTATCGTTAACTGCTAACGATTCATCGCTCTGTGAAACTGCTGCGAGTGCCTGCATACCTACTTCCACGAGCCGTACGTTCTTTTCGTCCGCGATTGCCTTTGTCAGCTCGCTGGTATGTGGCTTGTACAAAGCAGGGCAGTGTTTTGAGATGTACGTCAAGAGTGTCTGCGCATGCTTGGAGTCTGCTTTTTGCACACGCTTAATCAAAGTTGGAATAGATGACTGGTTAACTATGCGAAGCGTTGCCCGTCGAAGGAACACGGTCATAGTGCCTAGAATCGATTCCGAACTTGACTCGATCCGACGAAGGAACTCATTCTCCGTGCAGGGTGAGTACAGAGTCTAAATTTGAGTATAACAAATACTTACGGACGCTTTCACGAGTCCTTTGAGATCTGTCTGGGTATCCAAGCATGTCTTGAGTAACTTGTAAGACCTGTTCTCGTTTGTCCTTGCAAACGCATGCAGGTCCTCTGCTGCTTTCTGAGGATCCCCAAATTGTCCTGCGGCGGGATCAAATATATAGTGACGAACATAAAATAGCGATGCTTACGGGAAATGTGGCGAATGACGTTGTTGAGTCGCTGTTTGACAACGTCCTCATCCTCGTCAATGACACCGCCCTAATTCAAGTGTGGATGAAGGTCAGTTCCCCTACAGCCAAGACCTGAACTCACATTGTGTTGTACACAACTTTGCAGATATAACTCGTACGGCGAGGGCCTGCTACCTTTGATGCCACTTAGGAGGAGCACAGCATTAACCCCCCGATCGTCGAGGTAGCCCATTGTGTTCAGCAGTCGATCGGTCCATGCGACCTCATTTACATCAACGTTCTTTGAGGTCGACACTGAAGAACCAGAAGGGAGTGGGAATACGAAATCTGCAATAACCTGCTCCGCTGCAAGCCTACGATAAACGATGAAAACAAGAAATACAGTGGACAAGCAGAAGTTCTACCTTGCCTCCTGTGTGGAGTTGGAGATGTGAAGAATCTCGTTTGGAATCCAGAGAAGTGTCTGATCGCTGCTGGATCGTTGTTCTCGCTGTCGATGGGGTCAGGGGCTTGATAGCGATGAAGAGGCTAACCCATACATTTCAGGATATGCAGTGCTATAGAGTTTTCCGAGGCTGTTGAGTGCCTCTACTCGCACTGAATTCTGGAATGCCGCTTAATTAAATCACTAGAACCGACGCGTGTTACACACCTTTTTGTCCATGCCACGACCAGCGATAGAACGTAGCTGGTCCTCGGAAACATAGTGCAATACAGTTTCATAGTCTAACTGCGAATACACTTTGCAAACCGCCGCACGCACTTTTTCGTCGGGATCGAGCAACTTGAGCCTCATTAGCTCTACTGGCACGTTAGCATAGATGCTATGATAACGAAGAGGGATCTCACCATCCACAGTTTCCCGGTGATCATACAAATTCACCAAAAGACCTTTAGCGCTCTCTACGAGCTTCAATCGCACTGCTGCAGTCTTGTCGTTCTTCCGCATCAACCATACATTCCACGTTGTGGGGTATTTCTTAACAAGCTCTGCCCCACCCTTCTCTGAAAACATCTCACCGAGTGCCTGGGTGGCAATCAGACGCACTTGCACCTCCTCTACACGAAGCTCCTCTTCGAGTTGCGGGATAACGCTATGCAACAAAGATGGACAGGACCTGCTCAGTTGCTTCACTAGTTCGTGGGCCTTCCGTATCTCCTCGAAGTTAGACTCCGAGTCTGATTCATGGGAGTGCGCGACGATGATGTCCGTAAAATATTGACAGACGTGCCGCTGGAGCTTGTCCGCGGTGGCATTACAAACTTGAACGGCAAGGCGATATGCAGGTTGCTGAAGAAATGCAAGATAAGCGAAGGTAGTAATGGGATGGGCGGTGTAATGATTACCGTGTCGTTGGCCATAAACTGCGCCATGATGGTTTCCAATACTTCGGACGGAAGCGCTTGACACTCGTCTATGAGCGCGACGAGGATATCGGCAATAAAGATTTCGATCTTTTTTGCAAGGTCCCGTCGTACAAGGCCGAAAAAGTCGCGAAATATGTCGACCATAAGCTCCTCGGCATGTGGTAGATCGCAGACGAGGACAACGCTCTTCACCGTCGATAGGGACTCAAGGAGGTGGAAGTATTCATTGTAGTATGATGCCTCTGCTCCCCTCAGGCCAGTTGCTAGTTGTCTGAAGAAGAATTGGAATATGTCCCTAAGCTCGGTATGGGTATAAGGGGCGTCGGGCGCGTATAGCCTGAGTATGTCGGCGAGACAGCAAGCTGCGTAGGCCTTGACGCCTCTGTCTTTGTGCAGTAGAATGGAGGTGTTTACGAGCTGTGTTCGGACGGTGGATAGTGAATTCACGTCGACGAGCTCCTGGTCGAGTTCGGCAAGCTCGGTGTGGAGAGCTTTAAGTTTCTTGAGGAGCGCGTCTGTTGCAAGGCCTTTCCCTACAATTTTTTCGTTGAAAGCAAGTCGCTTTGGTGCAGAGTTCCCTGCACGCGTCTGAGCCACCATTTGCTCGACGACGATGAGACTTGTAACTTGTAACTTGAAAAGATGACAACTAGACTCATCTCAAAGCACGTCCTCGTGCTATGACCAGTGCCCATTACGTAAGCGGATGTTCTTTGTCTGCGCTGCAGCCTGTTTGCTACTTGGACGTCATTCCTGTACTTCAACGTGTTGAGGTTGTTCCTTCCGCTGATCCGAGTACATGAGGCCTAGATCTGTGCAGATTGGAGTCGTCAACCAACGAAGCGAGCGTGGGTGATCACTACAAGTGATTATGTAGTGTTTAACTATGCACCTTGAACATCATGATTGTACATGATATGAAGCGGTTTTTACATGTGAGGCCACTCCTCCCAATTATCGCAGTGTGGTACTCATATACCCTCCGGCCTACAGTGGCTACAGTGATGGCAGTATTGTATTGACACCGACAGTTCGAGGCAAACGCCAATAGGGCGAAACATTCTGGATGACATTGGCTGGCTTTAGCCCAGCCCCACAATGCGCTATTCTTCCACAATCGTTATTCAATAACCGTCGGGTGTACTTTCGAATGCGCTGATTGTTAATTAGCCTCATGTCATGGGGGACGGATTCCAGATATCAACTTTTAAATTTGGAGGAACGACTGTGAGTTCTATTGACCACGCTAGGAAAGACTACTGGTAAGATAAGGGTGAAGATGGCTTAATGAAGATAAGAGAGATATTCTTATCTCAGAACACTGTTCGATGAATCAGACTTACTGTTTCTTCCAGCCCTTCCGTCGCCGATGCAGTGCCAAACAATGTCGACCACTAGAACGCTGGGAGAATATTATTGCAGTCGTTATTCTGCCCCGCCGGATTGAGTAGCGTCGTTGTACGTTGAAGCTCTTCCTGATCCAAGTGACATGAAGACGAGCTAGAAGTAGGAATACCTTTGGCGGATTGCGAACGGCCTCCATGCCGCATTCGACTGGATGTTCCTCTAAGTGCTGCCGGTGTCCCATCTCTCTCTCTATTTGTTAGCAGAGTCGGTGCCCACGGTAGGTTAGACGCGCAAACTACATGACTCCGAAGGTTCCACCAGCCTTGGGAGAGTTGCCCTCACAAATAGGGTTTTTGCAATCTTGTGGCAATCAAACTGCGCCCACCCAATTGATCACTCTTCTGATCGGCATCACGTTGTGATTGAATCGCCAAAGGGAAAGTTTATCAATGTTTTTAATACGGTTGACAGCGACTCAGCTTTCCTACGTACTTACTTATGCCTCTCGGCCCTCACTAGCTCCGATGCCTCTCACACAAGTTACCCGACCCTCGCATCATCTGCTCGTTTGTATCACGCCCTGAAATTCACGGTTTCGTCCTCGTCTGATTCGTTTAGTGTTTCTGGTAACGGCGGGTCTCCAGCATCCCCGTTATGATCCGTCGAGTACACTGGCAACTGCACTGCTGTGAAATTCAACGATACCATTGTTTACCCAATTTGCCCATCTCAGCATCGTTCCAAAGGCTGTAAGCTCATTATTGTGTGAGTCCTCTATTAATAGACGCCTATCCGTAGGCAAATCGTACGTCATACAGTATGGATTGCTGTTGCTGACTGAGCGTCGAGCTACTCGGCTTGTGACTAACACCAACTTGAAGCGAAAGTGCCAAAGCGAATACAGTCGTATTGATACACTCCAACAGCAAGGCAGCCAAAGGCAACGAGGCATTTGGCCTCACATCGCACAATCGCCTACATCAATCACGCCCATGTTTTTGACATAAGTCAGGTCCAGGATTTGACAGGTCATTGGCTTCTAGCTCCATGGCGTGGAAACGCACAGCAACGCACAGTGCTCGCAGGCTGTGGGGTGCCGGTTGCAGCCGGAAGGGATGGTATATTACTTAACTCAATTCAGATTTAATTGATCGTATCAACGGCCTCGATGTAATCAATGGAGCATCACAAATCACAAATCTCGGAACAAGTCCGCCAGGATGGTGGTATATCTGCGGCCTGAGGTCGAACGTCAAGTTCGCCAATCCCAACATGTCCCACGTCTCAAATAATCCAGCTTGGTGGCCGTACATCCAGTGGTGTTATATATTGAATTATTTTATAGGTTCGTGGAGAGCAGGGCGGATGATGGCTCGAAGACTAATCTCCCTATCTTTGACTGTGGTTTAGTTGCATCTTCTACTGCAGTGGTATACGACTGGGGTGAGCAAGATCATGACATTGATAATACTTTCCGAGGGGATTATTGATACTGATATGCATTCAAGTATTGTCATTTACACAAGAGGTTAGTCGATGCTATTACCGACGAAGCCATCTCACCGAGAATCCTTGAATAGTTCGATTTGATCTGGGTGAGCAAAATACCACTTCAGAAGCGCAGTAGGCTAATGCAGTTGATTCGGTGCAGACCCGACGCTGGTCCTTCTTGACTGTTCTCTATGTTTGTGTACGTATCTTATGCTATACGCGTGGTTGCCAAGTCATGCTGACTTTCACATATACTAGGTGCGCTGCTGTGGAATACTATATTCTGTGTACGTTTGCATCGCTAACTAGATGACACTGCACTGTGCTAACGAGCCATCTTTTCCAACCAGCGTCTACATAGTTGGTATGTGCCGAGCCAAATATATATGTTTCTTCTGACTGGTGGGATGCAGCAAATCTCCCGTTCTCGATTACAGATGTAGTGAGTATTCTGTGCCGCTACATGCCATTCCCAGAGTACTAATGTACTCATGCACAGGAGTGAGTGATGTTCTCGGCCGGATTGTTTTTTCAACATAACGACTGTAACAGCTGTAAGTTCATCTGAAGCACCAAGTCCACCAGTGCGCATCGCTCACTGAGTTTTTCAGGCGATGTCCTTTACTTCATGCAGGTATGGATACCTGTCGTCGTCAATGCCATGCTGGGGGGTGAGCTCAGCTGAATACTTCATTGATATTCAAGTGACTGAAATACCATGCAAGTCATCATGATGATTCGGATACATGCCATGTATCAGGGATCCAAAGAGATGCTCATTTTCCTTGGTGTAGTCTTACTGTTGTGCACGATCACCTCTGGAGTTATGACGGGAATAGGAAACGTCGGAGCTTCAGCGGGTGAGTTTCAATTACGGATGAAGGCCTCTGGCACATGAGACTCATGCACGAATACCAGAGGATGTTATCCTTTCTGGCTACCGCACATGTCTGAGTCTCGGCGTCGGCGGCACGCTGAACCAGGAAATCTTCATACCCACCCTTGTATGGGAGGTCATTGCCTTGTTTCTCGCTGTCTGGATTGTCATCAAACATATCCGTGAACTGCAAAAATCACCGACAGGATCGACTATCGTTGACTGTTTCACGGTGTTGATAAGAAGTCATGTGCCATACTTCCTAGGGTGAGTTCGGTAATTTGTAAGTTATTATCTTGTTCCACTAAAGTTTCCCATATGCTAGCTTTGTTGCTGTGACTTGCTTCAACCTCGGCACATTATCTCCCACCTTCAAAGTGCGCGGATGTGACTAATATCTACATCTGACTACTTGCTGACCACCCATCGTTTCCATAGGGTACAACTAGCGTGGGTTCCGGTGTTTATTACGGCGTTTTCCAAATCGCCCAGTTTGTGCAGATGTTTGTGCTGGGACCACGTCTCGTCCTCAGCATTCGGGAATATCACGCCAAGCTGGTAGCCGATTCCGACGAAGGAACTCGCATGACTACGATCGCTTTCCATGAGCAAGGATATGTGTCAACCGGCGGTAACACTGTGTAGCACGGGAAATGCGCAGGGAGCATTTGGGGAACATGTGTTTGGTGGTATTGCTCTGGAGCTCTGCACGAAACATATCTGGTAGTTTGGAGGATCATCAATTTGGGCAAACCAATTACATGCACAGTTGTATTTCGTAGATATTGCGCAATCAATCGATGCATACGAGTGTAATGCGGCAGGTGCGACGGGCTCGGGAAGCTCCAGGAGCTTAGCCTTTGCATCTGCTACTTTGAAGACAGCATTGCCTTCGTATTTTTCCACAACAAGATCTCCCCGTCCGACTCGAATGCACGATAGCACCTATAGCACCTAGATCTGTCAACCGCGTGTGCTCGACGGTACTGAGTAAAACTCCTTGCCAAAGCGGTGAGGCTCAAAGTCGGCGGCGGATAGATTGTCGAGGATTCAGCAGGATCAAGAGTGATTACACTGGGAGCAAGATTGAGTCCTGACGCATCGCGCATATGTGGCCAGGGAATTACTCGAGCTAGATGTCAGCGAGGTAGTAGGCTGCGCAAACCTTGACACCTCTGTTCTTGTGTAGTAGAATGGAGGTGTTCATGAGCTAGGTGCGGAGCCTGTGGACGGGTGATAGTGGTCGAGCTTGGCAAGCTTTGAATTTGAGGAGTGCGACTGCTGGAAGGTCTTTCGTTCCTACAAATTTTTCGTTGAGGACGAGTCGCTCGGTGCAGGATCCCCCCACGCATCTGAACCACCATTTCCTTGACGACGATGAGACAGTGTGCCTTGGTTCTCGAGTGTAAGTAACTTGAAAAGATGGACCATAGGAAAGGTAGTGTTCATTACGTAAGGTATGGTTAGTCGGAGTTCACAGCCGCAACAGGTTCGCTAAGGCCCGGGTTGTTCCTATACTTCACGTTGTGCACGTCGAAATTGTCCTTTGAGCTGATCCGAGTCCGGAAATGATTAATGAGGTCCGACTCTTCGCAGATCGGAATCAAAGTCAACCACCGAAACGAATTTTCATGGGTGTCTGACCCCGCCAGCTGCCAGTGCCAACTTCCAAGCAGCAACTTCGTCTGAGACATTCAAATTGTTCACGACGTGAAACCGTTCTCAACATGTAAGACTACTTCTATCGAAATATCTTGGTATCATACTCATGCGCCCTTTAAATTTAGCCTGCGAATTATGATATTTGTACCGACAGTTCGAGGCAATTCTATGCGCACGCTATTCTATATGGACTCGATCATGAAATCCCGAAGATGAGTCGAAAGGCTCGTAGTCTGGTCGTTCTCTTTGTCGTCTTGGGGCATCAGGCCCGGTTTCACAAGACTCGTTCGTCTACGATAAGGATTAGCCCAATCTGTAAAACTTCTCCATCGATGGGTCATAGGTTGTGCACGGACTGCCATATCGCACGGAACACCGTTTCGCACGATTTATCTACTCATTGAAAAAGACTTGAGAAGGAGAGACTTTCTAGAAGCGGTAGGGGTAGCGGCAACCCCCTGACCAGAGCTTTCGCAGGCTCGAAACCGCTGCCAATTCGCTTTACTAGCCCTTCTCTCCCTATGTTAACAGCCCCCTACCCTAGGGGACGGTGGACTGCAGCAAGGTGCGAAAAGGGTGGTCAGTCTAGAGCCACTCCGCGTAGACTAAATTCTATGCCGCCGAGGAATGAGGCGACTTAGAAACGCAACTACCAACAAGGTGAAACATCCTGATTTTCTGCATGACATGCATTGACTTTTGCTCCACAATGTGCTATATTTCCGCTTTACGCTATTTTACGACCGTCACTGACTCACCAGTAATTTCGAATGCCTCAATATTGCCGTCGAGGCTCGGGTCACGGGGAACAGGTTCAGATATGTATGGAGTTAGACTTGCTCGTGAACAGTATTAGAGGTGCGTCGTTCAGTCGTAATAAAATCTGACTGAAATTCCATGATTGCCAGAGCTGTTATGTATCGTGAGCGCACTCGCATGCAGGACCCGCGCCTGATCTTGCCCGATCTCCCCAGTGCAACCTCTCGAGATAACTCGTCAGGCTTGGGAACAGAAGACCTGAGCATTGAAACGGCAAATGACTGTCTGGCATCATGCTGTGTACTTCTTCTACTTGAGTATAACCCTGTCTAGTTCTCATTTGCTGGCTGTCACGATGATCAAACGACCGCCGATACAACGCAGAGCGGAACGGTTGTTGGAACTATTAGCCACGCGAGGAACTCTTGCCAACTTCTTGCTGTATCAAGTGCGGCCAACGCTGCATTTCTGAGGACGCTCGGCATGGTGCATTGACGTGCTGATGATCTGCTATGCATGATCGTGCTGTGATGTTCGTTCACAATATATGTGCTGGACTGATTTATTGCTCTACGTGCGATGCTACATATGCCAAGCTTCCAACGAGCATGAGGACCGTCGATTCGGGCATAAAGTTCATATCGAAAATGGCATACAGCGAAAACACGACGGTTATTGCAACCTTCAATTTTGAAGCGATTGACTCAAATGCGCCTCTCATACTATAAATTCCCTAAGCTACTTCAACGTCAAGCTTTCCGTTTAGCTGGATCCTGCCTAATATCCGATAAGTTATGCATTGACCGGCACTGCCTTGTGTGATTCAGAGGTCTGAGTTTGAAATGCACACTCCGCTTGTGATGTGCTGGTGCACTTCAACTTATAACCTCCATCTCCCACCAATCTACTACACAACTAATTCACCATGGAAGAAGAAGTAGCCGCCCTCGTATGTTCAATCCCATTGTAGTTCTTGACCCCGTATAAAATGCTCAATTTCCTCGCGTTGTCAGGTTATCGATAATGGATCCGGAATGTGCAAGGCTGGCTGTAAGTTTCTCTTCGATCTACGTGTTTCACCGTCTGATAAGCATCTTCGTAGTTGCTGGTAATTCAAGGCCGTTCGTGGGGTATAATGATACGAACTGATCCCGTCTCATTAGGTGACGATGCTCCCCGCGCCGTTTTCCCGTACGTTTTAGATCGTATATCATTACTGATGATCCAGCACTCACACAGACTTACAGCTCCATAGTTGGTCGCCCTCGTCACCAGGGTGTCATGGTTGGCATGGGTCAGAAGGACTCTTATGTCGGGTAAGCTTCGGCTATCTCATTTAAGCTTTCACCTAATTTAACTCGCGCAGTGACGAGGCTCAGTCCAAACGTGGTATCTTGACCCTAAAGTACCCCATCGAGCACGGTATTGTTACGAACTGGGATGACATGGAGAAGATCTGGCATCATACATTCTATAACGAGCTTCGTGTGGCCCCGGAGGAGCATCCCGTCTTACTGACCGAGGCCCCCCTGAACCCCAAAGCTAACCGCGAAAAGATGACCCAAATCATGTTCGAGACATTTAATGCACCTGCATTCTATGTCGCCATTCAAGCCGTCTTGTCGTTGTACGCGTCCGGTCGTACCACCGGTATCGTCATGGACTCCGGTGACGGTGTCACCCACACGGTTCCTATCTACGAAGGTTTTGCTCTGCCTCATGCTATTCTCCGTCTCGACCTTGCTGGTCGTGATCTTACCGACTATCTGATCAAAAATTTGATTGAGCGCGGTTACTCATTCACGACGACCGCAGAGCGTGAAATCGTCCGTGACATCAAGGAGAAGTTGTGCTACGTCGCCCTCGATTTCGAGCAGGAGATGCAGACTGCCGCTCAGTCATCGGCACTTGAGAAGAGCTATGAGCTGCCTGATGGTCAAGTCATCACCATCGGTAACGAGCGGTAAGTTGATTTTGCCCTGATTATTGCATTGTCTTAACTTATAAAATCACAAGATTCCGTGCACCCGAGGCTCTCTTCCAGCCTGCATTCCTTGGTCTCGAAGCTGCTGGTATCCATGAGACTACGTAAGAACTCATTTACAAGAAACGTAGTGTGATTTACCCCCGTCCTAGGTACAACTCGATCTTCAAGTGCGATCTTGATATCCGTCGCGACTTGTATGGTAACGTTGTGCTGTCGGGTGGTACTACTATGTTCCCTGGTATTGCCGACCGTATGCAGAAGGAGTTGACGTCACTCTCGCCTTCGAGCATGAAGGTTCGTGTCAACATTTTGTGTACAGTCGTTATTCTCATTCGTCGCCGCTTATAGGTCAAGATCGTCGCTCCTCCTGAGCGGAAATACTCCGTCTGGATCGGTGGCTCTATCTTGGCTTCGTTGTCCACTTTCCAGAACTTGTGGTGTTCAAAGCAGGAATACGACGAGTCAGGTCCTGGTATCGTTCATCGCAGTACGTGTCTCTCATCTCATGATTCTACTTGTTCTCAATTACCCCCGCAACAGAGTGCTTCTAAATGTAATGAAAGAAGTAACCACGTATACGATGTACTAGGACGACATTGTTATTGAATCCCAGTGACACTTTGATATTTCAATGGCCGGAGGAGTTCTATGGGTAGATGGAAGAAAATTTTCTATGTTAAACTGTTTGTCTTCCCTGCAGACGAATGTCAATTTCGTAATGAACGTTGATCGTGATTTGAATGACGTATACCAAGTTGGATCAGGAGTGCACTGCTCCGAAGTATTTGTTTGATCACTTTGAAGCAGACATTTCTGATAAACTTTTAATAATTAGTATCTTTTAACAAGCCGTAGTCTGGGCCTCGGCGATTATTCTGACTGAATCCCGCTGCACAAAGCGGACATGAACAGAAAGAATGCATGCATTGAAAGTCCCTAGACGACAACGACATACATAGTGAGTAATGACCCAATTTATCGCTCCTTCTTGGTTTCTGACAGTTTCTTCTCCTCCGCTTCCTTGAACGATTGCTTGTCTTCCATCAAAGAAACGACGATGTACGCAATGAGGACTATGTTCGCCGCACATATGGCGGTGATCGCAGCATAGTTGGAGTTGCCTTGAAGAAAACATCAGTACAAACTCGTGATTGCATCCTGTAGTAGACGTACCAGACCAAACATATTTTTCAGAGAAGAAGTACGATGAGATTGGTAGGATGGCAAGAGTTGCAGCGAAAAAGAGGAGTTTCATGAGCGCCGCCCTTTGATGACATCACCAATAGGTTTCCGGGATACGACGAGTGAGTGATATTTTCATCTGTGCTATCTTATGAAGACAAACCTGGAGGCCGCCTGCTCTGAGGCTTTTGCTGCTGCGACCTGATCACTCATGCCCAGTCGAAAATGGATCAAGGGTATGTTCGAATTCGGATGGCAGCTTCAAAGCGTATGTAAGCAATTCGGACTTCACTTACTTATATAAATTGACTCAGCAACTTGTCGTCAACTCGGATGCATCATGCACCAGTATCCCACATAATCAAGTAACTCGAGTTCATCGCTACTATCACTTGTGTCCTTTGATATGCTGCTATTCTCATTGAGATCCAATGGGCATTTACTGCATATCAAAGGTGAAACTTTGTTGTAACAGACCTGATGCTCTCTCGCAGGCGATTAATCTTCGACACCGTGCACAAGGAATTCACAGTTTTTTCCAAACGACGCACGACGCAATCGTCTAGCAAACATTCTATCAATGCTCGCAGCATACGGAGGCCACGCGGAATTGACGAACGAACGTTTGCAACGGAACAACGATCCCAACAGGGTTCGACGACCTCGGATAATATAAGATCCAGGCGAATGTGTCCAAGTTCCGCGATGAACATGTCTGTATGTTGACCACAAGGGGCGCACACCCGAGGATTGGTAAAGCGCTGGGTGCAAATGCGGTGGCATCGGTGCTGATATGCTGGTGCTCGTCCTGAGAAGTCTCTTGCGCGGCTAGGGAGAACCTTGACATAGACAACCCTCCGTTGCTCGTTGAAATTGGTTGCAGGAGTCTCAAAGACATTGTATGTGAAAATAAAGTAAGCGTCGGCACAAACACCTTATATACAGTTTTCAGCAACAGACGCATGAAACAATCTTGTTTTCGCTTCAGCATCCCTTCCATTTTTGTTGTGAGCTAGACTGGGGACTAGCTCGGTTATAACTAGCTCGTCTATAGACGGGCTGGTCACCAGTCTAGTTGTCAGCACTCAGCTCCGTTGTGACATCGTGGCGCCCTTTGAAATTACAGTAGCTTTATCAAAGGTTTTTCTCAGAACTTGCCGCGTCATTTTCTCACAGGCTTTCACTGCTTCACTGCTCATAATTTCAAGTACGTGCTCATTGATCAACCTTATCTGGTACTCAGATTCCAGCAGTGGGGCATCCTGTCTGATCACGAGGGGGCCATCAAACTTCGCTAGGCTGCACTATGCCTCTGTCCCTCCTGGTCGTTTTGATCCAATCGTGTTTCTCCACAATCTTGCCAGCACCCTTCGAGACTGATTCGAGCAACAAGGCATCCCGTCTGACATGGGTGAAGCATTTACGCCATGTCCGAAACTTCCCCGCCTATCTCACGTATCCTCTCATCATGATCTTAGTCGGTCTCCTCTGCTGAGGAGATGAACCATGTCACTATTGCTTGCCCGCCAGGCCGCATCGAAATTTCTACATCAGCATGTCACTCTTTTGTCGTCTTCCTCACGCCATTTCGACCCCCTCAGGGAAGCCATTTTCTTGCCTGGCTACGAATGCTTTCTCATGTAGTGGTTATTGCGGCGCTTTGACCATTCCTGTATAACTGGCGAAGCAATGCCGTACGGTATTCTGGACCCGGTTGGCACGTTTCTGCATACCACACGATAAACTTCTCGTCTCGTCTCGCGTGGCACTGACGCTGCCTTAGCGGAAGAGTTCGAGCAGCTAAGCTTCGCCTTCGTACTGACGTTTTCGATCAGGCCAGTCCCCGCAAATCTGATGACTGACTATGCAATGAGATGATATCGTCTCACCCGTCAGCATGTGCAGCAGTCCAGGGAGCACTTGATGCTTTACGGAATCAACGGTTCCACCTGGCCTGCCACAGAATGCCGAATCGATAACAACCATTCGGGTATTTGCGATGCGCGATGCGCCTTTAATGATCGGGGACATCAAATCTCACCGGCAGATTCCTGATTTTGCATTCTTATCTGCATGCCACACTATCGTGGGCAGTGAGAAGAGTCCCGATGAGTTGATCCATCTCGCTGCGGCTATGCAATTCTCCAAATTTCGCAGTGTAATTGGTTCCATGTGATCTGTTTGAACTGCACATGAGCTGTGGTAGTGTCGCACAAGGCTGTGAAACAGTGTTTGAAGTGCCAGTGGTAGGCCATTGGCTGGCCAGGAAAGAAGACATGGCGGTTGGCAATGCCATGTCCATGGCTATGACTTTTTCTCACCACGTGACAGACGGATGCTCCGCTGATTGGATCGAAGCGGATTACACCGTACTGCACATCATATCATCGAAACTTTCAAGTTGCTCATCCTCTTCACCTTTTGCATCCAATTCGACAAGCTCGTAAAATTCCAGCTCATCATCAAGGGATCTCATGCCTATCTTCTCTGTCAACACTCCTGACCACATCACGATATTGACTCATCCTGGAGTACCTCCTTGTTGTCGAGAAACGCGCAAGCGCGGGCAACTGTACTGCATCAGCAATTTGTGGAAGTCCAACATCTCAATACATTTGAAAGCCACTGTATCCCACGCCTCAACTTTTCATTCCATCCAAACTGTTCGTCGTGGACAGACAATTTCCTAGGCTCTGCGAGCCGCGTGCGAGTTATATTCAACAGCTATCAAGGATTGACGCTAGCACGGACCGTCTTGGACCTGCGGACGGATCCATTTGCTCACGGTCAATTGTATACGGCGTTGTCGAGGGTGAGAACGTGAAGAGACACGCTGTCTTTTTGCGGAGATAAACAAGGGACAAGACTGCCAATGTTGTATTTCCTGGCTTGCTACTATAAAGCCAACCAAAGGGGTGTCCTTGTAAGAAAAAAATGCAGGCAGCGAGCTTGTACCATAGGGTATGATTAGGATACAACAACTGGGAATGTCACATTAGAATTATCGTGAAGACATGATTTACATAAATAACTGAGATATAGTTGGGACAATGGGGGAATGAAAGAGATCAGGATCACGAAAAAATGCAATAAAATAGCGATTCGAGCCTCAAACTAGACACCTATGTGAACAAATACGATCTGCTGTTCCAGTGGAATATTATTGCGCCGCAATTTCCTCACAGCCTTGTGCAACCCCACTGCAGCCCGCGTGCAATCTAATCTCCCTGAATCATCGATCAACTTGTCGTAAAAAGCAGACACAACCTGCCGTGCAGCCTCGTCATCAACAAACCACATAGATCCAATCACACTGCGAAATCCGGAGAACTGCATCGCCGCGGCGAGATGGATCGACTCATCTGGATTCTTCTCGTCGCCCACGGTAGTGTGGCAAGCCGATAAGAATGCAAACTCCGGGTTCTGCCAGTTCGATCGGATGATGTCCTTAATCATCAACGGCCTATCACGCATTGCGAAGGAAGATTCAAATGGTCGTTGTCGATTCGGCATTCCGTGGCAGGCTAGGTGAAGCCACTGGTTATGGTTTAGTGCATCGAGGACACCCTGCACTGTTGCATCGCTGTCCTCGAGCGATGTGAAGGACGACACGATGGGCACGAGACGCTGAGCTATGGCGGCTAATTCAGGAGCGACGCATCGCAGTTCCTTCCCTCTGTCCGGGTTTTCTTGACCAATTGCAACAAAATATTGAGTAGATGCATATTGAGAGACACGCTGTCTCGCACGAACGAGCGTCGCCAAAGTGGGGGTATAAGAGGAAATGTAGATCTCTGACAAGTTATCTCTCTCCCTCTCATAGGGTCCTGCTGCATGTAGAGGAAGCAAAGTAAATTCAGCAGTGGGACACCACCAGATACGCGAGCCATGGCGAACATTTGACTTCCTGAGGGCTTGGACTATGGGGTCAACGATATCATGCCAAAGCTTGCGGAGGATGCTCACAAGCTTGTTCTGATGATCGGAAGAACCAAATTGCTCTGCGACGGACTGAAAATCAGAGGACAATTCGGAGACTTCAGCCTGCGTGACATCAATCGGAAGGTGGACAGGATTTTGGTTACTTAGGACAATCAAGGCGTCGCACCTGTACTGGCTAGCATTGACGATGATGACAGGTCCCTCTTCAGCGGCCTTCTGTAGGTCTGAGAACAGGGGAGGCAGGAGAAATCGAGACAAGTCAGGGAGCATACGAATGCGAGAGACGACATCATTCCATTGGATGGCCAGTTGACGGATTTGTGGAGACTGGTCTTCAGTAGACTGATCAAATGCGCTACGAAGGCGAAAGCTCAGCTGCTCGAACTCTTCCGCCAAGGCTCCGCCGGTATCACCGGGAAGAGAAAGTCCATCAAACGGTGAGCTTAAGCGTGTCAACTGAGTCCAGAACACTGCACGACCTTGCTCCACCAATTCCACAGCAGTTGTCAGCGCACCACGACGAACGCTGCATGAGAAAGCGTCCACAGCAAGGGACGCCGTAGCCATCCTTACGACATCGAAATGACGTGACGAAGACGACAAAAGAGTGACATGCTGATCCAGAAATTTCGATGCAGTTTAATATGCGAGCAATGCAGAACTATGGTTTGTCCCTTCAGCAGCGGTAGCCCATGACTTGGCAGCAGTAAGATCCGCACGAGAGACTGCATGAGATATGTATGGGAGTTGCAAGAACAGGCTAAATGTTTCATCAAGGTCAGACGGGAGGCCCCGCTGCCTGAATCTGTCTCGAAGGCTGGCAGCGAGATTGTTGAGAGACTGTAATCGACCAGAATGACCGGAGGGACGAAGGAGTAATGCAGCCCGATGGAGCTCGATGCACTCATCAAGGTCAGACAGGACGCCCCGCTGCCTGAATCTGTCTTGAAGGCTGAGGGCGAGATTGCCAAGAGACTGTGATCGATCAGAATGACCGGGAGGACGAAGAAGTAGTGCAGCCCGATGTAGCTCGATGCACTCATCAAGGTCAGAAGCGACGCCCCGCTGCCTGAACCTGTCTCCAAGGCTGGCAGCGAGATTGCTGAGAGATTGTGATCGATCAGAATGACCGGGGGGACGAAGGAGTAGTGCAGCCCAATTTAGCTCGATGCGCTCATCAAGGTCAGAAGGGACGCCCCGCTGCCTGAACCTGTCTCCAAGGCTGAGAGCGAGATTGTTGACAGACTGTGATCGATCAGGGTGACCGGGGGGACATCTCCTCAAGGCCGCTCGACAATTTTCCACGTCGCCTGCCATGCTATGATACCACAGTTAAGTTATACGAAGAATGTCAGGAGTACAGGGTGGATGAAGCCGAACAATACAAGTGGGCGAAGACGACGAATACTGTTGAATTATCGCCTTTCATTAGCACAGCATCCGGGCAGATAAGTTTGAATCGCAATGCATACGCACATTAGTGGAAATCCGAGGAATCAAGTAGTAGAAGCCTGTGAGAGTGGCTCGAGTTGGCGTTTGGAGGTTGAAAACATTCATACCTGCCGGTAGCACGTCTATGGCGTATGCACAAAAGGAAGTGAAATGCCGAGCGCTGGTCAATTACGCCAGCTTCCACGTATCCACTGCAGTCGACAGTCACCAATCCACTACAGTATCCAGACGAATCGAAGCTAACGAGCTCTGCGTCTGTCAATATGGAAGTCAAAGTGTCGTAGGCTTGAGACTACCTAGTGCAACATGTGGGGTACGGTTTGATCATGATTCAGAATTTTACACTTTTTATGGAGAACGCTGTAATGAATGTTTAGCCCTAGCGACCATGGCAGCCGACGTTGGTCGTGTTTCTGTGGTGGTCTTCGTCAGACTTTATCAGGAAGGAGTTGGACTTGTGCCAATTGGAAGGTGCCGCTCAATTTCTAAATGTCGTCAAGCCGCCTAATTATACATAATCCGAGGGACCCACCCTCCAAGCTCTCGCCATTTATATTTTAAAGTACTCTTGCATTCCCTCCCAAGCCTTTATGATAACTCCTTATACGAGTCTCTAGCGCCCTTCCTATTTTCTAGCCTTTCCTCCGATACCTCCAGCGCGCTGCCCTCATCTTGTCAACTCTTCCCTACCCCTTTCTTGCCACCACCCGCACCTACACCCAAGACAGTAGTCGAAGACGCCAACACATCTCTTGTCACATTGCACATCCACATGCAAGTCGATGACGCATGAACTAGAGTGCAGCAGCGTAACTTATGCAGCGGGCGCGTGACAGACCCACCTTCCTTAGTTGCTGATGTTGAGAAGAGAAAAGAATCAGGTCTTCCATGACCAACTCAATCGCGTTTCAAAAGAGTTGGTTCGTTTCTTCAATGTCATTCTTAAATGCCACTTGACTCTCGGTTGTTTGCAGGCGACCGGCAAAGCCGGTCTCTCATTTGCTTTGTACAGTCTTGAGAAATAGTCCTCACACAAGCTTTCGGACGAAGAAGTAGCCTATCTTGCTGGATCCCTCTTTGATACCAATTCAGACACGACTGCTGTGGCGATCATGTATGTTGTCATGGCTTGGCATGTTATCCCAAGGTGCGGGAGAAAGTGCAAGAGCTGGACATCATTGTTGGTCCTGACAGAGGTATACCAAGGCTCATCTTTGTGAATGAAACTCAACCTGGTCGTTACAGCTCCCACGTTCGACTACAATTCCCTTCCGCAGATCGAAGCGTTCATGTTGGATGGAAACCTGTTACAACGCTTGGATTTGCTTACTGTGCTTTGGCCGATCTCGTTTATGTACGTTTCCAGTGCTCTGGCTTGTTTTCCCTATTCTTATGGCTGCTTGAGCGGAAACCTACAGAATAATATGCTGATTACACTTTGACAGGGCAATCCCACGCGACCCAGTGTTTACACCAACCCCGACAACTTCAATCCCGAGAGATGGCTCAGCAGCAAAGGCAAATTTTGGGACAACATGAAGTTCCCTTCATATGGCTTTGGACACAGGAGCTCGCCTGATATTGGACCGAGTAGAACCTTGCTAGAAAACAACCTGCAGAATCTCCCCCGGGCGGTACATAGCGTTCAATCTTCATCAACATCGCGCCCCTCCTGTAGTTGTTCAAGACCAGTCAGGACCCAGAGAACCGGATTGATGAGATGAGCTTCGTGGATAACGTGATTTTACACCCCAAACCGTTCAATGCGCGCTTTCAGCCGCGGTTTGGGGATGAGGCATTATTGAGGGACGTGATGGCTCAGTATGGGAAGGGGTTGTAGGATCTTGAACATGGGGTACTGACTTATGCATGACATTGGGATGTTGAGGTTTGTACTATTGGCGAGTAGCATCAGGTTGTTTTTGGAATATCGAACTTCAACGTGACTGCCCAGGACCTCAAAATAGCGCGCGTGTGGTTGTATCGACACTGCATGTCGACTTTGCGCAACTTACACATGCACCATCCAAGTCTCAATTAACCCAAAGTACTGCCTACCAGTGGACACGTTCTATGGTATATGGCTACTCACAGGCTTCTTGCATGTGCGCCGCTTTTTTTACTTGCATATCATGTTCAAAATACCCCTGCAGATTTCTTGTTCCGCCAGTCAGCACCAGTCTCATGCAAGCATTGGTTCTCTGACTTCCTTCTTGCTTCCCTTGCTCAGTACTTCTTGACGCGTGCAACACCCGCCATCCCGAGCGCAATTGCAAAAACAGAACCGACTTCGCCTGAATTGATTGGGTCAACTCTTGGAGGTGCTGCTCAAATTTTTAATGACATTGTCAAGTTACATATGTACACAGACCTCTCGACAGTGTGGCTGTGTACATCTCCAAATTTTGCAATGTGATTGGTTCCATGTGATCTGTTGACGACGGCAGATTGTGCGATAACCCAAATGATGGCTCAGGGGAATTGAGCTGCACATGGGCTGCGGTAGTGTCGCACATTGAAGGCTGTGAAATCGTTGCGCAAGAAGATTCCAATGAAACAGCGGATCGCATTTGCGTTTAGTTTGAGCGTCCGTAAACCATGTTGCACATTTTCTGTAATCCTGTTATTTAACATTTCTGTATGATAGGATTTTTGACATTGCATTGTGTGCTAATACTGCTGTATACATCAATTATTAATAGTGCGTAGTTACAAAGCTAATTGTATTCGTGCGCACTGTGCATGGCTAGTATCAAAATATACTTAGTATTTTAACACATGAAACTGATACAAGCGAACTGGTACAACATCACATCAGGATACCGCAATCGTCGCATAAGGAAAACAAGAATCCTCTGCAACTTCACATCCAAAAACAGAATCCAAAACCAGCCTACCAGTGGTGAGAGGAAATAGCGGACTGTACGTTGACCCGGGTGGTAAGAAGAGCGAAGCTAGTGCTGTCATCCCGGACGGTGGTGGATAAGATACCAGTATCCATGAATGCGTGCAGGTTAAGCATCAGTCGAGAGATGAGAGTAGCGGACATGCTAGAGGTAATATATAAGATCGGCCCGTATGTATTGTATCAATGACTCACGAGCTAGTAAATGTGGCGAGACTGCCTCTATTGTCAACCTTGGCAATTATCGGGAAGTAGTCAACCAAATATTGCGGGTTTATATGCTTACTGAATTAGACTAATTCAAACTGTCAGCACTTTGACTCCATTGATATTCATTCGTTGACTCACATAGTACGTCAGGATGTTCGGTATATTGAACAGTGTCATCGCTCTGAGGGCATGTGGATCAGATTCACTCGAGCCACGATCTCGCTAGAGCCTCACCCGAAATACATCGCACCTGTGTTAGGCCGATTCAGCATTTGTATTACAGGCGCAACGAATGTCTTACCGTCGTGAAATACGATATCAACAATGTTGCTCCTGGTAAACAGAGACAACCGCAGCAAGCCTCTAGTTTTGCAAATTCTGTACACTGTAAGAATAAAAATGAGTAATTCAAAGATGAACAGGGCCACCCATGCCAGCCCAACGCCTGCAATTGGAGAAGGCCATGACATCAAGTTGCGTGCAAACGTGATTTAGAATTCACTGACGAGCGGCTCTGCAACAACTTTTGAGAAAACGCACAGAACGGGGGTGAGAACGACGTACACTGTTGCTGTATATGTTTCATAGCAGCCAACTCCTGGAAAAATGGTCGCATTGCTTGAGAAGTGTCCAATGGCTCCCGCCTAGGAAGGATCAATAGACACTCGAGTCCAAACGTCTACGTGAATACATACACAAGCTCCTGCTATAAGAGTGAAACCGATGATTATCATCCAGGTAAGCAAACGCTTATTACAGCCGTAGAGAGCATAAATGCGAATGGTCAATACGACTCCGTGGGAATTTTAGCATGCGTATTTCTCGCAATAAACTCGTAACTCACAGCACACGATGATTCCTTGCGAAAAAAAGAACAGTTGTCTGCATAACGTGAATTTCACACAACTAAGCCACTGTTGAGCAAAATAACAAATATGCAAGAACCAGAAATGAAACCTCTGTGGAAGTGAGTTCTGTGAGCTTGCGAGTTGGGTACATGCATAATGAAATCATCGAACCTCGTCTGAAATGGGCAGGAAATCGATGCATAAGGCGAATATATTGCCGAGCAGAGCCATATAGCGATTGACGATAAATAACTTCGCAGACAGTGCCTTCGGACGACGCCAAATAAAAGTGATTTCTTCTGGGAGGGTCACCATATGGTCGTATATCAGGATACCTAGAAAATTTGTCATCGCTCGACGCTCGGAAATTAAAGATAAAATGTCCTAATACTGTTTGCCACGAGAACGGCGTACAAGTGCATCCACCTGGTAAATCGCAAGGATCAGGATACACAGTACATCTATGCAAGCACCACTCACAACTGCTGTGATTCATTAATATCCGACATTCCAACGAGACAAATACAACAGGGTGAGGATGTTAAAATACCCATCCTGCACAATCCTATAAGTATCAAATTACATAGTGACGTGACGTAGCAATGCTAACGTGCCTTCCAGTACTTGGTATAGGAATAAATCAAGTGCCATGATGTTTACAAGCTGGAATTGAGTTCGCGCGCAATATGTGTACTGTTACTGCTGTGCACCGATGTCGAGAAATTTAAAGTAAGCTATCAGCATATGCATGTGGTACTAACACAGATCGACACAGAATATGATTCGTTAACCACGCTGTCAGTGTAGCAGCGCATATGTTGCTGTCAATCATGGCACCATGGCGATGAAAGGGGCTTCCGGGCCTCCCTCGAGTCCTCTCCCATCCAGAATGGCAAAGAAGGAGGTCCATGGAACCGAATTTGGCAACACAAGGACAACATGGCGGTGCAAAATCAGTTTTCTGTTTGATATCTGTCATACTCACGTGGATCTACAGGGAAAATCACGTTGATCATTGTGCAGGCAGCACAGCACAGATACAACGTTGGGACAGCTTGCGTGTTTCAAACGTCTCCTGTAGGCAGGAGAATAGAGTGACTCGGAAATCTTGAGAAGGTGGGTGACAGTTACTGATCGTTCTCGTGACATCACATCACGCTTTTATCACACGTCATGTTGAATGTTGTTGACAACGTTCAACGTTGAGCGCTTTGAGCAAGCACTTGCCTTTCTTTCTTCCGTTTTATCTCAGAGTGTTATCGTGCATTGTGCAACAGCTGCCCATTGCCCGACGCCACTCAGAGCTTAATTGGCTGTTATAATACGCACACCCCCAACGCCATGGAAACAAGCAGCTCCAGACAGCAGAAAGGACAGATGATATGCTCTCGGTAAAATCCATAGCATAGTAAGATTGTTTCTCTGAGAACCATCGTCGTGCGAAACATCTTTTGACACACACACAGCATCTACTCAATGAGAGCACTTTTCGACTTCTAAGATTCTGGGCGCTTCAAGTTCAGGCTACTCATCTGATTGATTTTCTTGCTCGTTCGACATATGTGCGGTGAGGATTGGAAATGGGTGTCGGGACTTAAATGTCATTGAAGTCGTGCAAGAGCTGAGTTGTCGACTTTTTAGGGAGGGGATGTCTCCTGCTAATCTCCCCTAGCCAAACCATACAGAAGGAATATAGTCTCCTGCTGTTTCAAGGGTGTCAGCCCACCAGGGTCTGTACACTGTAGAGACTCGTTAAGGAACGTCATCCAATACGACGACGACGTTCCTTGGCGAGTCTCTACAGTGTAAAGTGACATCGTTCTTCGAGTCGGCCTCTTTGTGCACTCTCATATTCACAAATTATTGCACCACTCGGTCATCCTTCCATCGCAAACTACCGAATCACTAGGTACCACCAACTGACAGAGGGAAGGTCATCAACGGTATCAGTCATTGAGTCGATTCTTCAAGCTTTCAAGCTCAAGTTCCATTGCGTTCTCATTCACCACTATCACACCACCTAATCATCCTTCTAACATGATTTGGACGGTCTCCAACAATCATGCTAGAAGGATCAGATACAACCCTCATATGATGATTCTCTACAGAACACAGGCTATGCAAAAATATCAAAATCGAACCGACGCAACCATCCCAAACGCTCTAAGCAACCTCCACAAAAGCCCTATAAAGCTTCAACGCCGTCTCAAGCGCCGAAAACTTCACCTCTGTTCCCGCTGCAATGAACACCACCTGCCCCTTCCCTACCCCCAACCTCTTCGCTCCCTCCGCCCACACCACCGTACCCTCGCCCTCGACTACAATAGCAATACTCGGCCCTCTTAGCTTGTGATGGCTCTCGACACCTCCTTTCGCCACAATGACTTGCATCACTGCTAGTTCGTCGATGGGCGGGTTGTATAGAAGCGATCCGGATGTGTGCGTGCTTCCGCGGGTGAACATTGTGGGTTGGATGAGAGTTTTGCCTGAGGTTGGGTTGTATGCGACGTTTGAGAGGAAGGTGGAAATGTCGAGGTTGGATGGGGGGGAGAAAGCGAGGGGGATGGTGTTGTCGGACGTTGCTATGCATTCGATGATGTCTGGAACGAGTTAATTTATCTTATTGAACGCAGTTTGGATGACAATTCTCGTACCTCCTGTGATGTATGCGTGGGGCTCTCCGGTGGCGACGGAGAAGGCGTGCCCAGGCTTTAAATCGAAGTAGTTGAGTATGAAAGCGCAGAAGACGCCGCTGTCGTTAGGGTACATCTCATGTAACCGCAAAACGAGCGATTTTACAATCTTTTCTTCGTCGGATTCTTTTCCGGCTTGATACCTGTCTATGAGACGTTTGAGTGGCGCCACCTGCTTCTTCCTTATCTACCTGTGCATAGCATGAGAACAGGTCTTTGAGAGCTGCTTTGCATTCTGATTTGTCGGGCGAACGCGCCACTGATGTAAAGTGCTCTATGATATCGGCTGGGAAGAGGGAGGCGAACTCTGGGACGAAGGAGAGGAACTTAGATACTTGGGATGTTGGGAGGAAACCGCAGAGAGCACTGAAATCTGAAAGGGCTAGAGCCATTCCTGATTTGTGGTTCGAGTCTGCGTTTACTTAACATATGCCATCTCATAGCATGGAGAGGCCTTACCTACGTACACCCTGGGATTTTCTGAATTTATGTGTTCCGCATTGTGCTTGTCAAGATGGATTTGCACGGGGAGTGCCTGGTCGAAAGACAAGACTTTGAACAGGAATGGAATCTGTCCATTTTCCAAGCCGAACCGCTTAATGGAGGGTTCTCCGACGAGTCTTGGGTGGGCTGCGAGATGCTCCGAGAGTAGCTGTCTGGTGGAATGGACTCGTGTTGGCGCGTTGGGGTGAGTGCCCATCCATATCTATGGAATGTTAGACTGTGTGCAGATTACTTTAAAGGACAACGAACTTCTGCGTAGGGTTTTGATTCGTCTATTTTGAAATCTGGTATACCTGCGCCGTCAGCGAGCTGAGCTGCCAGTGAGTTGCTACCTTTCTTCCCCCATGGATAGTTCTGCGTTGCAGGAATGAGGCGAAATACTTGTTCTGTCATCGCGATTGGAGCGCGAAGCAAGGGAGCATGGCTGGTTATATAGGCATCTGGGAGACGCGCACGGTGAGGTCATCATGACGCGCCTATCACGTGCCATTATCTTTCGGGATTCCCCTAAACCTTAATCGCATGAACTGCATAACACCGGCGATTGCCGTACACGGAAATCCACGCTGCTATCGTCGACCTCAAGCCTAAGACATCGCCGACGCCGACAACCATGGTCAACATCCCCAAGTACGTTGCCAGTCTCATTCACTAGCCAATTGGGAATAACTGATGAATTATTGCTGAAAAGAACTCGCCGGACCTGTGAGTAGCCTCTGTTCTTGTTATGTATTCGCAAAAGTTAATGGTTGTGTGTAGACTGCAAGGGCAAGACGTGCAAGAAGCACACGTATGTTCATAGTTTGGGTCTATGGTGTCAGAACCGCTGAGAACGCTATGCAGGCCCCACAAAGTGACGCAGTACAAAAAGGGCAAAGATTCCCTGTTCGCTCAAGGAAAGCGTCGTTACGACCGTAAGCAATCAGGGTACGGTGGTCAGACTAAACCTGTCTTCCATAAGAAGGTGTGTTTTTCAGTGCGAGACCATGGGATTCTGCTTATTGGGTTTTGGGGATGTAGGCAAAGACAACGAAGAAGGTCGTGCTGCGGTTGGAGTGCACGGTGTGCAAGTACAAGATGCAGCTTTCGTTGAAGCGTTGCAAACAGTACGTCTTTGTTCTATTCACGGCATGTACAGATCTGATGTCTTCTGAAGCTTCGAGCTCGGTGGTGAGAAAAAGACAAAGGGTGCTGCCCTCCAATTCGTACGTCACTTTGCTTATCATTGGGTTCTAGCAGCTAATGATGACTGTATAGTGAGCGTCTTGGGAGTCGTTTCATATTTTGTTTTCCACTGCTATGTATCCTCAAACACATTATGACATGACATGCAGCATACTTATTCTTACGTGTGACTGGTGATGCGCCTTCCCTGATGAGCCGACTAGCCTATCAAGCTCTAGTGTGAGTGTCGCCGAGTGTGAAGATAATTACAACGCCCTAGCAACAACAGCTAGTAGCCGCCCATTTTACGACGTTAGTGGAGCACAGATTAGGCGATGTAGTAGCGATGAGCCAAAATGATTCAGTAGCGCCGCATTGATTTTTTTGAAATTGCTGTGATGTGGCTCGTGACGGTAAATTCCACGACGGCCTACTGTTTCTTGGTCATTCTTAATTTCTTATCGCGAACCTGGAACTAGAAGGAACCGTTGGGGGTACTACCCGTTAGTATAAAGAGGAGTCATCTAAAGGAGAAGGATCTTTTTCATGCACGCTCCAAACGTAGTCGAGACCCGCGATTCTGTGCGTGGTCTGATCACTGTCGTCGAGGAGGTTGAGCTCATTGACATTGACATTGACATTGTAGACGAACGTGTCCACTTCACAAGATGACTCCGAGCTATCATCACACGCCAGCCCGCCCTCTACACCTCCAAGAGGTCGTACACGTTACCCTGACACGCTAACTCGCGTTCCCTTGCATCGTCGTGGAACATCCAAGACATACGAGCGCCTCGAAGACCTTCTTCGCGAGGCTGGTTACAAAGAAACTCGCGTCTTTACACCAGAATCCGAGCGACACACAGATCATGCGACCGATAAACACACGAGCAACGTGCGTGGCGGTGTAGGTGCCGTCGTCGGTTTCCTCGCCGGCCTCGTAAGCCGCAATTCGAGTCTGGCACGGGAACCAATCTCCAACAACGATTCACACTCTCAACCACCATCACCGCTTGCACACATCAAGGCTCTCCATGCATCTTCTTCCACATCCTCCTATTCCTTTAACACATCCCCAGAGAGCCTTCGTAAGCATTCCCGCTTTCACGCCACCCAGGGCCAGGCCCGACGCGACCTATTCCCCGAATCCCATGGCCGGTCCCAAGCCCCGGGTGCCTACATGCGCCATCAATCCTCGTCTGGCTTCTCCAAAGACGCTCCAAACGCCCACGCATACCTCCGACATATGGCATCAGCACCAAACATTCAACCCCTAGCTAAACGCCCCTCCTCATCAAATGTCTCCCTCCGCTCCCATCGCACTCCCCACGTACAACCCCGTTCCTCCCGTCGAGTCTTGCTCCTCACAGCAGACGACATCATCGAGACGGACGACCCTCCGCCGCTCCCTCGTAACTGGATGGAATCCGTTGCTAAAGCCCTTCTCTCTGGTGTTCCTGAGACTGCTTCTATGTACAAAACGAGCTCGACATTATCAGAGACGACGAATAGACCTAAGGAACAGAGACGTCCACCATTGCTATGCGCACAGGTGCGGGAACAGCGCGCAGGTACGATTGAAGGGAAAGTGAGCCAGACGAACGTCATGTGTAGGTCTACGCCTACGTCGCGTGCGGGATCGAGGGTGCGTAGAACCGGTGCTGAAGACGATGAATCGAGACATAGACGTGACGAAGAGAGACGGAGGAAGAACAAGCGGGAGGAAGAATCAAGGAAAGGAAAGGGGAAAGGGAAACGCAAGGAATCAGATATGGTTCCTTCATTAGCCCGTACGAGGGTTGAGAACGACGAGTGGAGTATGAGCAGGTGCCTCCCCGCGAGCCATAGACAGGAGGGACCGTGTTCTTCCAGTTCATCCTCTGAAGATGACGACGAAGAAGACGAAGGAGAACTAGACCTAGAACGGTTACTCGTCCCAGCCAGACGCCAAGCCTCCATTCGCAGTCTCCGAAAACATCTTCATCCACCCAATACAACAGGTAGCCTCCGAGGGGTTCCTCGAACGTCCCCTACTGTCAGCGGTACCACCAACACCATCAACGGCCAACTCTCGTCTTTCGCACCAGGTTCACGACAGCATATCTGGCTAAACGATTCCTGGGGCAGAGGTAGAGGCCGCAGGTGGGTCGTAGGCGAAGATGACGATGATGAAGGGGACGGATATGGAAACGGGAGCACTAACGACGCGTTGTTAGCGTCTGAGATTGGGGGGACCGGTTCTAACGCCAGTACTCGTACACGTGCGGGGATGAAGCGCCGCCGCGGGTTGCCTGGCGCGTGGGTGCAGTGGGGCGGTTGAAATTGATGCTATGATGATCAAGGGACTTCCCCTTCCTCTTCCTGGTTCTAATCGTTTGCAGGGATAGACCCACGTGCGGAACGGGGTTGGTTTGTTGGTGCTTTGGAGTCTGAACCCATCGTTCATTCGTGCGTGCTTGACTATTCGCATTTTTTTGTTATTTTCATCTTCGCTTTCGTTTCATGCACATTGTTATGGTATGGTATAATACATATGCTTTATTGATGTTGTGGCCGGTATCTCAGATCTTACTGGGACGAAGGATACGAGTAATATACTTTGTTCTAACTCGAAGAATAAATGTAATTGTTGATGGTCTTGGTACTTCTTGAGCTTCGTCATTATTTAACGTGTTACTTATTGTACTGAATCCTTGTGCATCATGGCTCGAGGAAAGGAGAGATATGCCACTGCCAGTGCTCCTCGCTTTACTCCTTCCCTTCCTAGCCCTCTTGTGGTTGACGTCCCCATGGCTCAATGAGAGAAATGCCATTGCTGACTTTTCTCATCGAGATCAGATGATGGCTCACATCAGTAAGCTTTTGGGTCCTACTAATTGATTATGATTAACTCATTCTGTCATTCACGGTCCTCAGTTCCAGTAATAGTGTTATTCATAAATTTTGATGCCCTCTATGACAGCGAATTTGCAAAGCTAGGAAATGAAGGAGCGTTGAGGAAAGATGCGAAAGAACTAGTTCCCAAGAGTGCCATGGAGTCGTTTATGAACGGGCCAGAACTTAAGTTTATATATATGACCCTGCCACATCCGTTGCACGCCAAGACATCATATATGCCTTCCTAGTAAGCCAATAGTAAGCTGTTTAATTACTAATTTGAGGTCAACAGGACTGCTTATCTATATTTGACATTCAGACATGGATGAGGATGCTGCAGGTTGCCGGCCACTCATTGAATGCACGACTGAAGCACTGGATGATGAAACACTCAAGCAGTTCATCATCTCAACTCAGCAGACCCATCAGGAGCTGTGCATTGAATATGCAGTTGAGAGGCAACTCCCTGAACCTTATTTTTGAATGGCAATAGCTGAATTTGACTCTAGAACACTTTCGGTGCACCTTGATTCTGTTCAGACAACCTTCATATTGGCAGATGTTCAGGGGGAAAAGCTAACAGCCAACCTGTATCAGGAAAAATGTTGGCCATGAGTTGCACTCTGCAACATTATGTAGCACTAAGTAGGCCACATAGCACAACAGAGCATCTTCATGTGATCCATAGCTCAATAGAGCACCCTCGTATGATACATAGCACTATGTACAGTCCTGTAGCACATTTGGATGCCAATATTAGCTATGCAATACCACCTTGCCCATGATAGCCAATGTTGTGCTATATACCCAATATCATTGCTCCTTGGGCACCCTACAGGCTGTACAACAGGCGCTCAAATAATTCTAAATCAATAAACCTGTTGAGGTAAAACTCTTCTGCCACCTCTCAACTGAACCATGGCGCAAGGTGAACTGGACGAAGCACTCAATCAACTGGTAGAACTGCTGCATTGGGTCGATGTTGCCACGAAGACTTGGTGAGTCAAAAACACTGTAGATTTTTGTTGAAAGTCTGAAGCAGGTGGAACCAGTGAATATACACCAGGGGGCATGCAAAATGACCCAGACATGGTGGCAGGCTGAACATGATCTTGACTTCACTGATGCGAAGCCCTATTAAGAATAATGAGAAGATGCAGATAAATGCAAAATATCATGACTCACCTGAGATACCCTCACCAGTGTACTCCTCATGATCTTCAATCATGAGGACCGTATCAAAGCGTGCAGGAGCCAGTAATTTCCTGATGTCCTTTGGTGCAATCTCTGGTGATGCCTGGACCTTGAATATGCATTTGGCGCTATTGAAATGTGGTCGTGCGGGTGAGACCACCTTCACATACTTGTACACATCAACACAGTCTTGCAGTGTCAGTTTTCAGTGGGGGTGAGTTTGCAGGTTGTGGCGGAGAAACTGTTCAAGTGTGGGAATGATCAGGGAAGCATCATGGTTTTCAACTAACTGCTGAAATGTTGAGTTTGGGAATGGGCATGTCCTAGGCACAAAATATCCGCAAGACACTGTGAACATAGTGAAACAATGTATCTAGCAAGGTAGGTCTGCCACTCGTAGCTTGTGGTGGTCAGCTGGTGAAGGTGACTTGGCATCAGAACCAGAGTTGATACTGGAGTCCAAGTCCTGTGAGTGTGAATCTTTGTTAGCAGGATTTTGTGAGGCCTGCCAATGCAGATAAGTATCTTGAAAGTAGATAGATTCTTGATGGTGTAGCCATGTAGTCATTTGAATAACATAATCACAGTGATTGGAAGCACAATATGCACACTTGGCAAAATCTATGTGGAGGCATTCAGGGAGCTCTGTGTTAAAACTGTCAGCACTCCCAAACAAATGGATTGAATCAATGTAGTGTACCATTGAATGGATTTTCAGGATATTGAAGTGCTCTGTTAAGAACCATGCTCAAGGGAGAGAGAGACTGACTCAGAGGGGCTTGGCCTCAGCTTGTACGCTGTGCCCCTTACCTGAGTATGTGCCCTTCATTTCAGAGGAAGTCCGGAGGACTTCCGGAGGCTGGCTACTCTGGTGGAGAGTGCTAGAGGACTTCCAGAGGAGTGTGGGAAATGTCTGGAGGAGCGTGGGAGAGTTCCGGAGGAATGCAGGAAGTGCTCAGGAGAGTTCCCACTGCAAGGTAGTACTTCTACAGGAAACAGGATGGAAGGGTAGGATGTCTGGAGGTCTGGAGGACAGGAGGACAGGAGGACAGGAGGACAGGGGGACAGGAGGACAGGGGGACAGGAGGACAGGAGGACAGGAGGACAGGAGGACAGGAGGACAGGAGGACAGGAGGACAGGAGGACAGGAGGACAGGAGGACAGGAGGACAGGAGGACAGGAGGACAGGAGGACAGGAGGACAGGATGTCCGGAAGTATGGAGGACAGGAGGACTGAAGGTCCAGAGGACAGGATGTCTGAGGGTTAGGAGGATGGGATGTCCAAAGGACAGGATGCCTGGAGGTGCACAGGACAGGAGGTCTGGAAGGAATAGGGGCTACATCGGACTTTGTCCAATGTAGAAGCAAACAGAGGTAGACTACCCTTAGGTAGAGTTGGAGAGACAGGAAGTGGACCAAAGTCTGGAGAGAGGGTAAGTGCCGGAAAGGCAAGACTCCAGTCTAGGGAAACAATCCCTAGACTTGGGACAGAGACATAGGGGACAAATCCGAAGGTCTGGAATTCCAGCCTAGGGAATCCATCCCTAGGCCTTATGGAAAAGGACAAAACTCAGATGGACTGAAGTCCGGAAGGTGATTGGGCAGATCTAAGGTGATATTCAGACTGAGGACTCTACTGTAGTTGTACAGGGGTTATATACTAGAGGCTATCTGAGAGGATCAGTAAGCAAAGGAGTAAGGCTATGTATGAGCATGCAGAAACACATTAGTAAGTAAGACAGAACATAACTAAATGAACTTGGAGATGAAGATTCATACAAGGATCAATCAGCAAGACGGACCAGGAGGTAACCAAAAGCCGGAAAGGCAGAGATGCCTAAATGGGGATAGGCGCAGGATATCAGACAGAGGGTGGGAATAGGTCCGGAGTTAATATCTGGAGGTCCGGAGATCTGGGGATCCAGAAGACAAGGTGGATACAGGACCAGGATATGAGAAGGTGGATATAGTCTGGAATCTGAGATGAGGTGAAGTCCGGATGTCTTGCTGGATGGAGTGCACATAGGGTGGACAGGATAGGGTGGTATGGATCAGGCTAGCAGTGAGGATCCGGAGGTCCGGAGCTCAGGGGTAAATCCAGAGTGGAGTCAATCCTACTGAGGTGTGGAGCACACAGCAGAAGGGGATCTGGCAATGAGTTGGATATGAAGTGGGGTCCGGATGTAGGCTCGGAAGGCGTGGGAATATTATGGAATGTGAGTCTGGATTGTGGGATATGACATGCTCCTGCACCCCATGTTCGACAAAAACATTCTTGTTGGAGTGGAACAACTCCAGTGCAGCTTGCATGTGAGACAGGGTTTCTTCAGTATGGGACTGGTACTGTGCATAGTAAATAAAGTCCAACACTCCATGTACTGCTGCAAGTACTCTGTTGTCAACAGCACCTGCAATAACACAAAGGAAAATACGCTCCAATTCCCTGTAGTTGGCTCCTGTCCATTGCTTGTGTTTCAAGATACCTTTTTTGAAGTGCCATAGTCCAGTGTAGGAACTCATTGCCTTGAAATGAGTGTCGAGTTCATCCTCGCCAATGATTTTCATGCACCATGCAACAAGATGGTCCTTGAATATGCCTTTGTGTAGTTGGTGCAGTATGTTGGGTGTCATGGAGAGAAAGATATCATTGTGTGGGAGAGCTGCCCAAAAAGGTGAGTAAATTGCCCACAGACCCAGCTCACTCTCGAACTGATTGCTGCTCATTTCACCCTCAGAGTGAAGCTGTAAGTTTGCCATTGTTGTGTCTCATCTCTGTGGCGCTGACTCTCTCATATCTCTGTGGTTGTCACATCCGACAGTGCATTTTGGACACCTGTTTTCCATACAGCAGGCTATGAGGCATTGCTCTGGAAAGTCGGCAATGTATACAGCTACAATTGGATGCATCTGCCTGACTTGATGGTCAGGGCAAGTAATGTTGACTCCATTCTCACCTGCACTGACCAAAGGCTCTAGCACCTGTGCCATGCAGTAGTGGAATAACTGGTAATGTTCAACTGAATGAATGTCTTGCGTGAAGTACTCCAACTCGGATATTGGTAAGTAGGCGATTAGGATGGCTGCATGCTTTGATGGCTGATGGTGTATGTCTTTAGAGATGTTGCCAAGTGTCAAGTACATGGGCCATACTTCCTGATCCCCACAGAACTGTGATAGGGAGGTTTTATCCAAGGCCAGGATCATGGGCACAACAACTGCCCCTTGGGGTAATCTATGCTGTGAGAATGGACTTAGTGCATCATTTCCACATGTATAGACTATACCTCAGCTTACCTGCATTTCCCACCACCAGTCGCCAGTCCACATGCCATCAAACATGCATGTCTTTCCCTCCTTGTCTGCAAAAACTTTCTCTGGTGCATATGACATGCAACCATCAAACTCTGGATTGCTCATCAGCTCATGAATGCAGTCCACCAGGTCATGCAACCACAATTCCAGGTCCTCCTTCTCATGCTGCCCATCATTGGCAGTTCTATTGCCCACCACGTTGATCTTCCTCAGTTTCCATTTGGTTGCTTGAGGAAGTTTGTCAATGGCTTTTAGCAGCAAATATTTGCTTGTAAATGAGGTCTTCATGTGGCTAGTCTTTGTCCTGGTCCATAATATGTGAGTGTCTGATCAGAGTGAAGTGGTAGTGTGAAGCTGACTTACAATTGGCAGTTTCAGAAATTCATCTATCGCAGTGTGCCCAACACACAAGATCAATCATTTGACTAACCCCCACTCTTCCTTGTCTGCAAATGGTGCCCACAGGTCTAGGCCCTGAGCCTCTTGCTGTGCTTGGATGTCCTGGAACATGATTTCTGTTTGGCCAAGTGTTCACGCGACTTGCCCAGGGTACGACTGGATGAAGCACATCCATGTTTATTCTTCGTCTTCCACCTCTTCAAGCCCAACATACTGATCTGGTCTTTGTGGGGGTCTTTGTGGGCCTTCTTGATTGTCATTGTTGCAAGGTACTCCATCATCAATGTCCCAAACTCCATCAACATCCATAGGATCTCTAGGTTCGTCCAAGTCACCTCTGGGTGTTGCCTCATTTCCTATTTGCTCACACTCACGGAGCCATTCCATCTGGTGCTTACAGGATGATGTTTTGCTGATATGGAGGCTAACAGCACCTGCACTCTTGAAGCTGCCTTTCAGGTAGAAGTTACAATGATGGGACATGATGGTTGTGCAATAGGCCTACAAGCCGAAAATCCCAACACAACAAATCCCGATGTGAGTGACAGTGACAGTTCAATCAAGTTGCACCCAGCTGACTTAGCAAATCCAGGTGCACCATTGGGACATGAAAATTTTTGTTTCATCCTCCAAGATCACTGGTGTGTACCAATCTCACTTTGTTGTCTGTTCTACTTTGGCCATCATCTTGGTTGATCAGATCAGTGGCACCTGACCCTGATCTAAAGTTAGTTGGATCAGCAGTGTCTGAAGGTGCATACTCTGTTGATTTGTTAATGGTTAGAATCTGAGTAGAATCCCTCAAGTGATCCCTGATCACACTGATTAAGGTGCATACTCTGTTGATTCAATTCAAGTGTGTTGTTGGTGCATTCTGTTGATTTGTTTGTAGCATGACCACACGTGATGCTATAAAGGTCAAGCCCTCTCCAAGCCATTACCTCACAACAACTTATCACTCCTTCATCCAGAATGTCTTCTGCTGCCCCCATTCATCAAGCCCTGACCCAACTGATCAACAATGGCCCTGGTGGAGCTCCCTCACAGTGTCAACAGCATGACCGCCATCCCTCAGAGAGGGCACTTTATCAAGGTCTGTGCTCATTGAGTATGTGCTACTAGATCTACTGCTCACTATGTCACATCTAGCTGAGGAAGAGCAAGATCACAATGTCCATCGGCAAAATGGACAATGCAAAATCAAGGTGACATGCAAAAAGGGCATGGATGAAGGTATGTTGTTTACTTCATGTCATTATTAATCTGCTAACTACTTATATGTCCAGGTCATGATGGCATGCAGGTCACACCTTTTTGTTTCCCCAGTGCAATTTAATACTGACCATTTGATAGTTTTCATCTCAAACTATCAGCCTGTCAAATGGCAGTGTCCCGGCCAATGGCCTGCTTGATTTGAGGCCCTGGTTTAGTAGGGTCCCCCCACCAGACAAGCACAAGCAAGACCAACCCTCAAGCATGTCAGTTCAAACCTCAAGACAAGACAAGTGCATGCCAGTCCAAACTTCCCAGTCTGGTGGCTGGTGGGAAGACACTTTAACAAAGGTGAGTTGGCTGGGCCATACTTAACTTCATCTCTACTGGTTGCACACTGATGTTTGATTCATAAGGACTCTGGATTTGTCAATTGTGGCCATGCATCCAATGATAGCAGTGTAAGTCTCATCAATGTTGTCTTGTTTTGTGCACTGATCATTGAATTCAAGGTCCCATCTGCACCTCACAAGTTGACAGTAGCTCATGCAAAAGAGCTCATGCAACTTCAGCAGGTGCAGTCCACTATTAATACTCCAAGTCAAGGCAACTTAGATGATGACTTGTACCAGTCCAACAGCAAACAGAATCACAGCAACAATTACAAAGATTACAAGAATGAAGATCATACAGATGATGATGACATCTTCCTGGGTAGAGATGGGGAGGACAATGCTCACTGTAATGGTGAGTAATACTATGTTACTTGAACACACATACTGAATGATTTATCAGGTTTGCATAAGCATCCATGATCACCCTCAGACAATGAGGGTGATGGCACTCACAGTCACTACAAACAGATGTGCAAGTCTGAGGACTCACCTTCCCCACAGCAACTGTGTCTTCCACAAAAAATCCAGAAGAGTAAAGGCTGAGTTGCAGCCCGCAATTACAAGGTAGCTGTGCAGCAGCTACTTAAATTTTCAATTAGCTCTTTGTGCACCTGGCTTGCTTCTGAGTATGCATATCCAGACTGTATGACTCAAGTCTTGTGGGCAAAGGAGGCATGGAAGGAGGGATATGCCACTTATGAGATTGAGATGGGCTTCAATAGTGAGATCATTCAAATTGTACATGTTTTATTTATATTATTTCACCTGCTGACCTCTTGCTTGAGATTACCCGTCACACATCACATCTCACAAGTCAGGTGAAAGGGAAGGTTCATTCACTTGTCGAGAATATTTATGGCTTTGAGCATGGCAGTCAGGAGTCTGTCAAGTCCAGGAATTACAGACTTGCCCATCAGCTCAAGAATAAATTTGGTTTGTGTTACCAGGTGAGTGGTTATTGTCTTGGATTATATAGTGTGCTTATACTTTGTTTGAAGAACCCTGGAGATGAGAAACACAAGGTCCCTCACAGTGGGCTTTTTCATATGAAGTTGAATCAGAAAGTGGCCAATTTGCTCTGGTACAGTAACAAGAAGGATGAAGGGGTAATGTTTGAGAAGCTTTTTAATCTGTTTCCCATTCCTGCTTTGGCATTGGTGTATGCAGCGGTGAGTCACATGTTTAGTTATTTGATTCCGAGTGCGCAATATATTCATTAGCAAAAGTGACGCAGCCTGACAAGGCCTTACCAGGCATGGCAAGACCGCTCCAGCCTGGTGTACCTCCCCAAGGCTGACCACACCTTGTAGACAACCTCTCCCCCATATCAGGCAGGCACCAGGCTGGTCAAAAGCCATCAGAATTGTGTATTTTAAAAAGTCTTGGGATGCCTTGTGATATTGATGCAGTCTGGCCAGTTCTAATCAGGCTGTTCATAGCTTACATGAATCATACCACACAGATCATACACTGCAATGCAATAAATAGAAACCAGTGAATTTCATGATCATACAATACAAAGCAGTGAAAGTAGTAAAAGTACACAGGTGTCTATACAAGTCCGACACCATCTGAAAGCAGGATCAAGGTGTGATGAGAGCAAAAATGATGATGCAAGAAACATGAAGTCTGAAACATTGTAAGTGCAGGAGCGGTCATGAGTGCAAGAGTAATGTACAGCATGGGCATGAGATGATCGAGTGGAATGCAGCAAGCAACAGCATTGAAATCTGTGTGATCAAAGCAAGAGTCAGAATAGGCAGACTGACCAGAATTTAAAATACCTAGGCAGCCTTTTTACCATGACAAGGTGCAGGCTTTTTCTTTGGAGGTGCAGGAGCTTCCGCATCTGGGATATCTGCACCACCCACCTCATTAGTTGGTTCTTCAACCTGGATATCACCACCAGAGAGATGTGCAGAACCACAAGTTTTGGACTGTGCCTTGGGTACCAGTTTGGCCTTTGGAATGGGTTTAGGTCTGGGGACAGGCTTAGCATTTTTATGTGCAGCAGGCACTGGCCTAGGAAGAATGGCTGTGGGTATAGTGGGTGGGATGTCCATGGGTGGCTGTTTTGCTGGGGAGGGTGGGAATGATTCCAAGTCAGATAGTGGTGTCAAGGCCCATGGTGGTGATGATGTGGAAGGTGTAGCCTGCGAAGGGAACCTGGGTGGAGTTAGTACTGGTGCATGTGATGATGGGTGTTCTGCCACTGGTCCTGAGGGCAGAGAAGTAACAGTACTGTGCACAACATTGTTTGTTGCCAATGTTGACATACCACCTTGTTTATGAGTGGCACGTTTCACTCACATTTTCGCAAGGTCAGAATCAGTGTGATCTGAGGTGGTTGTCATGGCCTTGACTGCATGTTTCCCAAAAACCTGTCTGTAATTCTTGTTAGTAGATATTTATGAGGAACTAGACTCATTGATCCATGCTAGCGTGTCTACTGCCCATGGGTCCTTGGGGTCATTGAGTGTTTTGATGATAGCAAAAAAGAATTTTTCTAGATTGAATGACCCAATGCACATTTTGTATGAGTTACAGGCAGAGAGGGAAAACCACACCTGTATGAAAATCAGTATACTACCAGTCAATAAAATAAAAGTAAACATGCACCGCACACATGGCCCAGGCCCACACTTGTGGTGTCACCTTTGTAAGTCCATACACGGTAGCCTTGGACTTGCTTCTGCCATGCTTGCCATTGTCATCATTGTGTTCCTGTGATCCTGCAGCAGCAGGTCCTAGGTACAAGTGCTGGAATGCCTAGGAAAACTGTGAGCACACGAACAGCAACAATGCACTACATACCCTGATACCAGCATGCCTGTGAAAGAGGCCAATGTTCGGGTCCTCACTATCATAGGTGGCCTCAGCAGCATATAGGAAGGATGGCCAATTTGTAGAGAGTAGAGGCCAAGTCCCATCCTTGTTACGGCGAACCATAGGTCGACTAGGATGGGTGCGGCGATAGGTACTCGATAAGAGTATGCCTAAAGCCGGATTGTGTCCTTACAAACGTAAGGTTCTTAAGACAAGTTAGAGAGAGTGTCTCTAACTTGAATATTGGTTATCAGACGACTTAAGATTGGGGGTCTTAAGCGAAGGATAGTTCAGGTTGAACCTAGTAGATTAAAGTGAAGTCTACCTAAGTACAAGACCTAGTTTATATAGCAGTAATCTGCTCTAGGGCAGGTACGTATTCGTCATTGAGTCGAGTCATAGATAAGGATCGAGTCAGAGATAAGGGATGAGTCAGCTAGCGACGGCACGTGGCGATCGTGCTGTAATACAGATATAGGCAGGCGCTGGTCTAATGATGGCACATCCTGGTGCGGTCATGACGTAATACACATGAGTACGGAAAAAGAGATAGGGGGTAACCACTATTGTAACATTACCCCTCGTTTAGCGATGAAGTCGCCGACTTCACATATCCTGGTTAGCCCAGTAGATGGGATCCGTGTCATAGTTGGAATTAAGAAGGTCGTCTTGTTCTTCCGTGATGGTAGGTTGCGCCAGATGCTCAGCATGAGCGATGGCGTCTTGCTCGATCTCCCAGCGAGCGAGTGCGTCGTAGAAACCGATGTCAGTCCATACCAAAGGAATAACCGCTTCTCCTTTTAGCTCTCTACAAAAGACCGACAGATGACCCGGCGCGTACTCTTTGCAGACTCTGCAGTAATACGCTGGGCAGTTCTTATGACGGTGGCCAGCAACGTGGCAGTTACGACATACGACATTATCGACTGGCGATGTTTTCACAACTGTGACGGGTGAAGACTGGTTTGGGGGGGAAGGTGACCGTGATCACTTGAGTGGTGCTTTAGTGGGGGAGACGGAGGCGGCTCGTTTGGCGGCGAGGTGGGAGGATCTTCGCTTGAGCGGAAGTCGTCGTGTGGTACGTATGATTGGGTCAGGAGAAGGAGAAGTCGGTACATCAAGTACGGCAATAGGAGGGATAAGATCATCCTGATGTTCCACGGTAGTTGCGACGTGAGTTGGTGGAGGTACAGGGACGGCGACGTGGGGGGAAGGTGGTCGTGCGACAGGGTTAAGAGCGATTCACTCAGTGATGATGTGAATGGCTTCTCTGATAGCGTCTCTTGTTTCTTCCGGTAAGAGTCGGATTGCGGTATTGCGAATGCAGATGTGAAGATGACGGAAGATAGTCTGGTGACGCTCATCATCAAGGAGTGCGGCGGTGCAATCAATGAGGCTGGCATCTCTGATAATCCTAATTATCAGACCGCTGGAGATTGCTCCTCTTTCTCCGAGGAGACGATCTATCTCAATAGCGTATTGCTGTGAGGTGATGGTGGATTCGAACAAGGCACTGGTTTCGACTTGATCAATGACAGAGAAGTAGTCTGTGAGGGTGGAATCGTCGGTAAGAGTGAGGGTAGAGTCCGAAGTAGGTGGTGATGTTTCAGAGGGGGATGCGTGCTGTGCGAGGTTGGCGGCGGTGGTGGTCTGGTAATCTAGGAGCGTTAGGGGGTGGGCATTTCCTTCAGCGACAGTGTTCATGGCAGCGGTGAGTTCTTCGATACGAAGGATGCAAAGGCGTAGTCGTTCGATGTGGGACATTGCTGGGAGGTTTACAGTCCATGGGCCTTCTTATAGGCGATAAGGACATTGGAAGTGTTCCCGAGATTCTCCTCAGGAACCCACTCATTACTGGCGGATGAATATCCTTTCCACGATAAGAGATAGCGTCTTCGTTTACCCGTTCCTTTATGCGATAAGATCGCATCAATTTCATATTCTTCTTCGTTATCGATGACATCAGGGGGTGGGTCGTGGAAGTTCGGTCTGTGTACTTCTGTCTCGTGATAGGACGATAGTTCGGAAGCATGGAACGTGGGGTGAACCTTCCACTGGGGTGGTAGCTGGAGTGTGAACGTGATGGGAGACAGGACGGCGGTGATTGGGAATGGACCATATCGTTTAGGGGCAAGCTTTCGCAAAGGTAATTGCGTGATCAGGTTCTTTCCGGATAACCAGACTTTGTCTCCAATCTTCCAAGGGTGGTACTTCTGTCCGTGAGTTCTTTCTGCCATACGCTGCATCGCAAGGGCGTGGCAAGAGAGTGCTTCTTCTCTAGACTTCTGGAGTGAACGAAGTCTGTCTGCTGCTGCGGGGACTGTGGAATCGGATAAGGTATGTGGAAGGGCTCTTGGTTCGTACCCCATCATAAGGAAAAAAGGGGATGCATTGCGAGAATCATGTTTTCAATGGTTGTGAACGAATTCTGCCATGGGGAGGTGTTCTACCCAGTTTTCGGGATGATTCCGACAATATATTCGAAGGTATGTTTCCAATTCCTGGTTGAGTCGTTTGGTCTGTCCGTCGGTCTGGGGGTGATAGGCGGTTGACGCTGCTATGTCGTACTTCAGAAGCTTGGCGAGAGCTTGAGAGAATTTGGATACGAATTGTGGACCACGATCAGAAATAACCTTTTCGTGCAGGCCGAATCGCCGATAGACGTATTTGAAGAATTTATTGGCGACTCCTTCGGAAGTTATGGTTTTGGTACATGGGATAAGAATTACCCCCTTCGTAAGCCCATGGTCGACCACGACCATGACAGAATCAAAACCCGTACAGGGGGGAAGGTCAGTGATAAGATCGACCGAGATCTGAGTGAACGGTGCTGCGGCAACGGAAGGGATGGGGACAAGGGGGGGGGTCGTCGGATGAGTGTCGGATTTCATTTGCTGACAGAGAGCACATCCCTCAATGTATTTGCGAATATAGGTGCCCATAGCAGGCCACCAGAAATCACGCTTAACCAATTCCTCTGTTTTGAAACGGCCAGGGTGGCCGGCAGTGGGATGGTCATGACATCGTTCCAATATAAGGCGCCGTCCGGCAGGGCGGACGTAGGCACGGTCCTTGTAATAAAGGATATCGTCTTTGATTTTCCAGTCTGAGAGGGCGGATTTCATGGGGGGAAGCGACAGACCATCCAATGCATCGGAAGCAGCAGAGAAAATGGGGTCGGGGTCGGAGGGGTCAGGATTTACGAGTGTGGTCATGAGTTCAGTATCGAGGAGGCGAACGAACATGGAGTCTGGTAAGAGTGTTTCATTGGCGTTATCATCGGGGGAATCTGCCCCATGATCAGGGCGATGTGAAAGGGCATCAGGAGCAACAAGCTTTGTTCCGGCAACGTGATGAAGTTCGATATCGTAACATGACAGTATTAACTGCCATCGGGCTTGTCGATGGGTTAATTTCTGTGCGGTTCTGAAATACAAGAGGTTCTTGTGGTCGGTGAATATGATGATAGGGTGAGGATTCCCTTCCAGATAATGACGCCATTCTGTTAATGCACGAATAACCACAAGGAGTTCGCGATCAAAGATTTGATAGTTTCGTTCTGCAGGGTTCAATGTCTGGGACAGGTATGCACATGGGTGATAGACGCCATTATCATCAGTCTGGAGCAGGACCGCTCCAGTGGCGATGAGAGATGCATCAGTGGCAACAGCAAACTGTCTAGAGGGATCTGGGTTCCAAAGGACTGGCTGCTTCATAAAGCAGTCTTTTAGTTCGGCAAAGGCGGATGTGCATCGTTCCATCCAAAGGAACTTGACATCTTTCTTGGTGAGATCAATCAATGGTCTGGCGATGTCGGAATAGTGGGAAATGAAGTTTCGGTAGAAATTGCAGAAACCTAAGAACGACCGAACTTCTTTTACGGTGGTAGGTGTAGGCCATTCCTGAATACCAGTGGTTTTAGCATCGTCCATTGCTACGCATCCAGGGCAGATAATCATTCCAAGGTACTCCACTTCTTGAGCATCGAAGGTACATTTTTCCAGTTTAAGGAAAAGTCTTTCTTGCCGAATTCTTTCAAGGACGCGCTGGGTACGTTCGTGATGGGAGGTGAGGTCGTTAGAAAATATCAGGATGTCGTCCATATATATAACGAGCCATCCTTCGTTAACCTCCTGCTGGAACGTTTTATTCATGTATGCCTGGAAGGTAGCCGGGGAATTGCAAAGACCGAAGAACATAACATTTGGTTCAAAGAGCCCGTATTCTGTGGTAAAAGCAGCTTTCCATCAGTCATCTGGGTGAATACGGATATTGTTGTATCCAGACCGAACATCCATTTTCGTAAAATATCTAGCACCATGTAACCGGGCGACCAGAGAAAGCGGTAATGGGAGTGGGTAGGCGTTCTTGACGGTCCATTCGTTGATATACCGGTAGTCTTGGCAAGGACGAAGATCTCCACTTTTCTTCCCTACGAAAAAGAAACCGCTAGCCTGCGGCGACTTTGATTCGGAGATAAATCCCTTTTGAACATTTTCATCAATGAATGTCTTGACTGCCGCCCGTTCTTTCTCAGATAGCGGATATACTTTGGATGTTTTGGGAATAAACCCAGGCTTGGTGTCTATTCGGTGATCTATTCCAGGTCGCTCCAGTGGTAACTGGTTCAGGCCATCTTTTGCGAAAATATCGGCAAAGTCGTGAAGGTAAGAGGGGACAAGTTCTTCAAATGACTTCTTCTTCTGTTCAAGTCCAGCAGCTAATGCAAATTGCTGGGCTTTGTTACTAGTCTTGATATATTCGGTGGGTCGTGGTAGGGGTATGATCTTGGATTGTCGTTGTTCCAAGGTACTAGTCCCGTCTTTCGTTAATGGGGTGTCTAACGAGACGTTGGTGATTACCCGAAGCTCAGTGGCGTTGGCAGGGTACTCGACTAAAAACTCATCATCTTCTAGATGATAGGTAGAGACTTCTCGCACAGGCGGTGCGTAGTTAGTCGTCCATACGTCGTCCTTTGTGTCAAAAGAGTCATCTTCATCATCAGGTATGGGGTCCAGATCAGGCAGCGCTGATGGGACTGCTTCTTCATTGATTATCTCTTCGATTATGGCGCGTGGTAATTCTTCGGCCATCTTCCTGGGAGGCACCTTAGGCAGCACTACAACCGGGATCGGTTCCTTTCCTTCTACCTTTTTACGGAAGAGGGGAGGCAAACTATTCTTCTTTCGTTCTCTATCGACTTCTTCTTCAATTTGGTCGCTCTTTTCTGTCCTGGAGAGTTCCAGTGTTTCTGCTTTCCATCGGATTACCGGGTCCATAGCGCGTAGCCAGGGGATTCCCAATAAAATCTGATCACGTCGGCTAAGCCGTGTGATGTTAAACTTTCCGATCATAGATTGATTGTCTATCTTGACGATGAGGACGCAATATCTGGTAATAGCGCCTCCTTTTGCATAACTTCCATCCGCAGTAGTGACTCGGAATGGTTTCGAGAGTTTATGCGTTCGAATCCCATGAGTCTTGACGAACTCTTCAGAAATGAAGGTTCCGGCAGCGCCGGAGTCTACAACAGCTGTTGTTTCGACGGTTTTCAGACGAGTTTTGGAGATGAGGGAAATGGGAACGCGAAGTTCCTTTCTTGTTCCAATACTCTGTATAAGTCTGATGTTTACATCGGAAGATACTGACATCGATCCAGTCTTCCATACTAAAAATCCTCGGCGAGACGTCGGACCATTGTATCCTCATCGTCTGGGTCACTATCGTTCATCTCTCGAACTGGGATTTTCTTCTTCTGTGGGCATGCTCTGGTGAGATGGCCTTTCTGGTGACAGGTGAAGCATAGTCCTTTCTTCATATGGTCACTTCTTTCAGCTTCAGTGAGCCGGTCTACCTCCATGGCGTTTGGGTCGTGTTGGTCAACGGAAGGTCTAGGTACATAGCACTGCCCAGAGGGTTTGGTGGTGATTCAATGGTTGGATCTGAATGCGACACCCCTCTGGTAGTTGCTATCGAGTCTGACGACTGCGGCGATGTACTTGTCGAAATCTGTAGGGATGGTTTCCATCTGGTAGACGGAATTAACGATTCCCTTCTTCAATCCGTCATTGAGGAACGTGATTAGGACGGCATCTTGCTTAACACTGGCTTGTGCGGCGAGGGTCTTGAAGCTAGCGATGTAGGATGTGATGTCGCCTGTCTGTTTCAACGTCCTAAGTTTGTTCATGGCGGTACCGACAGCATCGGCGGGTACGAAGGCTTCTTTGAATTTGGTTTCAAAATTCGCGAAGGTCCCATAGGATTTGGCGGCGGAGTTGTCAACTTCTGTGTAGAAGGTGAGTGCCCAACCCATAGCACTGTCTTCCGTCATATATGCGAGAGCGGTAATAACCTTCTTCTCGTTGGTGTTATAGATTGTAGCGTTAAGCGCGAAGTACGCTTTTATCGCATACAACCAACGTAGTGCCTGCTGAGGGCTCCCATCGTAAGTGGACGGGGCTCCGGCTTTCAATTCTGGGGTGTTGGTGACGGTGGACATCCTGAGCGTCTGGTCGAGTGATGTCTTCGGTTCAGGGGAACGTTATTCGTTCTCTCGCTGAGTTCTTTCTAGGTTCTGTATAACCTCTCTGATTGAGAGGGTCGGTGGTGGTGGACTTTAATCTTTTGTTACGGCGAACCGTAGGTCGACTAGGATGGGCGCGGCGATAGGTACTCGATAAGAGTACGCCTAAAGCCGGATTGTGTCCTTACAAACGTAAGGTTCTTAAGACAAGTTAGAGAGAGTGTCTCTAACTTGAATATTGGTTATCAGACGACTTAAGATTGGGGGTCTTAAGCGAAGGATAGTTCAGGTTGAACCTAGTAGATTAAAGTGAAGTCTACCTAAGTACAAGACCTAGTTTATATAGCAGTAATCTGCTCTAGGGCAGGTACGTATTCGTCATTGAGTCGAGTCATAGATAAGGACCGAGTCAGAGATAAGGGATGAGTCAGCTAGCGACGGCACGTGGCGATCGTGCTGTAATACAGATATAGGCAGGCGCTGGTCTAATGATGGCACATCCTGGTGCGGTCATGACGTAATACACATGAGTACGGAAAAAGAGATAGGGGGTAACCACTATTGTAACAATCCTGAAGATGCTCCATCCCTCTGAAGGTAGAGTATGTGAATTATGCAAATGTTGATTTTAGAGTCAAAACACTCACAAGTTGGCACCTTCATCAAACACCTCTAGCCACTTTCAAGGGCAAAGTTCCCACGCTAGCCAGGGGTGATTCAGACCACGATTTGACTTGCAAGAAGACTTCAGGATGGGAGGCTGGAGCGTGTTGGTGGTACAGTCAGCAAGAATATACTCGAGCACTGAGTGCTTCAGGGATGAGAGATCATCTAAGTGTTGCGAGCTCATTAAACTGTTAATCTACGTGTTTGTAGTTATTTAGGTGCATATATGCGCATACATGCATGGACTCACCACTGTGAGATAAGGTTTCAGCTCATCATAGGACAGCTCATTGAGATTTTCATGGAAGCCAGGAACAAAGTCTAGAATGCCATTATAGAACATGAGAAATTGTGCCTGTTGCTCCTCAGATCTGGCAAACAAATCAGTTTAAGTTCCAAGGTGTAAGGTGACTTACATATTTGAACTGGATGTTGAACCACCCTTGTCAAGAGTCATACTGTAATGAAATGCAGGCGACACATTTGCAAATGGATTTAAGGTGGCAACTGCCTTGCACCCAGCAGTGCAATATTCTGATAACACATCACTCAACCTCAAGTTGTGTGATAGGCATAGGGTGAGCCCATGACCATGCTTGAATACTATGAAACTTACCTGGTCTTCTTCCATCTGCCAGTGGCAGTCATATTATTGAGGATATCATCTGTTGAAGCGCGTTTTTTGGAGCTGGAGGTTGACAATGACACGTTAGAGTTTGATGAAGATGTGTGTTTCTTGGATCTGGAGGTTGATAACGACATGTTAGAATCTGATACAGACACACATTTTTTGGAGTTGTATGTTGACAATGATGCGTCAGAGTCAGATGAAGACATGGTAGGGTGAGGTAAAGGGCTCAGGGGAAAATTAGGGGATTGTTATCACACATGTTGGAATTCAAAAACATTGATGGCTGGAGTTTCAAGATCATCAGACAACTGTGACAAGCAGATACACTTTGAATATAGTAGTACACAACAATAATCAGCAAAAGAGCATTGTAAAATAGTGGTACAGTGCAAGAAGAAAGAGGTACTCAGGCAACAGCAAATGATAGTTGAGACAAACAACTGCAAAAGGTATTCTGTTATGAGCAACTGTGTGAAAAACGAGCAAAAGTGATGGTGCAAAATCATAATTTACAACACTTGGATGGATAGTCCTTGATATCTTCATGCAGTGCCTTCCTTTTAGCAGCCTGCAATGGAATGTTTGACTGATCAAATGACCATACCAAGTAGTGCCACAGTGCAAATGGGTTGGTTGGTCTTGCATTTGGATTGCTGCAGCATCAAGTGAGTAGGTTGCATGGAGACACGTTCCTTTGAAAATCTGTTAGTCAGAATCTGAGTACAGCCTGGGTAATTAGATGGAAGGTTGCATACACAGAATTTATGGAACCCTCATTGTCTTCCTCAAACTTTACACAAGTCTCGACTAAGTCAGGTTCTGTCTTGATGTTACAAAGTCTCAAGTGTGCTCAATATCTTATTAGTGCTAGCTTCAAAGTGAATAATTAGCACACTGTATTGAATGAATGAACTCACATATGGCTGGAGTCAGATGAGCCCTCTTGAATGGCCTTTCCAATATCTTTGAACTGGAAAATCACTTGCTGAATAGACAAAATCACAATGGGTTTAGTAGTAATTGTAAATAAAACAATTATTTCATACCTTGGAGCCAGGAGTGACTATATTTAGGCCAAGACAATAGGTATCCCACATAGAGGCAACACCATTGATCTCAATGAGTATGTTGATGGTAGATGTTGAAGGCATTGAGGATAATAAATAGTAGCATAAGAGTACAATTAATAGTGTTGGTATAAGAGATAGGCAAAGATTGACATGTTATTGAGACATTGTGTATTTTGGAAAGTGCTGACTGACTTTGAAAGTCACATGACTTTCGAAATGGACAGTTCAAACTTTTCACTTTAATCTTCAGTTGGTACCATCAATATAGGGCATATCTACCCTACATAGATTGTTGCATGAATATCATTGTTTCTTGTGTTGAGCTGACACCCATGTAACTTGACCCTTATTGCAAATATCATCTCCATCATGAGGTTCAGCACTCACTCCATATTCGTCTTTCAAGAGTTTGATTACCAAATCTACCTATTTATCTATGGCAGTGCAGTGATGATTCTACACCCAAGACTCTTCAAATCCGGTTATTGATGAACTACAAAAGATACTGACTCTTCACATCCAGTTATGGATGAACTACCAGAGATATTGAGTATATATGTTGAGCATCGCCCTCCCATTCAAGCGAGTTGCTCTACAATTGCGCTCTACAACACATTTCACGATCCTCCTTCAGCTCACAAGGGCAGTTACTTTCTTCAAACATAGTCTATTGGCTTCAGTCATGATCCACAGAGGCTTGGTCAAGCACGTCAGCCAGAGGGAGAGAATGGCAATATTGGACCTATAGCAGGAGCAAAGGACACACCACCATATGGTGCACAGCACTGCCAGGATGCTCTTTGGGAGCGTAGAGTTTTGCAGGCAGGTTTTTTGGATCAGGTGGCAGGTATAAAATGTGTCCTTTGTTCCAACCCCTCGTCTCACCATTACATGTTCACAGTGACTCAGGTGGATATGCACTGGCAATGCTGGCAAAGTACATCATCCTCTCACTCCTCAGCTTCATCCTTGTTATGTCATTTGCATGTCCTGCATGCAATTATACTGCTGTGTCAGCACATGGTCTGTCAATGCACCAGAACCAATGGTGCAAAGGCCTCAGAGTTGTTTCAAATAATGTCATGAATGCCCGCTGTGAGTGCCAAGCTCTGCAGCCTCCTCCTGCACTGCATGCTCAGTCAGAAGCTCCCTTACTCGATGAGCCCTCACTGGGCAAGGCAAACCAGCCAGAGTTTGAGAATCCTGAGCCATATGTAAGTGAATGTTTCTTTTGTCAGAGTGATACAGGGTATTCATGCTGCTGTCTAGGAATTGCCAGTACATCATTCACCCTCGCCCCCACCACTGGCACAAGCATCAGGTCTTCTGAATCGCAGGTGGCAACTACCTTCACATTACTGAGATGAACTTCCACCCATTCCCATTCCCATTCTGATTCCACCTCCAGTAGATGATGTAGCCCATGATGTTCCACAATCTCCTGTTCATTCTGACTCAGGTACTGCCAAATTAGAAGGAGAAGTGTGGGTACACACTGAACAGGATACTTTTGGCACCTTCTGTTCATACCAAGGAACTTTCCCTTCCTATGACCCCAAGAACACTTCATTGTTCGATGATGTATGTGACTCTCATACTTTCCAACAGGCTGACGGTTCAAACAAGCAGCCCTGGTATGCAGGCTTTGGTACTGCTATTGAAGCAGTCAATTGCATGTTTTTTGCACCTTTCTCAATGCTACCACATTTCATCTCATGAACTGGTTTTATGAGTCATCTAGTGGTAACTCCCTGGCTAATGTTGACTGCCTTGTGCAGGGGGTCATATTGGCAGATGACTTTGAGTGTGAGGACCTCAGGGGTTTTTCTGTGTTTTGGGAGGCAAAAAGAATGGACCAGGCTGACGAGGACCCAGATTCAAAGCTGTTTAGCACCTCTGACAAGTGGCATGAGGCATCTGTCAATATCAAGCTGCCTGCTGAGAAGCACAGGTATGCATCTGAAGCTGACACACCTGACTGTGCTGTGGATGGACTCTATTACTGGAAGCCCCTAGAGGTTATCAGGTCAGCCTACGAGGAAGTCACTTCAAAATCTTTTCATAATGTCCCATACAAACTCTTCTGGCAGCCCAACAAGGGTGAATTTCTGGAACATATCATTATGGAGGTCTACACGGCCAATGCTATGCTTGATGAGCATGAGAAGATAAAGGCACAGCCCCATGAGCCTGGTTGTCAGCTGGAGACCGTTGTCACTTTAATCATGCTTTGGTCAGACTCAATGCACCTTGCTTCATTTGGACATGCTGTGCTATGGCCAATCTACATGTTCATCAGAAATCAGTCAAAGTATACCAGGAATTGTCCCTCTGCATTCACTGCCCATCACCTGGCATATATCCCAAAGGTTTGCATGTTTCATGATTGAGTTTGCAAAGTTTGCTGACTTGCCTTCGAGTTACCAGACATTGTCCATGAATATTACCATAAATTGTATGGGCAAGCAGTGATGAGTGCAGTGCTCACACATCTCAAGCGAGAGCTTATGCAAGCCATTTGGCTGTTTCTCCTTGATGAAAAATTCATGCACGCATATGAACATGGTATTGTTGTCCGATTTGTGGACAACATATATCATAGAGTATTTCCATGTTTTTTTACCTATGCAGCAGATTACCTGGAAAAGTAAGTATCTATGACTCTCCTTCTGTAAAACAGCTCATTCAAATTTCAGGATTCTCCTTGTGTGTATCAAGTTCCTTGGTAAATTTCCATGTCCCCAATGCCTCATCCCAAAGGACAAGATTGATCAGATGGGATCAAAACTGGATAGACTGCAATGCACACAAGATGCATGCATGGATAACCATGCTCACTGGAGCATGATTGAGATGGTCCGAGATTGGATTTTCACAAAGGGCCATAACATTGCAAGCTCAGTGATTGACAAGGTACTTGGACCAACTTCTCTTGTTCTAATGCATGTAAGTTCTACTATTTATTGTGCAATAAAAGTCCCTTATGCCTCCTTTGAAGAATGCTTTCTCAGAGCGCTTGTCCTGCTTCAGGTTTGACTTTCACTCAATGTTTGTACCCAATTTTATGCATGAATTTGAACTGGGAGTCTGGAAGGGTACTCTTACACATTTGCTGCATATCATGCATGCTTTTGGTGGGGATGTGATTCAACAATTTGATGCAAGGTGAGGTTTGAGTTTGTTTTATTGCTTTCTAGACTAACAAACTCAAAGATATTGCAATGTTCTGAGTTTTGGCAGGGATATGATACGCAAATTCAATCGCAACATTTTGAACCTCACAAAACTTGCTGCAAGAGACTTTGAGGATATCTTACAGGTGTGTACATGTTTTGAGGTCTGACACCTTGTCTGATGTGACACAGTGTGCTATCCCTGTATTCAAAGGGCTACTGCCTAAGGAGCATGACGAGGTCATATTGGATCTACTTTTCAAACTAGCAATGTGGCATGCCCTAGGAAAACTCAGACTTCATACTGAAACCACACTGCATTTCCTTGACAACTCAACCACTAGACTTGGGTGAGCTTTACATTGGTTCAAAGACATTACATGTGATGCCTTCACTACTCAGGAGCTGCCAAAGGAAGTGGCTGCATGTGGGCATTGCAAACCTGCATACTTGAAGAAGGGCAAATCAAAAGCACTGCCAAAGAAGACATCTTTGGATGGCCCTCACACATGCCTTTTCAACATGTCGACATATAAACTTCACGCACTTGGGGATTATGTCGAGTCCATTTGGTTATTTGGAACAACAGACAACTTCTCTACACAAGTGGTGAGCTTGCTCCATGATTTATGTTATTGTGTCTTAAAGCAAACATCAGGGCAAATTGGAACACCATCAAGTCAAGCAATTTTATGTGTGTACCAATAAAATCAAGTTTGTGTGAGGTATTGCAAAGCAACAGCACTGTGAATGACTTCTATACAAACTTTGACAAAAAGCTCAGGGTGCCGCACAACAGGTTAGTGAGCACCTGGACACTAGGGATACAGATTCACGTCCAACAGTTGATTTCTCTGAACAAGAAGTGTTACTGCAGTGTTCCCTGGAGTCCCAGTACCAAATTTTGAATTCATGTCACCTCCACTTGGACATTACAGCTTGGCTCCATAAGAACCATGAGGACCTTGCAGTCAAGGCATGTTCTCACCTGTTCTCACTTATTTTTCCTAATTTTTGTGACTTAGGACTTTTTACTGCACCTCAAAGATCGTATTCTTACTCAGCTGCTTGGTCAAGATGATGACAGCAAGCAAGCATTCACACCTGCACAGTGTAATTCACTTATTATTGTCAACAACAAGATATACAGGCACAAGGTGCTTTGCAGTCAATTATACAACATATGACCTTCGTCAGGCCCAGGACTCACTCAACCCCCATGCACATGCAGATATCATGGTCCTTGCGAATGAGGAGAGCCAGCCTGGTGAGCTTGCACCACATCCCTACTGGTATGCATGTATTGTGGGGATTTTTCACATCTATGTGAGATATCTTGGTGCTCAGTCTCGCAGTTGAACATCACAGTGCATTGATTTTCTTTGGGTGCATTGGTTTTGCTAAGATTCAAACCATAACTCTGGTTGGGCAGCATGATGGCTGCATCAGATTGGCTTCTTTGATGCACACGAAGTAGGTGCAGAAGCATTTGGGTTCATTGACCCACAGCATGTCATATGGGCTGTCCACCTCATCCCAGCACACAACAATCATTACACATACTCTCTGCTTCCTCCATCAATCAGCCTAACAGCCACACGACCTCAATGCAGACTTTAGTTGGTATTATGTCAATCAGTGTGTATTTTTCTTTAAAACACACTCTTGTGCTCACCACAATTTAGATTCATTGATTATGATATGTTTATGTAGTTCCATGGTGGTGGTGTTGGACACAAAACCACATGAGAGGTGACACAAAGTTTCTATGAGGACTGAGATGCACTTGACTCAGTGCCATTCACAAAGGAAAGTGAATGCACCAGTATGTTTTACATACCAGGTTTGCTGATGAATGAGGTCATTGACTCAGAGTCTGGCAATGATTGTGGAGATACACCTGGCAGATGCAGACATGTGCAGCATCAGCAATTCCAGTGAGGAGCATATGGATTGTACAGGAAGCTGGTCTGAGTTAGATGATGAGCTTGAAGAAGCAGAGAATGAGTCACAGAGTGCTACTTATGAGTTTGACACAGATTTGATTGATGGAGACAAGGAATTAGATGAAGAGGCTGATGATAACAAGGATGGTTCAGTGTTGGATGACGAGCACAGTGAGTTTGGTTATGGTGACCTAGAGGAGCAGTTGTTATTGGATGACAGCTCAGAAGAGGAAGGCTTACAGGATGAACTAGATGATGCCATTCTTGGTGCTGAGGATGGAGAGGGTGCTGTGGATACTGAAGAGGATTATAGTGACTATGCTAAGTGACTAGAATGCATTGGACAGACCTGTCTTTCAGCCATGTAAGAGAAAAACATATTGTATTACTTGTCTTGATGGTTTTTGTATCTATACATGTGCAAGTGACACATGGTTATAACAGTACTTTGGCATCTGCGAGCCTTGCAATGCCTGGTGTGATGCCTGTAAGGCCTGTAGCCACATTTGGAACTCTACCCCAGACTTGTGGCATCTGCCAAGGCCTTGTCAGCTTGCACCACTTTTGCTGATGTTAACATCCATGTCAGGCTGAATGTTGTGTCAATGAATGGGTTGACGGCGAGTGGATAGATATTAGTTTTTTGTGTGGTGAGTATAAGGAGGCATATGACAAGCACCTTGCTAACCTCAAGAAATTCAATGCGCGAATGAAGGACCATGCATACTTAATGGTATCCTAAAGGAGATTAATGATAATGGCAAGATAAGTGTCTTTCAAATATTGAAATCTCACAGATTCACTAACAACAGTACAGAATCCATGCAAAAGTAGATGTGGCTGATGTTGGAGAAAGAGACTGTCTCTTGGATGATGAGATTCACAATGCCATTCATGAATACCAGCAGGGGAGTGGTGTGAATGAGACCAATGATGAGGACTCGGATGAGGATGGTAATCAATCTGAGCACAACAGATACGAAGACAAGTAGAATAATAATGAATCATGAATGCTTATCATTGTTCTCATTGGTTTGAGTGGTATGAACTATGTTGGCTTACTATTGGAGGCTATGTGGCACTACATAGCAGGGCTATATAGCTGATGTATGAGATACTGGATACAATGTAGCGCAAATAATGATATAGCCTGAGGTATATAGTGCTATGTAGAGGGGGGACCTGCAATGAGGCTATGAGCAGTATGTAGCCTATGTAGCGCTATGTTGCACTTCAATTTTTTCCTGATGTGGCTGGCTGGTTTCAGTGTTGTACATCTGATGAATGAGCCCTCTTTGGAGCTCATGCCTCTGCTGGCCTCAAATTTGCTGACCCTATTACAGGCTGCAAGTGTGTTGATCCTTTGCTGATCTTGAGGCTTGCTGACTGACAAACATCCCTAATCCTTGGCAGAGAGTGAGTGTGCTAATTCATGGTAAAGCTTGGGCCATGCTGACTAAAGACATTGCTGAACTAATGGCAGACTGCACTTAAGTGTGCTGATCCTGTGCCAGCCTTGATCTGTGCTGACCACAAAAATTACTGACCTGTTTATAGTTCACGAGTACCATGCTCTATTGAGGTCAAGTCATACTGATTGAAGAAATGGCTGATCTATTGATAGGATGTGAGTGTTATGATCATATCTGTTGGATTTCAGCCAACCAGAAAATTCACTGATTGCAACAGGTTGTGAGCATGTTGATTCTCTAGAGCCATGCTGACCATACAAATTCCTGATCTGATGACAGTCCATGAGTTTGTAGATCCTCCTTTGAGTTTGGCCCCTGTTGATGGAGAATGCACTGAATATTGTAATAGGCTGTGAGTGTGTTGATTCTCAAATCATGCAAACCAAACTTGTAAGTTTTGTTGATTCAATGATAGGACATGAGTATCTCAATTTTCTGTACAGCCTACCATGCTGATCAAATAATTGTTTCTTCCAATGAGTGTCTCAATTGAGTTCTGGTGACCTAAGACTGTATTGATTTAGTAAGAAGAGGTGACAGCTCATGGGCTGGAGAAATAAAATGGGAGAATAGAATAAGAATTGAGTGGGGCTAATGCAGTGTGTGAACTTGGTGAGCACCCAACTTACTGATCTAGATTCACTGTGCAATCATGGCACAATGTTGCCATGAGGCTTACATGAGGACTCATGATAGCTCACCTTGAAAATGCAGAAGTAATAGCAATCCTGTGTTCAACAGAGTTTGATGGATCATTCCAAGGAAGATAAGGTAAGAGGCTTATGACACTGTTTGAATGTTTTAACTTCATACTATACACATACTAACCCCTAATAGCAGTCAAACCTTCAGGCGATGGGGCATGGCGGATAGTGGTAAGTAGGTGACCATCTGATAAAAGGATAATTTGTGAAAGCTGGTGCTGCAATAAGGTGCAACTAGTTACAAACTAGGATAGTTCTAATGACAGATGACTCAATAAGAGTCAGGACCTCTGCCGAGATTCTACACAAGACGATAAGTCAAGCATTCAGTGTAAGCTAAGTCAGAAGGAGTGCTCCTAACTTAAAGTACAATTCAGATGACAAGAGATTGGAGGTCTCAAGCAAAGGATATTCCAGGTAAAACCTAGTAAGATTAAAGTAAAGAACTAAAGCATACAAGAGGACTATTTATAGTGAGCTACAAGTGCTTTAGGGCAGATGTGAGAATGTATGTGAGTCAGAGATAAGGGATATGTAAGTGATAGCAAGAATAGGTCATCTAGTGATGGTAATGGCAATCGTGATGTAATACAAAGTATGAGTCAAAGATAAGTCTAGCAGCAGCATCATGCAGCTCATGACGTAATACACAGTAAGAGAGAAAATGAGTAGGGGCATACATGGTTGTAACAGCAACAGCTTCAGTGGTAGCACATGAAATCTGCTGCCCATGATGAATTCAAAATCTGTTGGCACCCAGTACTCAAGCTCAGTTTTGAGGGCTTTGTGGTCACCTACAAGAAGGAGTGGAAGGGATAGCAGTAGCAGGGATAATGATTGTTAGGGGAGGGATAGGAGGGATTATGGCCATGCCCCTAGGAGAGAAAGTCATTGCAATATGCAATGAGAATGTGACCATGATGATTGAGATGACAGAGACTGAGATGGCTGGAGGAGAGATGATAGTAGAAAGGACAGGGGCAGGGACTGAGACCTTGATGTTGATGAATGTCATGACAGAGTCTGGGACTATGATGACCGTTGTAGAGAATGAGATTCCTCTAGGCATAGATCATGCATATTTTGACTCATGACAATTGGTATAGCACATGACTCACTCCCTATGACTTTCCTGCACTATGCAATGCATTCCTGTGCACATGCTTAGCATGTTCTTCCTGTGCTTGGTCACACTTTGTCATGCAGCATCCTGGAGCATCCATCCATCATCCAACCAGTCCCCTAGTGAGTCCCTTTTCATTTATTTCTCATATCAGACCATTTCTGGTATCATACAATTTCTTATTTTGTCATGGACCTGTCATATCCCATATGCCAGACATAGATCCCATCATATTCCCACGCTTTCCAGACCTATTTCCGGACCCCATATCCAACTCATTCCTGGATCCCCTATCCTGTCCACCCTATGCACATTCCATCCAGCAAGACATCTGGACTTTACCTCCTCTTGGATTCTGGACTACATCCACCACCTCACATATCTCAGTCCTGTTTCCACCCTGCCTTCCGGATCCCCAGATCTCTGGACCTCTGGATATTAACTGTTACTATCTCCGGACCTATTCCCACCCTCCACCTGAGATCCTGCACCTATCCCCATTTAGGCATCTCTGCCTTTCCGGTTCTCGGTTATCTCTGTTTCCATCTTGCTGATTGATCCTTGTACGAGTCTTCATCTCCGAGTTCATTTAGTTACGTTCTGTCTTACTTACTAATGTGTTTCCACATGCTCGTACATAGCCTTACTCTGTTGCTTACTGATCCCCTCAGATATTCTCCAGTATATAACCCCTGTAGATACTCCTGTAGTTTTCTTAGTCTGAATATCACCTTAGATCTGCCCAATCATCTTCCAGACTTCAGTCCATCTGAGTCTCGTCCTTTTCTGTGAGGCCTAGGGAAGGATTCCCTAGGCTGGAATTCTAGACCTTCAGATCTGTCCCCTAGGCTGGAGTCTTGCCTTTCTGGCACTTACCCTCTCTCTGGACTTTGGTCCATTTCCTGTCTCTCCAACTCTACCTAAGGGTAGTCTACCTCTATTTGCTTCTACATTGGATGAAGTCCGATGTAGCCCCTATTCCTTCTGGACCTCTGGACCTCCTGTCCTGTGTACCTCCAGGCATCCTGTCCTTTGGATGTCCTGTCCTCCAGACCTTCAGTCCTCCTGTCCTCCATACCTCCGAACCTCTGGACATCCTGTCCTCCTGTCCTCCATACTTCTGGACCTCCAGACATCCTACCCTTCCTTCCCATTTCCTGTAGAAGTACTACCTTGCAGTGGGAACTCTCCTGTGCTCCTCCAGAAGTCCTCTAGCACTCTTCACCAGAGTAACCAGCCTCTGGAAGTCCTCTGGACTTCATTGGACCATCATCGGACTTCCTCTGAAATGAAGGGCACATACTCAGGTAAGGGGCACAGTGTACAAGCTGAGGCCAAGCCCCTCTGAGTCAGTCTCTCTCTCCCTTGAGCATGGTTCTTAACAGGACCCATACTTTACATTATTTTACATACATAGAGCACTCCCTATTTGCTTCTGAGCCCTGGGAGTGTGCCTAGGCACAGCTTACCTGTTGCCTAGAAAATTTTCATCTATACAACAACCACCATCATCTACCATCATGTCAGTTAGTATCTAGAAATCAGAATCTACAGTGGCTCAAAAAACTGTCCACATGTTTTGACATTTTTCACTATCTATGATATTGTGTGAGAAGGAACAAATGCCTCAAGGACATGGTTATACCACATTGTAGTATGGCTTCAGGGCTTTCATTTGAGCCCTACACTGTGGGAATCGGTGGAGATATGGTGGAGATACAAGGCTCACAAAATGGTGACTCATGCAGACAGTTTTTGACTCAAGTATTTTACAATAATAACCAGGTATTCTAGTATTTTGTATGACCCCCCTTGGCTTTAATTACTGCCTCTATCCTTCTAGGCATACTCTCAATTAATTTCTGGCAATCCTCAGCTGTGATCTTCCCCCATTCCACTGCTACTCTCTCCTAAAGCTCCTATACTCCTTTAGGGGGGTTTTCATAGGCTTGAAGCTTTTTCTTGAGTGTTCCCCAGAGATGTTCAATGACATTGACATCAGGAGACTGTGCTGGCCAGTCAAGAACATTGATGTTATGTTCTTCAAACCATTCCTTAGCTCTTCTGGATGTGTGCTTGGGATCATTATCCTGTTGGAAAATGATATCTTCTTCATCAATCCCTGATTCTGCCAAGCTAGGCAGCAAGTGGTCATTTAAAATGTCCACATACTGCTCAGCATTCATCTTCCCCTCAACCTCAGCAAGCATTCCCACACCATTCCATCCCATACAGCCCCATACCATTAAAGAACCTCCTCCAAACTTGACAGTCCCATTAACCTCTCTGTCTGTTAGACCATCTCCCTTCTTTTTCCATGCATATACCTTCCCATCTGACCCAATCCTATTGATTTTGGTCTCATCTGACCATATAACATGCTTCCAGTCCTCTACAGTCCAGTGTTGATGAGCTAAGGCAAAGGCTAGTCTTCTCTGCCTATGTTTGATGGAGAGAAGAGGCTTTTTCTTCTTTGTTACTACCTTGAGATGAGCTGCCTTGAGAATATTCCTCACAGTTTGTGAAGAGACAGGGGTAGTGATGGTGGAATTGATATAATGGGTGGCTTGGACAGCATTATCAGCCTTTCCTGTAGTGATATATTGGATAATAGCCCTTTTGTCAGTAGAGATAAGCTTGGATGGACGTCCTCCACAAGAGTTTTCCTTGTCTGGGTGGCTTTCTTTGATAAACTTGGCCACAGTGGACTTGCATACTCCAGTTCTAGAGGAAATTTGGTGAGCAGAGAGGCCAGCATAAGACAGAGAGAGGATATTATCTCTTTGAGCAGAGGAGATGGCTTTCATGGTGATTATGACTATGATACATGAGATATTCTGGTTTATATAGTTAGATATAGTCATAAAATAACATAATGACACCACTTCATAATTTATATAATAGTGGCATGATTTTTGTGGTGTCATAAATAATGATTTATATAGTTTTAATATACACTCAAAAAACTGTCCACATGAGTCATCATTTTATAAGCCTTATGTCTCCACCATATCTCCACCGATTCCCACGGTGTAGGGCTCAAATGAAAGCCCTGAAGCCATACTACAATGTGGTATAACCATGTCCTTGAGGCATTTGTTCCTTCTCACACAATATCATAGATAGTGAACAATGTCAAAACATGTGGACAGTTTTTTGAACCACTGTATACTATAGGTATCTAACGGAATGATCAATCAGCAGGGTCCAAGGCTATGTACAAAGCATATGGATAGTCTATTGGTAAGTAGAAATGGATCACAAATAATGAAATGGAAATGAAGCATAGGTAACGGATCAGGGAGCAGGACAGATATACAGATAACTGAAATACCAGAGTTAGGGGATTACCAAAAGGAGACAAGTGCTGGTTGTGGATTTGGATGAATTGTGGACTGGACCAGACAAGTGGACAGATTGGATGACTGAGATGTTGGAGGAGGATAAGATGTGGATAGGATTGGAGATAAGATGTGGATTAGATCTGAGATGAGATAAGGATCAGATCTGAGATCTGGATATGCGGATATGACAGACTGGCAAGAAGTCTTATCCTGTATAGTTGTGTTGTCACTATATATGTGTTGTACATAAGACCCTTAAGTAGTAGGACAATGCACTCTATATTCCTGTGTGTGCACTTTCATCGCACTTCACCAGAGTTGACCTGGTGTCACTTTGTGGATCTTTGCTTTCTTTGCTTCCCTTAAGGGTCAAACACATCACTTGATGCACTTCAACTAACACATAGAGAGTTAGTAGGCTTTTCTCTCACCCCAGAGTGAGAGCCCTCTTTCTTTCTTCTGCTCTGCAAGCCAGCAGAGTTATTGAACCTTCACTGTGATCAGTGTGGTGATGGGTAGAGCAAACAAGAGAATGGGACAGTCAAGATTGATCATGGGCACCATCACACCTTTCATGAGGACTGAGTGCCAATTATTGTAGTAGGTTATGCTACATCTATATATGATATTGTGAGATGTCCCTGGTAGACATTTACTCTCACTTAGATCAATTTAATTCATGAGTTAAACTTAGACATACAAGGACAACCTGCAGTGCATTCCTTGATGCAGGATGCTTTTATTTGCACCTGAACACCTGGTAGGTAGTTAGCACATAACCAACTGGTAGATGTAAGCCAGATAAGCATGCCTGAACAGTGCCAAGTTCTCTACACCCTCCTTGCCAATCATGGGCATGAATGTGATACAGTGCTTGAAATCAAGACCCTGTAGATATCACTGTTGATTGCAATCACAATTGTGGCTGAACAACAGGTTAAGGAGCATGTGCTCCTTGTTTGTTTCTGCTGTGTTATAGGCTTTCCACCCTACAGATTAGCCTGTGACCCAGTCTTTTCCAGAAGGAGTGGTGTTGACTCTCTGACCATACATCCAGAATGAAGTAGGCAGTAGAATTGAATGGAGGGGTGGACATGGTGGACTAGCTAGATGAAGAGAGTGAGGCTGGCCCTGGATTTAGTTACATGGTTGCAGCTTACATAGATATAAGTTTCAGGCCTCATTACCTGGGTGTCTATATAAATGACAGATGAAGCTTAAAGCACAAAAAGGCTCATTATACACACCTGGATCAAGACAATCTACAAGCTTCTGTCATATCTGCATATCCAGATCTCAGATCTGATCCACATCTTATCTCTATCCAACATCCCCTCATACTATCTGTCCACTTGTCCTGGTCTGGTTCATAACTCATCCAAATCCACAATTAGCACTCATCTCCCTTCAGTAACCCCCTGACTCCAGTACTTCAATTATCTGTATATCTGTCCTGCTTACTGATCCATTACCTATGCTTCATTTCTGTTTCATTATTAGTAATCCTTTCCTACTTACCAATAGACTATTCACATGCTTTGTACATAGCCTTGGACCCTGCTGATTGATCATTCCATTAGATACCTACAGTATATAACCTCCTGTACATCTCTGTAGCACCTCAGTTTGAATATCATCTTAGTTCTGCTCATTCCCGTCCTCCGGACCTGAGTACCGCTACTCTCATCACCCTCTGAGACTTAGGATTGATTCCTATAGTCTATCTGTATCCACCTCTGTCTATGACAGTCCACTACTGTTAGTTTCTAGTCTGGATTAGCCTTATGATACTTATCCTACATCTGGAAGTCATCTGGATCCACTACACTATTTGTCCAACCCTCTGAATGTGTTAGTGTTGTTCTCCTGAAATAAGGGGCAATACTTGGGTAAGGGGCACAGTGCACAAGCTGAGGCTGAAGCCCTTAGGATCCATTTAGCCCTTAGGATCCATTTAGCCCTTAGGATCCATTTAGCCCTTAGGATCCATTTAGCCCTTGAGAATGGCCTTAACAGCTTCCCAGCAAGTTGTCCTCAGTACCATCCACCTTGAGCAGAATGACAGAAGCAGAAAAGCCTGTCATTCACATTACCACACCCAGTACATGTCAATGAAGAGGAAGGAAGGATAAAGTAGTAGAAGAAAGCAGGTTGCTGTAGAGCCAACATGGAAAAGATTTGGTACCAAAGTTGCAAGAGTAACATAGATGATGAGGGTAATGCAGTGTTCATCCAAGAAGTTGTTGATCAAGTCTAGGATAATGAAAAGGTAAGTCTGAACAATTGAAGAACACAACTTATGGACTTACAAAATCAACATAGCAAATGTGTGAAGATCCAAATTCAGAATCTGAGATACTAGATGCTAACTACTGACTGCCAATTGATCACTGATTACACAAAGGCATATTTCCCTAATATTCACAAATAACATCATGATAATGATAAGGTTAAAAATACTAGGGCATAAGAATCAAGGATGGTAGCATTCACATCATCTGTCATATCCCACAATCTGGACCCACATTCCATCATATTCACATGCCTTCTGAGCCTACATCCAGACCCCACTTCATGTCCAACTCATTCCCAGATCCCCTTCTGCTGTGTGCTCCATATCCCAGTAGGATCGACTCTGCTCTGGATTTATCCCTGAGCTCCAGACCTCCAGATCCTCACTGCTAGCCTGATCTGTACCACCCTATCCTGTCCACCCTATGCACACTCCATCAGCAAGACATCTAGACTTCACCTTGTCTCAGATTCAGGACTATATCCACCTCATCATATTCCAGTCCTGTATCCACCTCACCTTCTGGATCCTCAGATCTCTGGACCTCCAGATATTAACCATAACTATCTCCAGATGTATTTCCACCTTCTGTCTGACATCCTGCACCTATCCCCATTTAGACATCTCTGCCTTTCCTAGCTTTCAGTTATCTCTTGTTCTGTCTTACTTATTGATCCTTGTATAAGTCTTCATCTCTGAGTTCATTTAGTTATGTTCCATCCTACTTACTAATGTGTTTCCACATGCTTGTACATAGCCCTGCTCCTTTGCTTACTGATCCTCTCAGATATTCTCTAGTATATAACCCCTGTACATACTCCTGTAGTTTCCTCAGTCTGAATATCATCTTAGATCTGTCCTTATCATCTTAGATCCTGTTCTCTCAACCTTCTCTTGGACTTTGGTCCACCTAAGTCTATCCTATCCATCAGGCCTAGGGATTGATTCCCTAGGCTGGAGCTTTGTCTTTCTGGCACTTACCCTCTTTCCAGACTTAGGTCCAATCCCTGTCTCTCTAACTCTACTTTAGGGTAGTCTACCTCTGTTTGTTTCTATATTGGACTCTGTCTGATGTAGCCCCTATTCCTTCCAGACCTCCAGGTGTCCTGTCCTCCTAACCCTTGGACATCCTGTCCTCCATACCTCTATACATCCTGTCCTTCTGTCCTCCATCCTCCTGTCCTCCTGTCCTCTGTCCTCCTGTCCTCCAGACCTCCAGACCTCCTATCCTCCAAACCTCCTGTCCCCCTGTCCTCTGGACCTCCTATCCTTCCATCCTGTTTCCTATAGAAGTATTACTTTGCAGTAGAAACTCTCCTGCACTCCTCTGGAATGTTCCCACACTCCTCCAGAAGTCCTCTAACACTCCACCAGAGTAGCCAGCCTCCAGAAGTCCTCCAGGACTTATCAGACCATCATCAGACCTCATTTGAAATGAAGGGACACATACTTGGGTAAGGGGCATAGTGTACAAGCTGAGGCCAAGCCCCTCTGAGTCAGTCTCTCTCTCCCTTGAGCATGGATCCTAGCATTATCAAATAACCAGTCTTCCAGAAATATCAAACTCAATACAATATCTGACTGATCCTAGGCTAAAAAAACTCACTGAAAAATAGTAGAGGCCTTCAAGAAGGAATCCAGTCATCCTAGTGTCCTGATAATGATTGACATGGATTTTGCATCAGATGTGCTGTCCTATGGCTCAGACACTGACCTTTCAGAAGACACTTAAAAGACATAGGAATACCAATGTGGGAAGGGTACTTTCATGGTAGAGGGTGCATAATGGAGAAGTACTAATATGAGCTATTAATTTAACATTTAAATAATTTATTGACCTATCAATAGAAAAGTACATGGCCTTCTTGCATTAGTTGTCATTCAAGAATTTGAAGATAGATAAAGGTCCTGATGAACAGAGTGAAGAGGTGCCAGCACCAAAATACTGCAAAGTTGTTGAGATGAAAGTCATCAAGTCCACTTTTAATCTCACACCAAATAAGATGTACAGTGAACCACTGGTCTCAGGCAAAAATATTGTACTCTTCTAATCTATGGTTTCTAAGAAGTGTCCAAAGAAAAGGCCAGACATGGCATTGCTAGATAGTGGAGAGTGGTTATTTGTATTCTATAGTTGGTTGAAGGAAGGTGATATCCATAGGGATGATGTGAAGTTTCTGAAGGAGCTTGATGAGTGGCACAAGAAGGATGAGTCAAGCAGTAATAAAGAGGATCTCTCTATTACAGGCCAATCCACTAGCAATTAGCATTATCAGCAAAGAGTGAGAAAACATTTTTGCTACTGCTATAACTGCATAAAATGTTGACATGAGATCATGTATTGTATAGACCTCAAAATTGATATCTTGGCAATTTCAATTAATGCCCAGACTTTTGTCCTATTATTACCCAATGACACAGTTGTCACACCCAGTTGTCCAATAATACAATCCAGGTCTATGAGCAGTGGTAGCTATGTATCATGATCATATACTCTCCAAGTACCCAGAAATGTATGTTAGTATGTTTGCTAAATTCCACCACATTAAATTATATGATACTATAAGGAACTGAGTAACTCACAAGTCAGCCTATACTTTCTCACATTCACTGCTCCATGGAACAAACCAATCTATGCAAGATAACCAAAATAGTATGTCTGCATTGCAAAACTGTTAATTGAATTGGAATATTTCCAGAACCTCACTATAAGCATGCTGAACAATTGGGCCAGGAATGGCTACATGCATATAACAAGATCAATTGAATCTAATGGCTTTTGATCCATAATACTGTCTGCTGTGAATAATCACATAGTCAAAAAAGGTCACATTGCAGTTAAGTCAAAGGCTATGATGTACAATAGGATGATCTGAGTGACAATGAACAGAAGTAAGTGAATATCAAAGACAAATTTTGTGAGCAAGCAGTTGATAGGTTCAGTAGACATAGTCTTGATCTGGTATTAGGGACTAAGTGTGTAGACCTGGCTAGCTAATAATGTAATTTAGAATTGGTAAGAATTAGATGAGATACTAGACATAAATACTATCTATTTGGGCATGTTTAAGATCTTGAAACAATGCTGTGAGTTCAGCTACAGTTCCTTGCTTCTTACTTGATACCTTGAGCATAATTAATAGGAAAAGTACATATATGAACATAGGTCAGAAATGAGTCCAGAGATAGGTACAGATGGAATCTGCAGACATAGTGATCTAAAGGTCTGGAGTTTCTAAAGTTCTAGTGGAGACAGGATAGGAATGTAATTGCAATATGGATACACTCCAGAATCCTGGAGGAGGAAAAGTCTGAATGTCTTTCTAGACAGAATGTGCTTAGTATGGATCAGATAGAAGGTAGAAGGAGTAGGCTAGCTATAGACATCCAGAGTTCAGGAGTAATTAGGTAGTGGTGCAGATCCTGCTCAGGTGTAGAGCACATGATGTAGGAGGAACTAGAGATAGAAAAATGTGGGAATCTAGGTCCAGAATTCAGGACAGGATGGTGTCTAGAAGTATGAGACAGCATTATTCACTCACATAAGCTGCAGCATGCTATATTCACCTCTACAGTATGCATTTCTATGTCTTCCATCTCTATATATGTGCCATTACACTGACAGTATCATTCCTTACATTTCTCTGACTATTTACTTGACTTTCTAACCTCTATAGGACATTCCTAGGTTGAGTTATTTCCCACCATTGGATTGTAGCATGTCTGTTTACACTTGTTTACCATATATTGCTAATATCCTAGAGTCCAGTGCTCTCTGCAGGTTACAATGCCTATCTGTATTGCTCATTTTGTGATTGATGAACAATGTGCCATGACAGGAAATGTGTAGTAATGTAAAGAAAATGATAAAGAGGCTCCCAGACCCACAATGAGTATCTGAGAAGTTCATTTATTCTGGAGGATATTCCAGATGACCTGTCCTGCATGGTTAACCATTGCAATATTGTAGTAATCCACCAGGTAAAAGAACATGGCATGACACTTCTTATAAAAGGGCTGCTCTGGTATAAATGAATAACTACATGTTGAGTTGGTAAGGTCATCCTTGACCTGCTCCAGCATCTCCTTCAACATGACAGCTGCTATTTGAAGCACTTCATTTGAATATATGCAAGGGAAGCAAGTGAGTGAAGGAGTTAAAATCTATAGCAGCCTAAGAAACTAGAGTGCAGGCTGTATGTATACCTTCAAGCTCCTATGTCAAAGAATTGACCATGAGTGCGGGCAAAAATCGACTGGTGTTAGTATCACAAGCACAAGATGAACACTAGAGGATACATGTGAGTGCAGCAAATGTTAGATATTGGTGTGGTAGATATAACACACAAAATCAACCACGCTTGATAGAGTGGCTGGACACAAGAGAAATAGCGCAAGAGGAGGACCACACTAAGTTACCAGTCATGGGTTGGGTGTTCTTGCAAGAGCCTAAGTATAAGGTCCTAGCAGTACAGAACTTCAGAGCAGTCAAATTGTGCAAGATTGTCAAGTATGAGCAAACAGAATGAATTGCACAAGGTCTACAAAAATAATGCAAGAGTGACTCTCCTATAGAGCTGAGTCCAGGGGAAAGGGAACTACTCAATCATATGTACTGTGGTTGTTTGATCATAGTGTGTGAATGTCTGGAATGTGTAGGCGAGAATTGTAGTGTAGTAAGCAAGCATGCAATGAGTCTATAGGTTATAAGACATCATGTGCTGTGGAACGTGAGTAACATGTAATAAGACCTGCAGCTCATTTAGCAATGATATTTGGGAAAAATAATGCACCAGCAGAGATAGGTGGACATGGATAGGACATGGGAGGATGGATTCCTAGGACCAGACTGAAGCTAAATGGGAGTGCTGGTCATGGGAGGAGTGCACACCTATAGTCAAAGGAGCATACTAAAAGCAGATGAGTTGATATATATGGATTTAATGATCAGTGCTTTATCTCCTTTCCCGGGAGTGAGAAGAACCATGCTAGTGATCATACATGCCTAGCGCCAGTATGATTATCACAGTGCACACACTTACTACACTACAATTCTTGCCTATGCATTCCAAACATTCATGCACTATGATAAAATGACCGCAGTACATACAAATGAATAGTTCCCTTTCCCCTGGACTCAGCTCTATAGGAGAGTCACTCTTGCATTATTTCATAGACCTTGCGCAATCCATTCTGTTGCTCATACTTGACAATTGTGTGCAATTTGACTGCTCTGAAGCTCTGTACCACTAGGATCTTATACTTAGGATCTTGCAAGAACACCTGACCTGCAACCAGTAACTTGGTGTGGGGTCCTTCTCTTGCCCTATTTTTCTTGCATCCAGCTGCTCTATTGAGCACGCTTGATTTTGTGCATGTTACATCTACCATTCCAGCATCCAGCATCCACTGTGCTCGCATGTACCCTCTAGTGTTAAACCCATGCTTGTGATACGAACACTGTTTGATTTTGCTCGCACTCACGGTCAATTCTTTGACATAGGAACTTGAGAGTATACTTACAGCCTGCACTCTAGTTTTAGGCCACTACAGATTCTAACTCCTTCACTCATTTGCTTCCCTTGCATATGTTCGGGTGAAGTGCTTCAATAGCAGTCCCCTTGGGCCAAACTGTTAACTCACGCCTCTTAGGATAAGTAGTACTGGTTGCTAACAGCCTAGTTCCTATTTCTTCTTCACACTGGGTTGGTGTCAATGAGCAACCGCAGATTATAGTATGAGATTATTCACCTGTGGGAAGAGGTATTTTTGTCCCTAAGGACAACCAAAAGTTCTTTGAGACATGCTATCTACACTGCAAACAGTATGGAGGAGAATTTCAATGATTTCTCTCATCAGCTGCCAGATCATAAAGTTTGGATATTTAACATTGTCATCTAAGATGAGCCTCCAATGACTGTTGCTGGGAGCACAAGTATTGGTATATTGAGATCACTCACATGTCTTGTGGTATTGAATTACCATGTAACAGGAGTTTTTGATAAGCTCAACCTATGAGAATGGCTAACCAAGATAATTAATGCCCTTACCATGTGGTCTTGGATGGTAGCAGTGAGATGTGTGATTATCCAATCAAATTCATCATCAGTATGCTTTTTCTTGATATGGTCTGTTGCTTGCCTCTGGATTGAATTCATCTAAAGTTCTACCTGAAATTTGTCCCAACCCATAAAGCATATGAGAGAAGTCCCCTCTTATTTAGTTCTGCTAGAAGGACCTATGCAATATTGAGCACAGGTAAGAATGTGGCCTAGAGGGTGGTTTTGGTTTCATACTGCAGTAAAGATATATGTTAGACCTGGTAAGGTCTGTACTGGATGTCCATCAAGTGAGTAGTCTGCATGTCTCTTAATCACATTACTGCATCATTTGCAGGTACTTGACTGAATATGAACAGTCAGTGGATGCTCTATATGCAAAGCTATCACTTGGATCTGTAACAAGCTGGATAGGTGGTCCTCCTGTAGTAGGTAGTTTTACATTCCCTTACTTCTTATGTATGGTAGATTCTAGGCAGGAGCCTAGTAAAGCCTGCAGCACCATTGAGGATACCTAGTCATGTAGGATGCTCATGTCAAAGTTGAGATGGACTGTCCAAGTGATGAATGTATCTGATATGAATGGTGATTGTTATTTCTGTGTCCTACAACCATATCAGAGGTCAATCTTACCTGGTATAAGTAACAGAGAAGGACTTTTAGATAGCTATACATGCACAAGCCAAGTGCATCAAAAACCCCATTGGACTAGGACTAGTGAGTGGCTAGAGGGGAGGAAAAAAAACCATTTTTAAATACACTAATCTTACACCTTAAGATAGTATCACTGTCCCTGTACTTACATGGACCATTGATTATTATTGATTAAGAGTATCCCAGTCAGAAACACAGGGCCATGTGCATACAAGCAAGGTCAAAAGAGTATCTCTGAGTGTGGCTGGCAATATCAACCTCATTTGGCCAGCTTATGTGCAACTCTTCTGCACTATCCTGGCAAAACCTGAGCCTTCCACTATTGATTTGAATAATGTGAATGGTAGGAAGGCTTGAACAACCTAGGCATTGATGTGTTTCAGAACTATAATGACCTTGCCCTCAATAACTAACTATACTTTCCAGACAAATGACCTGTACTTTTGGTACAGTTCTGTTCCATCAGCCAGAAGTACACCTGGGATGAGGGAGCCTTGTAATATTTCATCAAGGATAACAAAGACATGTAGCTGCTCAGCCATCTGTGGCATTACTTTGATTATCAGGAAGATCTGGCAGGCCAAGGAGATCCCTGGTGATAACACAGTTCCAGGGGTGCTCATTACTAATGAAATAAGTATTGGCAAGACTGCCTTGGTGATGGGCACCATTGTCTTTACCACTGATGTATACTGGGTAAAATAGATTGTGTTGGGAAAGACTGGATAAATACTAGCAAATATTAATTGCACTCAGATGTGCAAGGCTCCCATCCTGAGTAAGTCTTATGATTCACAATGGATCCCATTTGGAGCTGGGACAGGACCTTGGGCAAATTCAATGATGTCTCACATTTATCAAATCATTCTCATCACATACTCAGTGGGTTAATTTGTATGTATTGCCATGTACTCCATGACATGCTCAATTCTCTGCTATGTATATTATACTAGATCTTCACTATGCAGGGCAAAGTATTTAACATTTATAAGGAAAAAGCTAACCACAACAGCAAAGAGGTATCTGATGAGAAATGGCACATGAAAAATGATAAAATGGAAAGTCATGCTTATAGTATAAGCAACACTTTGTTATCTGTGTCCTCAACAAAGCTCATGACTCCTGTAATCAAAATTCTGGTTGGTATGCTATGCTCAAGGTCATGAAGGCCACTCACCTTCAGCTGATTTCCACTGCCACTCTTTTATTCACCAGCCTTAAGGTATATGCCTAGCACACTCAACTGGTGCTATGTTACTCATGTATTTATTATTGTATGCAGGATTTATGCAATATTGCCTATCTGCTATGCATCCAATACTTCATTAGCTCTCTTGGTGATAAGAGGGAGGACTCTGAGTGGAAGTAATTGTATGCTGTGTGACACATTATTAGTAAAGAAGATAAAGAGCTTACTGCATCTCATACAATTAAACAACTCACTAGCTCTAAGAGTAAATATGAAAAGCCAGCATCCAAGATTTGTGTGCAGGAGCTAATAACTAGTTTGATCTCTAACATCAAGGCTGGATTTGAAGGATGTGTCATTTGGTGCACAGTTGAGTCTTATTGATTCAACAGCAAGAAGATCAACAACACCTTGCCTCTGTACAAAATGATCATTGTTCCTATGCATATGAATAATGAAGAGCTCCAGGTCATCAATATGGGCATGAAATCTTTGGCTGGTGAGTGAGTCTATGTCTTCCTGAGAGAGCTGCACATATTATGGCTTATGCATTATCTTTCATCACACAGGGGCAAGTTGGATGGTATAGATGAATCTTGACATGGAACTGACTGCAGAGGAGTGACAACAGTTAGACAAAAAGTGTAACAAAGATATAAACCTGGATTTAGTCAGCCTTCATTCTCTTGAGAATGATCTCTCTGACCTCATGATGATGAAAAGCAAAAGATCTTGGTGTGTATGGAATTCCTCATGATGAGACCCTTGCTAAAGGTGATAAGAAGCATGTCAGACCACTCTGTGATCTATGTGCTGACCAATTATGTTGAAGATTCTCATGTTGCACAATATCTCAGTGCTTATGCTCAATGGCTCACATACCACTGATGAGTACAATGAAATCATTCACAAGTTTAACACTGATCCAGAGGAGTGTATCCTGCTGTGTCCTTACTATTGGGGTGGTGGGTCTTAATCTTATGGTGACAAACATTATGATTCTCTTTGTAAGTGTTTATCAGTAGTCTAAGCTCCAACTGACTCAACTCTTCATCTATAATATGGTAGTACTTGGCATCATCAATGTGCTCATGGTGAACCATAGTGAAGGCAAAGGCATAATTCTGGGTCAGTTCTTAGACAAAAATAAAGGTATGTGAATACCTATCCTTTCTTGACATTAATCATCTGACTACTACATTATCAAATACAAGATATTGTGCACTAGATTTAATGCACCATCTGAGGAGAAAATATCAGAGATAGTGATGATGAAGATGATGAAGATGAGATCAAAATCCAAGATGGCCTTCCTTGTAGGAGTCAACCCACATCCTCTGCCTTTGCATCTGCTACTGGTTTCTTGCATAAGTTAGCATCTACAGTGTCTTGATAGTCTGCTTTATCTACATCAATTAAAAAGGGCACAAAGTACAAAGCTGTCAGGATCTATGGCAGCAAGAACCAGGTTCAAAATATACAAAGGACTGGTGTTGACAATAGAAACATCTTTATCAGTTCATTCATTGCAATTAATAAAGATCTCATTGTAATTAATGATGACCTCATCAATCCTAATCCTGATAACATTGAGGATGCCAATGAGCAGAATGTGAATGCAAATGCTGTGCCTTCACAAAGACAGCAGAAGGTAACTAAAAAGGGCAAGTGCAAGAAGAAGGTAGTGGCACCCAAGCCAAAAAAGGAAAGACCTAAGCTATAGCTAAAGTTGAAAGTAAAGGTGAAGGATAAGGTGAAAGCTGTGTTAACAGCCATTGAGTATATCTAACAGTATGAGAATGACAGCATCCCTGCTGACAATGATAACATACCAGAGCCTGATCTCATCATTACTGGCTACCAGAGAGCACTGTCCATCCCTGCTAACAATAATAATGCATCTGAGCCTAACCTTATCATCAATGACTCCCAGAGAGAGCTATCCATTCCTTCACTTCTTTCCCTCAATAATGCCACACAAGGTCTTCCCAACAATGGGGACTATGTTTATTTTTACTATACTAAAAGTGATAAGGTGAGTGAAGAGGAGTTTCTGATAGTCAGCTGTGGACCTGCAATAAGGGTGATGTACCACTTTAAAGAAGTGAAAGTGTTGGTAAGGAAGTAAGTATGTGCTTCTATGTAGATTGCTACGATTGACTCTACATCAGCAATAAAATAGATTTTGTGCTGGTCTTCAGAGATTTGGGCACATTACCATCTACTATCTTTAGTATCATTCACTCCCTCCTTCTTGAAATTAGAGTCTTTAGCAATACTAATATCTGGTCAGCATTATGTAAGGTCCTGTCCACCTCCAATGACCTTTTAGATTACACTATAGCAGTGCTAGTGTATTTTACTGTACCCAATGACCAGTGCATGATCAAATGTCATCAGATCCACAAAGACATTCCTGGTGTATGAGCCTTCAGATACTAGTTCAGGTCTTGCCCAAACCCAGGATGCCATCCCATAGCAGCAGATCTTCATGTGTACAATCATGAATCAAAAGCTCATCTCCACTGCTTGCAATACCAGTGGAGGTCTGCAGGTATGTGCACCAATATAGACAACAAGCACATTAGGAGGATAGACAAAATGCACTTGCTCACATTGTTCTGGCACCACTATCCCACCTCTGCCAACCTACAGAACTTCTTTATCAAGCAGACCACTGCCTAGTAAGATGCTGAGTGAACTCCCTTGTCTCAGAAAGGAAAGGAAAGGGAAAGTAGAAGGATATCACTGCCAAGATCAAGACAGATTCTGAGTTGGCATGCTATGACCCTGACCATAGTTTCTTAATGGACATTGATGAATCAATCATGCATTATTAACTGGACTGTGATATCATACAAGATGCTTTCATTATATTTCTATATTCCAAACACTTTTAACTGTTGCAGGATTAAATTAAGATCTTAGTGTATCATTGCAGCTTCTCCTTTGACAGTCAAAATCTCCTACAGTCTAATACAGGAACTTAAGCTGTCACTGTCACTTGAACCAATTGCCCATAACACAACAATTCTACAATGTCTGGTCAAAGTACAGTCTCACTATAGACTGTTGTTTTGTTAACTACAACTCCCTGTCTTTCACAAACCAAACATGTTTCATCTCTGTGTACTGTATGCTGAAATGTAGCCCATATAGGACCATTTCACTGACATAGATGTCATTTGATTGTTTCTGGTTCACCAGCTTAGTAGATCAAATAAGTGAAACCTATAGCAATAACTATGTGACATGTTTACTATATGTACAACAATACAATGTTTGCCAGTGCAATGTTGGTAGAGAAATGCATTGACACAAGGTTATCACACTATTAGTAACACAAACAAAATGAATTGTGATTGGTTTCATTGTTTTTACACAACATTGGTCTGTTCATTTCAGATCATTCCATCACTTCTGTAGTGATCTACTATTATTTGTAGGTTGGATCAACTGGTAGTAGAGCACTGACAAGTGCAGAAAATATAGATTCATCTACAGTGCAGCTAAATGCAAGTCAATGCACTTGGAATTATTAATGAAACATCTTTGAGTATATCTTCAAACCCTGGTTTAGACAGATTTTGAAACTGATGATTTTTTATGCAATGGGAGACCTCAGAAGCTTTCTTGGCTCAAGTGCCTATTTAAGACTGTAACTTCAACTCCTATAGTACAATGTACATTGTAATGAAACAATGTGCTCAATGCTCATTAACACAATCTGTGGAACTTATCTAATCTGGAAGAATAAAATTTCCTGCAGTTAGGATGTAGGGCACAACTGTGGGAAGTCAGTCCAATGGAGAAGAGTGTTCACCAAACATATATATACATGCTATATAGAATATAAAGGCAAACCACCTTGTAGGACCTTCTGATTTTACTTTACACCCAGATGTGGAATCTATGGGCAGCAGAGGAAAATGCAACAAAGAACTTAATGAAAGAAAAAACAATCATTCTTTGTCAATTTCAGCTGTTTGCCCTTGGTGGTAAAATGCACACTCACAGGGGTTGACCATGGTGTGTGCAATGGTAAGGGCATCTTGGTCAATTTCATAATCCAAAACCAAGTTAGAGCAATCAGCAGTCAAGCTGTCTAAAGTGACACAATCACACAGTTCCATTGAGATTCTCATCTTTCATACATTCAGTTGGTTGGCAGGTTCTAAAACATTATCCAGGATGGACTTACCTAGCTTTGTGCAGGAGCTCAGATTTCACCACTCCCCCTTTGAGGACTTTGGTGGCAGCACACTTTTTCATTATTGCTTGGATCTTAGTAGTCAGTGTGATCCTTAGTTTCTCTACCAGGGAAGAGAATAAGAATTGGCTATTTGGCTTTGCAATCATCTATAAAATTTTAATTAACATTTGTAACTGTGCAGTTTGGTAACATGACCACATCATGGCTGTTGATGAGTTTAAACCAAATATAGATGTACTCATGTGCTACTCCAAATAGGGTGGCAATCATGTATTATTAGAATGCTGTCCTTTTTACTTAAGGAAGACTATGGTGTATTTAACTTAGAGGTTGCTTAGTTCATGCAATAGGCACCTCACTGCCAAATCCACATACACCAAAAAATACTACTATTAGTTAAAAAAACACCATTAAAAAATCAATATGAATTATCCTTATTCCTGTCACCTCCAAATTACAATGGGCATCAAAGACAATTGCAAAGTGGCTGCTTATACAACAGCTGCAAGGTTGTTGGCCATGAAAGCCCAAGTCAAAAATCTAGCACTCAATGATGTTGAAATACTGGAAAGCAGAGTGGAAGGTTAAACCTGTGAAGGTGGGATTATGTCAGGGGATTCAGAATGTGGGTATGGGGGAGGGGTTCATTATCATTGTCCAATACTGACTACTCAGACTTGGGCACAACAGAAGCTCAAATCCAGCTCAAGACATTCAGTTCTTGCAAGTACAAGTCTCACAGACATATTCTTGATGCTGGATAACACTTCTGGTACATACCTGCTAATTTGAACCACTGGGAAAAACAATTATAACTTCCTCAGATTTCAAGTGAATGAAAATTATAGAGGAAATGTTCATACTGTCAAAAGGTGTATTTCTACTAAAGGAATAAGTCAGGCCTTTTTTTGACAGACATAGAAGTTTTGCACAAAGTAAGCAGCCTCTAAGTGAAATGCACCATAGGTGTTAGGCTTGTAGCTCCTGTCTATTAGAGGCTTCCAGATAAGCTGTCCACATCCAGTTAGATTGATGCCAAGGAGTCTTTTGCTTGAACTAATGCTCCAGATAGATGAAATCAACAGACAATCAATGCGACATATTCTAGCTGTATAACAAAAACTGTCCAAGTAAACAAGAAAGTCACAAGTAATGCAGTACAATGTTATAAGTAAACATGCTCATTCCAAGATCACAATGTAGGCAAGAGGTAACCAGTTAAATGAGACCCTGAGAAGCACACATGATTAGATATAATTGTTCCAGTTTACTTCAGCAGCCACTCTGTTTACAATCACTTTGCAGCTTTCCAGGAAGCTGTGGAAGGTTATCATTCACCTGTGTGTTTGCATCTCCTGAAACCAAGGATTGTAATTTTGATCACTGGGTTGAGAAACTGTGTCTTGTGCTCACCTGAATGTTCAGCAAGACCCTAATTTACATTTACTTCATTATCCTCTTGCTCCTGGTTATATTAAACTTCTTGCTCTCTGGCTTTTCTATCCTTATATTATCTAGCCATCTTCTCCTTCTACCAAGGCCTAGCTGCTTTCAACACATCTGGTATGTTCTTGCCCAAGGTGATCTGTGACACAATCTATCTCCAACCAGGCTTGTTCTTTTTGATGCTGACTCTGGTCAGGGTTTGCCAGGGAATGTCATCTTCAATGTCCAAGGCTTGATCATGCTCCTGTACACCATGCCTGCAAACATATCCTTTGAGAACCAACTGAGCCTCAAATATATTGAACATGTTGGTAGGGTTTGGGATAGATAAATTGGCCATCATGCATGATTATATACAATCATAGCATACCTGTTTTTTCAGAAATCTTATCTGAGGCCTCATGCTACACATGGTTTTGCATCATGTCAGCAACAAACACCCTCCAGGTCACCTCTCCCATCCACAACTGTTGTGTGATTGCCTAGATATCATTCCATTTTGGTTCCAGAACAATAATGTTAATGAGGGTATTTATATCTTGTGAGAACTGCTCAATATGTTTGTAAGGCAGGTCTTGCATAAGGATATAGTATAATATCACCATAGGCTTGTTAAAGATAGAGAGTTGCCTGCATGATGTAGAATTAGTAGCAAATTGTGATAGCATGACATACAGACCCCACTATCTGTAACCCAGTCCCACAACTGCTTGCTCCAGAAATATGGCAGTAGCTTCTGATCTTCATGCTATCTTTGTAATAACCTTGCCCCTTTGTAATAATGAGTCTCAGTATACTCATCTGGGTTCTTCAAAGCTGTGAGTGCTTCTTTTTTCAAGGTTTGATAAAATGCCTCTTCAAGCCCATTGATTTCACTGTCAAACTATTTTTCCAGGTCATCAGGGGGGGGGGGGGAAACAGGCCCTTGCCCTTGGCATTTATATTCCACTCATACTTTACATTTACAAGGTGAGAATATCAGAGAATAAGACCCAAGAAAAGTACTCACTGAAGAACACCTTATTTTCTGGCCTAATTGGATCAGCATTGAAGAACTGTGCTCCTGTGTGAGTGATCTTTGTATACTCATTGTTTGACCAATTCTAGCACTAATAGGCTTGCTATTCATCAAGACCACAGACACTCCCACCCTGGCAAGCAAGTGTTGTGCCACCAACATACTATAGTTCTAACAAAGAATGATTGTTTTTTCTTTCATTAAGTTCTTTGTTGCATTTTCCTCTGCTGCCCATAGATTCCACATCTGGGTGTAAAGTAAAATCAGAAGGTCCTACAAGGTGGTTTGCCTTTATATTCTATATAGCATGTATATATATGTTTGGTGAACACTCTTCTCCATTGGACTGACTTCTCACAGTTGTGCCCTACATCCTAACTGCAGGAAATTTTATTCTTCCAGATTAGATAAGTTCCACAGATTGTGTTAATGAGCATTGAGCACATTGTTTCATTACAATGTACATTGTACTATAGGAGTTGAAGTTATAGTCTTAAATAGGCACTTGAGCCAAGAAAGCTTCTGAGGTCCTCCCATTGCATAAAAAATCATCAGTTTCAAAATCTGTCTAAACCAGGCTTTGAAGATATACTCAAAGATGTTTCATTAATAATTCCAAGTGCATTGACTTGCATTTAGCTGCACTGTAGATGAATCTATATTTCCTGCACTTGTCAGTGCTCTACTACCAGTTGATCCAACCTACAAATAATAGTAGATCACTACAGAAGTGATGGAATGATCTGAAATGAACAGACCAATGTTGTGTAAAAACAATGAAACCAATCACAATTCATTTTGTTTGTGTTACTAATAGTGTGATAACCTTGTGTCAATGCATTTCTCTACCAACATTGCACTGGCAAACATTGTATTGTTGTACATATAGTAAACATGTCACATAGTTATTGCTATAGGTTTCACTTATTTGATCTACTAAGCTGGTGAACCAGAAACAATCAAATGACATCTATGTCAGTGAAATGGTCCTATATGGGCTACATTTCAGCATACAGTACACAGAGATGAAACATGTTTGGTTTGTGAAAGACAGGGAGTTGTAGTTAACAAAACAACAGTCTATAGTGAGACTGTACTTTGACCAGACATTGTAGAATTGTTGTGTTATGGGCAATTGGTTCAAGTGACAGTGACAGCTTAAGTTCCTGTATTAGACTGTAGGAGATTTTGACTGTCAAAGGAGAAGCTGCAATGATACACTAAGATCTTAATTTAATCCTGCAACAGTTAAAAGTGTTTGGAATATAGAAATATAATGAAAGCATCTTGTATGATATCACAGTCCAGTTAATAATGCATGATTGATTCATCAATGTCCATTAAGAAACTATGGTCAGGGTCATAGCATGCCAACTCAGAATCTGTCTTGATCTTGGCAGTGATATCCTTCTACTTTCCCTTTCCTTTCCTTTCTGAGACAAGGGAGTTCACTCAGCATCTTACTAGGCAGTGGTCTGCTTGATAAAGAAGTTCTGTAGGTTGGCAGAGGTGGGATAGTGGTGCCAGAACAATGTGAGCAAGTGCATTTTGTCTATCCTCCTAATGTGCTTGTTGTCTATATTGGTGCACATACCTGCAGACCTCCACTGGTATTGCAAGCAGTGGAGATGAGCTTTTAATTCATGATTGTACACATGAAGATCTGCTGCTATGGGATGGCATCCTGGGTTTGGGCAAGACCTGAACTAGTATCTGAAGGCTCATACACCAGGAATGTCTTTGTGGATCTGATGACATTTGATCATGCACTGGGTAATCTAGGAGTCCTATCATCTTATAAGATAGTCCACTTAGCTTGTTCTTTTTTTCAGCATCTTTGTCAAGTCTTTCATCCACTATCTCTTTGTGTGTGAGCTGAGTTTTATTGTTGGTATTTTATCTTTTATGGTTTGCTAGAGGATGCTGCTAAGGTTGGATGTGGCTTTCTAAAATTGCTGTTTGGATGTAATGTTTGTTAGGAGTGGTATTGTACTAAGGTGGTGGGTAAGGCTGCTGCAGAATGTGTCATAGTCTATGTCTTGGTAGTTATACATTTTTGTGCTTGAGGTGCATGGCATTACAAGATCTAAAGTACAAAGTATGGGAACATGGTCAGTACATGGTAGGCGCCACCTGGGTGCTGTGTCACATAAGGTGAATGCATCAAGAGTATGAGCTGTACAGAAGATATTGTCTAGTCTTGTTCAGTTGATGCTGCTGGAGGATTGTAGGGTAGGTTTGTTGCAGGGTAGGGCCATTCTCATGTTGCAGTCTGCTAGTAGTTCAATTATGTGTTATGTGGTTTCCTGTGCTTCAGGGGGAGGGTGTATAGGTGAGCATTGCATATTTCTTCTCATAGGTGGTAGTGAGTGTTAAAATTGCCCATGAGGATGATATGGTTGTTTGGATTGGGATAGATAGTGCAGATTTAATTGTCTAGATAGGTAGTTAGTAGAGAAATAACTTTGCATATCTTACAATCATCATATATGTTGAATATGTTGATTTTTCTGAATGCACTGTTGTGTTCAATGACCACTACATCTGCTAAAGTGAAATAGAGTTGGTGCCAGTTATTGGTGTTAATGCATTTGTGAATGAGAGTGACTGCATGTGAATTACTCTTGTAGGTGTACTTATGTGTTGGGTAGATGACATTCCAATCTGGGGTGGCTCTTGTATGGTTACAATGTCATAGTTTTTTGCTGTAAAGGGACCACTTAGTATACAGTATTGAGTGGTAGATGATTTATTAGGGTTTTCATGCTGTATATGTAGTCAGGCAGTTTCATGGTTTGGTGTGTTAGTCATAATGATAGTTGGAATTAGAGGAGGCTGGGGTTTGAGAGTGGAAGTAAGGGTTGGGGTTAGGTGAGTATTGTGGGGTGTATGATGATGGGCAGGATAATATTCTCATTTGTGGTGGAAGATAGTGTCTTTGCATGCTCCTATTCCCTCTTGCTTGGAGTACATCTCGATGAGTTGTGAACCAGACCAGACGAGTGGACAGATTAGATGAGGAGATGTTGGATGGAGATAAGATCTGGATTGGATCTGAGATCTAGATATGCAGATATGATAATCAACTTGCATTGTAAGTTCTTGATAGCATACCAGAGCCTGATCTCATCATTACTGGCTCCCAGAGAGCACTGTCCATCCCTGCTAACAATAACAATGCATCTGAGCCTAACCTTATCATCAATGACTCCCAGAGAGATAGAGACTCACACTTCTATATGGCCCTCATAGGAAAATATACCATCCCTTCCCTCTCACACTCTAGCTCTAATCCTCAGGATAAGTTACACACACTATCATGTGCTTTCATACAAATACCATGTGCATGCTAATACACTCACATGTTCTGCCCACCCACCTAGGTCCTCCACTATCATCCATCCATGTCCTCACTAAGTTCACTGGTGCATTTTCATTATGTTCTTATTATGCTAATGTATCCTCTAGACCAAAAATAGCACTGTAAGCATGTACAGTGACTTGCAAGACCATTATAATGTTTGGTATCTTTGTAGTGTTGTCTTGATAATTGATCCAACCTCTGGTAAAGTATGGTTCAAGGAACTGGTAGGTGAGTTTGAATGGCCCACTGGTAGTGTCGTGGTTAATTAGAGTTAGGTGAACAAACAGAATAGGGGAAGACGAGATTTGGGCTTATTTGAACACTTCAAGAGTCACCAGAATGAGAGGAAATGTGTTCAACACTAGCAGCCTGCTCCTGTGGAAACCCTGTAGGCCATGCATCAATGAATAGCAATACAAGTGTGATTGGTTAAGTCACTTACAAGGTGTGGCTCATGAGTTTGATTTTGCAGTTGGCAGCCAATATGGAACACAATGCATTAGAACATCACATCCTCAGACAGGATCACTCATCATAACTCTCATGGAATGTCCACACAGTTTAAGCAAATGATATGAGGGCAATTGTTGCAGCATATGAGTGAGTTAGGCTCATTAGACCCATCTCTATACATGATACAAAACTAAGGTTGATGAGATCAAGTGTGAATTTGAAAGCATGCACATAGTTGTGCTCAGACCCATCATTGCATACCTCCATGGCCTGAACAGGCATCATCAAGGAGTCCTGGTCAGGTGTTATAGGGGTTATCCAAGGAGCCATGCCTCCAGTGGACTTTTTGCAGTCATCTTCATTGTGGGTATTATGAACATGACAGGTGGGGAAATTGGTGGTGAAGGTTGTGGACAAGTGGTGGGGTTTGTGGATGCAAGCATTCTTTTTAGTGCCATAAGGTTAGACAAACATGCACCAATATTTGAATATTCAACCCTGCATTGATCACCTTCTAATAGCCCCACTCAATTACATTTTATTTCACCCATTTTATTTTCCAGTAAATGAGTGCATATTGCCATGGGGAACAACCAGACAAATCAATAATTAAAATAATATGTTGTACCTGCTGGATATCTGTTGTCACAGAGTTTCATTCGCTGTGAGCACCTCAAACATCACATACATACATCATGGCATGTCTATGATGTCTTGGATGCAAGTCACTGAAGTATCATCAATCAGCAGCACAACAGCTCAAAGTCCTTGCAATTGCACAGCTGGCAACTGCAGAAGATGGTGATGATGAAATTCTCAGTCTCACTCTAGCAGCCCTTGCAGCAGACCATAGACGGAAATCACAAAGCAAGAAATATGGCATCCATGGAGAATACAACCAACCTAAGTCTGAGGACTTCTTCAATATTCTGCTTGGACAGGCTAGTGAAAGGCAGTTTAAAGCCTGGTTTCAGTAACGCAAATTTTTGCTGATTTGTTCTTGAAGACTGACTACCAATAGAATGTGAAGGGAATCCTTCTGGCATGTCCACAACTTGATACATGTTGACCCCATTTTTGTTAGCACCTGCAACCACCCTCAGCACCCTGTTTACTACCAACTGGCAACATTCTTGTGTTGTCTGGGTGCCAAGAGTGGACTCAAAACTGCTGGTGTCATGTCCATTGCCAAGGGCTCAGTGTATGTCTATTGCTATTGAATTTGTTGAGCAATTTGGAATATCCGAAGTGCTCATTTAGCTTGGCCAGGAGGGCAACGGAGGCAGTTTCTCTCTGGTGAAATGGCTGACTGGGGTTTTCCTGGTTGTATTGGAATCGCTGACGGTGTCATGCATGGTATGGAGTTCATACCATGACATATATAAGAAGTATAGAAGGAGATGATTAGGAGAGTGTATGAGGATATATTTCTCACTCATGAGCTTAGTCATCTATTTCCCTTTATTTATTTAGTTGTATTTATAGTTTCAGCCACTTGATTACATCAGTGAACCACTCAGATATGTTTGTAAGCATGTCATGTGACTGGTAATATTCTGATTTGTAAGGATTTTTCCATGACTTATCATGTTTTGTCATGATTTGTCATGCTTTGTAATATTTTACTCATGTACTTTAGTAAGCAGCTGATTCAGCACACCAAAAGGCTTGGTTTGTAAGCATATTCTTACCAATCCAGTGATGAGTCATTGCTTAGTAAGGATGGTTTCTAAAATGTATATAAGGACTTCATTCTCACATAATCAACAAGTTTTTCCCTCTTCTTTCTTGTCTCAAACCATGAGATTCGTAAGATTTGAAGTGCAGGAGTTTTCCCTCTTTCTGTCTCAATAGTGTGAGATTATGAAGAAAGTGAAGGCCTTGAGATTGCCTTTGAAAACTATAGTATTTCTAGTCTAGATTGGTTGTATACTATCTTACAGGGATCACCTATACAACAGTCTATCATATTTGATTCAGCAGAGGTCCATATTACCTACTAGGTTTAAGTTAACCTGACAAAATATATACTTCCCTTTACTATCAAGAAGTGATCTAGCAAAGAAGTAATTTATTACCCTTTGGCCACCCATGAACAACACGTTATCAACTGAGAAGTAGAAAATCAGTTGACCATGAACTTGAGGAGCTGGCACCTTAGTCTTATTGAAGTACAATTGTGATAGTCATTGTATTTCACCTCAACTTATATAAGACCCTCAAGTAGTAAGACAATGGTAGTTATATTCATCTTGAAAATAAACCAACAGAGAATGGGTTTGCATATTGGTGCTGCAAGAAATTTTATGCAGTATGTCTCTGTGCTTTAATACTGCTGAATATTTAAACTACCAAATGCTAGATCATCATACAGGCAACCTGTGATCATCAGGCAATTTTCACATCATATGATTTTGGATGGCCAGGATCAGTTCAGGATAGTCAGGTGTTCAAAAATTTGCACTTATAGAGGTGAAAGGCAGCTTACTTTTGGCAACATGAATATATACTAGTTGATAAAGGTACGTTGCTCAGAAACTTGTGTTGTGATGTGCTAACCTGAGATCTTGTAGGCTACCCTTTGACAATGTACTTGATATGTCCTTTCAACGAATTTGATCTTACCAATGATGCTGATGAGGCAAGGCGATGGCAGGATTGGAATAGGAAGTTATCTTCACTTTGGATATTTGTTGAACATGCTTTCAGGCGCTTGAAAGGCTGTTTCCCGCTCCTCCATGGCATGAGTGGAATTGACTTGCCAGACATCTTCCAAATGGTCGAAGCAGCAATGATTCTTCATAATATACTGGAGGAAAATGGTGATGACCCAATGACTATCAAGGGATTTAATGGCACAGAGGATCATGGTGTACATGAAGTTTGAGGTGAAGGTCCAGTGCAGATGACAGGGGTGAATGCTAATGAGGATGATTTATATCGTCTAGGTCTTTACATCGCAAGAATCTCATAGACTACTCTATGAACTAGTGTCCTCCGCTGTCAGTTGCTCTGCCATTTTTTGGCCATGAGCTTGTATCAGAGGGTTTGGATGATTCAAAAATTCACTAGCCTGTTGCCACTCCTCCTGCCATGCCTTGCATCATGCCTCTTCTCTCTTCGCTCAAATATCAGCCTGACATTGCTCATACTCCTCCTGCTCACACTTCTCACACTTCAATGTGACCTCCATGTTGAGTTTGGCAACCTCTAGATTAGTTTCGTTGACTTTTGCCTGCCATCTATGATGCTTGCTCATAGTTCCCATCATGTCATGAAGAAGCATGCTGGTATCAGAAATGTCATTGGCCTCAAATGATGCTGACTTATGCATTTGTTTTTTTGGTGGAGTCTCATCATCTGAGATAGACTCGCTTGAGTTGATGTTGTGGCTGTGAATCACTGTAGGATCATTACAAGCACTGATGAACTATCAGGAGCCTCTCCCAATAATAAATGATAATTACTCACACAGTGTCAATGGCTCTGAAAATTTTACTAGCTTCAAAGTCATCCAGTACCTTCTTTGACACTTTTTTCTTTGATGTGCATTTTTGCTTCATCCCATCTAGTGCAACATCATCTTCAACAATATTCCCACACTCACTGTCAAGCTCATCTCCTTCTCCATCTTCATCTCCATCACCTCCACCAGTGTGCTCTTGGCACTCTCACACAGCCTTGTACTTTGGCCAAGCTTGGTTGTGCCAGCTTGAATGTTGGCCACACTTCTGGAGAGGTAATATACTTCATGGCTTTCAGTTTATCTTCATCTGAAAATGCTTGCCCTGAAGTTGCACCTTCCAGCTTCATGGGTGTCTCTACAGGTGCAGCTCCAAGTCCCTCTGGCTCAAGCTTAAGACCTGCCTGACAGAGCTGGCTCTTGGTGAGCTTTGAGATCTCATCATCCAAGTTACCAGAGGTCTGTCTGTTCCCTTCACTGGATTTACTTCCTGTCCCTCTCATTGACTTTGGCTTTGGAACAGGAGTAGCACTACCTGGAGTCTTCGGAGCAGCTTGTGCTCGAATGTGTCGCACAGGTGTTTTTGCGGGTGTCACTGTTGGCATAGTGGGAGCTTCAGGTATGTCATTCTGCCATTTTGTGATGGGATGAATGAGAGGCCCTCAGGACACATTTTTTGAGGTGATTGACGAAGCCCAGAGGTTGGATCAGTGTAGAAATGTGGTTGATGTGCAGGGGTGCTGGGACAAGACATGGGGTGAGTGTCAGCCTGCTGGATGTGCCTTCTGTGATACTGATTTGATGAAGGGGGCTGTGGCAACTTGAAATCTGCGTTGGGGAGGACATGTCTATTTCCATCATGAATGGGAAGTTGCTCAAATACATTTGGCACTTGCAGGTACATGTTTTCGGTTGGAGGAGTCCACTGCGAACCATTATGATTCATGACTGCAGCACACTGATGAACTTGCACACTCATTCATGCATCTGCGATCACAGTGTGTGCCATGTTGGCACATTCAAATCTCAGCTAGTGTTGCACTCCTGTAAATATATAATAAAATACTTATGGTGCTCTCACAGTCTGTCAATCATATATTGCTTGCACAAAATAAAATGGGCGAAATAAAATGTAATTGAGTGAGGCTAATACATGCAATAGTGTACAGTACATTATTTCATCACACATAAATTAGTAATTCACAGATCTCATGTTGTATTGAGTTTTGGCAGTTCCTATTGTGACATGTGGGTGGATACTTAGACAATTGTACAATACATCAGGTATAACCTTTGAAGGTCCAACACACACTATGAGACATGGTCTGTACTAAGTAGGACTACTGCTGAGTTGCTGGAAGTTGGTGCATACATAACAATGTTATCAGTTGATTAAATTTGTAGTCATTCTAACCTCAATGACATGCAGCCCTAAGAAATGCAAGTCATGTCCAAACCCTGCCTGATATAAGCAGAAACTAAAAATAATATAGATAATTTTATAATGTCTACAATGCTTTCTGAGCAAGCATGAGAATCTTACTGTAAATGACTAGCTGATGGCATTTGCATCTATTGATGACCAGCAGACCCACCCCAGAATTGTGTTGCTCAGTATTTTAAGACAAGAAAAGAAACTTCATGCCTTTTCAGAATATGTCACATGGAGTTGCAGAATGCAAAGCAGGTTAGGTGAGACAAATTCTGGAATACCAAGTAGCATAACATTTTAACACTACTGCAGGAATTATTTCATGATGTATATATCTTATATTATATAGTAAACAGGCAGCTCCTGTCACTATACATTATGAGATAGTGTATTGTATCTAATTGAATTGAACTATGATGCCAGTTTTGAGGCTGAAGGATGAGGCAGGCCAAGCTTTACCATATTTAGTCATGATTATTTTGACCTTTGTGTATTTAGCAGATGTGACATGTTTGTTTGTGTTTTGTCATGGTTGATTTTCTGTTCATTCTCTCTCTTTCTCTTGTCTCTTTGTTCCATCTACCTGGTGCTTGCACCTTTCATTGTGTACCTCAAAAATTTGTTCATCCTATGCACTCCTCTTCCCCTCTTGTTCATTCAGACTTGCTTTTGTCTATTCCAACCAACTTAGTGCATGCCTCCCCATAATGGGAGATGTGTCTTGTGTACTTAAGAGTCATGCTAGTTGGGGTGGCAGCTCCCTCTGATGCCCTTACCGGTCTAGAGTTTTCCTGGGCTGTACAGCCTGGGAGGGGCTGCTATTGGGACTAGATATACAGTGGCTCAAAAAAGTGTCCAAATGTTTATGCATTTTCAAGTAATTGGATAATAGCAAGCCAGCACCTGAGTACAATATAAAGGCATAGGGACAAGTCTAAAGGCTTGACATCATAGCTATAATCTGAGATATATATCGTGGGAATTAGACTACATATGGGCAAGATATGGTAATTCTAATCACATGACTCATTTGGACACTTTTTTGACTTTATATCCAAATCACAAAATCCAACCATTCACAGATATTATTCTTAATAGAAGTGGTGCAATAATCAATATTTGGTCTTATTTTAATATTATTTATATATATGAACCCACATAACATCATGAACTTTAACATAATCATCATACAGCCCATCTCCTCTGCTCCAAAGGATAATATCCTTATTCTCTGCTCCTCTAGTTTGTCTATGAGGCAAATTGCTTCCAAAACTGGTCCTAGCAAGTCTACTATTGCTATAGTCATAAACCAGAACATGCTAGAGAATGAAAATCATAAAATGGATGGTCTTTCAAGCTTACTCTACAGCATAAAAGAGCTATTGTTCATTAAAGTCCATCTGGCAAGGCTTCAAATGTTGTCCATGCTACCAAGTTCATCAATTCCATTATCCCCACTCCCATTCCCACTCAAACAGTCAAAAACACCCTTAAGGCAGCCAATCTTATGGCTGTAACCGAGAAGAAAATGCCTCTTCTTTCAGCAGCCTATAGGGGTCTTTGCTTTAAAGCACTAACATTGGACTATGAAAGACTGGAAGAAGGTAGTTTGGTCATATGAGATAAAAATCAATAGAATGAGGTCAGATGGCCTGGAATATGTGTCAAACAAGGTAGGGGAACCATCAGGGGAAAGAGAAGTCAAGAACATACTAAAGTTTGGAAGATGAAGTATGATGGTAGGGGTTGTAGGAGATAGAATGGTGTGGGGATTGTTTGTGAGGTGGAAGGAGGCATGAATGTAGAGCAGTGAATCTCCATTCTAGAGAAGTGTCTACTCAGAAGGATGCAGAAGTCAGGAATTGATGAAGGAGACATTATCTTCCAACTGGATAATGACTCCAAGCATACCTCAAAGCTAGCTATAAAATGGCTCAAAGCTCATGAGATCAATGTTCTATCATTGACAGCATAACTATAGCAATAGTAGACTTGCTAGGACCAGTTTTGGAAGCAATTTGCCTCATAGACAAACTAGAGGAGCAGAGAATAAGGATATTATCCTTTGGAGCAGAGGAGATGGGCTGTATGATGATTATGTTAAAGTTCATGATGTTATGTGGGTTCATATATATAAATAATATTAAAATAAGACCAAATATTGATTATTGCACCACTTCTATTAAGAATAATATCTGTGAATGGTTGGATTTTGTGATTTGGATATAAAGTCAAAAAAGTGTCCAAATGAGTCATGTGATTAGAATTACCATATCTTGCCCATATGTAGTCTAATTCCCACGATATATATCTCAGATTATAGCTATGATGTCAAGCCTTTAGACTTGTCCCTATGCCTTTATATTGTACTCAGGTGCTGGCTTGCTATTATCCAATTACTTGAAAATGCATAAACATTTGGACACTTTTTTGAGCCACTGTATAATGATTTGGCATTGAGGCCCTCCTCTTGGCATCAAGGGTAAGTTTATAGTAATCTCACTTTGCTTTACCTTGTGCTTACATGCAATGTAGGGCACTCTGTTACTCTTTGTGTATCCTTTCATCTCACACCCTTTGAACTAACTGCCAGCAGTGCTTCTATAGTAAGCAACAAAACTATTGCAATGTTCACATGACATTGATTACTCTGGATATATCATCACAGGGATGGCAGCTATGGAAATGTAGATGAGAGCAATATTATAGCCCTACATCCAGGCTACAATGGTTACACTGCATTGGAGATGTGAAAACATTTCCTTAAAAGGATATAAGTAATTTACTATATGGTATGCATTGTAACAGTTTTGTTGCTGATATTTTTCAATATCAAAATCCTATCAATAGACATCAGTTATGTTATTTAGTGTGTCTTATAATGTCATGTGACATGTAAATGGTCAACATGATATAAACAAAGCCAAATGTTGAACTTTCTCAACATTCATCATTATGAAAGCCCTCTCTGCTGACAAACTCAACCAATCCTTTTTTAATTTGATTTTAACTAATATACAAGGGAGATCTCACATGCTACTAGTGTACACCATAGTACCATTATCAGAATTCACTCTTAACTTCATTCTGACCTTCAAAAGTCCTCTGGTGGTTGTTCTTCTGTCCTTTCCTCCTCCTATGTTTAGCATGCTATTTGGTTAATCAGTACAGACAAGGCTGAACATGCCACTCAAGTCACAAGAGCACTTCTGGACATCAAGAACCAGCCTATGTCCTCTCAGATAACACATCATTACTTTTGTAGCCTGGATGTAGGGCTACAATATTGCTCTCATCTACATTTTTATAGCTACCATCCCTGTGATGATATATTCAGAGTAATTAATGTTATACAAACATTGCAACAGTTTTGTTGCTTACTGTATCTGTTTCATCTTTGCATTGTTGTGGGCCATGCATGTCCTTTTAAGTGGACTGCCACTTTGATGGAATCTGGGAGTTGTTTGGGTCATATATTTCCATCTAAGTGGACTACCACCTCTTTGAGTTCTGGGGCCCCTCTTCTGCAGTTCAAACTGTCTATCACACAACTTCTTGTATGAGGTTACTCTGGCATCTGCCAGACTTGTGATAGGCAGGGCAGTGTATCAGGCTATATAGCTTTGACAAGCATCAACATCAGCATATCTAATAACTAAATATATGCAACTTGGTGTGCTTACATCACCATGATTGTCCTTCCAATTCAGGATTTCAACAAAAGATTGCACAAACACTGGATGATTTCCAGTTATGTGGTTGAAGAGGTGGGATTTATAAAGTGATATTAAGGCAGCAACATGATCACTGAATACTGTAACACTTGTATAATCCCTCTCTAACTCATGTGAGAACTTGACTTAGCTTGAGATTATACTGGAGGTGTGATCCATCAAGGAGTGCACAGCACATGTGGACATTGATTCAAATAATAGATAGAAGAAACTGTGAATGTTGTCATTGTAATATGTTACATAGACTCTCAAGTATTGTGATGTATTGTGAGGTGAAAGGTTGAATTAACAGAATGTGTATTTAGCATGGGAATCATGGCACCATTGAGATTGACAACTTGAGATATGACCTCAGATGGTGATTCAAAGTACTGGGTCCACCTGGTAAGGTACAACATATTATGAACAATAGACATGTGGTCAAAATGTGACATGACAGAAATTTCTTTTGTCATCTGTGGGCTAAGGGTCCACCATGCAGTTGACTTATTCCTAAGCTTGAGGCACTAGGACAACATAAACTTTAATGGCTGTGGATGTACCTTTGCTGTCCTAATTCAATGGCATATTGTAGCTCAGTGAAGCATGTCACTGTGTTGTACTTTGCCCTACACATCTTTACCTCATAAAAATTCAATCCAACATTCCAGAACACTCAGAGCACAACTAACAACAGAACATGCCAGGATATCACATGGGTTCAATAGGCAAGGATGTGATAACATAACTCCTCCAGGATAGTAGAAATACTGTTGTGTTTCTCTGTCTTAAGCATTGTTGCAACTAGTGTGATGAGTATTAGAATAATAGAAGAAGCAAGGCAGATTGGGCTCTTATTTGCCCAGAATTATATATGTAAGTACTCAGCTGTATTCTATGTTTTAATTTCGCTTATCCAATATCCAGCATGATGTGATGTTCAAATATCATGTCAACTATCATTTTACTCATGCCCCTTGAACTTCATGATAACAAGTTCCAGCATCATTTGTAAGTTATTCTCCAATCTATCCAGAGTCCTGTCCCTTATTTCTTGTTGCATCCTTGCTTCCTATTAGAGCAAAAGAGCACTTTGCTCTGATGCTTACTGTGTCTTATTTACTTCATTGCTCTTGCATCCTTGCTCTCCATTGGAGCAACAGAGCAGTTTGCTCTGGTGCTTTCTGTCACTTACTTCCCCCATTGCTTCTGCATCCTTGCATCTACCCAAATTTATAACTTGAGCTGACAAATAATAGGTACATATGCCATCTTCATGTCAATACAAACATACTACCTGTGTCAGGCTAGTGAGACTAACAGAAGAGCAAGCTCATCATTATAGTACATGTGATCAAAAGGTGTTGACATACTTTTTCTGTTTTGCATCTAGTGCATGCCAGTAGTTGAGTATGGTTAAGATCATCATGACACCCTTCTTCAATTCCTTTGATACTGACCATGATTCAGACAAAGATCACCAGGCAAGGACAGGATGACTATAATGTAGAACCTAATTTCTTCCATAGAATGCATTAAGTGCATACAATATCATTGACATTGTTAAGGTCATACTCAAGTGCTAACAGATCCTAAGGGCTTTGGCCTCAGCTTGTGTGCTGTGCCCCTTACCCAAGTATTGCCCCTTATTTCAGAAGGGCAAGACTAATGTGTCCAGAGGGTCAGATGAGTAGTGTAGCAGATCCGGATGACTTCCAGATGCAGGATAAGTATCATAGGGCTAATCTGGACAAGTCCAGACTAGAAACTAATGGTAGTGGACTGTTGTAGACAGAGGCAGATATGGATAGACTATAGGAATCAATCCTAAGTCTTGGAGTGTGATGAGAGTAGAGATACTCAAGTCCAGAGGACAGGAATGAGTAGAACTAAGATGATATTCAAACTAAGGTGCTACAGAGAGTTACAGGAGGTTATATACTATAGGTATCTAACAGAATGATTAATCAGCAGGGTCCAAGGCTATGTATGAAGCATATGGATGGCCTATTGGTAAGTAGAAACGGATCACAAATAATGAAATGGAAATGAAGCATAGGTAATGGATCAGTGAGTAGGACAGATATACAGATAACCGAAATACTGGAGTTAGGGGATTACTGAAAGGAGACAAGTGCTGATTATGGACTGGACTGGATGAGTGGCAGATTGGATGATGAGATGTTGGAGGGAGATAAGATGTGGATTGGATCTGAGATCTGGATATGCAGATATGACATTAATGCATAGATGTCTTATTTCTCATCAAAGTATATACTTGTATCAATACTCTAACCCTGTGCTTGCTATATATAAGCAGCTAATAATAAACATATCACATAATCATATATTTATATATTTATCTACAAATATATATCATATCTATAGCATTTAGACTTATGTCTGGATGGGCAACCATAGACATATATACTATATCCACTGCATCTAGACCCAATATATAGGCAGCTGATAATAGACATCAAATAATTATATAATTATACAATTATCTACAAATATGCATCACACATAGTACATCTAGACATATGTATGTCTGGATGAGCAACCATGGACATATATATATCTCCTGTATGAAAATGTGTAAATAATCTGTTCCTAATCCCAACCTACTGATAAAAATCCTATATAATTTATTTATATGACATCCTGTCACCATGTCACATGGTATGTTTAATGAATATGTGATTTCTGTCCTGCTAATTCAGTACATAGGACCATATCAGTATAGCAACCAAGGGGCTGCATAAGGTGCTTTGTCAATCCCTCTAAGTCTTACTCATAGGCATCCCTTGGCAATCCAGTGGCTTCTGCTTACCTGAGTGAGTGAACTAATTTGGGGTGGGCAAAGTAATAATTTGTCTAGCATATTTCATGCAGTACCAAAAGGTAGTCTCATTTGCCTGTGGCTCATTGTCTCTGTTAAATACAAATTGAAAACAGAGGATTCAAGATCCACTGGCAACATTGGCATCATACTCCTTTGTAGATATGCAAGATTAGATAGCTGCCTTGTTAACTACTGAATTCTTCTGGAATGCCATAATGGTTGCTGTAGCTCTAGACTTGTTCAAAGCTAGCTTAACAGCAATTTCAGACATACTACAGGAACTATCCTCAAATGAAGACCATTTACCTCCTACATCTTAATAGCCTTGATAAGTCACATGGGCTATTGCACAAACACCACACACATGCTAATGCACTTGCACATCCTGTGTGCCTACCAAAGGTCCTCCACTACCATATATATATCTGTCCATGCCCTCACTAAGTCCACTGGTACATTGTCCTTATGTTCTTATTACTCTGATGTACCCTCCAGACCAACAATAGCACTGTAAGTGTGTTTGCACCTGCTTAAATTCAAGACTTTCAGTGCAAACAGCACAAGCTCTTCTTTGCCTTGGAAGTTGGAGTCTCGGTCTGGTGAAAGACAAGGATGTTACCACCACAACATGTAAGCCTGACCTTAAAGGAGAAGAGCTGGAGTTGGATGAGGGCTGGGATGATATTAATGTGTAGTTTATGCATGTCTAGTCACTAAATTTGTATGTATACCCATGGGTTTACCCCTCACAGGTACCATACCCACCATACCTGTTCAAACTCATGCACAGACCCATACCCACTAGTACCTTTGGGTACAGGTGTGGGTCAAGGTCTGGATATCCATGGTGAAGGTTTAACAACTCTGCTGGCTTGCAGAGCAGAAGAGAGAAAGAGGGCTCTCACTTTGGGGTGAGAGAAATCCTACTTACTCTCTAGGTGTTGGTTGAAGTATGCTGAGTGATAGGTTCAACCCTTAGGAGAAGCAAGGAAAGCAAAGATCCACGAAGTAATGCCTAGTCAACTCTGGTGAAGTGCACTGAAAGTGCATGCAGGAATGTAGAGTGTGTAAGTGCATGAAGCATGGGAATAAGGTGTGTGCTGTGTGCAGACATATGGAAGATTGTAGAAGGTGTGAAGATGTGAACTAAGGTTGCTGAGAGGAGACTGATGATAATAGACTGCTGCTAGGGACTAGGGTGACGACTAATAAATGCTAACTCATGATAAATTCTGACTGCTAGATGATGATGGTAGATGATAGCTGATGGTAGTTACTTGACGGTCTCTATATGAAAACTTTCTAGGCAGCAGATAAGCTGTGCCTAGGTGCACTCCCAGGGCTTGGAAGTAAATAGGGAGCACTGTATGTATGTAAGTGAGATAAGGAATTTGAGGGGGAATGCCAAGAACTAGCTCTCAATGGAGAACCTTGTGGAGCACAAGAATATGGAATGCAACCATAAGTACCAAAGTGTGCTAGATGTGACAGATATGCAAAATGTGCTCTGTGTATGTACTATGCACACTTTTTGGCTAGGTGGGCCTAGTCTTCAGGCTTCAAGGTGGAGGATGATGACTTCTCCCTTTAATTGGTGGGAGAAGGTAGGGAAAATGTGACCTTTAGACACTCAAGTGTGAAAATTGGCAAAGGAGTTTTTAGCATCCCTCAGTAGTAGCAGCCAGTAGCTGAATCTAGAAACTCCTTTGCCAATTTTCACACTTGAGTGTCTAAAGGTCACATTTTCCCCACCTTCTCCCACCAATTAAAGGGAGAAGTCATCATCCTCCACCTTGAAGCCTGAAGACTAGGCCCACCTAGCCAAAAAGTGTGCATAGTACATACACAGAGCACATTTTGCATATCTGTCACATCTAGCACACTTTGGTACTTATGGTTGCATTCCATATTCTTGTGCTCCACAAGGTTCTCCATTGAGAGCTAGTTCTTGGCATTCCCCCTCAAATTCTTGAGAGGAATCCTTTCTCAGTAGCCATTCCCTTGGGTCAAGTTTGACTCACAGCCGGAGGAGCTCTGAAGATCACTTGTTTTTAGTTTCCCCCATCATCCCATCCAAATTCCTCACCTTTATCGGCTTAATAGTTGATCAGGAGCTAACTTGGAAATATCATGCAGAACACACCATCACCAAAGGAACAGAATACATACTTCAGCTATGCCAGCTATCAAGACCCTCTAACAGAATATCAGCAAAACTCATGTGCCAGCTATACATCATGATTGCCATCCCAAAGTTCACATACAGAGCAGACATCTGGTTTAGGCCTATCTACACTGAAGGATCCAACAAAGAACAACAAGGCTCCAAAAGGGTAGCAGAAAGACTGTCCACAGTATAAAGAATTATAATGATAATGCTGCACTAAATGAAGTCTTGTCTCTGTCATAGTCCAGTCCTGACAAGTGACCTGGCAGGTGGTTTTTGAGATCTGGAAGAAAATTCTAATCATATCCAGTGAGCAAATACATTGTCATTTTACAAGTTTTGGAGACCTACCTTTGTGGCCTGGTCATTTCTATTCTTTCCAAGCCAGGATGAAATATCCAAGTAATGTTTCTGTGATAAGGACATCTGGTAGTGAATCTCTGGTGAGCAATGCAGCAGTGGGTCCTGGTCAATGAAATGAAGAGATGGATGGAGATCTTCAGTCTCAGGCTGTGTGTGATTCTCTTGTGCAGCTGCCCTTTCATGGTTCACCTCTTTCATCCCCTGCAAAATGCACTCATGATGCTGAAGTCTTGCAATTCCTCATGTGAACTTGTTCTTGTTAGTCTATGCATAAAATCACTTCACTCATTGATGCTCAAGTTCACCCTAGTTCCAACATTAGTAGGTGAATGGTATGTGATAGATTCCAATACTTGCTACTTGTGTAGAGTAATTATCCATGGTCCCGTATAGCCAGATTGACCTGACATAGTCTCCTAGAGCATGAAGTTTATGAGTTGATGAAGGTTTAACAATTCTGCTGGCTTGCAGAGCAGAAGAAAGAAAGATGGCTCTACCTCTGTGATGAGAAAAGCCTCTAACTCTCTAAGTATTGGTCAAAGTGTGCTGAGTGATATGTTTAACCCATAGGAAAGCAAAGAAAGCAAGGATCCACAAAGTGATGCTAGGTCAACTCTGGTGAAGTGCAATGAAAGCATGTGCAGGAATATGGAATGTGTAGGAGCACAAAGTGTGGGAATAAGGTGCAAGCAGTGCATGAATGTATGAGAAACTGGTAGAAGGCATGAAGATGTAAACTGATGCTACTAAATGGTGACTGATGGTGATAGACTGCTGCTGAGGACTAGGACTAAGACTGATAGATGCTAACTCATGATGGTAGATTCTGACTGCTAGATACAAACTATGGTGGTGGTAGGTGATGGTAGTAGCTTATGCTGGTCACTTACTGAAAACTTCCTAGGCAACAGGTAAGCTGTACCTAGGCATGCTCCCAGGGCTCAGAAGCAAATAGGGAGCACTGTATGTATGTAAGTGAGGTAAGTAAAGGGTCCATGATGGAATAATATATTGTAAGATACCAAACATGAGAATAAATAAAAAGGGACACACCAGGGAACTGGTTGGACAATGGATGGATGCTCTAGGATGCTGTACAACATAGGGCAACCAAGCACAGAAAGAGCACATGAATGTGTCACATAGTGTTGCACCTCTGGCACATTCCACAGGAAAGTCATAGGGAGTGAGTGGTGTACTGTACCAATTATCATAAGTCAAAATATGTGTAATTTATGCCTGTGTTAAGGTTGTGTGCTCAAGGGGGGCCAGATCACAAGGGCTTGGCCTCAGCTTGTATGCTGTGTCCCTTTCCTGAGTATATGCCCTTAATTTCTGGGGGCTGAATAATCATCTGGAGCTTCTGGGTTTTGACTAGGGTGGACAACAGATGTTCAGGTATGAAATGTGAGATCAATCTGGTGGACATTCCAGATGTTGATTGGACAAGGAGATAAGGCTAATCCAGATGAAGTCCGAACTAGAAACTGACAGAGGATAGACTACCCTAAGGTAGAGCCAGAAATATAGTCTAGGATATAATCCTAAGACTCAGATGATGTCAAGAGACTTAACTCAAGTCCAGAGAATACAGGAATGAGCAGGAACTAAGATGATATTCAAACTGAGGTATTTCCAAGAGTTACAGGAGGTTTATATACTATAGGTATCATATAGGAATCAGTCAGCAAATACAAAGGCTATGTACAAAGCATATGCAAAGTCTATTAGTATGTAGGATGGATCACCAATAATGAATACCAGAAATGAAATGCATGTAACAGATCAGTAATCAGAAGGGAAACATAGTTAACCAGAGTCTGGAGACAGGGGAAGTCTAAATGGGGTTGGGCACTGATATAAGGTTTTGGATTCCAGAAGGAAGATAAAGATAGATCAGATCATTGGAGATCTGGATCTCAGATCCAGATATCCAGAAAAGTGAATTTAGAGTTGAGAGTCTGGAATGGCATATGACAGCCTGGAGGAATCTCATTCTCTACATTAGAGGTTGGATCAATTATCAAGACAACACTACAAAGATACCAAACATTGTAATGGTCTTGCAAGTCACTGTACATGCTTACAGTGCTATTTTTGGTCTAGAGGATACATTAGCATAATAAGAACATAATGAAAATGCACCAGTGAACTTAGTGAGGACATGGATGGATGATAGTGGAGGACCTAGGTGGGTGGGCAGAACATGTGAGTGTATTAGCATGCACATGGTATTTGTATGAAAGCACATGATAGTGTGTGTAACTTATCCTGAGGATTAGAGCTAGAGTGTGAGAGGGAAGGGATGGTATATTTTCCTATGAGGACCATATAGAAGTGTGAGTCTCTACAGCAATATTTCACAGTCTGCTCCTGGACAGCTGGACTCTGAAAGCATGATTCCTGGAAGCATGCATGTTACCTCACAGCTCAGAACCAATAGCATACCTGACAATCAGGACATGGACAGAGCCTTGGTGTGATGTCAGTGCCTGTTCAAGAGGTAAGTGGAGAGGAGTCTCTGATAGTCAGCTGTGGACCTGCAATAAGGGTGATGTACCACTTCAAAGAAATGAAAGTGTTGGTAAGGAAGTAAGTATGTGCCTCTATGTAGATTGCTATGATTGACTCTACATCAGCAATAAAATAGATTTTGTGCTGGTCTTCAGAGATTTGGGCACATTACCATCTACTATCTTTAGTATCATTCACTCCCTCCCTGAAATTAGAGTCTTTAAAGATCTCATTGTAATTAATAATGACCTCATCAATCCTAATCCTGATAACATTGAGGATGCCAATGAGCAGAATGTGAATGCAAATGCTGTGCCTTCACAAAGACAGCAGAAAGTGACTAAAAAGGGCAAGTGCAAGAAGAAGGTAGTGGCACCCAAGCCAAAAAAGGAAAGACCTAAGCTATAGCTAAAGTTGAAGGTAAAGGTGAAGGATAAGGTGAAAGCTGTGTTAACAGCCATTGAGTATATCTAACAGTATGAGAATGACAGCATCCCTGCTGACAATGATAACATACCAGAGCCTGATCTCATCATTACTGGCTACCAGAGAGCACTGTCCATCCCTGCTAACAATAATAATGCATCTGAGCCTAACCTTATCATCAATGACTCCCAGAGAGAGCTATCCATTCCTTCACTTCTTTCCCTCAATAATGTCACACAAGGTCTTCCCAACAATGGGGACTATGTCATAGGGCAGATCACAATTTATACAGAACTATTTACAGAGATGATCACCATTGGGAGCCATCTCACAGATACATCATAATCTAACCAGCTGATTGTACTATTAGTACTCCTGAAATATACAGGTCCCAATGGAAGCTGTAACTCATATCACACTGTTCTATATTCAGTACCTTGCAGCTACTAGGACACTGATGAAACAGGATGACTTTTATGTAATACATTGCTTATAGGATTGCACTGGTACAGCTCCCATTGGAGACTGTTGGAACCAAATAACTAACTTACTAACAGATCAATCCTCAAGACATTTCATAAATATATACATACTACCCATCAAGGGTTTTGGTCCACAGACTTCAAACTTCAGACTTCAGACTTGATAAAATTTCTGGTATGTGGCACATGATATGAGATTATGACACATAACTAGTGTCAGATAAAGTTAGTGGATTACAGCATTTGTTAATTGAGTCAGAACAATATATAGAAGTGTGAACAAGTGGCTGGATGATTTTTGTTCACTGTTACTTGCCTTCACCTTTTAATTAACTGTCTTTTCCCTAATTTTCATTCCTGTCATCTCACAATGGCTCCTACCATCACTAACATCAACACACTTCTCTTCCTGCTCCAGGGCTGAATGTCAAAAAGAAGGTAGCTCTTGAACAGGAGGTGCAAGTGCTATGTTATGAATTTAATACTTTGATTTATTGTGCTCCACCCAAGGATGATAATTTCCTTGTTGTTAATAAAGATAATTAATAATAGCATTGGACTCAGCTTAGAGTATGTGATTAACATCCTGTCATGAAATTGACACATCAACATATTTTCTGTACAAACCACTCTTACCACATGCCTAGCACTTGTATAAGAAAAACACCTTTTGCTCAAGCTTACAGTCACTACATGGGAGTTAGGTCAACAGGGTAATAACATATATGATGCATTCTAGCACAAAATCTATATTATACAGGAGGCTGGTAAAAAAGGCAGCTAAAGCAGACCAGCACCACAAGCAGTCTGAGATATGGGATGACAAGGAGCAAGAGCCTGACATGTGATACCAAGTGAGACAGGAACATGACACACAGGTGCTGGACATGCAGTAGAAGAACATATAGAAAGAGCAGGAGAAGAAGGAGGTACTAAGGAAGAGATGCATTTGTGTCCAGTGTGCAATGGCATTTACAAACTACATTAAGTCAGAGTCAGTTGTTAAGATCACCATCACAGTTTCCAAGAAGATGAAACCAATGTAGAAGGTATGTATCTTATTTGTCATATCATTTTCCTTATTACATCACCTATTCCAGAAGATGATACTATGCATGAGTGCTAACATAAGGAAGCTCAATGCTGTCACATGTGACTGATACACTACAGCACATTTCCCATGCTACAGGAATGCTACTGGTATGGTATGCACCTACTGCAAATGACTGAAAGCTATATGCTCTCTTATCACTGGTAAGTGTTATGCTTTTCTATTCTCTGCTTCCTTGATCACTAATATGTGTGTTTAGGGCAAAGGCAAGCCAAAGCCAACCATGGCTCCCAAGCCTACCATTGCTCTTCAATACAGGCCTGGTACTTTCACAATCATTCTCCTTGTTATCTTTATTAGCTACAGTAGTAGCAAAAGGAAGCTGGCTGAAGCCAAGGAGAATAAAGAGTAGGAAAGTGGTAAAGAGAATACCTACATGGCAGGGAGAATGAATGTGCTGCCTGGATTTATTACCACAATCGAGACAGCCCTTGGAGCACTCAAAATGAAGTAAATGAGATTAAAACATATATGGGAGGAAAGCACCACCACCTCTAAAGAGTTTCCTTCTTCTCTCATTATGTTATTAACAACCCCAGGAGACTGCCCATAGTGCTACCAATACAATATCAGAACAGTTATTAGAACAGTTGTCAATACAGTTACAGTGGCTCAAAAAACTGTCCACATGTTTTTGCATTTTTCACCATTCATAATATTGTGTGAGAATACACAAACACCTCAGTGACATGCCAATACCATATTGTAGTGTTGCTTCAGGGCTTTCAATTGAGCAGTACATTGTGAGAATCTGCAGAGATATGAGGCTTACAAAATGATAACTCATGCAGACAGTTTTTTGAGTGTATATTAAAATTACATAAATTATTACTTATGACACCATAATAATCATGCCACCATTATATAAGTTATAAAGTTGTCATTATGTTATTTTAAAACCATATCAACCAGAATGTCTTATGTCTCATGGTCATCATCACCATGAAAGCCATCTTCTTTGCTCAAAGGAATAATATCCTCTCTCTGCCCTATGCTGACCTCTCTGCCCACCAGATTTGCTCTATAACTGGAGTATGCAAGCCTACTATGGCCAAGTTTATCAAAGACAGTTACCCAGACAAGGAAAACTTCTGTGAAGGATGTCTGTTATGAACTAGGATAGTTCTAATGGCAGGCAACTCAATAAGAGTCAGGACCTCTGCTGAGATTCTACACAAGACAATAAATCAAGCGTTTCAGAGTAAGCTAAGACAGAGGGAGTGCCTCTGACTTAAAGTACAGTTCAGATGACAAGGGATTGGAGGTCTCAAGTGAAGGATGTTTCAGGTAAAACCTAGTAAGATTAAAGTGCAGAACTAAAGTGTACAAGAGGACTATATATAGTGAACTACAAGTGCTTTAGGGCAGATGTGAGAAGGGGTATGAGTCAGAGATAAGGGACGTGTAAGCAATAGCAAGAATAGGTCATTTAATGATGGTGGTTGTGATTGTGATGTAATACACAAGACTCAGAGATAAGTCTAGTGGCAGCAGCATGCAGCACATGATATAATACACGGTAAAGAGAGAGAAAATGAATAGGGGCATACATGATTGTAACAATGTCCATTCAAGCTCATTCCTACTAATAGGAGGGCTATTGTTCAACATATCACTATAGGAAAGGCTGATCATGCTGTCCAGGCCACCCATTACATCAATTCCACCATCACTACCCATGTCTCTTTACATACTTTGAGAAATGTTCTCAAGGCAGCTCATGTCAAGTCAGTAACAATCCTTTCCTCTCTATCACACATAGGTAGAGAAGACTAGCACCCTTCTTGTTCCACATATATACCTTCTTATCTTATCCAATCCTATTTTTTAGTCTTATCTGACCATATAACAACTTTCCAGTTCTTTATAATTCAGTTTTAATGGGCTGAGGCAAAGGCCTGTCTGGGTGACTTTCTTTGATAAACTTGGCCATAGTAGGCTTGCATACTCCAGTTATAGAGCAAATCTGGTGGGCAGAGAGGTCAGCATAGGGCAGAGAGAGGATATTATTCCTTTGAGCAAAGAAGATGGCTTTCATGGTGATGATGACCATGAGACATAAGACATTCTGGTTGATATGGTTTTAAAATAACATAATGACAACTTTATAACTTATATAATGGTGGCATGATTATTATGGTGTCATAAGTAATAATTTATGTAATTTTAATATACACTCAAAAAACTGTCTGCATGAGTTATCATTTTGTAAGCCTCATATCTCTGCAGATTCTCACAATGTACTGCTCAATTGAAAGCCCTGAAGCAACACTACAATATGGTATTGGCATGTCACTGAGGTGTTTGTGTATTCTCACACAATACTATAAATGGTGAAAATTGCAAAAACATGTGGACAATTTTTTGAACCACTGTTGAGTTGGTTTGGTTATTGGTTAGTCAGTTAGTTAAATGCTGCTACCCACACTTACATGGCTCCCAACAGGAATTGTCAATATCATAAGCATCCATTTGTATTGAAAATACTTGCTTAAGAGACAGTGTCAACTGCACTGTCTATGACATATATATTGTGTGTATATGTATAAGTGCTTGCATGAGATATAGAGAAGTGCTACCTATCAAGGCAGATCTCATATGGGACCATACCATATTGAACAGTTGCTTATTAGGATGGCTTTAATTTGAGACAGTGTTTCAGATGAGAGCTAACTGGTAAGGGTGGCTCTAATTAGGGACTATATATGTAGTGAGCCCTAAATGGATATGTGAGTACTAGCCTGTGAAGAGGGCTCCAATTGAGGACTCTGACTGTGGTCAACATCATTCCTGCTAATCATATGGCATCCAATAAGAGCCATGTTGGTTAATATTTGCACCTACCTGCACAGCTGATAGCTCAAATTTGGTGATATACAGTGGCTCAAAAAATGTCTGTGGTATTTGATGTAATTGCTTCATTATGAGTCAGGGCATGGGAATATGACTAAGCTATACAGAGGTGTGTGAAAACACTGCTTCTTAGCTCCATCTTTGTCCCAGTAAGTTATTGTGTTAGCAGTTGAATGTTGAGGAGCAAAAGATCTGATGGGCACAGCAAAGCAGGATGGGATCACATGTTGAGTAAGGCAAGCACTGTGGCTTAGTCAGCCACTCAGGCTTTGTTGTGCTAGTGTAGTCTTCAACACTTCTTGCCTTGCTCACAACAGCAGGTACACGGCACACTCGCAGAAATCCAGTACTGCAAAAGAGGAGTCAGGGGCTCCATTTCAACATAAGGAACACAGCCCAATGATGTCCTGTCAAAGCTGTCCTGGCAAGATTCCCAACTACCAGTGAGTAGGTGCAAGTCTTGTTTCCAAAGCATGATGCTTACATAATTTTCCCATTGCTATATGGGTACACACAGGATGGTACAAAGTGCAAAGTACATGATTAAGATAAGAATAATGACACAAATGTGAATGAAAATGTAATTAGAATATGAGAGAAAGATTATATCATCAGCTGGCCTGTCCCATTACTCCAAAATTTGAGACATCAAGCCAGTACTACATGCAATAGACTCCATGATTGCACTGACAAGAGCTTGCTTGTTTTTTAAAGTATATCTCTTTGGCACCAGAGGACCGAGTTGTCAACAGAGATTGACCTGATCAGTTAGCACAGCATTCAAGAGCATGAGAAATTCACTCTTGGTCATTACCACCATGGCTACCCCATCCAGCCAAGTGTCCTCAGCAGCCCCCTTTTCAGTGCACTTCTCAGTGTATTCTGTCCACCTCTATCTCTTTGCCACAACTTCCTGCTGATCATGTCATACAAGATCAGCACATCATTTGACCTCAAGACCTGTGGACTGTCATTCACAAGCTTTCCACATGGTGTACTGATGATCTACAGCTGTAAATGTGGCATCAATAAATGCTTGAGTCTCATTCCTTTTGAATTGTGCTTATGTGTTGTGTGAATGCATTGAGGTGAGTGGTTTCTGACATGTGTGAAGCTGGTGAAGGTGAGGACTTTGGACTATGGGAGAAACTGACTACTACTAGGGGAACTCTACAGCAAGACCTGGATGCAAGACAGAACTCAACCCAAAGGACAGCTACTGAGAGAGTCCTTGAAATGACTCTGAAACCAAATGGGTGCTAGAGGATATATGAAGCACAAATGCTGGGAGAAGCACACGAAAGCACACTGGGGTGATAGGAAGTAAGAGTGTGTGCATGATGGGGGTCTAAAGCATAGAGGCAAGAGCTATCTGGAAACTAAATCCAGTGAAGAAGGAATCAAACTGGCGTGAAGCGATCACGTCTAAGCAGGTAGCACATGAATTCGGACTTTTGGAAGCTTTCAACTTTCTCTAATGTGCAAACTACTGCTAATACACAGAGGTGGGGAGTGCTAGGCTCATGTCTAAAAAACTATAAGCCCCTTCTCTATATTGAGTGCTAAGTGACACTTGTAGCACAGAAGCAAAACAAGTAGGTAGTGATATCTGTATGTAATGGCACTTAAGCATGCATGTGTGCATTTACAGTGCTATAATCAGTCTGGAAGATACATCAGAGTGATAAGAATACAATAAAAATGCACCAGTGGACTTTAGTGAGGACATGGATGGGTAGATGGTGTGACAGTCAAGTTTTCCTTGGGCTTAGATTTACTTACTTTACTTACCTTTACCTACCTCACTTTCTTTAGCTTATGTTTGCATTTTTGCTGCTTACTTAAGCATGTATCTCTTTCACCAGTGTCAGTACCAGTCTGAATGACAGTCCTTTTTGATGATAATTTCTACTCTCTGAGCACTGAGCCAAGTCAGAATCCCATGGGCTGAAGATACTGCTCTCCACTCAGCAGCTTGGCCAGCTGTTTTGTGATTCCCACAACAGACTGGAGCGGGGGACCTAGAGCAGGTGCATGGGACATGCAAGTGCATTTGTGTGCAATGCAGTGGTTGCGCAATAGCACGAGTGACTTATCCTGAGGATCAGAACTGGAGTATCAGTGGGAAGGGGTGGTATATCGTCCTATAGCAGCAATATAGAGGTGTGAGTCTCTACACTGGTATGAGCCTAGTGCACCCTCATTTGCATTGTTTGTTGATGCCATGAAGGCACTGTCACATTCAGCTTTTGAAGATCAATCAATTATACCTCCCACCTCAAATTCAATCAAAAATCTCTCCCATGTCTCCAGTGCACCTCCATAAAATGCAATGAAGGCCTCATAAAGATGAGGCAGCTTGCCCTCCTCTGCTAACTTGTGAATTGCTTCAATGGCACCAAGTTTAAATGAGGTGTCTGGAGAAATCAGCAAGTGTGGGTTCTCAATAATAAGTTTGAGGTGATTCATCACCTCATCATGCAAAGGACCAAGATCAAGGATGTTGATGTTCTTGGTACTAGGTCCACAAACAGATCACATATATGGGTGCATGATTGCAGCAGCATACAAGGTGAGAATGGCCAGTTCAGTGAGTGTGGGGCCATCATGAAGGGTGTTGTACAGATTCTCCTCGATATGGCTGAAATTTCATTTCTCTTTCTTGTCCGTGACCTGCTCCAGAAATGTGATGTACTCATTAAGTGAGCAACTCTGCAGCAGCTTTGCAATATGACTGATAACAAGTGTTGCTGGTGTCAGGCAATGTGGATAGGATGCCTTTGATTCATTCAAAATAAAAATGGTGCATGTCTTGTTACCCCTTTTTGTCATCCTTGTTATTGAAAATTGCACTAGCAAGACTACATGTCTTGATGCCACCTTGGCCAGAGACTTCAAGTGCCCTTAGCTGCACCTCTGTTACCATCTCTGATGGTTGTTGTAATGTGGTGGCATTATCTTTATTGGCCAGTAGCATTGGGCACTCAAAACCATTCACTTCCCAGGAATCCATCATTGCTACATTCCTGCCTTTGACCAAATTGAGATCCTTGTGCATACAGCACCCCACCCACACAAGAAACTCAGCAGCCCTCAGCTTATCATTAGGTAACCCATCAGCTTGCATTCCCAACTCATCCCTCCAGTTGTTGTTTTTCCATCTTTGGATGAGCTCAAAGACCTTCTTCTGATCAGCTGAGTGATCTCCATTGATGCCCTTCAATTTTGATGTGAAAATGACAGTGGTGAGTTCAGAGGTTATTATTCTCTGAGCAAGAGGAGAATCATTGTATATTGATGCCATCTTGTCAATAGTGGTCTTCAGACCTTGCAGCTGTGTCTCACTAGTATGATCCTTGGATGACTTGATACCAAGAAACCAGTTGTGCTGCTCTGGTGTGGATTTGTTAAGGCAACTGTATGTGAGTGCCTTGTATGACACATGCCAAGAGTTCATATTAATATCTCTGTGCATTGTACTATCAGAACTGAATGTGAGACCTGAATCATGGTAAGCCAAAGTTCTCCTCAGGGTTGAGCATTTAAAGCTCACTTTTTATCTGTATGATCTCATGGCCCAGCTGGACCTTGGCAGCAATGCCTCCCTCCAGCATTGCTTGTTGGACTTGCACTCATGCAGCAACTTCCAAGGGGTATGTGAAGGGCTTTTAACATGGCCTGAATTATAGGACCCACAGATTTCTGTGTGCAGCCAGCAAGAACAAGCCTTCTTGCAAGTGCATGAAATTTAGCAGTATAGGCACCCTTGCAGTAGAGTTGCCAGGAAGTTGAGTTTTTTGGCATGGTATGGCTTTTGCTGATGACACAAGCAAGTGCACAGGATGCACAATGGACACACATCTGTAAGGCATGGACCTTTTTGCAAGTCTGCACCAGCTCAGCTTGAAGGCAGGATACTTCACCTGCACTGGAATCAGCTTGTTTTCTGAGTGTGGCAACCTGGGCAGTGTTCTCCTCTGTCAACCTCTGAAGTTGGGCAGCAGCCTGTCTCTGCATGCTTGGAATCACATCTCCCTGCAGCTGTTACGAACTAGGGTAGTTCTAATAACAGACAACTCAATAAGAGTCAAGGACCTCTTGTTGAGATTCTACACAAGATGATAAGTCAAGTGTTTGGTGTAAGCTAAGTTAAAGGGAGTGCCTTTAACTTAAAGTATGGTTCAGATGACAAGAGATTGGGGATCTCAAGCGAAGGATATTCAGGGTAAAACCTAGTAAGATTAAAGTAAAGAACTAAAGCGTACAGGAGGACTATTTATAGTGACTACTGTGCTTTAGGGCAGGTGTGAGAATGGGGTGAGTCAGAGATAAAGGATATGTAAGCGATAGCAAGAATAGGTCATCTAGCAACAGCAACAGTGGTTTGTGATGTAATACAAGGTAAGAGATAAGTCTAGCAGCAGCATCATGCAGCTCGTGACGTAATACACAGTAAGAGAAGGAAAATGAATAGGGGCATACTTGGTTATAACAGCAGCTTCCTAATCTCTGCATTAGCTCAAGTAGCAGCTGCCTTGGCATGGGCAGCTTTGTGACGCTCATTCCATAACAGTGAGTAGTAAAGCTTGATCCTTTCATGTGCAACAAATAACTCCTTTCTTGAGGATGCAAGGCTTGCTTGCAATGACAGTAGCGGTACTCAGAATAAATCTTGAAACTCCTTGAAAACTTGCCTAAAGCTCAGCTACTTCAACAAAACACAGCATGAGCATGTGCCACAATTGAAAGTCAGGCCAGCATCGCACATTGGAGTTCAAAAAACATGCCAGTCTGCACAACTTAGAGCCAACACTCATCCATGCACGAGGGTGATGGACCATCTGCCATCCACCTCACAAGCTCAACCCACTCCTGCAAGTGATTCTGGACCCAGGTTGACAGTTCAGTGGGGCAAAGAGGATGCTTTCACCAACATCCTGGTGGATCATATTACCTCCCACCCTGCCAACAGCCATATATTGTTCTACTCTGAGGGCAAAAATATGATCCCCAAAACTGATGACCAGCCCTTGGGGAAGGACAAATCTGATATCTACAGTGTTCTTGCCCGTCTCATATTCGCCAACCACCTCAAATATGGCAACACATACCACCAGAATCCAGAGAAATTTTGTGACTCAGTTGCCAACCACATCATGAGGTGAGTAGTCTCCTATTCACACTTAGATACACTGATAAAACTCCTAAAATTCATACAGTCTCAAAAATAGGTACAAGCTCAAGACCAGCCTTACTTCAACTGGCACTGGTGTACTGCCCAGTGATGGGTATGCAAATTTATTAGGTGAGTACTTTGCCCTGATTTTTCATTCTGATCTGATTGCACTTTTAGCCAAAATCAACAGTGAATGGAAGTGGTTTTCTGACCTTGATGCAATTTGGCACTCAAACCCCACATTCACAGTTGCATCGCACTCATCAAGGCCAGGTGTCGATCATGCAGGTTAGATGTTCTCACTCACACAAGTGCCATGTAGTAGGGCTAGTGCTTCCTCAAAGTGTTTGGGGGGTGCCACTCAGCCTCAGCCTCCCTCATCTAGTGAAGATGCTCCTCTGCCCCCCCCCCCTCATAATGATCCTCCCATTGACCCACATCTACTTCAACCTGCTCCTCAGCCCCCCCTCATAACAATCCTCCCATCAACCCACATCTACTCCAACCTGCTTCATCTCTTGCCCCCATTTTTCATAATGGGCAACCTGGTCTTCCCCCTGCTCCCCCCCCTGGTTTTCCCCCTGCTCTCCCCCCTGGTTTTCCCACCCATCCCCCTCAGGTCCACCTTTACGGCCTCCCTAACAACAACAACAACAATATGATACCTGACAATGACTATTCTGCTGGTACATTTTCTGCCCCCCCAGCGCAGGACCACCAGCAGGATGACAACATGCTCCTCAATAGCCTGCCGAAAGTTGCGGGGAAGAAACAACACAACGTAGCATTGCCCTCGCCCTCACCCTCGCCCCCTCCTGAACCCCCTCACCCTTTCTCAATGCCAGAGAAGTTCCCTACCTCTTTCTATGACAGTCATTTGGTGTTTGGTGCACAGCAGCCTTCCAGTCACAGGGGGCACTGCAAAGCTTCGTCGATGTCATGCAGTATCTCAACCCCCTCATCCACAACCTGCAACACAACGTCATCTGACTTCCAATCATCTCTGACCCCACAGACATCATTGTTGGCCCAACCAAATGGTGGCACGAAGAAGAAGAAAGCCAAGTCAAGTGGCATGCAGGATCAGGTGGACACCTTGACTGACGAAATTGGGAACATCCAGTCTGATGTGATGTCCCTCCGCAACTCCAAAGACCAGCGGTTCATGGCAAAACTCGAGGCGAAGAGCAAAAATCACCACAACACAAGGAAGTACACCTGGCTTTGTGATGCTCGCCAACATGAGGCATCTCAAGCTATTGTCCAACATCAGTGGGAGCAGGAGAATAGAGATGTTGAAATTCACCTTTGAGAAGTCGACATTTGAGTGCACCAGGCACATTCCATGGTTCTTGACAAGGAGGCAGAGAATTTGCATTTGCGCATTCAGTATCACCAACTAACACAGGGTGGTAGCAGTGGTTCCTGAGTCTTGTCATCATCTCGTCACCATCGCCATCTCATCTTCGCTGTCCTCATCTTGTCGTTGTCATTGTCTCATCATTGTCATTGTCTCATTGTTGTCTCGTCATTGTTGTCTCATCATCATCATCTCATTGCTGTTGTTGCTATTTCTGTTGCCATCCTGTTGTGATTTCATACATGTGTTGTAGTTGATTGATTTACATATGTTACATACATGTTACTTGTACAAGTGTACTACTGGTAGTACACATCTTGGTCAATTGTGAGCATGGTTCACCCTTCCCTATGCTGTGCATTTGAGTGAGGACTGTCGAAGAGCTGATCCATCAGCCTCACACAAGCAACCTGACCTGGAGTTCCCTCATAAGACCTGTCACCAACTACATCATTTCCTTCTGGACCCTCAACATCTTGAGGGGTGAAATCTTGACCCTCTACATGAGCCCACTTCAGAGTACTCTCATATGTTCCATCCTGCTTGTGGCGATGGGTTTCAAAGCAAATGATCATGTTGTGGAGGATGATACAATACTTGATCCACTGCACAGCAAAATGCAGGTCTTTCTCACTCTGAATGTTGAACTGGAGCTCTTGGAGAGACTGAAACTGCCCCTTCAGAACAGCAAATACGTGTTCAACACATACATGAATCTACCAAAAAATTAATTCATTGAAAAACTGTCAGAATAAAAAAACCTTAGACAGGTGGTAATTGAATGTCTTCTGGTCTTTTGTCAACCGTCCATTGCGGGGTTTCTTGAAAGGGGCAATACACCATGGCTCCAATGGATATGCACTATCTGCCCAAACCCAGTGACCATCAGGAAGAAGGGTATCATGCTCTTCATAGAGGTGAGTGGATCGAAAAGTGAATGTGTTGTGGACACTCCTGGGATGTCCAAGAGAATAATCCACAATCAAGAGGTTGTGGGGCATAATGACCACCTATAATTAAATTAAATTATTTGTGAATGAAAAGAAAGAATAGCACATTACTTGACAGCCAAGGGAATAGTTGGATTTCCTGTCAAAAAAAACCTTGCCAAAATAACCAGGTTTGGTGAAAAGTTCAATAGTTGAGCCATCAATGGCTAGGTAGCCACCTCTCCACTCTGGACAGGTTTTTAGCTCAGCCCACTTCCTAGTGAGGTGGGCATCCTCAGGATTATCTTCTGGGAAGCAGATAAACTTATCATGCTCTTTGAGTAGTGCAATCATCACATGATTAGTGCAATTGACCACTGACCCAACACTCACACCTGCCCATTGAGCAACATCCTCAAGTGTGATGGCATTGCCATAGTGGCCAGCACGATTCAGAAAGATGGGGAGCTGGATGGAGATGGGGAGCTGAGGATTATTGGAGTGGTTGTGGAAGATAGGGTGATCGGAGATCTGATCAAGGATATTGTCAAAGATTTCTGTGTTAACATGAAGTTTCTGCTGGAATAAGTCAGGGCGATGTTCCTCATGGTGAACCAGCATATGAAGCTGGGGTGCTCACGGTGGAGGCTCATCAGGCTTGTGGATTACATGTGCCCTCTCAACCTTGTCACACAAAGCAGCGATAGTGTGTTGAAGCCTGTTGTAATGGGCAGCAACATTGTCCGATTCATCACCAGAAGAATCTGAAGAGCCAGACAGGCCAGAAATAGAAGAGATGAGGGATGGTGGGGTCAGAGAGCTGAAAGTCATATCAGTGCCTTCATCATCAGTAGCAACCGAGTCCATGTCAGAATCAGAGTCAGAGTCAGAGAAGTCATCTAGGAGTTCATTCTGGTATTGTAATTTGGCTAGTGCAAGTGCAGCCTTATCAACAGCATTGAGGAGGTCTTTACGTGTGGATGGACGAGGCATGGTGGGGGCTACAGTGGGTGTGGGATCAAAACTCCTATCTGTTGGGTGCATATGTGACACAGTTTTCAGCAGAGTTTGAAATTTTGGAAAGTTCTGAGGCTTCATCTTGCACTGAGCATGCTGTTGTTGTTGTCATTGTCAACCTCACCCTTGAACCTCGATGCCCATCCACAGCGCCGAGAAGGCCACCATCAATTTTTTGGGTGCCATCCACCCAAGGTAAGTCATTTTTGTGTGTATTTAACTAACATTTACTTTTATTTTATAGGAAATCTATTATAATCTGGATCCCACATGCATCCCACCTGATCAGCAGCACCTCACCCTTACTGGCAAACGGCCTGTCCACCTTCCACCTCCTTATCTGTCTCCATGGAGGCACCCTCACATTGGAGATGGAGTCATTGGACACCATTGACAATATGAAGGCGAAAATCCAGGACAAGGAGGGCATCCCAACTGACCAGCAGCATCTCACCTTCACTGGAAAGCAGCTCGAAGATGGCCATACTCTCAGCAACTACAACATCCAGAAGGAGTCCACCCTTCTGTCATATGCCATTCCGGACTCTCAACTCTAAATCCACTTCTCCGGATATCCAGATCTCAAATGATCTGATCTATCTTTATCTCCCTTCCGGAATCCAAACCCTATATCAGTGCCCAACCCCATTTAGACTGCCCCTGTCTCTGGACTCCAGTTAACCATGTTTCCCTTTTGATTATTGATCCATTACATACATTTCATTTCTGGTGTTCATTATTTGTGATCTGTCCTACTTACTAATAGACTTTGCATATGCTTTGTACATAGCCTTTATGTTTGCTGACTGATTCCTATATGATACCTACAGTATATAAACCTCCTATAACTCTCAGAAATACTCCAGTTCGAATATCATCTTAGTTCCTGCTCATTCCTGTGTCCTCCAGACTCGAGATAAGTCTCATCATATTCTGAGTCTTAGGATTGCATCCTAGACTACATTTCTGACTCTACCTTAAGGTAGTCTATCCTCTGTTAGTTTCTAGTCTGGACTTCATCCAGATTAGTCTTATCCGCTTGCCCAGGTAACATCCAGATGTCTGTCAGATTTATCTCACGTTTCAGATCCAGATGTCTGTTGTCCACCCTAGTCAAATCCTGGAAACTCCAGATGGCTGTTCTAGCCCCCAGAAATTAAGGGCACATACTTGGGAAAGGGGCACAGCATATGAGCTGAGGCCAAGCCCTTGTGATCCAACCCCCTTGAGCACACAACCTTAACACCTTCACTTGATCTTGCATCTCTGCAGAGGCATGCAGATCTTCCTCCCAACGCTTTTCATCCCCCCCCCACTGCTCAGCATCCCCCCCTCCTCCACTCAGCACTTATTTGGTCCCTCCCATGCTCCCTACCTACAGCTGATTTCATTCCTGTGGGCCTTATTTTTTTTACAATTTTATTAATGCTTTCATTTGAAATACAATTATGTTGGACCACTACTCTACCACTTTCCCCTATGTACATAGCATGCCTCGAAAAATCACAAGTGTCATTTTAAAGTCCAACTACATGCCGATGTGTGCTGAGCACATTTCTCTCGGACTTGCATGAGTTCTTTCAAACTTTAAGCGGGGAGTTGAAGGGAGTTGAATGCAGTTTAGCGAGTTTTCAAGAGTTTCAAAATTTATTTTGAGTACCACTAGTATTGTGCTATTTGCATTGGTGAGTAGTGTTGTCTTCTTTGCAAGTGTTACAATCACGTCCACCCCTGTCTCATTTTCCTTCTTTTTCTTGTGTACTACGTCATGACCGTGCCCCATTGCGCCATCACTAGACCAGCCTCTTACTATATCTGTATTACATCACAATCGCTGCTGCCGTTGCTAGATGACTCATCCTTATCTCTGACTCATCTCAATGACATATACGTACCTGCCCTAAAGTAGCTACGTCTATATAAGTTCAGACATGTACTTAGCAGATCTTCACTTTAATCTACTAGGTTCTCACCTGAAATATCCTTCACTTAGGACCCCCAATCCTAAGTTGTCTGATACCAATATTCAAGTCAGAGACACTCTCTCCGACTTGTCTTAAGAAGCCTTACATTTGTGAGGCCTTGACCCAACCGCAGACATTACTCTTATCGAGTATCTGTCGTTGCGCCTATCCTAGTTCGCCATAACAGCAAGCTCTTGTTTCTGCTGATGGACCTTGAGAGTGCATACAGACAGCTTTTCAACAGCCTTGTTCAAGCAAGACTTTATACTCACAAGTACACTGGCACTACAAGTCTCTGTTTGTGTCATATGGGAAGGTAATGATTTTGCTTTGAGTCCATGATTTTCCTTCTCAGTGGCCTTGATTTGTTGCTGTGCATGCAGAAGCTGCTTGATCTGTGCAGGTGAACACTTTTTCATTTATTTAGAAATTCCTTTGAGCTGAGCATTTGAGCAAGTGACAGTCACTGAGATTTAGAGAAGAGGCACAAGGGATCAATTGAAGACAGCATTGAGATGAGGCAGCACACAACCCCATTTTTTTTAGATGTGGATACATGTTTTTAATGGATATGAACATTTTGTTCAATTTTGTTTTCAATTTTTATTGCATCTTGCCAGCATCTGGGCTTGTATCTCACTGCATTATGTAGATTATCCAAATTTAATCTGAACAAAATATTCGAATTAATGCCATTCATCTACCTGAACCTTTCGATGATCGTGTTATGGTGTTGTGCTGTCTCATTTACTCGCTGTGACTCGTGTGTCATGTAACCAACTGTAGGTTAGGCTACTGAATAATCGTGGGAACAAATTTCAGCTGTAAGGTTCTGCACCTCCCCACTACCAGCAAACTTGAGAATCCTGTATTGCCTATTGATTCCCGCACACAATTGGACACCAGCAAATTCGATCATAAAGTTTCGCCGCAGGTTCGCCCTAGTCTCCAATACCTGACCTAACATATGGTATTACCATGACAGTTGATATATTTCCATGTGCTCACCCAGCTCTAGTTCTGAGTTAGAAATTATCCTGTGTGGGCATATCAGGCTATGTCACGTAACCTGATGGAGGCGAAAGAGAAGTTTTCCAGGGCGTCCGACGTGCTAGAAAGCTTACCTTATTTGCCTCCCGCCCCGCTTCCTCTCAACTCCCCCACCCATGATGGATTTTGGTGGGTATTCCCTCCGCTAAGTACATTCTCGTACTAACCCCGCTTCTAAGTACATCCCCCATCTTCTGACGGCTCATGGGAGAGTTTATGCAATGTCGTTGAATACAGCGGCGTTTTCGATTCCGAATATCGCCAGCCTCACTCACGGTGCATGAAAAACGCCCGCGTTGCGCTTCGGAAGAGCATAACACAAGTCCTTCATCAACGTGATCGGACGAATGTCTGGCTCAACGGTCTTGCTGGTGTTGGAAAAACATCTATCGCGTTCACCATAGCTGAGGAGATGAAAGCAGCAAAGAGGCTTGCTGCCACTTTCTTCTTTTCGCACAAACACGCACAAAAAGCTGCCGCCATCATTCCTACCATTGCATACCAGCTTGCAATAGCTTTCCCGCGCATTCGAGAGGAAATCGTGAAAGCGATCGAGAGAGACGGCGTGCTCCTATCACTTGGAAAATCTCGCGAAGATCAAATGCGAGAGCTTGTCATCAAACCACTCGAGACGTTAAAATTCCGTCAAGAACCTTATGTCATCATTATCGATGCTCTTGACGAATGTTTTTCCTCTGAAGAGGCAGCAAGACTGGTTACACTGTTGTCAGACGCCCTCCGGGGCCCAGACTTGCCATTCATCCACGTAGTGTTCACGAGTCGCCCTGAGCCACACATCCTCGCAGCCATGCCATCCCCTGTCTACGAGATTCTCCTTAGCACTCGTGATGAAAATACCATACGGGATGTCCGTTTCTTTCTGCGAGCATCACTGGAAAAAACACGAACGATTCGCCCTGCTGTTTTCGGTCAGCCACCCATCCCATGGCCATCGGAGGAAGAATTCGAGACATTAGCCTTTAAGGTGGGCGGTCTGTTCGTCTACGCTGCCATGGCCGTAAATTTCATATCAGCTGCTGGTCATCATCCGCAGGAGAGGCTAGATTTCTTACTACACGAGAAGTCGACAGTCGGTGCCGACATTGATCAACTCTATCGGCAGATAATCGGAACTTCGGAGGATCCACTCGCCCACTGCCGGATGTTAGCATCTATCATCCACCTTTCCAAACCGTTGTCACTTGCGGCACTCTAAGATCTCTTTCACTGCGGATAACAAGAGCTTGGCTATGATACTTGAAGTATTTTCACCCGTTATCTTGAACGATGGGGTCGGAAATGTTGAAATCTATCATGCTTCGCTTCGCGACTTTATAAGCGACCCTCTACGGTCGAAGCAGTATCACGTAGATGTTGCACATGCTCACGAGCACCTTGCATGTTGCTGCCTTCATTTTATGTTGCGAGGGCCTCCTATATCAATGTCCTCCGGTGGACACTCCTCCCCATTGCCATACCCAAGTTTGGCGTGGTCCGTGCATCTTTCTATGGCCTATCCTAGTAGCAAACTTCGAAATCTCCTGGCTCTGTTTACAGATACAACACTGCAACGTTGGATACAGACCTTAAACAACACTGCCTTCTCTCGGGAATATTGTCTCAAAGAAGTAAGAAGGACCTGTTTATCGCTGGTGACTGCTTTGCTTATCTTGAGTAGGAATACATACTAACAATAAACTGGCTAGAAATGGATCAGGGGTCTGTCGGATATCATGGTTGCCTGGCGTATTCATAAAGCTTTGATATCCCTTCAAGCAACGAGACAGGTATTCTCATTATTAAACCTGACTACCTGGTCACTACTGTTTTCTTTCTTGTACGCTTTTCTACTACTCATGTGGGCCCCTTGGAGATTTTCCTCTGCCTACTACCATTCCATTGACAACGTTTGCATACTAAGCATAGCAGTTGTCGTTTGTTATCGCTTACTATTCGTTGCATTTAGTTAGAAGTCGTAGAAACTGAATCACAAGTAATACGAGATATTGTGATCAGCGCTGCGAGTTTGCGTGCGACTGATCCGAAGACAAAGCGAGGTTCGGGGGACTCATCACAAAAGCATGAATAAATACTAAACAATATATTATCAACGGTACTGACGTCAGCGCCACGCTCACGTCCGTGGAAAACACTCTCCAGTCCAATCCTTGGGCGTCAACTCCCCCACCCTCTGCCGAAACGCCTCCAACGTGCAAAACTCTGGCGAACCCGGCAAATGCTTCCCCTCCTCGGCGCACATCGGCAGCACCATGTTCTTGTTCTTGTAGCGCATACGGACATCTGTGACGGGTCACGGAGGCTTGTTCTCAATACGTACTTGAATACTCACAATGCTCATCCCGTGGTCTCCAAAACGATGAAAGCGCACGCAGGCCCGGGATATTGGTTTGTTGTGAAGCTGGTATTCGTTTTCGGAAGAGCTCGAATGTTACTGATGAAGTGAATGGTGGCCACCTTGCACCCGAGAAGATGAGGATTATTAGTATGAAGACGAAGAGTGGTGGGACCGACGCACTTGTCATCGAATACATCGAATGTGCAGAGCAACGCTGCAAGTGTTGAGTCATGCGTCGTGTGCACGAGGAGTTTTGTTGGGTCTTTTGAATCGAGTTGAATCTTGCGTTGCATTTTTTCTGAAGCGTCTGCGAGGAGGCGACCCATTCCTAGTCGGCGACCGTCTTCTGATTTGACTAATGGTTAATAGAAGAACTTTAGTTGAACCTTCGGTGAACGTAAGGAAGTATCCTTACAAACTAGAGGACGACAATCAATACTCGTGTGCGGATGTAAAGTAACAGGACTAGGAGCTTACTGTCAAACCACTCGGCTGTTACAGCTGCTTCCTAGGGATTCATAAGTGAGCAGATGAATGCGATGAAGGAATGAAATTATCGCACAATTACACCAATAACGTTATCATCCATGAATTCTGGTGGAACTCGGAAGCCGTGAGCAGCTGCCGAGCGTACCTTTGAAGTGAAAGCACTGAGTTCAGCTGCGTCTGTCCTGCCCTGAAAAACATACTGTATCAAGGATCCCCGATGCTCGAGGAGTTCCATCAAGGCGTAATGGCCTACCGCCTAAATACCTAGAGACTTTCTTATCCAACGGCTCTAAACGCGAGTTCCAAACAGCCACAGCAGCTGAAACATATCAGACAAATCTACGGAATACTGGTCAAAAGTATATGATTACCTTCAGCAAACTGCAATTCTAAGAGGGCCAGTCGCTTGCAGGCCAAGGTATTGCTGACGAGATTCTCATCGATTCCATTACTGAAACCAAAGACATCGTGAGTAACGAGTTCGCGTTTAGCTTCTGTGACCTGTGCGAAAACGTACCGTATGATAATAGAGGGTATTATACCCGGAGCGCAAGAAGATGGAGGGTATACTCCGTGGACTATGTGCTGCAAAGATTCGATCGTCCGCGCGATGTTTGTAGAGCTGCATGTGGGAGTTTCATCAGGAGTTACGAGGCGAAGGTGAATGGACTTACCGGAAGTAAGTCAAACGCTCATCTCGAGCTTTGAGGGGAGAAATTTCAATCTTCGGAAAGATGCGAGTGAGATGAAATCAAGAAGCTGCTTGGATGCTTACCTGTCTACATAGAGGCTTCGCAATGCCGTCCCGAAGGAATATGTGGACTGTTCTCAGACACGTAAGCCAAGTAATCAGGTGCTCGCATAGAACCCTCTTACCTTTTTCCCGATATCTGTGAGCTCCCCTAGGAGGCTATATGCCGTATTGAAACGTGTGCATGGCAAGTAACCATATACGTAGATCAACGTACCATAATCCCTCAGCTGTTCTTCCATGCCTGTTCTCGACAACTTCCTATACCACAATCCGTCATCTATGGTAGGACTCTGTCCAGCAACGGTCTCGTGAAAGCTTTTCGCAGTGTTGCACATCTGCCAGTCTGCTGGTATGGATGCTGGAGGGTTCGACATGCGCACTCTGACCGGCGTACGCTCGCCTAGAGTAGAGTATGCATGGAAGTTATCAGCGATGACACAACTTGATGCGAATGCGAACTTGACGCACCATGTCTCACATATATGTGCACTTGCTCTAGGTCTAACCCTCCTGGTGCGACGGGGTAGCTTTCGACGTCAAGCGGGACCGGTCCGTCTTGCATTTGCTGCTTCATTATTCTAAAGTCGTCGCACTTGGAGAAATTCGCGTTGCATTCCCACTGCACCATCTACGTCCGTGGGTTAAAAGGATCGTGGAACTCTTGACTTCGGGTGCCTCATATTAGGTGGTCCGGGTGGCAGTGTAGGATGCTTTTCTCATCGCTCCCATTTCTGCTCGGTTCCATACGCATTCGGCCATCTCACTCAATTGTGGAACGGAGCAATTGCTAAATCACACAGCAGACGAAGCATTCTAGAATTGTGCCACTGTTACGTCATCCTCGTTGATCCACATCTTTCGATAAACTTGCCGACAGCCTTCACATGACAGATTCGAGCAGCAGCGTTTTCCTGGATTGAGTTTCATCGAACTGCCCCGGCTATTGTTTTACCATGATTCCCAATTACCTCGCCATAATTAATTCTTCATTAATCGATAGCATATATACATATAAGAATATACAAGTAACGTTGAATACCGCACTTAATCTTCATTCTTCCGCATTTCACAATGAAATTAATTGACTGGAAGTGCGGTTTAGTTGCTGTTTTCCGGATTAAATTTCATATCAGAGTCTGACATCATGTGCAGTACGACTCCGAACTACACTGTAGGATGTTGCTGTCTGAGGGTGGGCACGAGGCACCCGCTTTGAACGGCTCACGCACGAACGATTGGGAGGTCATTTCCTCGCGTTGCAAGGCTATACTGTTGCCATTGGACGCAGAGGAATCGGACGCGTTGGGATAGGTACGAGCGCATGTCATAATGAATGACATCGGCCGAGGTTCGTCTCTGGGATGTTTCAAGCTCATATGTTTTTTTTCCTACTTTACCCGTACTACAAAAGAACGCCCCCGTCGTTTAAACATCTCAGTCTCTTACCAGATACTGAGATCTAAGTCTTATTAGAATTTTCGTCTCGATACCGAGCTAGCGAACACGTAGAATACATTCTATTTAGCTCTCTCCCGTCGCGTGTGCTCGCCTCTAGCTTCTAGATATGCCGTTTTAAATTACCAATCTGAAACAGCCGCCGGGAGCGACAGGGGTACGCCCGACTCAGATCAGTGCATTTGGAGTTTTAGAGGGAGGGCACGGAGCACGGAGCTCCAAGACTAGTTAGTACTGCCCTACATAGAGTACTAGTCTCACTTTCATTGGACTTAAAATTGGATATTAAAAAAAACACCACTACTTGGGTAAGCAGCCGATGTTGAAATATAGGTGATATTTCGAATCTACATGGAATTAATATTGCTTTCTTCACGCGGAGTGTGCCAGAGAGGTATGAGGCGCGTTTGAATGGTGGCATTCGCTGTAAAAATTGACTGTTCCAATTGAAGTTCCTGGGTACTCCTCTATGGTGAAGTGAGAGATCGCGAAAGGGGTGCCGACCCTTCACTCATTCCTGTCTTGTATTTCATCTGGTAACTGCGACCCTAACCATATCAACGCGCCAGCCAGTATAAACAAAACGATATATACTGCATTTCCCGCAAGAAGATTGCGTTCCTTCGATACAGCAAAGAGTGAAGTCGCCAAGACAGGTCCAACCGCACGAGCCATTGACGCAGAGGTTTGGCCAAGACCATGAATGGCGCCAAGGACAGTATTAGTAGGTGCAGAGGCTGTAATAAACATGAAGACAGTCCCTGTAATGAAGTGGGTTACAAGTTAATGACAATGATTTTATCGCAACACATACCAAAGGCCATACCCCATATGATCATCAGGACTAGTTGGCAAAGCAAGGTAAACTTGACTGCATGATCAACTCCCTCCCTTGCGCTTACAAGCCATGACATTATCGGAAACATGACTATGACTGACGGGAAGCATGACACTGACATACAGAATAGACGCTTTGGACCAAGTCGATCGACGATTTTGGCGAAGAATAATGCCTGAAAGACACCGTCCATGACTCCAAAAAACGCTAGCCATGAGCCAATAGACGAAGGAGTAAATCCAAGGCCGCCAAGATAGGTTGGTGTTGAAAGGAACAGTGGTAAAAGAGCTCCGAAAGCAACGTCGAGAGAAGCGAGCATAGCGTAGTTTGCAATTGGAACAACAACGGTAGGCGTGAGCAGAGATTTCAAGGGGGTATATGCCATTGATTGTTGAGGCAGTGATTCACCACTTGAATCTCCGAGCGTGGCTGATGCCATTGGTCGACGCCGTGTTGATAATGTCTGCCCGATCGTGAGTAACGTGTGAGACAATGCAGGTATGTAGAACCTACTTCTTCTGAAAAGATTGTCATCATTAAAAGGGCTAGGACGAACCAACAGGCTGCGACTGCGCAAGGCAGAAAGTATGGGAATTTTCCCCAAAATGGATTGGCGAATAATGCAGGCCAATGATCTTGCGGCCGCGCGAATATTCCGCCCATGAAAGGACTGACGTGCCGATTTAATCATTCGCCATCTCCGTAATCAACAGCCTCACATACCCGATAAAGCCTCCAATGCACCAGACAATCGGGAACAAGGCAAATGCCTGAGCCATATTTGAGGAGTCCGTTAATTCCCCCACCATGGTCTTCATAACTCCCGCATTGCCATTTAGAAAACCGCACATGCAACGGCTAAGCAAACCCAGTACGTCAGCATTGGGTATCTCCTTCAGCTGAAGGCACACCTAATGACAAGACTCCAGAAGGTCCTTGAGAGGCCGAAACACAGCATCGAAATGCAAGCACCTGAGAGCCCAATTACCAACACCGGCTTACGCCCAATACGGTCAGACAGCCTAGTCCATCTCAGTACCGTCAGTGCCTGCGCGACGAAAAACAGAGATTCCTGTTGAGTATATCCGACAATAGACTATGAGAAAACCATTCTCGCAAGTCATCATGTCGACACCTACGATGATTCCAGCATAATAACCTACAGCCGCATCGTTGCCCCCAGTGATTCCAAGTTCGCTGATAAGCTAAAGGAGTGAAATTTTTTTTAAAAGTGCGTCAAGGAAAAATATCGACATTGTAAAATCATACCTGATTGATGTAGGGGAGTATAGATGTTGAAGCGATGGGTTCCACAAGTTGCAGCATCATAAGTATGCCTAACTGGCGTTTGGGAAGAGGTGTTTTAGGCTTCTTCGAGGCCTCTGCAGGGAACAGAGGTGTTATCTCGTTTACTATGATTTCATGAGAATTGGAAGTATCCATCCTGGAGACTCGGGACTGGAAATACAGCGAGAGCCTGTGAGTGACGCTGGTAGCAAGATTAAACTGCTTTGACTCTGAACGAACACTGAAACCGAGTCCTGATCTGTATTTATAATCTGCGCATTATCGATCATTGATATGGTTTTGCCAGCGGGCATACTATACTACGGGAGAAAACTCCGATACGAGCCTGTCCGAGAAGGTGGCGCTTATACAATTCTACAACTGGCGATCAGCGGTTCTTTGTAAGCTGTACCGATATGACAATTGAACATTGTATTTACCGTGTTTGGCAAGGGGAGTGAGCGTTAGCTATAGCGCCCTTGCAGTCATGGCAAAAATGTGTTCGATCAGGAAGATATGCACTTGCTGGTCAGAATAAGAGGCATGATAAGCGGCAGTAATGCGAGCACGTTGCCACAGAATTGCGACTGCCGACATTTGAAGTTCCTGCAAAGTTGGGACCGTCAATTTTCAAATTTTAGGAGGGAAGCTAGAGTCTCGGCACGAATCCCACGCATGGCACATGCGTCCAAAAACGGTATCAAGTCTCTCGGATAAGCGGTTATAAACGCGTGCTCTGAGCCATACGCAATTTCTTCAGTACAACTTTTGAACTCGCTTCGGACCGGTCGACTCTTTATCACCAGCCAATTCAGAGACGCCCTCCCATAAGCTGAGAGCTCCCAGGTGTGAGCGATCCTATCACAATATTGATATTGACGCAGGTGTGGAGGGCCGAGGCAGTCTCACGCGTCCTGGCCGTCTGATAGTCCTGGGAGTCTAGGTTAATGCCGTGTCAATCATGATGCAGTGAAGAATCAATCGCACAATAAACGCACTTCAACCGCGTTCGACACCATCAACCTGAATCCAGTGAAATGGAGTCGCACCTCATACCAAGCACCAAACCCCTTTAAACTTTCAAAGGTCATATAGACTTCATACGCGCCGTCGCAGTCTTTCCGGATGAACGACGTATGGTCACCGGTTCGATGGACAGCTCGCTTCGTCTGTGGGACTTGAAAACAGGTGCTGTCTTGAAATACATGGAGGGTCACCGCAGTGAAGTGCGGACATTGGCAGTATCACCAGACGGGCAATTGGTATCAAGCGGTGATGAGAGCGGAGTGTTGATTGTCTGGCACGGGGAAACTGGGGAAACTCTCACCAAAGTCAAAGCTCACTACCCCAGTTGGCTCGTATCATTGGACTTCTCTCCTGATGGAACGGCACTGGCCACAGGCTCATCAGACAAAACGACGAAGATCTGGAGTACAACCACATGGCAGTCGCAAGGAAATCCATTTAAATGTAGTGACCATGTCCACTGTGTTCGATATTCGCCGTCTGGTGAACTTCTTGCAATTGCAACGCATAGCCATATCGAAATTTATGATCCAAGAACGAGGGAACGCGTCGCACAGTTTAAGGCTCACATTCAATATAACTTGTCACTCGCCTGGACGCCTGATGGCACTCGCCTTCTCTCAGGGGGCGATGAAATGGATCCTACCATACTGGGAGTGGAATACATCGACCTGGCAGCAGGTCGGTTTTCCTTGGACAGAACATCTTGATGGTGTTCCCTGCATTGCTATGTACACTTCTGGCTCGCTCGTTGCCACCGCATCATATGATCACCGTGTCCGCGTCTGGCGGCTCTCAGATCAACAAACCATCGCCATCTTCCAACACTCAAGCTGTGCGACATGCGTCACTTTCTCCGTGGACGGCAAGTACATCCTCAGTGGAGATGTAGATAATAAGATCTCGAAATGGGCAGTAGAGGAAGCTCTCAGGAAACCGGCAGTACTTCCCCATCTACTTCCCACCCCTTCGCCGTCTCGTCTCGCGTCTTTTTGATTTCAAAGCCGAAGTTTCTGATTCAAAGGCATGCTTCCATCATCGACTCTAATACCACAACTTGAGCATGCTTTATACAGATCCTCACTATCAACACTGCAGTGCGCAATGCATGCCTCGCGGGCGACTTGCTTACCGCCGAAGAGTTACTCACACAAGGTATCGACGCCTATGACAACAACTACACCTCGTATGCCAACCGCTCATTCGTTATGGCACGCAAATGCCACTGGGACCGGGCAATCGAGGATGCAATCGAGGTGATATATATTAACCCATCAGGGCTCCTGACGAAATACTAAGTTTCATCGTGACATAGTCTGTCACCATTCAGCCATCCTTGACAGGATTTATCTCCCACGGCATTGCCCTCTGCGGAAAGGGTCAAGTCCGGGACTCTGCCAAAGTTTTTGACCTCGCATTCGTGTCCGCGAATGGAGATCCAAAGAAGGCTCATATCCTTTTTTTGATTAAGGCAGGTTGTTATCGTATTGCACACTCCTTGCTTCATTAATCATTATGGGTTTCAGGCTATTGCACTCTTCAATGCAAATGAACATGAAGAAGCGATCCAGCGCGTCCAAGAGCTAGCTGCCGATTTTCCCGATACTGATCCCCTTGCTTGTTGTGTCGTAGAAGTGAGTGCCACGCACTCAGCCAAGCCCAAGTTCGTGTTATAACTCATTGTTCTGCGCTTCGTAAATTAGGCATATCTACATGTCCAACTTGGAACCATCGCCTTGAATGCCATGCACCACAACGACGCTGTTGGGCACTTCACTACCGCTGTTAATGCTAGCGCTTTCTTCTCGCAATCGCCAATTCATTCTATATACGAAGAGTTTACCGTGGTATGATGGCGTGGTCCAACCGAAGATCATTCTCGTGCTCAACTGAGTTTTTTTTATGCAGCTCTTCGGGTGGGACCTCGAGTCATTGTGGCAAACTGCCAATAAGCAACAGTGCGTTGCACTCCTTCGGGCAGGTAGACTTGGAGAAGTCCTGGAATCATACCTATCTATGATGAACGCAAGTGATGAAGCTACAAAGGCTAGTTTACGTGCTTGGTTCTCTAGTCAGTCTTTCAGTCATATCACTCACGATACCTCAACTGTTTCTCACTCAGCTTTGGCGTAAGAACAAATGGAGCTGCATCATATCAACGGAGATACAGCCCTCGCCACGAGTGGCTACATATGCGTTTTGAATACGAAGATCTTTGGAGTTGGACTATGAGATGAGCTGCGACCGTGACCACATACATTTTTATTTACTTGTATTCCGGATGCCACCCTTCTTACAACTCACCCTCCATGACGCGTCTCATACTGGACAAAGCGTATCAATGACATTACAGTTTTCTCAATTATCACAATAACACGAGCCCAATTCCTACATCGTGACTTCAGGGACAGAACCAGATGACAAGATGCACCCAATTAACCGCTCTCGATCTCATCGCACAATCCGCAACTACAAGTACGATACTGGACCAGGAGTGGGCGCAGCTGGATATAGAGATCAACCATAACCAGAGTTCTGGGAGTAAGACTGCGAAAAGCTCCCAGAAAGACTGAAGCTCTTCCGCAGAATGAGCAGGGCATCGTTGAAGCCTCATCGACGGACACTCATTTAGTTGGTGACTCTTCCAGTGTGATTGAGAGTGACGTGAAAATTAAAGGTGGAAGGATTGAAAGTGGTAGATTGATCAAACTATATCGTTCTAGTGTGTAGTTTACGTGTGCTCTGCCTCCACTAACGTTGAGAGTCGGGAATACTAGAAGTCGCTCCCATCTGTCATCGCCTGCTTGAACAAAGACACAAGTCGATGTTGTAGCGGACATCATGAAAGCGTCTGACTCTGGGATTGTCGGTAGGAAGTAACTCAGACGTTCCCGCCTAGAATCTTGCTACTATTGACATACAATATTCACCTCACTTCATGGAGTTTGGTCTAGCGTTCATCGATCAAGGCAACAACTGCAGCACCTTTAATGCCAGCGTGCTCGCGAGCAGGAGGATCTGGAGTTGTCGGACACTGGGAGAAGGTGACTACCTGTGGTACATTGATATTATCTCTGCATCAATATAATTGCTGCGTCCCAACAGCGCCATAAAGCAGTGCGATAAAATGACCCAATACCTTCACTCCCCCGAGCTCCACAACATCGGGAACCCCAATCCGTGACCTTGTGAATGTCTCGAGAAATAATCATAATCGATGTTAACTGCCAGACGTCAAAATCCAACACCATCAAAACACTCGAGCTACTGACCTGCCGCCGCAAGCACGAGCTACAATATCAATAGTCAATACCGCACAAAAGAAAAGTGTTAGAAAAGTGATAACAATGAAACAACCAAGATATATTTACCGCACGCTCGTCAAGAGTGAGATTCCTGATCACTATGGGCTGCTGCCGCATCTGATCGGAATCGGATACGTCTGGGCGAGTGCCGTCAAAAGTCACCACATACTGTCCTATCAACCGCGATACGCCCCCATCACATCAGTAAGATCGGCACCTCAGCAACATGGCATGTCAGAACCTGTATCAGTGAAAATCTGCGGAGAAGAGAAGACCGTTGAGCCCCTGAACGACATTTGAAATGCGGCGATAGGATGTGGAACTTACCTCTCTTCCAAAGCCGCGGAATGCCCTGTTGACAGACGCAATGGGTGTCCCATGCGCATCGAGCATGTTGAAGTGCCATGCCCAGAGCCCTTCGTTGATCTTTGCGAATTGGGTGAACGAATTTATCGGAGGCTCAGGCTGGCGCTCGGAGGCGGTGGAAAGAATGCGCCTGGGCTGATCACTATGATACAAGTCTCGGGAATCGGTACTGGCAACACATACAAGCGATGTATTGCATTACCGAAGAAAGAGATGGTATCGTCTTCGCCAAAGATGCCATTCCTGTTGGACTTCTGCGAATGTGTCTAGGACGGGTTCTCCTTCTGGTGTATACTCATGAAGGTCTTTTAACCGTTGGACGAACATGCGTGAGTTTATCCACGCGAATGGTCGGCGAATCTGCGGGATTAGATGAATTTATTATGATTGGGGAAGGAGAGCTATGGACCGCACCCAGAGAATTGGTGATCCATGGAGGTCCATGACTAATGCACGAAACGGACGATGCGTGCGGAAGATTTGCCTGGCAAACATTGACAAAATACCGCGTGGCTCTTCAGCAATATAGCCGAGCGGTTCACCAGCTTCGTTTGCTAATTTTTGATGATTCCAATTGTCAGATGACGCACAATAAGACTTGAGTATCACGCACCAATAGTATACCGGTTTGACTGCTCAAAACCCATGAATATGCTCATCATTTCAAGCTTTCTACAGCCATGACGAATTTATCAGCTCGACAGTGTAGTTCAATAAGAAAACACACCTTGTGATAACCAACGTGTTATTATTGAGCAACAGGTGCTTCAAACCTTCCTCCGGGTTGCTGGACGGCATTCTCTGGCTCGTGTCCCAAAGCTGCGAATCATGAGCGGAGGACTGTTCCTCGTATGTAAATCGTGATGTCTCATCCTGAGCAGACTCGGATGGCACAGCTTCCAGGGTGGGTTTGCGTCCTGAACTGGGAGTCCTTCCAAAACCGGTCCTTCGGTCAGGAAATCGAGAAAGGGCGTAACCTCGTTGAAAAGATTGTGTGTGGTGGAGGAGAGCGAGACATGGATTTGGGTGGGTGAGACTTCTACGACCTACCGATGTTAGTAGTCCAATCATTCTGATGCGACAGTTTACCAGCCAAATGAGTTCATGGTCCAAAAATGCTAGAGTCAGTAGTTGAACATTACCTGGCGGCCTCACTGACAGCCCGTGCTGACTAATAATAACCGTGACTCAGGGTCCCTTGCCCATGCTGACTAATAAGCTGTGGTTCGGTTCTAACTTGAACTTACCTCTCCAGCACTCGTTTTCTATGCAGACTATCGATGGAGTCCGAGGTGGTTCGAAAACCACGAAACAACGTACTTGGAGAGGAGTTTGAGGATATTTCGGAGTTTCGATTATCGATAGCTGACCAGTTTTCAGTGGTGGGTGGCTTGCTCCTGCATGGTCGTTAGTGCACTCAAATATCACCTCTCCTCCCTTTCAATTCGCAGTGCTCAGCCTGGGAAATTCTCAATGAAGAACTGTCCAACCCCTCGGTGAGTCCCCTCAGCTCAGTAGCAAATCAACCTCAAATTGACAATTGCCATTGTATGATTCTCGGGCGTAGAGGGGAGCCGCATACAAGTCGCAGGCGAACCCACCGAGCCAACGATTTTGATCTCGATCTTGATTCTTCGTCTTCGTCTTGCTTCTATCACCGTGCGGGAGTATAAACTCATCCATCTAGAACCGCATCTACCACAGCCTCGGGAATCGAATAACCAGTTATAAGGCGCATTCGCATAAGCGAGTGTCGATACGTTGGATTTTATTATATGTTTGCGGCTTGCAGGGCCTAGACTCGAGCTCAACAGTGCTTCTCTCTTACCAGAATAGTGATGACAAACACACGCTGGAGCGACAGCATCGTATCGTACAGCTGCCACTTGCATGCATTTTCAGGATATCAGAATCCAGCTGTCATCATACCAGTATGACATTGACCACTTTTAACAGACACTGCAAAGATCACGATGATAGCTCTACCACGAACTAGCCAAGCTGGCGGATGGATATTTCGTTTTAGTTAGTAGTCTTGGGTAGTGGGTGAGCCTCCCGCTGATGGTTGCCATCATCTTGTTGTTCACCCACTACCCAAACATCACTGCGCAGCGTTCACTGCTCGGCATGGTATTTCACAAGCTAGAAGGAGATTTTGGAGTTTCTTGTTCCTCGAGAATCCTCCATCAGTAGCGGATCGAGCTCTGATTGCAAGTATGATTCTATCAAGATAGCGAGCGGGGGCTAAATATGGGTCTTGTGACTCAGTACTCAGACGCCTCGACCTTGGTCTCTACCACCCTTCTGTGCGAGACCTGGACAACTCCACAGCGCTGTTGGCGATGGGATACGTATGCATGCCATCAGTTCCGGAGCAATAGCCACCAGGACTTGTCTTCGCTTCCTTTCCTTTTTCGAGTCTTTAACACCTTCGGCACCACATGTCGTTTCCACCGGCGTTGTTGTCACCGGTAGCATCTTTCCGTCTCGGACATCTTGGCATTCGATACTTGAATACTTTGCCTCGCCAGTCCTGCCTCAGCGTTCTCTATCACGTCCGCTGAGGTATGCATGTCCTCGTTACTCTGGCTGACATGTAGCCTAGACCTTGTCCCAGATCGATTCAACACAGCGTTCTCTATCAAGCACTGAGCAGATTGAAACACCGGATACAAGGCGTATGCGTATAGTATAAACATTCGAGCGTCAGCTCGTTGAATTCTACTATACGTGTGCGGCTTGTACAGGTCAATCACGTCCGGTGAGACTTTGTCCTAGCTTTATCGAGCACTGAGCAGATTGTATTAGAAGGAATACCGAATACAAGACGCATGCGTATAATAGGAACACTCGAGCGTCAACCCGTTGAATTCGATTATACGTGTGCGACTTGTACAGGTCAAGACTCAGCGCTCGGTTTCCTTCTGATGTGTTACAGTAGCTGTGTCGTTTTCAGAGTCAAACACATCGAGTCGTGCCGCCGTAATATGATTGCATATACGAGTTGGGAATTGCACATTGACTTTGATGACACAGGGATGGGTATCATACACAGCGTCCAGCCACGATAGATAAAGGATAAAAGTACAACATATTACTTATCGCAGGAGATGCGGGGCGCACGATGCGGACTATAGCGCACTCATGGCTTGATCGCGATCTTCAGCGCTCCTCTGCTGTTCATCTTGTCCAAAGCAAGTTGATAATCCTCAAGCTTGAACACGTCCGTCACCATTCCCTTCACCTTGACCTTTCCGCTATCGAGGTATGCGACTGCTCGTGGGAAGCAGTATGTCTGCGAGAAGGAACCGATGATCTGATAGACGGGGGATCAGCATCGTATCGCCATCGAAGTTATAAATAAAACTTACAGTAATCTCATCCCCAAAGATCTTGGACGGTGGCCAATGAACGAGCGCCTTGTTCTCATACACCCCATATATCATCAACGTCCCACCTCTCCTCACATATCCAATAGACATATCCGCGATCTTCTCCACGCCCGTAGCCTCCACCACCACATCGAAGCCATATGGATTATCGTCTTTGAGCTTCTGCCACTGCGCATCGGGGTTTTGGCGGTCAAGCTCGATGTATTCGTCACCAGCATCGAGTTGGCGCGCGATGTCCATCTTGATGCCTTTGTTAGCAGCAATGACGACGCGGGAGGCGCCGTTGAGCTTGAGGAGCTGTGCGAGGATGAGACCGGTAGGTCCTGCGCCGAGAAGGAGGACTTCGATGCCGACGGGGGGGTTGAGTTTGTCGAGGCCGTGTATTGCGCATGCGGCTGGTTCTAGAAGGGTGGATTCTTCATCTGTGAGGTGCTTGATCTTGTATAGCTTCTTTTGATGGCTGAGATATGAGATTAGAATTGGAATTACGAAGGAAATCACATGTGAGTGGAAGCACGGGCATCCTGATGGGCTGTGCTTACTATACGATGTATTCGGCAAAGCCGCCATCAAGAGTAACGCCTCTGGCGTTGAAGTTCTCACACAAGAGGGAATTCCCGCGCCTGCAGTAGAAGCAGTTATCGCACTGCGATTTTCATAATTGTAAGGAGATCGCTTCGGGTGTTGAGTTAGACTTACGGTTAGGCCCACATCAGCGACGCAACGGTCACCGATCTCGAACCCTTTGACGTTCTTTCCCATTTCGACGACTTTTCCGATAGCTTCATGACCCGGGATGAGCTAGGTGCGATAAGCTTAATATGGACTGACGTCACAACTGATAAGAGGGACTGACTGGGAACTTGGATATGAATTCCCCGTCGTGGATGTGTCCGTCTGTGCCGCACACACCTGTGCAGAAGATATAAGTGTGCGTTCGAGATGGTTTAGCGTGCCTGCTACTGACCGCAACACGATACTAGTGGGGTTTTGGTGATCAGAAATGAATATGGTGAGGGTTGTGAGATGTACCTTTCAAGAGAACGTCATCGTCGCCGACTTTGGGTATTGGGACTTGCTTTATCTCAAAGTCTTGTGGCTGTCGCTAGGTTAGACGATGGTGACACGGTAGCGAACGATGGCTACCTTGTTGTACCACAGAGCTCTCATAGTACCTTCAGGCATTGCGAGTGGGTGAGACTTGGTAGTGAGATTAGAAGGGGAAGAATGATTTTTGTGATTGTGAGTATCCAAGCTGGCTTTTATGCTAAGAAAGCCAAACACGATCGAGTTCTGCTATTGGATTTGGTTGCTTAATATTGCTTGCTGATTTCACTGATTTCAGTGATGTCATAACCCCGTTTGTTTTTGGAAATCCTAGGTTAGGGTTAAGCCAGCAAATGCCTTGACGATACATGACTCAAGGGATAGCGTAAGTGACTCTCACATGGAGCTCCTTTAGCCCTTGGTGGAGCTCTTCGTTATCACCTTGAACACGCCACATATCGGAGCCACCAGTCCCTTTTTACTCATCTCAAAGATAGCCATAGTCATGTGCACACGGACACTATACTCCGCTGTAGCTTCCAAAGGAGCGCCCCTTGCTCGCATGATCCAAGCGGCAGCCTCAGCCCTCAACTACTTCGTACTGCCCTCCCCGGATCTTGCTCCTGGGTAATCAGCTCTCTGGCACTCACCCTACCCCACAGATACGAACAATCCAAAAGAGCTTTGCCCGCCTGATACGTACCTCTACTCGCGCGAATTGGAGAGCAAGGTCCCGTCGTTTCTACAGGCATCGCGATGTACAAGGCGCAGGAGGCGTGTGGGACGATGATGGTGCACTAGTACCCTGCAGCGGTATGGGCTACTACTTGGGCCGACTTTCAACAGACTTACATATCATACATATTCCGAATCATATATCCTTGATGCAGCTCTGGTCCCCAAAAGACAACCAATAACACCCTCAAAACACCGCGCCACTCAACCATTCCCTCACAAACAACCCAGCCTCCCTCCGCATCCCACTCGTACACTCATGCCCCGCCCCCTCCTCCACCACAACCCTCTTAACACCCCCCTCCCCAACTTCAAGACCCTCCACGAACTCTGCCGACGCCACCCACGGCACAAGCTTATCCTCCTTCCCCGAAAGCACCAAAATCTTCTTACCAAAAAACGGATTGGAAGCATCCTTGGCGCGGTACGCCAGTTGTGCAGGGTCGTGCGTTTCTATATATGTTTTGAAGGAGGTAGGGAAGTATGGCGGGGAGAAGGGGATTCGTGAAGATTGGGCGCGTTGGGAGATGAGTTTCGTATAGTCAGGACACCCGATTATGGGGATTCCGAGGGTGAGTCGGGGTTCTGGGAGTGTGTGGGAATCAGATGAAGTAGCTAGATGGGGTGCGTACCTCGAGATAGCGCAATCCACGTCGAATGTCCTCCAAGACTCACACCGCATATACCCCATTCCACAACCATCCGTTCACCCGAGGGATAGAGGATTGAAGGGAGATGGTCGATTAGGAAGGACACGTCTTCTGCTGTACCAGCTTCAAGTGGGGTCAGTTTCAGTTTTATGACGCACGCTTGATATCGATTGTATCTTGGACGTACTTTGGATGGTATACATGTCAACGCTAAATCAAGGGATATCAGCGTTCATATGCCATCCCATACTACGATACGTACGCATGCTGGTCATTATTCTTAGCCAGATCCTCGCTCCACGCCAAATTCCGCTTCTGATCCACGAGTCTCGACCCATGGTTCCTATGATCCTTTTCGCCCGCCCATCCTTTCAAGTTTCCCTTTCTTACACAGGGATGAAGTGAGACTTACAAATGCGACGACGACAAGATCTTTCTTCCTTCCGCCCTCCGCTCCAGAGCTATAACTCTCATCGAAAATAAATTTAACAGTATCGACAACGTAACTGGCTTGTGCGCTTCCGAAGCGGCCGTGGAGGAAGAAGAGCGCGTGGATGGGATCTGTGGAGCTGGAGCTCGAAGTGGGGTGGGAGTAGACGTCGACGAGGAGGCCGCCGATTAAAAGGGTTTGTTTAGTGGGTTCCATTGTTGTGGGGGTGGGCTGCAAAGGATAGACGGTATTCGAGGGAAGGATCAATCAGTGTGATACCATGTGATGGGTGTATATATATGGATGCGGGTGACTGATGGCGTCACCTCCCTCAGATGGTGATCGGTTGTATGCTGTATATCTCCAGCTGCTCGCACGTGTACATTGCTACGTGGCAATTATCGGTGACAGGTGTCGGTATCGGATAGTTCTGAAAAGCGCCATCGTGGCTTTTGATGATATAAAGGAACGCAGATCGTCACGGTCAATGGCCTAACACGTACGTCCGAGCCTTTAGAGAACTATTGCATCGTAGCACTGGCCAGCCGCATCCACTATGCTTATATTTCAGCCTTTCATACGTATCGCTCCAATTGGACTGTAAATTCAAGTCAGTAAATGGTCAAGATAATAATGGAAATTTCCGACATGTTGTTCTCCTCAATGAGAGTAAAGTAACGAGTCTGTACAGGTTTGGACCAACTAGCCCATACAAACGATCGGCCGAGTGTATCATTTTCCTGGACAGGAACAATCCATCTCTTGCCTACTGTCGCGGTCACAGAAGCCTCCTGAGGATCTAAAGTTATCTTTCGTCTCAGCAGCTGCGTGCTTGGTAGGGGATTTCAGTGTGCCCGCCCTTGCCATCGCTGAATTCTGGGCAGTTTGCGTTCTCACTAAGCACGAGGAACGAGCACGTGTTTAGAATTAGGTCTATGTCCGTATCGAGCTGAAGTGTTACACACGCCTTCTTTTCCTCCTACCTACTAAACCTAGGTCTCATCGATAGCATTCGTAGCTTGGAAGCTCTCTGATCTGCTTCCTTTCAAAGCATTTCATAACCTTTCTCTCATTAGAAACTCTGCCGACCTTTCAAATGAATAGACTCCTTAGTGACCCCAGCACAAACATATGTCCAGATTTCATGGACGAATGGTATTGTGCCAGTCACACTATCTTTGTAACTGCTACTACTACAGAAGCACAAGCAGCTGCCAACCTCTGCACCATCTGGGAAACCACCAATGACGCACTCTGTGCACAGTGGCAACAACAGGTAGCCAAAGACGAGCGCCTTTGCACTGAACAGAAATGTCTAGCGGAAGAAGAAGAAGAACATTAAACTCAAGCCCTCTGACTAGAGGAAGAGACCACTCTAGCAGAAGAAAAGAAGAAGAACCACAGCAAATACCATGTCCTCCCAGAATGCCCACGCCCCACCACAGCAGAAGACGAAATCCTCATCTCAGACTTTGCTATGAGGAAGGTCGACAAAGGACACTATGTCAAAATATACTATTGGACCAATGACGGTTTAGACGATGCTCTCGTCAACTACCACATGAAAGACAACAACGGCATGGTACCAACCACGGGAGAAGACAGATCAATGAGATGGGTCAGTGTGGCAGCCACGAGGCCATCAACTGGTGTGGTAGCAGATTGCAATCTCACATCTGTAGACTTTGCCCAGGCTGTCCCACGCATGATCCACTCTCTTGAAGAGAAGGGCTGGCCCAAGCAAAGAGTCATAATGCTTGCTCAATTCTGGGGAGCACTGATGATGCACAGACACTGGAACTCCAGAGATAAGTCAGTGCACAAGGGTTTAATGCTCTTCCAAGAAGAACAACAATGTGCCTGGCACAACGCAATCCCCATTCCAGCCAACGCATAGGATATTTCAATCATCAGTGGGACAGTTGTCACACGCACATGCAACAGAGTCTATTGAGAAGAATGTAACAGATTGGATATGAGCAGCGACTACAAGGTATGCATCAATTAAACATTTCTTACACAGGAGGGTCACTGACAATACCTCTCCCTTTTTCCTTTCTCTCGTGTATTGAAAACTCTTACTGCATTTGCGCTCGTGTACAATCTTACACTGGTTCACAGTCGCCCTGTGTTTGTGTTACTTGCGTCCGAGTTCCTTGCATTTGCATTTTGTGCATCTGTTTTCTCCCTTGCATTTGCCTTTGTGGTCGCCTTACACACACATACATGATGACACTTATGTCCTTGGTCCATTGCAGCAGAAGAGCTAGAGTTCAAATGCGCACAATGGACCAAATGAACCATCTTCCAACATGCATGGAAGACGTTCGAGATGTTCAGCATCTCCTCACAATAGGAGAAGGTCAGCCTCTCCAACAAAGAAATCTACTGCCCCTTGCAACTCCCATGTTTCTACAGGAACCTGCTCAGGTTTTCAGGGCAGCACACACAGCACTCACTCCCCAGCAGTGTGTGCTGTTTGCCTGGGGAGAAACAGCCACAGCTTCATTGAGTGCACCGCTGGGAGACTTTGGGACAATGCTTTCCCCGCAGTTGCCACACGCACCAACAAACACCTTCTCTTATGAGGCTCTGACAAACATCTCTGCGTTGATTGGCAGCACATCAGCAGCTGCTCCAGCAATGCCCACAGTGAATGTCACATTTGTTCAGGCTGCCTCACAACCACCCATGGAGCCCAGAGCTGCCCTCGAGCTCAGGTGGTTGCAACCAATCATGCTGTATAGTTTTTCAGCCTGGGAAGCAAAATTGCGCTCATTCAACTTACTTGTCAAATATCTGAACTTATCATGAGGCCTTCAAGAAGGTTTTCACATTAATATTCCCCGCATCTATGACATGCAAACACCATCTAATAGTCCATCTTCCAACGTTTTCCTTGATGCTTTCCAGTCCATTCTTACCTGTGAACTTGGTACCAGACGCTATATCGGCCCCTTCTCTCTTCAAGCTCTACAATCATTACTCAGCCCTTTTCAATCTTTGCCCATATCCATCATCCTGAAACCTGGCAAACCAGGAAAATTCCACATTATTCAGAATTTCTCCTTCCCACTTGTCACATTGTTGGAACATCCCAACCTGTCCATCAACTTGTGACTCAATTCCAATGATTTCCCTTGCACCTGGGGTACTTTCGACACCGTCTGCACTATCATATGAAACCTCCCACCAGGGTCACAAGCTGCCACCCACGACATTGCAGAAGCCTACAGGACTATCCCATTGCACCATTCACAATGGCCTGCAATGGTTGTATGCCTTCCAGGAGGGGAATTTTGTGCAGACACCTGTGTCTCCTTTGGTATGGGACCCTCTGCTGGGGTCTATGGACATGTTGCTGACACAGGAATTGACATCTATGTGCAGAGGGTTTGGGGCCCATGGTCAAATGGGTCAATGACCACTTATTCTTCCGCATACGGTGGGAATATCTGGAGAGCTACAACGCCTCTCAAGTACGCGTGCAAGCAGCCATGGCACCCAATGGTCAACTCCAGTCAGGAGGGTGCCTGTGGTTCAAAGGTACAGTCCATGAAGACAGCTCTTCTGATGTCTATGCTGAAGACTGTTCTTTCCTGTTACAAGACCTTTCACTGTCATCCCTGCGCTCAGAAAGCAATGCCGATTTCCTTTTTGGTTACACCGATATCAACTGGGTCTCCTTTCCCCTGGGTTTCCCTTGGGAACCCACCAAGGACATGATATTCGCCATCATGGTTTTATACCTGGGGCTTCTATGGAACCTGGCGAGATTCATGGTCAAGCTCTCAGTTGCCAAGAAGATGAAGTGTCTCACAGTGATCACGGAGTGGTGGTCTCGCATTACGCACATTCTCCTTGATGTACAAAGGTTGTACGGAAAGCTGCTTCACTCCTGTCTGGTGGTCCCCACAGGAAGGGGTTACCTCACGTCATTGGAGACCATGCTCAGAGTCTGCACTAACAGTCCTTTCATGCCACATCACACCATCAAACACCTTAAGGAAGATCTCGACTGGTGGGAAGAAAAATTGTCCAAGCCCTTCATTGAACATCCCATCCCTCAACCCCCATCCCTCATTGACCTTCATGCATTCTCAGATGCAAGCACATCCATTGGAATCGCAACTGTTATCAATGGGCATTGGGGCGCCTGGACTCTTTGCCCAGGTTGGAGAACCCTCAATGGTCAGCGCAACATTGGGTGGGCCAAAGCTGTCAGCTTTGAGCTTCTTGTCCTCACCATCCTGGACAATTTCATCGACAACAATGCACCCTCACACTTTCGAGTGTTCTGTGACAATCAAGGCATTGTACTCGGCTGGAAGACAGGACAAAGTCGGAATTGCAAGACCAACCTCGTCTTCAGATGCATCCAATGATGGCTTGAACAGCTTGACGTTCCCGTCAGCTTCCACCTTGAGTATGTTCCCAGTGCTGATAACCCTGCAGATGGCCCTTCCAGAGGTATTTTCCCTCCCAGGCGCTTCCTCCTACCCCCAGTCATCCTACCAGGAAACTTACCCAAACTCCTCACAGACACGGATCCATCCATCCCACCACCCAACAACAACATCCACAGCCATCATCGAGTTGATGGGGAACAGTTGGACGAGACGGAGAATTGGAGCTGGGTGTTAAGAACCATGTTGCTCAAGGGGGAGAGAGACTGACTCAGAGGGGCTTGGCCTCAGCTCGTATGCTGTGCCCCTTACCCAAGTATATGCCCTTCATTTTGTATGAGGTCCAATGATGGTCCAATGAAGTCCGGAGGACTTCTGGAGGCTGGCTACTCTGCTGGAGAGCGCTAGAGGACTTCCGGAGGAGCGCAGGAAATGTCCGGAGGAGCGCAGGAGAGTTCCCACTGCAAGGTAATACTTCTACAGGAAACAGGATGGAAGGATAGGAGGTCCGAAGGTCTGGAGGACAGGAGGACAGGATGTCCGAGGGTTCGGAGGATGGAACATCTGAAGGTATGGAGGGCGGAACATCTGAAGGTATGGAGGGTGGAACATCTGAAGGTACAGAGGGCGGAACATCCGAAGGACAGGATGCCCAGAGGTATGAGGGACAGGAGGTCCAGAGGTCTGGAAGGAATAGGGGCTACATTGGACTCTGTCCAATGTAGAAGCAAACAGAGGTAGACTACCCTAAGGTAGAGTCAGAGAGACAGGGATTGGACCTAAGTCTGGAAAGAGGGCAAGTGCCAGAAAGGTGGGGCTCTGGCCTAGGGAATCAATCCCTAGGCCTGATGGGTAGGACAGACTTAGGTGGACCAAAGTCCGAGAGAGGATTGGGCAAGTCTAAGTTGATATTCAAACTAAGGAACTACAGGAGTATCTACAGGGGTTATATACTGAACAATATCTGAGGGGATCAGTAAGCAAAGGAGCAAGGCTATGTACGAGTATGTGGAAACACATTAGTAAGTAAGTCAGAACATAAGTAAATGAACTCGGAGATGAGGACTCATACAAGGATCAATAAGCAAGACGGAACAAGAGGTAACCGAAAGCCAGAAGGCAGAGAATGCCTAAATGGGGATAGGCGCAAGATATTGGACAGAGGGTGGGAATAGGTCCGGAGTTAATATCCGGAGGTCTGGAGATCTGGGGATCCAGAAGACAAGGTGGATACAGGACCGGAATATGAGAAGGTGGATATAGTCCAGAATCTGAGACAAGGTGAAGTCCGGATGTCTTGCTGGATGGAGTGCGCATAGGGTGGACAGGATAGGGTTGTATGGATCAGGCTAGCAGTGAGGATCTGGAGGTCCAGAGCTCAGGGGTAAATCTGGAGTATAGTCGATCCTGCTGAGGTGTGGAGTACACAGTGGAAGGGGATCTGGGAATGAGTTGGATATGGGGTCTGGATGTAGGCTTGGAGGGCGTGGGAATATGATGGAACGTGAGTCCAGATTGTGGGATATGACACTGGGGAGAAGAGCTCATTCAGTACCATGATGCCTGGCAGGACTAACATCTCTCGGTTCACAGCAAGCAACCCACTCCCACCAGCACAGACTAGAACACACCCTCGCCCATACCCTGTCACTCTAACTCCTATCGTTTCCGCACTTTGCCCTCATTGTTTGACCCGCAAACACCTTCAGCTCTGGATGCCAGCATTGTCATGCTCAAGACTTGACAACGCAGGATGTCCCATCAGCATTTTGGAGAGTGATCTTGACAGGATCATTACAGTGATCAGCCATTCACATGCACCGAGCACACGGGAGACATACGGCTCGGGATTGCTAGTATTCCACGTGTTCTGCGACTCACGTGGGGTACCAGAAGAGCAACGGTGCCCCTCCGCCTGCCTCGAAGTGTCCCAAGTGAGCTCCTTTCACTATAGACATCATCACCTCCATTCGCTCAACTCTAGACTTGAACCAACCCCTGCACACTGCAGTTTTCATGTGCCTCACTATGTTGTTCTTTACCATCGCATGGACTGGCGAATTCACCATCACTTCCCTTCAGAGCTTTCGTGACAATCCTCAAATTCACATGCAGGTGAATTGTACGTATACAACAGGAAGAAGATCAGAATGGTTTCAAAGTCACCATCTTTCGGTTACTGTGGACGAAAATGTCGCTAGATGGGGAGGATGTTTACTGGGCTGAACAGTCAGGATGGGCAGACCCCAAAGTGGCTCTACAACAACACCTCATCATCAACAACCCTCCACCTTCAGCTCACCTTTTTAGCTGGCATCACCCCAGGGGTCTGAGACCACTGACGAGAGGGGAATTCCTCAAATGTCTGCAGGCAGTGGGAGATCATCTAGGACTAGAGGGTTTGAAAGGCCATGGCATTAGGATCAGGGGAGCACTCGAGTATCTCTTGCGCGGCATCTCTTTCGAGAGTGTTAAGGCCATGGGCCGGTGGAATAGCGACACCTTCATTCTTTACCTCAGACAGCACACAGTGGTCTTGGCTCCCTATCTACAAGACAACCCTGTCCTCGAGCCTTTCACGCGGCTAACTCTACCTTGATTTCTCGAGCATTTCAGTAAGTCATTTCGAACTTCCTTTGGGTGTCGGGTCTCAAGCTCACGCTAGATGCGTCATTCTGCTCCTAGTAGTTCCTGGGTATCTCAGCTCGTTCTTGCCCCCCCTCCACAAACGTGTTTCGGTCGAAAGCCCTGCGGGCTTTGCCCAAAACAATCCTTTAGCGTAGTCTTTCCCTTGCTTACTCTTGTCACACTCGCGTCCGCTAGTTACCATCATTTGCAATGTCATTCGTTTCTTGCCTTGTCACACTTCGCGAGTCAGGAACATAGAAACGATTCTAACGAACGGCGTTTAGTGACAGCAACTCCTTTGTCGTGGTCACCGGCAGCTAGTGCGCCAAGCGGATACCGAATTTCAGAGCCCGACGTGCCGTTGATGCCGAGCCAAGCCAGGCCTCGATCGTCAGCCAGCCCGGACAACAACATCGTTGATGCGGCTGCCGTAAATACCTCACGCCTTCTTACCTTACCTTCGTCGCAACTCTTTTCAACACACGGACCGCCGTTGACCATCTGAGCGAATAAGAAGCCAAGAATTTTGGCGTTGTGGAAGAATTATGCACAGGGCCGGGTACCCCATGGCTCAACTCACTCGGCGTCGAGCTAGCACCGTTCAACTTATTCGAAAACCTGCGCGACGGACTCATCATTCTTCAAGCATTTCACCGCATCTCGTCTGGATCTGCAGCATGGCGCCGTGTTTCGACGGTGAGTAAGCCAGCCTACCCACTACAATACTTGACGAAGAAGAACAATAAGTTATTGGGATTAGTTCTTGGTGCCATGGATTGTACTTTACTTTAATGATGCTGAAGTCATATCACCTCTGACATTGACATCCGGATGTCGTTTGTCCCTCATTTTCCGCTACCCGGCCTGGCAACCCTCAACTTTCCGAGCCTACACGTGGAAGCTTAGTATTACTACGTCATTCCAACGTACCCCTCGGTGCACTCGGTCTTACATCCCCTCCTGGCTGAAAAAGAACATAAAAGTAATTGTTAAATTATTATCGAGGATAGCCAGTTCATATCTACGTACCGATCCATAGAGCTGATTTGAATGTACATGTAGGTAAACCACGAGGATCAACGTCCCTGTATTTTGCTATGTGGCGATGCGATATATCGCTGAAAATATCTGGGGGCGAGTAAGTTAGACTTCTTGTCACGGGTAGTAGGAATGAATGTGATCCGCATGCATTGATTGCGAGACGTTCCGTAGGCTCCGTTCGTGTGTGGGTGGACACTGGACAGATAATTCCAATACAGCATGACAGTCCTGATTCTATCCTCCAAATCACACCGCAACACTGAATAAATATCATGATAAAGCTCCTTTCCTCCTGATTGCTGAAACACCACCACAAAACTAATAAAATCTACATGATCCCCATACAGTATCATTTGGATCGTTTCCCGTGCTAAACATCTCCACCAGTCCACGCATCACCACCAGCCTGGAAATAAATGGACGTCATGCCTGTTCCCCCGTCGGACCTTGCAACGAGCTTAGCGTTATATTCGCGAACCCTGAGAATTAGATGCGGTCCCAGCACAAACATCTGCAACACCTGGGCGATTTGCAAAATACTGTAATAAAATGCACCTCCCACAGACGTCGAGTCCTGTAGAAATGATGATGAGTGGACAGACACAAATGTTTAATTGCAGGATGACGCACCATGATAATTGTAGACAGTGAGCCTAGGGCGAAGCAAGCTACAGCAATAAAGCTAACGCATGTGTGTGAAACTTTAGCGAAACAAGATAATAACCTCCAAATCTCCAAACTCACGCTACAAAGTACAATGCGTGACTTTTAGTTAACACTGTAAAGCAGTCCGTAATGGTCGATCCTGTCAGAGATTGTCGCAGTTCACGCAAGTGTTTTATGACAATCCAGACTGCAAGAACGAAGGCGAGGATCTCCCATATAGCGGTGGGTATCAAACTCTCATAACCCAGACCCGTCTGGTATGCGTCATTTTCGGCAAGACAGTTATGGTAGCCAAAAAGGATGGATTCCTCTAGATTTTGTCCATGAGTCTTATGTGCTTGAGGATTTCGTCAAAAATTAAAACCTACCCACTAAAATACCGGTGTTTGCCATTACTTGATGACACCGGAAGCGATTGTGGAAGCCAGAAAGACTACAATGAGAAAGATGAGCATCTTTTTGGATCATTCATACATCGCATGTATCCGAATCATCATGATGACTTGCATGATATTTCAGTCAAGTCAGTATCAATGAGGTACTGCAGGTGATCTCACCGCCCAGCATAGCATTGACGACGACAGGTGTTCAATTCCATATGAAGTAAATGGTAAAGCCTGAAAACCCAGGTTATTGATGTGCATTGATGGACTCGATGATTCAAATGAACTTGCAGCTGTGACAGCCATCATGTTCAACATAACAAGGCGGCTGTGAATATTACTCACTCCTGTGTTGCGGTGCAGTTAACAAATGAATGGGAATGGGAGAACTCGCAGAACACCCACTATGTCCGTTGCCGAGACTGGGAGATACCCTACATTCCGCTAGTAAGAATAAACGAGCGTGGTGTAGTTGGGGACACATACATAGTATGATGATACTAATTATGAGATACGGCTTATCAGGTGCAGTGTCGACTTGTTAGTCTTGAAAACTTACACAGAATATAGTATTCCAATGTAGCGCACCTAGCATAGTTTGAAGTCGACTCAGTACAACATGTCAACTGCGTTCATGATAACATAACGTACACAAATATAAAGAACGGTCATGAAGGACCAGCGTTGAATCTGCCCTAAGTCAACTGCATTATCCAGTTTGCATCTGGTATAGTAGGACATTGCTTACCCAGACCAGTTCGAACTGTTGAAGCATTCTTAGTGAGACGGCTGCGCCAGTGACATCAACTTACCTCTTGTCCGAATGTCAATGCTTGAATACCATATAAAAATTGATGATACCCTCGGGAAGTATTATTTCGCTCACCCCAATCGTAAACCACCGCGGCAGAAGGTACAACTGCAAAAAAAGTCAGCGATAGTGAGATGCCACCATCTTCATCCCACTTGCTCTCCACAGACCTAAAAGATAGCTGAAAAGACTAGCACCACTGATAAACGGCAACCAAACGGGATCATTTAAGACTAGGATCATATCTGAATGGGGCGTGTAGAATTTGTGCAGACATACCACCATCCAGCGCTTTTATAGCGATTGGTTTGTATATTGATTCCCTGAGAATACTTGATTGATCACAGCAACTATTGTCAATGAAATGATTAGAACGGGGAAGAAATTCCATGATCAGAAGCCCTCGATGGAAGGAAAGTGCATGGTTGGGGGATTTGGGATTTAAATGAAACGTGCGAAATATTGGAAGGCGCTGAAAATGATTGGCACGTTCTGCATCAGTTCCATCAGTGGTCGTCTAATCACCAATTAACTCCAGAGCTTCATTGGAGCACAAACTGACCGGTAACATCGAAAGTCGATGGCGTTTGCGACGCACTGAGGCTTATTCTGTTGCACCATCCAATCATAGCGTAGCAACGTACCACAGTTTAATTCTTGCAAGACTATGCTTAGGAGGGCAATTCGTCAAGATTGCATCAAAAAAGCACCTTCGGGAGTAAGGTTCTAGGTAGCAGATGTGCACACTGCACACCCAACTTGAACGCACAGTGGGTATCGGCCGACTGGACGCTAATAACACCTAGAACTCAGTGGAATCTGCCAAAGGTATTCCGACTGCTAGCTCTCGTGACTGGCTTGATGTTGCATGAGTCGCACTGACCATGTGGAGCTTTATCATACGACCATACTGCCGTTGATAGGGTGCAGGCCTACGGCGTGAGCCTTTCTTCGTGCTCTGATGATCAAGAAAATTTTACTTGCCTGAATAGTGTGATGTGTATTGTACTATTCAAATATAGTACTAGCGCCCATGAGACGATGATGTGAGGAGGCGGAAATGAACTACACCAGCGCCTCAAGAGCAGAGATAAGAACGAGTAGCGTACCAAATCATCAGCGCCCGGCCTGTGAAGTGTTAATATCAACAAGGATGTCTCCTTACACCATCCGATGATAACGTAGTGACGTACCAGAAGGTCTTTGCTTGAGCAAAGTGTCATCTTGATGCATGGGTCGCCATCAGTGAATTCGTGAGTCCATGATAAGCTAGTCATGAGACCTATAGGCCGATATAATTATGGTTTTGTTAAATGTATCTAGTTGGGCTCCATAAAGGATCGGCTTCTTGCTATCTTCTACTTTTTTTTGCCATTTCTAGCTTTGCAAACTGCAACCTTTATGGAGACGCCATGCAACTACAATGTCCGATGGACCCCTAATCCAATTCTGAGCAATTTATGGTTAGTACACCTCCCTGATAATTCAATACGTCCAGAACAATCACCAAGGATAAACAAGTCCTTCTTGCGATCAGGAGAGTGTGCGCGAGGTCGAAGTCATCGATGATTGGAGTCTGTACCCAGTATCGGAGTGTTTTGCATGCGAACAGGGCCAGCAGATTTCGAAGTTTGATGCTAGGGTAGGCAAGATAAAGATGGATATGCCACATCTGATATGGATATAGATAGGACAATGTCGACTCGAACGACATTAGAATGTCACCAGTGCGAATGGAATCCTGGCGTGTAATGGAACCAAGGCGGCAGCATGCAAGGTGCTCATGAGCGTGTGCAGCATCTATGTGATATTGCTTCGAGCGTAGAGGGTCTCTCATAAAGTCCCGGAGTGAAGCGTGGTAAATCTCAACGCGCCCGACCCCATCCGTTCAAGATCACCGGTGAAAATGCTTCAAGCGTCACAACCAAGCTATTTTTATCCGCGTAAAAGAGTTCTTGGAGCTCCACAAGTTTCAACGGTTCGTCAAGGTTAATGATAGACGCTAACATCCGGCAGTGCGCAAGTGGATCCTCCGAAGTTGCAATGATCTGCCAATAAAGCTGATCGATATCAGCACCGACAGTCGCCATGCTCGCGTAGTAAGAGTTCCAATCTCTGTGGATAATGACCAGTGGCAGATATGAAATTCATGGCCATGGCAGCATAAACAAACAGACCGCCCGCCTTAAACACCAATGTCTCGAATTCATCCTCCGATGGCCAGGGGATGGGTGGCTGACCGAAAACAGTAGGTCGACTTGTCCGTGTTCTGTCCAGTGATTCTCGCAGAAAGAAGCGGACATCCCTTATAGTGTCTTTATCATGAGTGGTAAGGAGAATCTCGTAGATACCGGAGAGCATGACAGCGCGAATATGCGCCTCAGGGCGGCTTGTGAATATGACGTGGATGAATGGCAAGGCTGGACCCGCGAGGGTGTTTGTCAACAGCGTGACCAGTCTCGCCGCCTCTTCAGAGGAGAAACATTCGTCAAGAGCATCGATGATAATAGTATAAGGCTCTTCGCGGAATCTCAATATCTCGAGTGGCTTTATGACAAGCTCTCGCATCTGATCTGTGTGAGATTTCCAGGTAACAGGAGGCTGTCATCGTTGTCGATCGCTTTCACGATATGTTCTCGGATACGCGGAAAAGCCAGTGCCAGCTGGTATGCGATGGTAGGAATGATGGCGACAGCCTTTTGTGCATGCTTGTGTGAGAAGAAAGTGGCAGCAAGCCTCTTCGCTGCTTTCATCTCCTCAGCTACGGTGAATGCGATAGACGTTTTTCCGACACCGGCGAGACCGTTGAGCCAGATGTTCGTCCGATCACGTTGGTCAAGGACTTGTGTTATGCTCTTCCGAAGGGTAACGCGTGTGTTTTCCATGCACCGTGAGTGGGGCTGGCGAAATTCAGAATCGAAAATGCCACTATATTCTACAACATTGCATAGATTCTTCCATGAGCCGTTAGAAGATGAGGGATGTGCTGAGAAACGAGGTCAGTACAAGTCATAGTGCGGAGGCAAAACTTACCAAAATCCATCGTGGGAAGTGTTGAGCGGGATGGACGAGAAGAAGGCAGTAAATAGTTATAGGGCGCTCATCAGATGCCATGGCCTTTCCTGTACGTTACAAGTACTGTCAGGCCTGACTGCGGGCGCGCAGAAACCTTCCACCAATTTTGTTACAAACGTTGCATGACATAAGCAGTATCGGCCCGCGAACTCAAAACGAAGATGAGATCGCTGACCAGGCTGAACGTTGAACTTGCTCACTTATCTGCAACTTGTGAAGTCAGACTCGAATATGGAACCTTGATTTCTGCCACACACGTGCATGAGGAGTGCCATACGTGAGGAGGATGGTGTGAGATGACGGTGGCGCACGCCATACCCTGCAGCGGTATCATTTATGATGAACTCATTCAGCACTTTGAGTGTTTGGTCTCATGACTTTCAATATAGACCTGTGTCATACCATACATATTCTACTAGATCGTATATCCCTGATACAGCTCTCATCGCCAAAAGAAAGAAAAGAATACCCTCATAACCCCGCACCACTCAACCATTTCCTCACAAACAACCCAGCCTCCTTCCGCATCCCGTCCGTACACTCATGCCCCGCCCCCTCCTCCACCACAACCCTCTTAACACCCCCCTCCCCAAGTTCAAGACCCTCCACGAACTCTGCCGACGCCACCCACGGTACAAGCCTATCCTCCTTCCCCGAAAGCACCAAAACCTTCTTCCCAAGGAACGGATTGGACGCGTCCTTGGCGCGATATGGCAGTTGTGCAGGGTCATGCGTTTCTATATATGTTTTGAAGGAGGTGGGGAAGTAAGGTGGGGAGAAGGGGATGTGTGAGGATTGGGCGCGCTGGGAGATGAGTTTGGTGTAGTCTGGGCACCCGATTATGGGGATTCCGAGTGTGAGGCGGGGTTCTGGGAGTTTAGATGAAGGAAAGTGAGACTACGTAGGAACACTGGGTACGTACCTCGGGAAAGCGCAATCCATGTCGAATGTCCTCCAAGACTTGTACCACCTATACCCCATTCCACAATCGTTCGATCACCCGAGGGATAGAGGAAGGAAGAAAGGTGGTCGATTAGGAAGGACACGTCTTCTGCTGTACCAGCTTCAAGTGGGGTCAGATTCAGATTCATGACGCACATTTGTGGCTTGAACGTACTTTGGATGGTATACATGTCAACGCTGAATGAGGGGGGTGTCAGCATTCATATGCCATGCCGTGCCACGATACGTACGCATGCTGATCATTATTCTCAGCCGGATCCTCGCTCCATGCCAAATTCCGCTTCTGGTCCACAAGTCTTGTCCCATGGTTCCTGTGATCCTGTTCGCCCACCCACCATCAGCACCCATCCCCTCCCTACGAAGATGAAGTAAGGAGTGACTCACAAAAGCAACAACGATAAGATCTTTCTTCCTCTCACCACTCACACCCGATCCAGAGCCATAACTCCCATCAAAAATAACTTTAACAGTATCGACTAAATGTGCTTCTTGTGCACTTTCGGAGCGGCCGTGGAGGAAGAAGAGCGCGTGGATGGGGTCTGTGGAGCTGGAGCTCGAAGTGGGGTGGGAGTAGACATCGACGACGAGGCCGCCGATCAAGAGAGTTTGTTTAGTGGGTTCCATCGTGGGTGCTGTGTTCAAGAGGGACTAGCGTGGTCTCATGCTGGGAATGAGTATATATATGATAATATCAGCTCGCTGACCTGGTCTTGTGCACCTGATCAATCGCAAGTTCCTACGTTCCCTGTCATGTGCATATTAATATCAGTGTTTCGCCTGCGTGGCAATTATCGGAGTCAGATGATGATGGTTAGAACTGGCTTTTGATGATATTAATATAAAAGACGTTGCATCATGCAGATCGTCGACGTAGCCCAACACATGCGTCTCTCAGGCGTCAAGCCCAGTTAGAGAACTATTGCACCATAGCAATGGCCGGCTGCATCCACTATGCTTATATTTCAGCCTTTCAACTCCATATGTATCACCCTAATTGCCCAGTGTGAATCAGTAAATGATAGTAAACTACGCACACCGCAAAGCTCTCGTCACCCCCCACTTGTAGACAATAGTACTTGCTATTTGCCGAACCACCTTAAACGACAAGAGTAGGACGTCGGCAGGACGTTGACATTGCTGATAATACCAACTTCTACATAGCGAGGCTGAGAACCGGAAAACATAATTGTGATCATAGAGTGGAAGGAAACCAACCCACTGCCGATAGGCCGCTGGTATTTTGTTGACACAAGCAAGTATCGCACAAGGCTACCATGTGTACACTCACAAGATTATGGAATGCGCCAGCAGCTACCAACGCCGACACCCGAGCCAGATTTAGCAGAGCTAATTTGAATCCTCCAAGCTGACAGTTTGCTCCAGGTCAGAAGTCTCGCCGAGATTCTTATCAAACCATAATCGTGCCGCTTTAACTCGCTACACATCCTATCCTACTGACTAGACTGCAGAAATGGTTGAGATGCTCTGAATAGACAGTCCCTCTTCATGGACGAGGTTAATGTTCAACGTTAAGCGATCACTAATTATTGGTGACATGGCTTGTGGCTTATGGAGTCGCGGCACAAGATGATGGTAATGGATAGTTGACAAGCTGAACCTATTTCCTCAAGGAAGTTGACGATTTACACTGGCTAGTAGTAGTAGTGTCCGAGTAGCGAGAATTGAATCAAACGGTCGCATTTATGAAATTCTAGTCAGTTGGGCTCCGTGTTGTATCGGCTAGTATTGGTTTCTTGCAATCGCTAGTTTTGCAAACTTTTTATAACATTTATGAAGACGCCATGCAACCACAATGTCCGACGGACCCCTGATCCAATTCTGAAAAATTCATGGTTAGTACACGTCCCTAATTCAACATGTTCAGAACAATCACCGAGGATAAACAGGTCCTTCTTGCGCCCTGGATAGTGCGTGCAAGGTAGGAGTTCTTAGGGTCCGAGGTCGGTACCCAATATCGTAGTGTTGTGTCTGTAAATAGGGCCAGCAGATTTCGAAGTTTTCTGCTAGGATAGGCAAAGTAAAGATGGACCTGCCACATCTGATATGGATATGGATAAGACAATGACGACACTAGAATGGCACGAGTCCGATTGGAGTCCTGGCGTGTAATGAAATCAAGGCAGCAGCATGCAAGGTGCTCATGAGCGTGTGCAGTATCTATGTGATATTGTTTCGAGCGTCGAGGGTCGTCCATAAAGTCCCGGAGTGAAGCGTGGTAAATTTCAACATTTCCGACCCCATCATTCAAGATCACGGGTGAAAATGCTTCAAGCATCATGGCCAGGCTCCTTCTATCCGCATCAAAGAGTTCTTGGAGTTCTGCAAGTGGCAAAGGTCTGGCTAGATGGATGATAGACGCTAACATCCGGCAGTGCGCAAGTGGATCCTCCGAGGTTGCAATGATCTGCCGATAAAGCTGATCGATGTCAGCACCGACAGTCGGCCTCTCGCGTAATAAGAGTTCTAGCCTCTCCTGTGGGTGATGACCAGTGGCGGATATGAAATTCATGGCCATGGCAGCATAAACAAACAGACCGCCCGCCTTAAACACCAATGTCTTGAATTCATCCTCCGATGGCCAGGGGATGGGTGGCTGACCGAAAACAGCAGGACGAATTGTCCGTGTGTTGTCCAGTGATGTTCGCAGAAATAAACGGACATCCCGTATGGTGTCTTCATCACGAGTGGTAAGGAAAATCTCGTGGACACCGGAGGGCATGGCAGCGCGGATATTCGCCTCAGGGCGGCTTGTGAATATGATGTGGATGAATGGCAGGTCTGGGCCCGCGAAGGCATCTGTCAACAGCGTTACAAGTCTTGCCGCCTCTTCAGAGGAGAAACATTCATCAAGAGCATCGATAATGATGACATAAAGCTCTTGTCGGAATCTCAACGTCTGCAGTGGCTTCATGATGAGCTCTCGTATCTGATCTGCGTAAGATTTTCCAGGTGATAGGAGGTTATCGTCGTTCTCAATCGCTTTCACAATATCCTCTCGAATGCGTGGAAAAGCCAGTGCCAGCTGGTATGCAATAGTAGGAATAATAGTGGCAGCTTTGTCCTTGTGTGCATGTTTGCGCGAAAAGAAGAAAGTGGCAGCAAGCCTCTTGGCTACTTTCATCCCCTCAGCTATGGTGAACGCGATAGACGTTTTTCCAACACCGGCGAGACCGTTGAGCCAGATGTTCGTCCGATCATGTTGGTTGAGGATTTGTATGATCCTCTCCCGAAGGGCAACGCGTGTGTTTTCCATGCACCGTGAGTGGGGTTGGCGATATTCAGAATCGAAAATGCCACTATATTCTACGACATTGCATAGACGGTTCCATGAGCCGCTAGAAGATGAAGGATGTGCTTAGAGACGAGATTAGTGCGAGTCATGGTGTAGTGAGCAGAAGTCAAACTTACCGAAATCCATCGTGGGAAGTATGAAGGGGGATGGATGGAAAGAAAGCAGGTAAAGCAGCTCTCAAGCGCGCTCATCAGACCCCACGTTACACTTTCCATGATGAGTACGCGTATATACGTATGAGTGACAGCCTGACAAGGAACTTCAACCCAATTTTGCTACAAACGTCGCATGACATAAGCAAGTGTCGGACGGAACTTGTTCACTTATCTGCAACTCGTGAAGTCAGACTCAGATATGCAGTCTTGATTCCTGCCATACATAGCCTGTAACCCACGTCAAAATGTTTCAATCAGAATTGCACTGAAGCAAGTTGATATTGATCAGGAGGATTCCAAGTACTCAGCGTGTGCACTCCAGGGCCAGGTTGGATCCCAGCTCGGAACATTTAGTCCGAAGTCGATGGATTGGGTAGCTCTGGACCCATGATGGCACGTCCCGTCGCCTGTACCTGCCCATATTAGCTTTCTTATAACCCACACAGAACCCTGTGTATCACCTTAGCATCTCCCAGCCCAGCACAACTTCAAGATACCCAACCCACCGTCCCGGCCCCCTGATCCTCATCACGCTGTGAGTTCCGTCTATGAGTAGGGATAAATCACGTACCATCACAGCCTCTAGGCCGAGCTGGATGGTAGGAGTATCTTAATTGTGCCATTGGCTAGCCACAGGGTGAATTGATTCTTGGACACGCTCAAGTTAGCGGAAAGTGTGTATCATTTTTCTGTCCTGCTGATTCAGAATCCCGGTGATACACTGTCGTGAGCGCTTTTGCTAGCTAACATTGATACTTGTGCTCCTGTGTAGCCCTTCGCACGCTCAAATTGCGTTGTTTATTAGGCCTCGGATCTGGTGCTGTTCTGTGCTGGCACCATGTCATTCATACCTACAGAGTTTTGCATAAGATCGTCCAACATTTCAGGTGTGAAAGCTAATCGATAATCTCCCACATTTGTCCGCCGCGGGGTCGGCGGCACCACTTCATGTTAACGTGCTACTCAACATTCGATATTCAACATTCAACTGCCACTAGGAAGAGTGCCATCACACCGATCATGGGGTGCACCAACAGCCAACAGCGCCGAGTCCCCAGGACACTTGGGTCAAATTCGCCTGAGCCATCATGTCCTCTTCCTGAAGAGCTTCCAGATTTGAACCCGAAGATTCGGATTCTTCTTCTATAACCGTGGCACTCCGGATCTTGTCGCTTGCTAGGTCACATCTGGCAGGGCCAGTTTGGCCCCTTCCTGAATATCTTCAGGATTCAGACTTCCTTCAAGTCGAAGCCTCGGATTTTTAACGCTTGAATTGTGACGGATGCGACCTTTTCGCTTCCTAGGTCAAGTTTGGCAGAGACAATTTCGTCCATTCCTGAAGATTCGAACTTCCGTCAAGTTAAACTTTTGGATCCCTCCCCTAAAACTATAGCTGTGGCGGTTGGGACCCTGTCGCTTCCTAAGTCAAGTTTGGAGGAGCCAATGTCTCCCTTTCTTGAAGACCCTCAAGATTCAGAGCTGCAAACCGAAGTCTCGGAGTCTTCTAAAACCATAATTGTGCTTGTTGTGTCCGGGATTCTGTCGCTTCTTACTGAGTGGATATGTCACGTTCTGCTCCTCCTTACGCTCAGGGACTTTCTCACTATGTATCAGTCTGTTCTTTCCCGTGGTTTCATGATTCGTTTAGGCTGACTTTTGGATTATGCTTGGCCTGCAAAACCTCCTGGCATGTGGCACCGAGTTCCTCCGACATTCAATGCCCTTTCGAGCTTTATGCTCAGGGTTTTACTGATACCCTGGACTGGATGGAACCATAAGGAAGAGATATGAGAAACCTGTACTGGTACGGAATATCGAACACTGGTGTCATAATTACTTCTCGCAATTCAGATGCACAGCGGATTGACAACAAAATTATAGGGTGGGGCGCTCAAAGGCAAAGATCCCGAGAAGAAGTGTCTTACTGCGGCGGAGAAGCGAAGGGCGGTGACAAGGCTTACAGGCTTCTAGTAAGTGCCCTGCGGCTCCTACAATTTGGGATCCGAGGTTCACTTCACTGCGTCGCTCTCACTCCTACTGCATTGGGAATCGCAGCTCACCTCGGCTCTCTCTTGCACAAGTTGGGGCCGCTATGGGGACTTCCATCCGAAAGCTAGCTGCTTCAATATAGTAAGCATTTCCTTTTGTTCTTGCTACCGCTACTAAGATCGCCGCACCACAGCAAACACAACATTGCTCATTAACATTGCTCTTTGCTCACGGTATCTGCAGTAAAATCAAATAGTCACAACTTTACCGCAGCGCTTATATCTTGTCTAATCCTGCTGAGAAAGAATTTGACACAGTGTAAGCGTTCCGGAAAGTCGTAGTCGTAGGGTCGCGAGTGTAGCCCGCAGGCAGGTGTGTTTTCAACCCTTTGATGTTGTGCGCACTGCGCATTTATTTACATTTGTATAACCCGCAGGTCCATCTCATCCAAGGTAATCGCGGCCATCATTGTGTGACGTGCCCGGACAGCCACAACCGCAACTGCCTCGCCGCACAAGTCAGAATTGAATTGAGGTGCTCACGGTGGGTATTGTAATTTGCTCCTTTCATGGTGATGTCTGGATGGAGTGTAACCGAGTGCGTTTTTGTATCGGGCCCGTTGAGCGCATATGCTTATAATTTTATGATATACAGGCCTATCTACGGTGATTCAGCAGGAGCCATAGTCACTATCGCTCCGCTGTAGACTTATCTGCACCTAATAGTATTCTTTCTGTGTCCTAACTCATCTTGTCTAATTTTCCAATCAAACAAAATTTACGCCAACTCCACCGATAACTTTTCCTGACGGCACGGTGATCAAGCCTACAGATTAACAATAACTCGCATGTCAGTACCAGCGGCTATAGTGTATCGTTGTGAAAGTAGAAACGCTTACAGGCGGAGGATTCTTTTGACAGAAGGGAAAGTCCTGCCATGCAGGTGAGTCATGCTATCAAATCCAGGGAAACCTGATACTCACGCAAATCGGCACACCGCAGCTCTTACAATCTTTATGCCACCAGCAAAGAGTGGGACATTGGGTGGCACCTTCAATGGGCGTAGCAGAAATTGATGATGCTAAAGCAGCAGCAACGGAGAGGATAACTGCAAAAGTGAAACGCATTGTGTATGAGGATGTGACGTGGGATGAAATAAATCTGAAGGGTTAGTAGGAAAACACTTTGCTTTTATACGCTGAAGAGCGTTCTTTATGGTTTTAGGAAGAACCTATACACCGTTTATCCCCTTACTAGCATCACCTCAACGAATGTCCAAGCTTTTTTCTTGTGTGGTTGTGACGCATTCGACCACATGTGCAATACCAGCAGATGCACGCACGTTCACATCTCGGATCCATCTTATATCCTACAAACGATCCCCTTCGGGCGGTAGTGCTACTGTATGTATACTTTTTGTATACTTTCTATTTCACGCGATCAGAGTTGTTCTGACTGTTGGTTGACGATTTTGTGCAGGACAGAAGTTTCGCAGAAAAACGCTGGTCTGATCTGAAGCTTCAAATACTGATAGTGTATGGTGGACGCATGCTAAACCTCCCATGTGCTCACACCGCAATTTTAGGGTTGGTCCGAATTTTCCAATACTTACTACTCATGTACATGCACGAAAGAGAGGAAAGGGGTTACGGCATAGACCAATAGCAAAAAAGTGTAGCAACGTAGCATGTCATGATGCGGAAAGTGAATCAGGGACTCGTACGCTAGCCCTCGAGTGAGTGCGATATCAGGGTTCAGATATGTTCCGTGAGGAAGTATGTAGATGTTATACCCAAAGACCTTGCCTTGCCTTGAGGTTGTACTAGCAATCATTATGATATCCTCTCTGAGGAGCGCACGCAAAGATCCGGGCAATTGCGCAGCACAGCATGACGGGATGAGAACATCCGGGGAATGGCCACTCCGGGGCTATTCCACGTAGACTCTGGGGACAAATTCCGGGGCCAGTCTGGAGCTTCGACAGCTGGCTTCGGGCGGAATTTAAACGCTGCTTGACGGTGGTACTCACGAAACAGCCCGTTCTCAGGCCTCAGGCCTTATGGTCGGCGGTGTGGTGACGGTGTTCTCATATCAATAAATTTGGTCTACCAGTACTCAAGTCGTACATGGTACGAAGAAATCCACAAACACACCGAACCAAACTGCTCTATGCATGAACTAAGTTAAATCACGAATGTTGGGACGGAGACAGGCGAGGAGCTCACATGAGTGGGGGGAAGGTGTCGGGGCACAAGCCTGACAGTCGAGACATAGGTGTACAACAGTGTAGGTCATGCACAAGGGTGGCAGCAGGCACGAGGTGCAGGGGGAGGGCTCGTGTAAGATGGTACGAGAACACACGAGAGGAGGCACTCGATGGTTCAATTAGTGAAAGAGAACAATCATTGCAGGAGAGGGCGGCAGGTGCAGGAGAGCAATAGCAGGCACAAGAAGGTAGCAGGTGTTGGAAATCAGGAGGGTGCAGCAGACTATCCACTGAAGACCATTGCAATAAAATAGCAGAATAAATAAATGAATGTAACTCACAAGTTAGTAGGTAGCGTGAGCGGGTACAGCCTGAAAAGCAGATGGCGGACGGGAGCTCGGCGGGAGGAGCGGCGGGCGCGAGGCGCGAAGGTGATGAGCACATTAATATTGCAACTCCACTCAAACCCCAGCCGTCGAAGCCTTGGAGTACTCTACGTGGAATAGCCCAGATCCCTGATCATGCATCATGACTTTCACGATTGTGACGGGGTGGACACGATTGACACCGAGACACTTGTATTCACGTGATGAACAACACCAATGTACGGTCTCGATTAGCATTTTGATGAATTTCTTGCCTTATCACTTTCAACATAGACCTGCATCTCATGTCATATCATAAATGCTTCACACAATGCAATAGCTAGAACTCCGAGTCTTTGATTCGGGCCTCCCCCCCAAAAGAAAACAATACCCTCATAACTTCGCACCACTCCAATACTCCCTTGCGAACAACCCAGCCTCCCGCTGCATACCCTTCGTACACTCAAGTACTCATGCCCCGCCCCTCCTCCACTACAATCCTCTCAATACTCTCCCTAACCTCCACACCTTCCACGAACTCCAGCGACGTCATCCACAGAACAAGACTTTCTTCCTTCCCCGAAGGCATTGATATCTCCCTCCCAAAAAAATGAAATTCAACAACCCTTCGCAAGGTAGGGAAGTTGGGCGGGTCATGTGTTTCTATGTAGGTATTGAAGGAGGTGGGGCAGTAAAGGAGTGAGAAGAGGAGGAAGCACGAAGGGAAATTCATTTGGTGTAGTCTGGGCAGCCGATTATGGGGTGCGAGCACACTCACCAAACGGTTCAAGCCTCACCTTATGCTGATGTGTGTAATAATCTGACCACAAACTTATTTGCAAGGACTCACAATCAACACAGAGCCTATGCGTATCATTCTGCGCCTTCTAGACCCGTACATAGGCTTCAAGATAACCAAATCTGATCCTCATCATACTATGAGTTTCCGGCCACCAATACACATGAACCATCGCCGCGTCCACCATGACATTCGCGTTGCGTATTGATTCGATCGCCGCCACAGGCCTGCGCACAGACTTACATGCGGAGTCTGCGCCGGATAGAGGAAGAGTAAGCTTGGATGCAACGCCGGTATGCTGCCGAGAGCTCGTTCAGACTTTGCAACTCGCTGAGCCACTTGACGAGGACTGAGGAAACGATATGACTCTTGTCAATTACTTGTCCGACTATCACCTTAGATTCGACATGAGCGATTGGAATATTCCGTCCATGGTTTTTGGGGCGGTATTTTAGCGTTGGCTTCTGCATATGTCAAAATGATGGGCAAAGGGCGCTGCTTTGCAATATGGCTTGCTATGGCAGTGGAGTTGATGCTACACTGAACAACGGGCCTCACCTGGCACACAACATCAGGATTCAGCGTTGATGGTACGATATGGGAGATAACATGTACCTTGGCAAGAAAGGACGTTGCTCGACAATTGACTCCGCCGACGGAGGTTCGACTTTGGGAGATCTACATAGGCACACCAAGCAACATGTTTGTCAAGCCTTACCATAAGGCATCAGCGCTCAACCTTTGCATAGATTCGCAGTCCCTTATAAATGAGGAGCTCTGCATCAGTCAGGGTGGCTTTGGTTAAGGGTTGGAAAGATCGAGATCAATATTAATGCGTGAACGCTGGAGAACGAAATACGCGCGAGTTTATGGCAAGGCTCCATTCAGGTGAAGCGGGTCAAGCAGGACTCCGAGAAAACATTTCACATACATATCTATGTAAATCCAGTATCGAGACTCGAAATATTTTGGCCGTGATCGATCTGTCTGAATATATGTTCATGACCACTCTCCCAAACGCGAGCCTCCCATCCCCCAGGAGATGGCTCTCATGCATGCGTGGGTTGTGCGAGGTGTAGAAAGAAGGAAGGTTCAGAACCATCAATTGTTAGGGGCTGCGCAGGAGACGGTTTTGAATCTCGCAAATGAATATCCTTTTAAAACACTAAACATAACGGACTCGGTGGGTCTTCAGTGCAAGTCCAGTAACAAGTATAGTATCGTAGTGTATGACGCACCCCCAGGTCATGCAAGGGACTGAGGGTAAATTTGAACGAGGGTGGGGAATCACATATATAAGAGACCAGAGGAAAGAGACAAAACGAGGGTAGGTACTTGGAATTACTGTGTATGACAAATTCTAACAATGGGGTGCAGCAATGTAGCGAGCGTGAGTTAAAAGACAAAAAAAAGAGGGTATACTCGATAGTTGATTCAAACAACATTAGCCCCGATCCTCGTCTGCTCGTTTGAAGAAATAAATGGAGCATCCAAGTTCCAGAGTAGGGACTGTCTATTTGAGGTGTCTCGGTCGTCTCCACAACTTACTCAGTGGGTAGAATAGTCCAAGGATGCTCGTCTTGTAGCGAGCTTGCATTTTCTTTGTCTGCTGCAGCTCTGGGCTATGAGTTACTCGGCCCTGTTCAATGTCGGGGCCAACCTCAGAAGCTGGCATCATCGGCGAGGGGGAAACGACTTGAATCTGAACCGAGCTAGGGCGAGCCTGTAGTTTAATCACGTTAAGACATTCCTGTATCCATACCAAGAATGCCTACCCATATTAAAGTAAGTCGATCCTGTTCCAAAAAAAACCGGTCAAAGTAACGCGTCGAGAAACCCGTGGGGCAGACAGCAGTAGTGTAAGGATGATTCGTGATAATGTCTCCATCGTCTTCGTTGAAGCACGTCTGAGCCAGCCGACCGGGTCTGCGGATGAGACGATCTGGTGAATTGCAATCGTAGACATTATCCGAACGTTCCGAGTGAGCAATGGTTCTATTGAAGTCCCAGATGTGCACATAGAAGGAACCCTCGGCAGGGAGTTCTTCCAGCCTTTGTCCAGGTTCAGGGGTACGATCCTGAGGCAGAGCACATGCCATTTTGCTACCGAATACGCTGATTCGGTGGCTTGGATGATGCGGAAAGCAGCGTGCGTATTTGGGTCCCCACTCCGACCAGGGAATCTCGACGGATATCTCTGAGTGTGGCCTTTACTGAGAAAATGGCCATATCGACGACTAAAATCACCTGCAATGAGCGCGACAAGACCTCCAAAACCATGATTTGTGACTCCGTAGAGGTCACGTAGTCGGGCATAAGGTTTGAGCGAGCCGCCGCACCGTGGAACGATGGGGAGGCATGGATCACATAGATCGGTCTGACGCTCATTTGTCCTGGATTGAAATAGATGCCAGGGCGTCGCACGTTCGGAAGAACATACGCAATTCGGCACTGAGGCAGACCATCGAGTTCTGGGAATGTGTACAAGGCCATACGGCCTTCCGGACCGACGACAATGATCCTATGTTCGTCAAGTAGATGGAAACTTGCCTCACTACCACCTAATTCATATAAGGGATACTACTTATGCTTAGTGGCAGAACTTCAAGAATAGAGTGAACTTACACCCTTCGCACGTCCTTTCCTCCAATCTATCACTTGTATGAAGATGTTCGACGCCGATAATCTCCCCAGTGAATTGAAGTCACTCGTGTAATAGAGTACCACTACACGATCCCCACAGATCGCAGGCCGACCCACAAAGTGAAAAAATTGATCAGGTACTATGTAACAAGGATGCTCACACTTCAAGGAAGTGCATGCAGAACCTGGATGTGAACGTTGTGACGAAGCCAACCGAAATGCCACCGAAAAGACGTGGCGATCTTGCCCATGAAGGGCCTCGTACGACGCTGCGACCGCAAGGTCCTGAAGAGGGTCAACGACAACTGATCTCGTGTGAGAGGGCATGTCTGCCAGCAAGGTATATCTCTGCTTCAGACACATCTGGGTTGGTTTGGTGTTTGTATCACACCCCCGAATGAAGAGTCCACAGTCAGCGTACATCCACCAAAGCCCACACTTCACGGATTGCATGTCAAGAGAGTCGTCGGAGATGTCAACCGCCACTGTGACTTCAAAAATGGGGTTCAAATGGAAGTCAGACCGCCACATGGATGCCAATCTCTTGGGTGAATACATCTTGCTAGAAACGTCGACCCAGTCCGAGTTAGGAGTCTCCGTGAAGCCCTGAGCATAGAGCTCGAATAGGCATTGAATGTCGGCGAAATTCTGGGCCACATGCCAGAAGGTTTTGCAGGCCTGGCGTAATCCAAAAGTCGGCCCATAGGAACCATAAAGCCACACGGAAGAACGGACTAATACACAACACGAAAGATCCTTGAAATGAAGGAGAAGTAGAATGTGACATATCAACTCTGCAGGAAGCGAGAATATCCCAACCGATGTGGGTATGGTTTTAGAAGGATCCAGGACTTCAACTTGCAGCTCCGAATTTGTATATTCTTCAGGAAGAGGCCGAATTGGCTTTGCCAAACTTGACCTAGGAAGCGAAAAGGTCCCATCCACTACGGTGATAGTTTTAGAAGAATCCGAGGCTTCAACGTGGAGGAAGTTCGAATCTTGGAGGTCTTCAGGAAGGGGGCAGATTGGCACTGCCAACCTTGACCCAGGTGTCCTGAGGAGGCGCTGGTAGCTGCTGGCGCACCCCATAATCCTGTGAGCGTGTATGATGGCGCTCTTCCCAGAAAGTAGCAGTTGCCAGTTGAATATCGAACGTTGAACAGAATTAGCACGGAGTTCTGTCGCTGACTCCGCGGCGGCCAGATATGCTTGCACGAAAGTTTTACAACTGAAGGTATTAGTCGCAGACATGTTTCTTGCGAGTCTGCGCTACCGCGGGTTGCATATTGCTCTACGTACGGATTGATATATAAACTTCTGAAGTGCGAAAACATATTGCAAGTTTATAATGATTCTGTTGGACTCGGAAGTAATAGAACTCAAGCGAGTTTCGGCCGTAATGCAATAGCTACTTATAGCGCGTTCAAGACTAACGAGTCACAAAGTTTTATGGTGTGTATTTTTGTTCTCTCGACTACTTTCACGATCTCCTATCCTCAACCGTGAAAATGGCCTCAGATGCGCTCTCCAGAGTGCTTGCGAGGTTGCAGAATCTACCTGTGATGTCTCTGCCCACAGATTATCCGCGATCGACTGGTGCTAATAAACTCATCGAAGCCGCTCATCTAGCAGATCTTTCAGAGCAGACATCACTCAGTCTTTTGAAGCTTGCTCTTCATGCCGAGAGCGAAGATGGTGAAGAGGACGATATTAAGACTTCTGAAACTAGACCATCCGCCTTCCATCTACTCCTCTCTGCTTTTCTCGTCCTCTTACACAGGTACACTGGTGATACAGACTTCGTGATTGGCTCCTCCTCTGCTACTGCAAGCTTTCCTTTGATTCTTCGACTTTCAGTGGAGCCATCAGATTCATTCTGGACTATCGTGCGCCGTGTTCAGCACGTCGAACGCGAGGCCGAAGCAGATCTGCTGCCCTATGAGACGATCGTACGGGCTTTACACAAGGACAAAGACGACTCTGTCGAGGCATCCCGTCCCCTTTTCCGTGTCCGTTTCTTCGATGAAACAGATCAGCCACGGGATAACTTTATCCGATCAACTAGCTTAACGTCCGATCTTACCATCTTCGTCACCCGACCCCCTACTACTACACGCGCCTCCTTGGCTCCCCACATTTCCCTTCGAATCCTCTTTAACTCGTTGCTTTTCACATCCGCCCGCATATCGTTTATCGTCGATCAGCTCTCTGTACTTCTAAGGAAGGTGTCCACTAATCCAACTGCGGCGGTCGGTGCTGTTCCTCTCTTGACGGCTGCCCAACGCGAACGCTTGCCCAACCCAACAGCGAATTTACATTGGTGTGACTGGAAGGGAGCCATCACAGATGTTTTTTCTCATAATGCACAGAATTGGCCTGATAGGTCGTGCATCATTCAAAGTATACCTGCATCGATTCCTAGCGAACCGCAGACGAGGCGAACATTCACTTACGGAGACATTCGGAGAGCCTCCAACATCCTAGCGCACCATCTCCTAGCGGGTGGTGTGAAGAGGGAAGAAGTCATCATGATCTACGCACATCGTAGTGTCGAGCTAGTCGTAGCAGTCATGGCAGTTCTTAAAAGCGGTGCGACATTCTCGGTCATAGGTATGATCTTTTGTGTTTTTTTTTACTTCATTTGTGACCCGAGTCAGATCCTGCATATCCGCCTTCACGGCAGATAATATACCTTCGGGTAGCTCAACCTCGTGGCCTTGTTGTCCTCTCAGGTGCTGGCAAAATTTCACCTTCTGTGCGCGAATTCCTATCCGGGGAACTCAAAATCCGTGTGGAGGTACCCGCGCTCGAATTTTCTCACACAAGTCAAATACTCGGAGGCGCGAACGACGGAATCGATGTTTTGAAGGCGCAGGTCCGTCTCGCAGAAACGGATCCTAATGTTATTTTAGGTCCTGACAGCATCGGCACGCTGTCCTTCACCAGTGGAAGCACTGGCATCCCCAAGGGTGTTCGAGGACGCCATTACAGTCTCACGCATTTCTTCCCTTGGATGGGCAACCGCTTCCTACTCACTGAAACTTCCAAGTTCACAATGCTAAGCGGGATCGCCCACGATCCCATCCAACGTGATAGTACGTACTATATTTTCAAGCAGATACATCCGTTGATGAGGTTAACGTTACAGTTTTCACGCCCCTCTTCTTGGGTGCAGAGCTTCATGTACCCACCGCGGAAGACATCGGTACACCCGGCCGTCTCGCAGAATGGATGGACGACAGCAAGGTTACAGTCACGCACCTAACCCCTGCCATGGGTCAGCTACTCTCTGCACAAGCAACGCGCCAGATCCCATCCCTACAGAACGCATTCTTCGTCGGTGACGTCCTAACCAAGCGCGATTGCCTCCGCCTCCAAGCTCTCGCCCCAAATGTGCAGATCATCAATATGTACGGCACAACAGAGACGCAACGCGCTGTATCTTACTTCGCGATTCCACCCTTATCCGTGGACGCGACTTTCCTCGCCACTCAGAAGGACATCATGCCAGCTGGAGAGGGCATGATTGACGTGCAGCTCCTTGTTGTCAATCGCAGTGACAGAAATGTCCCTTGCGCAGTGGGAGAGGTCGGAGAGATTTATGTGCGATCTGGAGGCTTAGCGGAGGGATACCTCGATACCGAAGCTACCGCCGAGAAGTTCGTTAGCAATTGGTTCTCTCCTTCCACTTTACCCTGGAGGGACACAATTTTACACCCACCTCAGGGCCTCGCTGGGCCCGAGTCACGTCATTGGAAGGGCATCCGTGACCGGATGTACCGTTCGGGCGATCTTGGTCGATATCTCCCTGATGGACGCGTTGAGTGTACAGGGCGTGCAGATGACCAAGTCAAGATCCGTGGTTTCAGGATTGAGCTTGGGGAGATCGATACGTTGATGAGCCAGCACCCGCTTGTGCGAGAAAACGTCACACTCGTGCGGAGAGACAAGGACGAGGAAAAGATCCTTGTCAGTTACTTCGTGCCTTTGCAAAGTTCGAATCTGGATGGATTTGCCAGCGAGCTCACAGAGGATGACGAAGAGGTTGATGGCAAGAGTCCAAAGTATAGACGGCTCATCAAGGATATTAGAGAGCACCTCAAAAAGAAACTGCCTAGTTACAGCATACCATCATGTAGGATTGATCGTTGCCTTGCTCCACTTCCTTTACTTAGCTCTCTTTCTACAGTGTTCGTTCCGCTGCATCGTATGCCCCTCAACCCTAATGGCAAAATAGACAAACCCGCACTTCCCTTCCCCGATACGGCACATGCCCACGCTGTGCACTCCGAACCCAAAAAGACTGTTAACAGGCGCACAGCGAGCCCCACCGAACAAACCATGCGCACTATCTGGGCTAGTATCCTCCCGAACGCGCCCACGCCTATCCCCCTCGACGAAAGCTTTTTTGACCTGGGCGGTCACTCCATCCTTGCCACGCGTCTCATTTTCGAGATCCGCAAAATCTTCGTTGTCGAAGCTCCACTTGGCCTTATCTTCGACCAGCCAACTATCACGGGCCTCGCTTGTGCGCTAGATGCGCTTCGTGATCCGGACTTTGGTATCGCTTACGCGGACGCTGAGACGCGCCCTGCGACGCCTGTCAAGGCGTCCGTGAAATTGAATCCTGCTATTCAGTACGGACAGGACTATGAGACGCTCGTTCAACGCTTGCAACCCTCGTACTCGCCGATATCTGAGGACTTCAAGTCGGGTGCTGTAACTGTGTTCTTGACGGGTTCTACTGGTTATCTCGGGGCTTTTGTGTTACGCGATCTCCTCCAGCGCCTTGATAGGGTTCGGAAGGTCATTTGTCTCGTACGCGCGCCCAGCGTCGAACAAGGTGTGGCGCGCCTTAGAGAAGGGTCCAATGATCGAGGCGTTTGGGATGAGCAGTGGTTCACCTCGGGTAGACTGGAGGTGGTGGTTGGAGACCTTGGCCTTGATTTGTTCGGTATGGGCGATGAAGTCTGGTCACGAGTCGCTGCTGAGGCGGACGTCATCTTGCACAATGGTGCCCTGGTGAGCTACTCTACCTTTTCGCATGCATGCGATGATATCTAACGATGTGTTGCGCAGGTGCATTGGGTGTACCCGTACGAGAGGCTTCGTGCACCGAACGTGATCGGTACCTTGACTGCTGTGGAACTTGCCTCGACGAAAAAGCAAAAGCTGCTTGTTTTCGTTTCATCCACATCGGCGATCGACACCGAGCACTATGTGCGGTTGTCCGACACTCTAGCACAGTCTCAAGACTCGCGGGGAGGTATTCCGGAAGATGATGACCTGGATGGTGCAAAAGTGGGTCTGAAGTCCGGCTATGGGCAGAGCAAGTGGGTATCGGAGAAGCTGCTCTTTGAAGCTGGTAGGAGGGGCTTACGGGGCCATATCGTGCGGCCCGGTTATATTGTTGGCGACTCTCACACTGCAGGTATGAAACTCCTCTTCTGTGAGATGTTGACAGATTGATTGCGGCGCCTCATAGTGACCAACACCGACGACTTTATTTGGCGCATGGTCAAGGGATGCGTCCAGCTCGGCCTTGTCCCAGATATCAACAACACCGTGAACATGGTGCCTGTGGATCATGTTGCTCGTTGCACTGCCCTCGCTGCCGTGGAGCCCCTGCCAAATGCTGCGCAAAGCGTACTGCACATCACTGCGGTGCCTCCCCCGACATTCAACAACATCCTCTCGTCATTGGCCGAGTATGGGTTCCCTACACAGCAATGCGAGTATCTCATATGGCGTCGCAAGCTGGAGCAGCACGTCATGGAGGCCCAAGATAACGCTCTTTTCCCCCTCCTCCATTTCGTTCTCGATGACTTACCGACGAGTACGAAAGCTCCCGAGCTTGACGCCACTAACACTATGGCGTTGTTGCACTCCCAAGGGCAGCAGTGCACGTTCACTGTTTCAGATCAGCTGATGGGAAGGTACCTTGCGTGGTTAGTCGGAGCGGGATTCTTGCCAGCGCCGTCTTCGTCAGCACCAAACAAGATATTGCCGCAGTTAGCTAATGGTGCCGTCATCAAAGCTGCAGGCCGGAGTGGTGCTTAAGTGGCAGGTTGGATATGCAATTTATTCATGCTGTTTTTGGTGTTTTCGTGTGAAGAACGACGAGAAAGACTGTCGTATTGCCTCCGAGTCGTTCTGCGATGAAAGTTGTAAGACGCGACATTCACAAGTCGGCATCTGGTGAGCACATGATTGGTCGTTTGCCTACCCGTGGTCCGTGGATGAACCTTTGGGCTAAACCTTTCCGAGATGTGACTTGAAGACAAGACTAGATGTAGATACATTGATAGGGGACTAACGAGTGTTTGATGTTGTCTCTTGCTTCGGAACTTGGGGTCGCGCATCGACAACGAAGGCCTTGCTTGCAGCTGTAAAGCATAATTGTTCCTATGCGGTATAGTTACCTGTGAGTTCCAGGAAAGGTGCTATGCTGGACCTTGAAGTTGGCAAGGAATACCAGAGATCTGGATAAACAAGTTTTTTATACTAGGCAAGACAATTGGAAAGTGCCTATTTCATCGTTCCTAGTCCTCTTTCTCACTTCCGACACTAGGGTGTGTTTGGCACCGATATTGCAATAATTCAGGTGTTGGATTATGCACACACGGTGTATCGCTATGATGGGCCATGATAAGTTTGTTTGAGTAAGTTTTAGACTGAGTACGGTTTGCAAGAGCTCTGAGTACTATTGTGCAGTCATGCTTCCAATGCGGTATACGACAAGGTTAGCATATCACCGCGGACTCGGACAAGACGCTTAAATCTTCGAGGGTGATGGATGACGAGAAAGACATCGCCTTTAAAAAAGATAGATATTTGTGATTTAGTTCAGACCTCTTGTAGCCAATCACTGATTCATGATAGATCAGGTGAGGTCGGACGCAGATGTCCAACTCAGTGCTCTAGAGGTGCGGTACTGGACTTAAACGTACACCTTACCACCACAGCCCGGTGCAAATCGCAGCAAGCGAATCAACCGTCGGAAGCTTTGCTGGCAGGGGTTCGGCATATGGTGGAGCAAGAAACTTAAACAAGCAAGGTGACTATTCCCCACAGTGGTGCTTGTGATCGTCTCCACATGACCTCGGTGAACAAACAACGATGTGCATCTGACATGCCACCGCACATTGAGCGGTTCTTGGAATGCATATGAAAGCTGTCGTGCGCGAGTGTCGGTAACATGTGCTCGGCAATTGGAAGGCTAGACCGTGTAGAAAAGCCCATCAACCGGTTATCTATAGCCTGTAGTATATATTGTCAAGGGGAGACAAGCTAGATGGGCGCTGATTATCGAAAGGAATTTACTAAAATAAGCGGCTATGTCTAAAGATAGTGCACATATGTCATGTGCATGATCGATCACTCGACGCTTCCTTTATAAGCTTGTTTTAACGTTTGTGACTCCCTGAGGCACCCGTCAATGTTGTGACTTAGCTAATTGCCCGCATCTCACGCCAAAAGGTTAACTAACCACTGCGTTGGATCGGCTACGGGGGGTTACAGGCTATTGAGGAACAAGATCGCTTAATAAGTTGGTCAATTTTCCATTGCCTATGTACTCAGGTCTTTCACCCATTCACCGATTCAAATTCTAATGCCTTGCCAATCATCCTCTTAATCTTGCCTCCCTAAGCTGCTTCAACGCGAAGCGTCCTGTCCATCGATCTTCGCCATCAACTCACTCACATACAGTCGTTCCCACATTTACATTTACTTTTTTTTTTATCTACGTCGTCCCCCATCCTAATTCGAATCCGCGACCGCTGCCCAACTTACGCAACAATTATATCCGCAACTCCATACCGACTAACCTTGATCTGAATTTTCTGGTTCATTTCATAGATGAAAGAACTTGCGGTCGTGGAAAACCAAGCAACGGAGAAGTATCTGCGGATAGCATCAATCTCCATTGCATTATATGAGTAAGGTTTTTTTCCAGCCACGGTACCGTGGTCATGACCGATTTTCTTTAGTTATATCATTACCCTCCCTGCAGAATGGCGGTTTTACCGAAGCCAATCGTCACTTTTTCGTCTCCGGTATGTACATACAGGTATTCGCGTACCACCACTGACAACCGCAATCCGACAGCCTTGCTTGCATCTTATTCATTCTCATACGGTACGTCTGTCCTCATCCCATCGTGCAACTTTTCGCTGACTTTTATGAAGCTATGGTAGTATCATGGTCATGATACTCAGTAATTACGGAGTCTTCTCCACTGGTTTCACACAAGAAACGTGTAAACATTACTATATGGTTGCGCCTGTCTTCAAAGGTCTGTCCTATCGACGTTCACCTACCAATACTCTATTCACACATGTTGTAGTTATGCAGACTATGATATCACAAGTCATCCTAGGTGTCAGGTGTGTCCTGTGGGCAGCCGGCTCTACAGAATTTTACGTCATATAGGACATTCAATATTGCAAGGAGGGATAGGCGGATAGGAATTACACTAGTGGTGCTATACTTCCTCTCAATTTCGGTGTGTTGTTACGACTCCTGTGTAACATCTCTCTTACCTAGTTTAGCTGGAGTGGTTCACCAATATGTTCAACCGGATACGTGAGCTCTGGCCCATATTTTGATCTCGAGTTCATGTTGACATCAGAACCAACAGCTGTCGTTGTTAGTGTAAGTCAATGTTCCTCGTAACATGATTCACGCAAACAGCGTAGTTTTTAGGGAAAGTAAGTGGTGCCTGTACCAATGTGTTGTTCAAAACCTCATGAATCACAGTTGCACTCCAGGAAATTCTGGTAAAATACTGTCGGCATGGTTCTACTACACCGTTTCGATGTTGTATGACCTTGCAGTATTGACCATCTCCACCGTATATCTTCTGCGCTACAATCCTCTCAGCAACAGGTGCGTACACCTATCCTCTTCCTCAACGATTAGAGTTGCTGACCTATTGCTAGACTGGAACAGCTGGTACGGGTGTAAGTCCCTCGATACTCTCAAAATAATGCAGAGTCGCTCATCTTGCTCAGCCTGATCTATGACGGCATTGGATATTTCGTCGTGCTGACAGGTGGGTATGCTCTACTTGTGCTTGGCACACCACTGAGTAGTATTTCATCAGGATCGAACATATTAAACATTGTCCTTTATCATACATCCAATATCCAGACCCAGGTACGGCTTATATACCATGGTTCATGGAAGCTTAGTGCGCTTATGTTGATCTCATCCTATTAGGCCGCAGGGTAGGTTTTGCAATGTCCATCACAGGATTGCTCACAGGGAACCACTAGGGCATCAATAGGTTTTGCTGTAATATGGATTATGAGCCAACGGATTCTCATCCATCTGCGAGGTGCGCACCACTCTAGAATTTTACTGCTCTTACGCTGAAGTTCACTCGTTCCGTTGTTCCTCCGCTCCCATTACATACAGAGCTCTCAGAAGCAGAGAACCGACGTTTGGACAACATAGTCGCCGCGCGTTCCCCACAAAATGCTCGAGACGTGGTGTCCGCTATCCGTTCTCCGCTCAGCCCCAAAAATCATATTGATCCTGAATTTGGACTCAGATCGTTCGATGGTGTGCGCACTGATGACATGGAACTTGACATATGTACATGTGTCAAGCCCTTGGTGACTTTAGACCACACGGATGAATGTGGGGTTTCTAGTTCATGGGATAATCCGATGGAAAATTGAATCTGGGCGTGGATGTGCAACTTCGCTGTTAATATATGTAACGCTATCTGCAGTGATATAGCATTCTAGGCAATATATACATGTCATGTAATATGCAAGCACTAGACTGATTTACTTGTTTTGAAGAAATGGACATATGCATGCTACCTGTTTTGTACAAGTAGAAGGAAACACTCTTCGATGCTGCCGCTGCGAGGAATGAAACAACAGTCCTTTGTCAAATTGCGAAGGGCAGACTGCAGAAACAAGTTTAATTTCACCTGGAAGGGTAACACACCCGCGAAGATAGGGACACTGTCCAAACAAACTGAGGGAGAACAGTGGCTTGTGTAGGTCATAGGAATGATGCATTCCGCCCGACGTTCACTGGTTCCGGAGGAAAATAAACTGAAAGCTTTGTGAGTCGTTACGCATTTGTAAGGAGATACGCGGCTAGGCACCGAGTTGAGCCATGATGGTCTTCCGGGTCGGTGTCAATAATCGTTTGTTCGTTACAGAAGTAGATGAAATTTGCCTGACTCCTACCTTTTTGACGAAAGGGATACTGCTTATGCTGAGCGACAGTATTTTATCATCGGTGAACATATGTCCTTCAGCCCTGAGTTCCGTCAACGAGCAGTCATCGCTGCATGTGCCAGCATGCGCGGGTACGGTGTGGCCCGGGGGATGGCGGGAGTTATTCTGTTGGGCCACAGGGTGAATGGAACACCTTGGCAGATCGGAGGAAATCCTATGTACGAGTTTGCGCAGTGACCAGTCAGGATAATATATATGGGTTCATTGAGGGCTGTAAGAATGTTAAGTACTATTATGAGCAGGAAGAGGCAACGAGACGCGCCAGACCCCCGCTCTTCATCAACTTTAGACTCGTGGGATCCAACGTTGGTGGGGGCACGGTCGCACGGATATTTGAAATTTTCTACGTGTCAGATTATATGTAGATATAATCTCTTCAGATTCGAACGTTTTGACGTTCTAGGCTACGTGTGGCAGGATTGGATATCTGACAGTGTGTGTTCCTCGTAGAAAGTAAGACCGTACCTTTAGGGCGAGCCGTGAGACTCTATGCTTCGCGGCGACAATATTAAATGAGTGACTTTGGAGAGTATTGCACTATAGTGGTACTCAAAATAAATTTTGAAACTCTTGAAAACTCGCTAAACTGCGTTCAACTCCCTTCAACTCCCCGCTTAAAGTTTGAAAGAACTCGCGCAAGTCCGAGAGAAATGCGCTCGGCACACGTCGGCATGTAGTCAGACTTTAAAACGACACTTGTGATTTTTCAAAGCGTGCTATGTACATAGGGGAAAGTGGTAGAGTAGCGGTCCAACATAATTGTATTCCAAATGAAAGCATTAATAAAATTGTAAAAAAAACAAGGCCCGCGGGAATGAAATCAGCTGTAGGTAAGGAGCGCGGGAGGGACCAAATAAGTGCCGAGTGGAGGAGGGGGGGATGCTGAGCAGGGGATGAAAAGCGTCGGGAGGAAGATCTGCGTGCCTCTGCGGAGACGCAAGATCAAGTGAAGGGCGGACTCCTTCTGGATGTTGTAGTCACTGAGAGTACGGCCATCTTCGAGCTGCTTTCCAGTGAAGGTGAGACGCTGCTGGTCAGTTGGGATGCCCTCCTTGTCCTGGATCTTCGCCTTCACGTTGTTGATGGTGTCCGATGACTCCATCTCCAACGTGAGGGTGCCTCCATGGAGACAGATAAGGAGGCGGAAGGTGGACAGGCCGTTTGCCGGTAAGGGCGAGGCGCCGCTGATCAGGTGGATGGCAGATGGTCCATCGCCCTCGCGCATGGATGAGCGTTGGCTCTAAGTCGTGCAGACCGGCGAGCACGTTGGTGAACAACAGGCATGTTTTTCGAACTCCGATGTGCGATGCCGGCTTGACTTTCAATTGCAGCACATGCTCATGCTGTGTTTTGTTGAAGTAGCCGAGCTTTAGGCGAGTTTTCAAGGAGTTTCAAGATTTATTCTGAGTACCACTTATGATTACCGTGACAGCCCAGGCCAAAACGAAGTGCTTACATCAGCAAATTCACGCAGGGGTGTGCCTCAACTTGCTCATTGAACTTGAACATGACCAGGCACATGCAATTGAATGAATATTGCGACGTCTTATTGGCCTTCACAAACATTTTACCGAATATTTCCGATCTAGGGACGACTTTGGATTCGCCTGCTAGGGCTTTCTATTTACCTGCTG